>NC_140987.1:375114728-375714728 GCF_052327205.1 Somniosus microcephalus
AAGCAGTGGCAAATATTTAAGGAGATATTTCATAACTCTCAAAGATATATTCCAGTGAGAAAGAAAGACTCAAAGGATGAACCATCCGTGGCTAACTAAGGAAGTAAAGGATGGTATCAAATTGAAAACAAAAGCATACAATGTTGCGAAGAATAGTGGAAGGCCAGATGATTGGGAAATTATTAAAAAGCAGCAAAGGATGACTAAAAAATGATTGAGAGAAAAGATAGCTTATGAGAGTAAGCTAGCAAGAAATATCAAAAACAGACAGCAAGATCTTCTACAGGTATATAAAAAAAAAGAGTAGCTAAAGTAAACATTAGTGCCTGAGAAGATGAGTCTGGGGAATTAATAATGGGAAACGGAAATGGCAGAGACCTTAAACAAATATTTTGTATCGGTCTTCACGGTAGAAGACACTAAAAGCATCCCAATAATGGATACTCAGGGGGCTATTGGGGTGGAACTTAAAACAATCACCATCACTAGAGAGAAAGTACTCGGCAAACTAATGGGACTAAAGGTGGAGAAGTCCCCTGGACCCGGTGGCGTGCATTGTAGCATCTTAAAAAGGAGGTGGCTGCAGAGATAGTGGATGCATTGGTTGTAATCTACCAAAATTCCCTGGATTCTGGAGAGGTCCCAGCAGACTGGAAAACCACAAATGAAACGCCCCTATTTAAGAAAGGAGGGAGAAAGAAAGCAGGCAATTATCGACCAGTTAGCCTAACATTTGTCATTGGGAAAATGCTGGAGTCCATCATTAAGGAAATGATAGCAGGACATTTAGAAAATCATAATATAGTCAAGCAGAGTCAGCATGGTTTTATGAAAGGGAAATCATGTTTGACAAATTTGCTGGAGTTCTTCAAGGATGTAACGAGCAGGGTGGATAAAGGGGAACCAGTAGATGTAGTGTATTTGGATTTCCAGAAGGCATTCAATAAAAGTGCCACATAAAAAGATAAGAGCTCACAGGGTTGGGGGTAATATATTAGCATGGATAGAGGATTGGCTAACCAACAGAAAACAAACAGTGTCGGGATAAATGGGTCATTTTCAGGTTGGCAAACTTTAACTAGTGGGGTGCCGCAGGGATCAGTGCTGGGGCCTCAACTATTTACAATCCATCTTAATGACTTGGATGAAGGGACGGAGTGCAATGTAGCCAAATTTGCTGATGATACAAAGATAGGTGGGAAAGCAAATTGTGTGACGGATGCAAAGAATCTCCAAAAGGGACATAGATAGGCTAAGTGAGTGGGCAAAAATCTGGCAGATGGAGTTTAATGTGGGAAAATGCAAGGTTATCCACTTTGGTAGGAAAAATAAAAAAAGCAAATTATTTAAATGGGGAGAGATTACAAAATGCTGAGGTACAGAGGGATCTGGGGGTCCTTGTACATGAATCACAAAAAGTTACCATGCAGGTACAGCAAGTAATTAGGAAGGCAAATTGAGTGTTGGCCTTTATTGCAAATGGAATGGAGTATAAAAGTAGGGAAGTCCTGCTACAACTGTACAGGGCATTGGGGAGACCACACCTGGAGTACTGTGTACAGTTTTGGTCTCCTCATTTAAGGAAGGATATACTTGCATTGGAGGCAGTTCAGAGAAGGTTCACAAGGTTGATTCCAGAGATAAAGGGGTTGTCGTATGAAGAAAGGTTGAGCCTATACTTATTGGAGTTTAGAAGAATGAGAGGGGATCTTATTGAAACATAAGTTTCTGAAGGGGCTTGACAGGGTAGATGCAGAGAGGATGTTTTCCCTCGTGGGGGAATGTAGAACTAGGTGGCATAATTTCAGAATAAGAGGGCACAAGGTTGGGGGTAATACATTAGCATGGATAGAGGAACAGACAGAAAACAGAGTAGGGATAAATGAGTCAATTTCCATTTGACAGTCTGTAACTAGTGAGGCGCCGCAAGGATCAGTGGTTGGGCCTCAGCGATTTACAATCTATATTAATGACTTGGATAAAGGGACAGAGTGCAATGTATCCAAGTTTGCTGACGATACAAAGCTAGGTGGGAAAGTATGCTGTGAGGAGGACACAAAGAGCCTGCAAAGGGATATAGACAGGTTAAGTGAGTGGGCAATAAGGTGGCAGATGGAGTATAATGTGAGGTTACTCACTTTGGTTGGAAGAATAGAAAAACAATGTTTTTTTATGGTGAGAAATTATTAAATGTTGTTGTTCAGAGAGATTTAGATGTCCTCGTACAGGAAACACAGAAAGTTAGCATGCAGGTACAGCATGCAATTAGGAAGGCAAATGGCATGTTAGCTTTATTGCAAGGGAAGGGGGTTGGAGTACAAGAGTAAGGAGGTCTTACTACAATTGCAAAGGGCTCTGGTGAGACCACACCTGGAATACTATGCACAGATTTGGTCTCCTTATTTAAAGGAAGGATATACTTGCCTTAGAGGTGGTGCAATGAAGATTCACTAGATTGATCCCTGGGATGAGAGGGTTGCCCTATGAGGAGAGGTAGAGCCTATACACTCTGGAGTTCAGACGAATGAGAGGTGATCTTATTTAAAACATAAGATTCTGAGGGGGATTGACAGTGCAGATGCAAAGAGGTTGTTTCCCCTGGCTGGAGAGTCTAGAACTGGGGGGATATAGTCTCAGGATAAGGGGTCAGCCATTTAAGACTGAGATGAGGAGGAATTTCTTCGCTCAGAGGGTTGTGAATCTTGGAATTTTCTGCCCCAGAGGGCTGTGGATGCTGAGTCGTTGAGTATATTCAAGGCCGAGATAGATAGATTTTTGGACTCTAGGGGAATCGGACGGGAAAGTGGATTTGAGTTCAAAGATCAACCATGATCTTATTGAATGGTGGAGCAGGCTCAACGGGCCATATGGCCTACTCCTGCTCCCAATTCTTATGTTCTCATTTCTGTTTGTGGGACTTTGCTGTGCACAAATTGACTGCCACATTTTCTACATTACTAGTGATTACAATTCAAAAGTACTTAATTTGCTGTAAAGCACTTTGGGATGTCCGGAGGCTGTGAAAGGCACTGTATATAAAATGTACATTCTTTCTAAAACCAGACAGGTGACAGCAGGCGTTATTTTGTAATTGGCACTTTGGTAGGCAAGAAGTAGCTATACTACTGGCAAGTGCAAACTACATTTCCATGGAACAATCAGATTAACACTCACGTCGAATTTCACAATATTTGCCCGAGTCGTGCCCCAAGCATTCACCTCACCGATATAAAAAAAGGCACAGTGCACTACAGGCCTCAACTGCTTTAGTCAGCTTCTTAAAATTAGGTTCATGCATAATTGAGCTTCATAGCCACTGCCATGATATAGCATTTCTGTACTGGTGTATTTTATATTTAAAAACTTTTTTAAAAAAGCTTATGCAATTTTCCCTTTTTGTAAAAAAAAGCCACCCTTGTTCTGCATCCAGAACTTTGCTCCGGTCATTATTGCTGCTTTGTAACTTATAAAGTACCAAGAATGGCATTAAAGCATCCTGAGAAATTATTTACCCTGTACAATCAAAATTCAACTCACACAGTCACAGCTCTGGGCAAAAATATCAACTCCAAGCCCAGTGGGAATCTTAAGATCTCAAGTAAAAAAACTTTAACAAAGGCATTAAAGGCAATTCAGTGGATAAATTAAAATATTTTTTTTTAATATTTGGACTGCATAAAATGTCAATTACTGGAGAATTCAGATGAAACAGAGTAATTTGTGGGAACCCAGTGGACAGGTTGTGTAAACAGTGATATATCCACTATAAAATAACAGCTATTATGCAGCACGCAGTGTGACACCTTTAACATTGAAATAATTGCCAACTGCAGGAGTGGCAGCTATTTCAAGTATTTCAGGAGTTCTCAATGAAATTCACACTCCATCTACTGATTTTAATATACAATAGATTGTCCTAAACAGAGGGTAATATTATAGTATGGATTTTCTTTAAATAGAATACATTTTGCTCAATATAATGCAAGCTAAGTTGCTGCCATGAAAGTGTACCTATTAACAGCCATTGTTAAAGGAATTATATTTGATATTGATTCTTTGTACTTCCCCCCATCATAGAATCACAAAGACATAAACATGCATAGCCATTAGGTAGCAAACAGTAAACTCACTCAACAGCATATCCCAACTCCATGTGGACTTGTCTATATTTTCCAGTGAGCTTCACCATCTCCATCCCCCTACATAAAATACATCAATAGTATTATTTTTCTCATAGCAGGAGGTAAAACAGCAGAATAATTTCTTGTCTTACATGCTTTCCACCCTCCAACAAGAACCACATGAAACCACCAAGAGTAAACAAGTTTAGCTTTCCTCCTGATTGAAATATTATACTAAGAAAATTTGATGTTTTATGAACACTCATTATGACACAATGCAGTTGAAGCAAACCTCAGTAAACTTTCAGAGCAAAGGCCAACAGGCACGGCATCGGGCTTTTAACAAGTATGCTTTCTCAGCCTGCCCATTACTCGCAATAAACGAAGGGAACAATGCAACCCAGCAAATTCTATCAACAAAGTAGTTTCATTTCCATTACAAGCAAAACACATGACTTACCAATTCAATGGCACAATCCTCAGCTTTGGTGGTACAAACCCAAAAGGTGCTATAGATTTCTATCTACGTCTTTCTGATGCTGTATCCATTACTCAACATTTTCTGAAATTCAACTTTTTTTGTTTTCTCCCAACAGGTAATTTCATAAAGACAGAAATCTCACTTCCTCTGTATGGATAGTCAATTAGGCAGTGACCATAGACATTGTTTTGTATATCTGAACATTAGGTTGCTGCTAAGTTCACTTGTTTACATTACAAGTATCTTCTCACAGTCGGTACTGCAGTGTCTGCCATTATCTGATTTAAGAGAAAGATATTGCCAAGCACCTGACTTCCTGCTGAGATGCACAGTAAAAGTTGACATAGAGTAATCAAGCATGTCACCACTAATTGGAAACACATTAATATCAAGAACACTGACAATAGGGCACTTCATACAAGTCTGTTCTACAAATGCTACATCTGCCGGTAATGAATATTGCATCTCTATTTGGCAGGCTGGCATTTCACTTTTTCATTATGCTCCTGGACTCAGTACAGCTGAAAGCCGTTGAAAGCAATTGGGTTGTTGAAAATGGTTTGCTCCTTGCTGCAGTCCATCCTTGTGAACAAAGTACCTCATTGAATAGTACTTGGGTCTACATGGCAAATAAATCAAAGTATGTCCTCAAGGTCCACAATCACTTTGCATAGAAAAATAGACATTCACTCATAGATGTTCAGCAGTTCCTTACCCAGGTTGCTCAATTAAGTGATTCCACTATGCTGCTGAGTTCTTGTGGTCTATGGATAATCAGGCAAATTATTTACCCCCTTCTTAAAATACTCTTAAGAACCTAGTTACAACACATTGTGGAAAACATTTGGAATTTTATGGGTAAAATGGGTCACCACCAGCAGTGCAAAACGGGCTGATAGAAAATCGGCAGCCCATTTTACATTGTGCCTGATTTTCTTTTCCATTCAGGAGCAGTGTAGAATGGGTTACCAATTCATTATCAGCCCATTTTGTGCTAATGGCAATAACCAACTTCATCCTTAAGTATCTTAAAAAATAAGCCTTAAATATCATTATTGTTATCATTGTTGAGGCACATTCCCATTTCTTAAGTTCCAAGCTATGATTACTGTATTATATCACCCTGAATGACAGTTTGAAAAAGGGTGATGTGAGAGAAAGGCAATCAAATATACTATAGACTCACAACTTATTTCACAACCAGTGTTCTTGCTCAGGCCAACATCACCAGCATTGAAGCTTTGACTACGCTCAATCAGCTCCGATGTCTGCATGCCCGATACGAGACTCCCAAAACAAGTGCTATACTCGGAGCTCCGGCATGGCAAGAGAGCCCCGGGTGGGCAGAAGAGATGCTTCAAGGACACCCTCAAAGCTTCCTTGAAAAAGTGCAACATCCCCATCGACACCTGGGAATCCCTGGCCCAAGACCATACAAAGTGGAGGAGAAGCTGAAGGGTTAATTACAGTCCTAGCCCTTTTGGGCTATTCCAGATCAGGCGTATTCCCCAGACGTTTACCCTCAACTTAAGTTAGAGATAGCCGAATTCCATAAGACACTTAAATGGGTCTAAATGTTCACGCTATCTCTCCCTAAAGGAAAGGAACAACTAAAGATGTTACCGTCCTCCGGATAGTACTTTTAATAAGTTGAACTACACTGTAACCTTCCAGATATTATGAGGGTCTGGAATACCCCCCAGATTTCTGCAACTCCTTACAAAAAATTGTACAGAATTTGTGGGTTTGCGAGTCTATACAGATTCGCTCTTTGAGACAATTCTAAAAATATATAGTTTTATTTAAGTGCTGGCATTCAGTTAACATCTGTTGAATCAGTCGCAACACTAACAATT
This sequence comes from Somniosus microcephalus, assembly GCF_052327205.1. Taxonomy (NCBI): domain Eukaryota; kingdom Metazoa; phylum Chordata; class Chondrichthyes; order Squaliformes; family Somniosidae; genus Somniosus; species Somniosus microcephalus. The sequence goes on from NC_140987.1 coordinate 375,121,187, forward strand.
CAAAGTACAATTAGCTTACATTTCTTATTTCTCAGAGATCCTTATTCTCAAATCATTACTTCATTATATTTCTTATTTCTTATTTCTAAATCACCAAAAATCAATCACTTTGATTTACCCAAGACTCATAGTTAAAAAGTTACACTGATACCTCTGGAAAGTTGAGAAACGCCTTGCCCGTTCAGCGTGTTCAGCGTGTTCTGACGTTCTGTTAAAAAAGGTCTTATTTTTATACCCTTTTGGCTTTGGTTTCTTCTTTGATGTTCTCTGCTGATGTCAGCTAATTGTCTTTATTGATACCTCTGTTTGAATGCTTTCTATGTTACTATCAATTCAACTATTGCAAACATAATTATTTCTCTACTTTTAGGTGTTCCAAAAACCATCATAAAAACAATGACAGCTATGGTTTCTGTTTGATATCATTCTTACAAAATGCTTTCCATTCAATTCTTAATATTGGCTTAACTGCTTTTTTGCAGACATTGGCCTAGAAATTCAGTGGGCTGCGCCACCCGTTAGCGCCCAAAGAGGGCACTTAGTGGGTTTTGCGCCACTGGCCACGCCGCCCGCTAAATTTAGCAGGGCGCTAATGGCGGCACTAGCTGTTAGCGCTGCGCTGCCACTGATGACGTCATCGGTGTGCGCAGCGCCCCGCTACCGCCCCGATCGCCACATTTGGTAGCGCCCCCTGCTGTAACACCGGTCGCAATTTGCGACCGGTTCAGGGGGGCCTGCCTGCGGCGGTAGCGGTGCTGAGGTGCGGGGCGGCCATTTTTTTTGCTGGCCACCTGCCTGCACCTCTTCACGCCGCCGTCCCCAGCCTCCTGGCCCCCCCCCCACCCACGTTGTGCCAGCTGTGTCCCACGAGCCCGGCACTTCTCCTTGGTGCTGGGCTCTTTTGCCGGCACTCACGATCTCCGATCGTGCTGCAGCACGCCCCTCCCCTTTAAGAAAGGGAGGAAGGCCTGCAGTACCACAGCACGCTCTGCCGCAGCGTGTGGTGCTGCGGCACGTTGCGCTGCAATTTTCAGTTGCAGCGCCCGAAGAGGGATGCGGGGCACCTCGAGTAGCGCCGCGCTTCCGTTTGGGGCGCTGAAACTGAATTTCCGGCGGGCGCTCGCGACTCCTTCCGGGGCGGTACTTCCGGCGCCCTGGCGAGACTGAACGGGGCACCAGTGAATTTCTAGGCCATTGTGTCTTACCTTATTCTCCATGTTCAATACAAACACAATGCAATTGCTTGCTGTCTCTATTGAAGTTATATCTTCAAAGTCTTGTTGGTATGGTTTTTACTAGATGTAAATTAAAGACACTTCAACTGAATGTTTCATGCATTTCTAGCTATCTCAATTGGTTGCATATTTAATCTTATGATTCCTGTTTTCCAAGTTTAATATAAAACTATTTGACCAGCAGATGTTTCTTTTACTTGATGTCATGTTTCAAAGGCACATGCCCCTTTTAATGTTTGAAATTCTGTTTTATTGTGTTAGTTTGTAACACCTTGAACTGGGCCTTCTCATTGTGTTCGTTGCAAACCGTAGACCTTTCGGAACCACCAATGGTTTGCTTCAATCTTTCATTGTTTTAGAATATTTAACTAATTCCCATTTCAAAGCTTGTTTACAGCTTTGTTATCAACTGATCTTTTCTCAGAAGCCTGTATTTCTGTTCACAGCCTGTCTGCTGAGACGTGTGTCTTTTAAACCCAGTATGTCTTATATTAATAATGTTAGAATTCTGTTCATGGTATCGTGTATTTCTCTGAATCATGGCTATTCCTTCATAAAGCATCCAGGAAGGCGCCGAACACCTCGAGTCTCTTCGCTGGGAGCAAGTGGAAGCCAAGCGCAGGCAGCGCAAGGAGCGCACGTCAACCCAAGCATCCCATCCACCGTCTGCCCCACCTGTGACAGAGACTGTAGGTCCTGCACTGGACTCATCAGTCACCTGCGAACTCATTGCAAGCAAGTCATCCTTGGTTCCGAGGGACTGCCTAAGAGGACAGCCTAAGAGATTCACAACCCATTTCAGATATATTCACACAGCTACCTCTTGAGCAACCTTGCTTTTTGAATTACTTACATTCCTTTTTTTAATACATTAGCTCCCATTTTAACCCAGGTTGGCAGTCATCTGCTAGGCCCCATTGGTCTTCTGCCTGAAACCGGCAGGGTGGGAGTAGAATGTCAAGTGGCAGGAGGCTGCCACTGGAGAAGTGGCTAGGAGGGAGTTCAGGAATGCATTGCATTTGAGAGAAGGGTGTAGGCCCGGGACAGGGGAGGCACTCCTGCTTCTTTGGTCCCTACAAGGAAAGTCAAAAAAAGACTTACCTTTTTGGGCCTCTTCTGCCCCAACTCCTTTTCCAGCTGGGTTGGACTGCTGGGAAAGCCATATCAGCTTCCCTGTGCAGGCCACTGGTTAAAATAACAGCTGTGCTCTGATGATAGGTCGGTCCCTCAGGTGATTTTAACTGTCAGCCCATCTGTTTCCACCAGGCATGGCAGGTTAAAATCACTACTACTGTCTCATACTTTACTCCCTCTTGCACACTCTCCTCTGTCTCTCATATGCACACATTCCATGTCATGTTATGAAATTCTGCTTCCTTGCTCCAATAATTGTGGTTTCCTTGGCTGTTCACGACCACCCTCCTGAACTTCCAATCTTTGATTTATGCCTTCTCATTCTGTGTCTGCAGCACCGTATTAACGTCCTTCTTTCATGCCAAGCAAAGTTTGATTGATATATATTTTCATCTTTGTCACATATGGTAGGATAAATTAGTAACATTCTGGTCCATGTGCAAGTGATGAGGATTAGAATTTATAGAGGATGAATCTTCTAAAGTAAAAAAAAATCACAGAGGTTTTGGCCTAGGGAAACTCTCCAAACTTACCCACATCTGTTTAAAGTTACTGATTTTTTTAGTTTGGAATTTTAATATCAGTGTTTGATGTAAATGAAGGTTGTAGAGCCTAGTCTGATTTGGATTAGTTGTCAATTTCCACTCATGGCTGGATTTATACTTCACTCTTTGGAACTTAAATCAATGTTAACCAATCTCACAGTGATCTGAGTCATACTACCACTTTTGTACTGTTGCACATCCAAAACCACATTACTTTGATGCAATGTGGCAGTAATACTCAGCAGCCTATAACTAGCTGACCTCCTGTGGTATTACTTAGAGACAGAAGTTAAAAAAATGTGACCACAACCACTCATCGCTACCTTTCTCTCACCAAACACTTTCTCGACATGTCATTGTATCCAGTTTACCACAGAGGTGATTATACAGACATGCTACGATCCACTATGCCCAACTGAATCCAATTGGTCGCAATTGCATTATTAATAAAAGTTTATGGATTCATTGATTCCCCTGAATCTTACTTTTATTTAAAATGTATATGTATTTATTATTGTAATTTATGGTTAACATTATAATAACAAAGCTAATCCTGATTTCCGATGTTAAAGATCCTATGGCACTTTTCAAAGGGGAACAGGCAGTTCTGGCCAGTATTTGTTCTGTCCAATATTCTTCCCCTAGCCAAAACAACCAAACATACATAAAGTAATCATTCACTTCCATTGCTATTGGTGACAAGTTTTATGTACAAAACAGTACTTCAAAAAGTAATGTATTGTACGTTAAGCACTTGAGGTATTTCTAAGCAATGTGACAAGGCTGGATCTAAATGGAAATTATTTTTTTCCATTGCTGTTCGGGGACCTTGCTGTGCATAAATTGACTGCAGCATTTCCTGAGATAACAATAAGTACTCAAATAAAAACAGAAAATGCTGGAAATACTCAGCAGGTCAGGCAGCATCTGTAGAGAGAGAAACAAAGTTAACATTTGAGGTTGATGACATTTTGTCAGAACTGGGAAAAGTTATAGAGATTTAACAGTTTTTAGCAAGTACAGAGGCAGGAAAAGTGGGGAGGGGAGGAAAGAACAAAAAGGAAGGGTGGAAGGCAGGAGTGATTAAATGACAAAAGGGATGATGGCGCAAGACAAAAGAGGGTGCTAAAGAAACAAAAGGTGAGATGTAAATGGCAACAGCAGAACCATTACCTGCTGTCTGAAAAAATGGGAGCAGTGGTTATGATCTGAAATTGTTGAACTCAATGTTAAGTTCAGAAGGTTGTAAAGTGCTTAATTGAAAGATGAGGTGCTGTTCCTCGAGCTTGATGGAGCTTCATTGGAACAGTGTAGGAGGCCAAGGACAGAGAGGTCAGAGTGGGAGTGGGATGGAGAAATGACTGGACTGACTGGAGGTGTTCCGCAAAGCGGTCACCCAATCTGCATTTGGTCTCCTCAATATATAGGAGGCCACACCGTGAGCACCATGAGCAGTGAATACAGTGGGCCAGAAATTCGCGGCCAGAAGCGTGAGTACGGTCGGGGTACTCACGCATTTGGCCATTGGAAATGCCGGTGTTCAGCAGGAACAGCGCATGCGGGGAACGCCGGCATTTCCAGACCCGAGGTCTATTCACAGCGCGTGCGACTGCACAGGCAGCGCTTGCGCAGTGAACTTTGTGGATTTCAATGATGGATTCAGTGAGGGTAAGTCCTTAGAAGTTACACTTGAAAAAAGCAAGTGTAAAGTTGTTCATTGGCTGCGGAGGAAGATATATTTTATCGTGGAGCTTCTGAAATGCAATATTTTTGTTTGGGAAAGGGAGGGAAGTTATTTTAAGAAATTTTAAGTAAGTTTTAAAGTTAAAATTTTCTTTTTTAAAAGGGTTTTCAGAACGGTAGGTAGAAGGAGCAATTGTGGCTGTGTGAATGGAATGTGAGAATGAGTTATGTATGTATGTCCACATATATTCCTTTACGTATATGTATGTATGTTTTATATTCCTTTACTAATGTGTATGAATGTATGTTTTTAATTATGATTTTCCAATAAGTTACTTTCTCTGAAAGTCATAATTAAATAATACATTCATACACATAAGTAAAGGAATATATACATAACACGCAAAGGAATATATACAGACATACATACTTTCAGAAGCTCCACGATAAGAAATATCTTCCTCCGCAGCCTCTGGAGCAACTGTACCCATGCTTTTTTCATGTGTAAGTTGTAATGACTTGACCTCACTGAAAGCATTAATGAAAGCGGCGAATTATACTGCGCACGCGCTGCCTGTGCAGTCGCACGCGTTCTGCCTCTGAACCCCTTCGTTCAGAGGACAGGAAATGCCGGTTTTCCCCACATGCACTGTGCATGCTGAAAACCGGCATTTCATCCGGCCAGATGCGTAAGTACCCCGACCGTACTCGCGCATTTGGAAGGGAATTACTGGGCCAACATTTTACATGTCAATAAAATGAAAAATTTAACAATTGCAGGACTTGCCCCCTCGCATCTGCGACTGAGGGTCCAAGGAGGTGCATTGCGCAAGAGGTCATCATCGTACGTATCCTCACACTGTTCCCTTTGGGGAACTGTATGAAGTGGTGGAAGGATTTATGGCCGTGATTAACGCTCATTCCGTGACCGTAACCATCTTTGAACCAGCCATTAGGGTGGTTAGTCCTATGGCGGGAGGGTTTTACGGGCTCCCACAACCCATCTGAGGGGGGGGGGCCACCAACACCCACGGACGCAAGTATCCCGCTGGATGTCCACCCAGAATTTAAAGTTGGAGCTCCGACTCCACTTGCCGGGACTGTCTGGAGTGGGGTTCAAAACCCTACTCCATCTGGCCCAGCGACGGGGATGCTTACTGCTACGCAAAAGGCCCACTCCGCACAAAAGGTGACACCCATACGTTTCCTGCGCCTTTTCCCTCCCCGTGACTGGAGCCCTATGCTGCCATTTCACGTTGCTAATCGGATTGGGCCTTTGTCATAGCGGTAGGATCCCCGCCGCTGGGCCAGATCAGGGTAGGGTTTCGAACCCCGCTCCAGGCAGTCCCGGCAAGTGGAGTCGGAGCTCCGGCTCTAAATTCTGGGTTGACATCCAGTGGGATATTTGCGTCCGTGGGTGTGGGTGGCCCCCCCTCCTTGTATAGCTTGTGGGAGCCCGTAAAACCCTCCCGCCATAGGACTAACCGCCCTAATGGCTGGTTCAAAGATGGTTATGGTCACGGAATAAGCGTTAATCATGGCCATAAATCCTTCCACCACTTCATACAGTTCCCCAAAGGGAACAGTGTGAAGACACTTATGACGACGACATTGCTAAATAAATAAATGGAATTAAAAAAATTCTTTTAGGGCTTTTAAAAGTCTTTAAATTGCTTTAATTCTCTTTAAAACTACTTCAGATTACTCAAAATAATGTAAACATTTTAAAAAGTTCATAAAAGTTACCAAAATCTTCAAAAAACTTCCAAAAACCTATTTAAACTGCTGCTTTGCATGTAAAAATGCTTAGCAGCTTGACAGAAACATTGGGGGCATGTCCAGTGAAACTGAGACCTCAAGGGGCGTGTCTCACTTGCACTGCACGCTCCTGGCTTCGTGCTGGCTGCACTCCTGGGCGGCGTGACATCATACGTTGCCCGGGATTCTTCTTTTTCAAACACCAAGTCCAGGCGTCCCTGGAGCTGATCGGCAGTAGCGCGGGGTAAGTGCATATACGGGGCTTGCACGCGCGGCAAGCCCCGTTCACCAATTTCTGGCCCAGTATATTAAATTGAAAGAAGTACAAGTACAAATCGCTGTTTCACCTGGAAGGAGTGTTTGGGGCCCTGGATGGTGGGAAGGGAAGACATGAAAGGGCATATGTTGCACCTCCTGTGCTTGCATGGGAAGGTGCCATGGGAAGGGGAGCAGGTTTTGGAGGTGATTGAAGTGTGGATCAGGGTGTCACAGGGGAAAAAATCCCTTTAGAATGCTGAAAGGGGAGGGAGAGAGGTGGCAGAAATGGCAGAGGATGATCCATTGAATGTGAAGGCTGGTGGGGTAGAAGGTGAGGACAAGGGGAACCCTATCGTGGATCTGGGAGCGAGGGGAAGGGGTAAGGACAGAAGTCAAAAAATGGGATGGACATGGGCAAGGGCCCTGTCAACCATGGTGGAGGGTAATTCTCGGATGAGGAAAGAGGAAAACATATCGGAAGCACTGGTGTGGAAGGTGGCATCGCCAGATGCCAGTTTTCCAGTTCTGATGAAAGGTCATCGACCTGAAACATTGATGAGAATTTTAAACCCAAAAAATGGATGTGTTTGGGTCGGGTGGGGTGTAAAAATGTTAAAAATCTCAAACCCGAACCCAACCCACCTACTTCCAGTTTTAACACAAGTGTGACTGGACGGGCAACAAACCTGCTCCCAGGAGCTGGGTTGGTCATTTAAATATTTTAATGAGGCTGCGTGCCTCACACTTCAGCTCCATTTTAAATTTGACGCTGACCGGCTGGGTTTCCCGGGCCTTGGGAAACCCGGCAGCTAAATGGAAATGAGGACTGCTGCATGGAAGAGTTAAGTGCCTTTCCAGCTCTGCTTGTGGGCCAGGAGGAGCAGGACTGCTTCCTCTCAGCCTCCCAAGCTAACCTGATCCCCCCATGCGATCGGACCCCCCCGACACAACCGGACCCCCCATGATATCACCAACCCCACTCCATGCAATCACTGACCCTCCCCATGATCACCAACCCCCATTGCTGCCCCAATCTGTCTCCGATACCCCTTGATCACAACCTGAACCATAAATGACATCACCCCCCACCACCTACCACCACTGCTATCTCTAAGCAGCAGGACACCTATCTGCTCCTGGGCTGCGGTCTCTGCTGTAGCATTCTCTGCCCGACAGGGAGACATGCCTGTCAATCAGACTGGCTTCTGGGCAGTGATCCTGTTGAAAAAAAGTATGCACACTTTCATTACCAACCAGAACTCCTCCCCTCGCCCCCACCCAGTTTGGAAATCCCTCCGTAGTAAATATTGGGGCCTGCGTGTCGCAGTAAGGATTTTTCAATCTGATTGGTTAAGAAGACACACCATTGCTTGACCTGTTCACATGGAGCTCAGATCCCCTGTAGAGGGTGCCGGGCTGTTTTGACTCTCTAATAATCCATACGTTCCCATGCCAAAGCCTACAGAAAGTCTATGGCCAAGTGTAAGTATAATGAGCGGCTAGCACCATTCATTCGCCAATGACTGCAAAATCCAGGCCCATGTTTGTACCAGAACAGTCATGCTCCAAGCAAAATGATCAGAATCCCTTTAAATGCAGCAGTTCTATAAATGCAGCAACCCACTAGCTGCTTGAAACCTCCCTGTAAACAAGAAAACCACATAGAAAGCATATTTAAAATATTTAAATCAGGTGACCTCGCCATATTGGACAAGGTCTGGAGCACACATGACCGGAAAATTGACCTATTTAGGAGTTACACTCAAAATAGGCAGCAACTATTCCTTTTGCAGCAACTGTGCCATGTTTTATTGCATGTGAGTTAATTTTATACATAAATTGTGGAAAAGTGCTACTACATTTAAAAATAAACTTACTGTCTGAAGAGTATTACAGGTATGATTTTAATATTTTCTGTGCACTGTAGTCTCTGTGCCATCTCTGCCACCTGAAGAAAAAATCCTGCTTGCACTAAAGTATTTAATCCCTGTTAATAATGAAGTTTTACTCTTTGCATAAACTTTTATCCTAATAGGGATAGTTATTACTCTATGTCATCTTTTGCGGCTTTTGTGAATTTTGCATGCAATAACTCAAGTAAATGATGAATTGCAAACTGACTGGGGGTCATTTTAATTTTTAATTGAAAAATTTAAAATGTATTTTCACCAATTATAGAAACATTTCTAGTGAGGCCTGAAGAGGATTTTCTGTCAGCAAGAGGAGGGTATTACTCAACTGCCAACATCTCTTCTCACATCTCAAATTCTTCTTGTTGGTACTTTATTGAGATTTTGCAGAGAGAACAAATATGTTAGAAGCAGGGTCTTGAAACCAATTATAAACAAAGTATTACAACAAAAAATAGCGCAACTTACAATGTTATTGTACTATCTTGTAGAGAATCCCTTAATCTGATGCATTAGTTTGAATTATAAAAATGATTATATCCCTCTAAAACAAGATCATATTTTACTTTTGCACATTTACTCCTTAAAGTCCTCTGAGCTTCTAATATGTTTATTGGTCATTCTCTTTATTCTCAAAATAAACTGTTCAGTCTTTAACTTGGAGTTTTCTGCCCAACCCAATTCCAGATGCATAACATTTGGTTAAGAACCAAAGGGGTGTGTTAGCACAATGTATTTTCAACTCTACAACATGAGTAGGAATCTAACTGAAACAAATGGCATTAAAGTTTACTTTTTCCACCAGAGTAAAGGTTGTAATGAAATTAATTTGGCCAGTCTCAATCTAGTTCCTAGTGGACATGGAGGTTTGGCATTAAATTTCCAATCTTACTCATAGATGCCATAAGGATAGCTGTTACGTAAGCTTCCCTGTCCATATAACTCAGGCCCACTTGTTCTGGCATGCTAATAATTCAAAACCCCTTACCTTCTTAGTGTCAATTAACTTTTTCAATTTATTATGGTTTACCTTTCTGTTAATTAGAGGATTCACTTCAGTCTTTCTCTTCATTTGTTACTATTCTCAATTTTCCTGCTCATTGATTCTAGTCCAATTTTATTCAGAATGTTTTCCTTCTTATCTTGTTGGGACTCTTTCAGATCTTTTCCGCTTTTTTTCTGACTTCAGACATTGTTTCTCATCTTCTTTGAAGCTGTTGGCCGCATTCACTATTGATAGATCAAAGTGTTGCTTCCTGACTTAAGTCATAATTTTTCTCAAAATATGTCTGTTAGATCTTTTGAAGCATCCTTGCATACCTGGCTTCTTCTGGGCCTGGGCCTAAATTAAACAGTCCGACTCTTTTATGCCAATATGGTCTTCACACGGAATTGAATTTTGCAGTCTTCTGGTGCTCCTGCTCAAATCCATGAGTTCCTAAAATTATCTTAGTTCAGCTGTGAATAGGAAGAGGCTGATAAGACTCTGTTACTTAAGGCTTACACAACCGCACTTGAATAAAGTGACAAAATTTGCATATGCATATTTACCATGGGCTCATTGTCTTACCCTATTTCTCAGTATCCTAACTTTATAGTTTGATCGATGTAAATCTCACAGTTTGGAGAGTATCCTCTTGAAATTCTCCATTGAGTAATTCTATGAGGCAGTCAGAAGAATATAATCTCAAAGCAAAATCCCTCTGACAAATATACTCCAGTATCATATAGATCATTTACACACCAAAGAAATCATTAAACTCTCTTGGTAAATCCTCACACCATAAACAAATAGCTAATGCACTAAAATACTATAAATACATTTCACATTTACCGTCTGCAGTTTTGCAAATCTGGAATGGTCATTGTTTTTTGTTCTGACACAATTTATGTTTTTTGTTCTGACACAATTTATCAAGATCTAGAGGAAGTTTGACAGCAGCAGGCAAGAGAAAAATGCATTAATAGTGTACCGTCCTCCCTACATGTATGTGTCTGTACGCTGTTAGACAGCCAGCCAAACTCCTTTCAATAACGACATGGGAGTCAGGATGTCGTGTCCAAGCTCCGGTGTTTAATGATGCCACACTTGCATGAGGTCAATGAAACAATACAAATCAGTGGTATTGGGTTGGAGTAAAACTGAGAAAGAAAAAAGAAAGAAATGCACCTTGTTACATACATGAGATATAACTAACATCTAAACATGAATATGTAATGAAACCATTCAACTCACAGGCAATGCTTTCGAAGGCGTAACAATGTAAGGTTACAGCAGATTAACTTGCAGCACACTTCATGCTGATGTGACTTCTTTGTTTGCTTATCACTACACTACTTCCTGTTCCTGTTGAGTGATCCTACTGGCCATTACCATCTACTGCCACCTACTGGCGGCAACAAAACGTAACACCTGCAATTATAAGGCAAAACATTCCCCGCCTGGCATCTATTAGATGCCACTACTTATAAAACATACAGAACTGTGGAATCAATAACACTCAGTCCTCCTTAGGTAAGAGGAGTACGACCTCTGAGATGGGTCTGAAGAACTTTTTGACTGTCCCTTGAACAGTGGCCTTCACCTCTATCTTTCGCACCCTGTCGTCTTTGCTGGGGAAGACAGAGGTGACAAGACCCATAGCGGGATACTTGGCTTTCTTTCTGTAAGACGATGTCACCTTCTTGGAGACTCCGACGAGCCTCGTTCCACTTCCGCCGGCTTTGCAAAGTGGGAAGGTACTCGGTGCCCCAGTGGCTCCAGAACTTACTGGCCAAGGCTTGTACTCTTCTCCACTGGCTCCTCAGGAGGTCTTTGTCAGTGAAGTCTCCAGGAGGAGTGGGTACACTGCCCTTCTGTGTGAGTAACATGTTTGGAGTCAAAAGGAATGGTGAATCTGGATCGGAAGAAACAGGAACAAGGGGCCTCGCATTAATGATTGCTGACACTTCAGCCATGAAGGTGCACAGCACTTCGTGCGTCAGCTGAGGTGGTCTGTTCTGTCGCAACATGGAGTCCAGAATGCGCCGCAACGCTCCAATCATGCGCTCCCACGCACCACCCATGTGTGAAGCATGTGGAGGATTAAATTCCCATGTGCAACCTTGCTGGCTTAGGTATGTCTGGATGCTTGGCCTTTGGTTGTGTTCATTCCCTAACTCTAGCTCTCGACAGGCTCCAATGAAATTTGTTCCACAGTCGGATCTTAACTGCTTTGCTGGCCCGCGGATGGTGAAGAATCTTCGTAATGCATTAATACAGCTGGACGTGTCCATGGACTCGATCACCTCTATATGCACAGCTCTTGTGCTCATACAAGTGAGTAGCATAGCCCAGCGTTTGCTATGAGCGGCGCCTCCTCTGGTGCGGCGAGTAGTGATAGTCCAAGGGCCAAAAACATCCAGGCCGACGTATGAAAATGGTGGCGATGAACTAAGTCGTTCCGGAGGCAGATCAGCCATCTTCTGCTCCTCCGTTCTCCATCTGAGCTTTCTGCATGTGACGCATTAGTGTAAGACAGATCCAATCAACCGTTCGCCGCTGACAATCCACAAGCCGGCTGCTCGAATGTCTCCCTCAGTGAACTGGCGGCCCTGGTGTTCTATCAGTTCATGGTGGTGTCTTGTGAGCAATGTTGTGATGTGGCTTTGATGTGGCAGGACAACAGGACTCCTTTCTTGCAAGCTCAGTTCTGCATGCGTCAGCCGTCCTCCAATTCTGATGAGGCCGTCATTCAAAACTGGATTCAGTTTCCACAGTGAACTGGTCTTGGTAATGGTTCTTTTTTCAGCAAGTGCTCTGTACTCCTCAGAATACGCCTGAACTTGAACTGACCTGATTGTAATGATCAATAACATGTCATTCTATAGTGGACACTAGGTGGAGCCGTAGAACTGTATATAGCTGTATGTATAAGACTACACTACCCAGCTGTATGTGTTTAAGATTACATTACCCATGAGGCACTAGGCTACCCACAAGGCAGCAGTCAAGATGGAAGCCTCTACAGATACAGTACCTAGTCCACATGTGCTCAATAAAAGTGTCTAGCAAAAGCTAGCTGTGTTCATAATAAGAATGTCTATTTATTAATGAACATAACATGGTACCAGGGTGGTGAAGATCTGCTGAAAAATGTGAAAAGCGACATGGAAAATTTGAAGCCACCAGAGCGTTTGAAACTCACAGAAAAAATCGACTACAATTGGCAGACGTTTAAACAGCAATTCGAACTCGGTACGAAGCCAGACGCAAGGAAGATAGCGTTGCTGCTTACGGTTGCAGGCCCACAGGCGATAGAGGAATGGTGTCATGTGACAATATCAAAAAGGATACAGAAAATGTGCAGCCCTCAGAAATGGACAATGTTGAACATAAAGTTAATGCAGTAAAAGAGGACAAATGGATGATCCCACTGCAGGTAAATGGAGCATTAGTTACCTTGAAACTAGACACTGGGGCAAAAGCAAACTTAATCAGTATGAGTGACATTAACAATATGAAAGAAAAGCCCAAAATACAGAAAAAGTCAGTACTACTGAAGGACTATAATGGACAGAAAATAGATAGCTTAGGTGTATGCAGACTTAAAGTGATAGTCAAAGACAAAGTGCATCATCTCATGTTTTCTGTTGTGGCTGAAAGGCTTGATTCACTACTGGGTAACAAAGCTTGTGAGGACTTAGAACTGGTCAAGAGAGTCTACCGTATAAACTGTGCCATAAGCAGACCAGATGACTTGGTGGATTCCGTAGTGAATAATTTCCAGGATGTGTTCAAAGGATTTGGAGTTCTACCATTCACTTACGAGATCCAGCTAAAGCAGGATGCTCAGCCAGTGGTACATGCTCCACGAAGAGTTCCAGCACCCCTGCGTGACCGGCTCAAGAATGAACTGGACAGAATGACCACACTAGGAGTCATCAGGAAAGTCAAAGAGCCAACAGACTGAGTTAACTCCATGGTATGTGTAAAGAAAAAGAACAATGATCTAAGAATATGCATGGATCCAAAGGACTTAAATGCAAACATAAAACGTGAACACTACCAGATTCCCAAGCGAGAAGAAATCACCAGTGAAATGTCAGGTGCCAGATACTTTACAAAGCTCGATGCCTCACAAGGATTTTGGCAACTAAAAGTGGATGAAGAGAGCACCAAATACTGTACCTTCAACACACCATTTGGCAGGTATTGTTTCCTCAGAATGCCTTTCGGGATAATATCTGCATCTGAAATCTTTCATAGAGCGATGGAACACATAATTGAAGGTCTGGAAGGAGTTCGGGTCTATGTTGATGACATCATCATCTGGGGCTCCACACTGAAAGAACACAATGAGAGACTGACTAAAGTGCTACAGAGCATACGCCAGAATGGATTGAAGCTCAACAAAGCCAAGTGTCAGTTTGGCGTCCAGGAAGTCACTTTCCTAGGAGATAATCTATCTGGTAAAGGAATAGAGCCAGATATGGAAAAAGTAAACGCCATACTCAAAATGCCCCGACCCACTGACAAAAAAGGAGTGCTACGCATCATGGGGATGATAAACTTAATTGGAAAGTTCATTCCTAACTTGTCAGCCAAGACAGCCTGTCTGCAAGACCTGCTACATAAAACAAATGAGTTTGCATGGACAGAAAGACATGAGCAAGAGTGGATAAACCTCAAAACAGCGCTGACAACCACACCTGTACTCACCTTCTTTGACCCAACAAAAAGAATCAAAGTGTCAATGGATGCATCAAAAGATGGCCTAGGTGCGGTCTTGCTACAAGCAGAGTGTGAAGATTGGAAGCCTGTTGCCTATGCCTCCAGGTCTATGACTGATACTGAGTGTCGATACGCCCAGATTGAAAAGGAATGTCTAGGCTTGGTAGTTGGACTAGAAAAGTTTCATGGCTACATATATGGACTTCCCACCTTCACAGTTGAGACAGACCACAGCCCTTTGGTTGCCATCATAAAAAAAAAACCTGAATGAGATGTCTCCAAGGATTCAACGACTCATGATGAAGCTGCAAAGATATGACTTTGAACTGATCTACACACCAGGCAAATACATAGTGTTAGCAGATGCACTATCCCGAGCACCCACAATGAGTCACGTGAGCTCTACTGAAGAAGACGTGGATGTTCATGTGAGTATGGTCACTGCTGCGCTGCCCGTGTCAGACACAAAATCAAAGCAAATAGCAGAAGAAACAATAAAAGATACAGTATTACAAACAGTAATAGAGAACATTCATCATGGTTGGCCAAAAGGTTCCTGTCCAAAATATTTTCACATAAGGTCAGAATTGAGTGTCGCAAGTGGACTATTACTAAAACAGAACAGAATAGTCATTCCACAGGCTCTATGTCAAGACATGCTCAAAAGGATTCATGAGGGACACCTCGGAATTGAAAAATGCAAAAGGAGAGCAAGAGACACTGTTTATTGGCCTGGCATAAATAAGGACATTGAGAACATGATAGGCAAATGTGAGACATGTCAGAAACACCAAAACAAACAAGCAAAGGAACCAATGATAGTAGCTGACATACCAACAGCAGCATGGCAAAAGGTTGGTATGGACCTTTTTCATTTAAATGGTAAAGACTATCTAATAGTGATTGACTACTATTCTAACTATCCTGAGATGGCGCTGCTCTCAAGCACCACAGCAAGCAGTGTCATAATGCATGTGAAATCCATCTTCGCCAGACATGGAATTCCCAGGATTGCCGTTAGCGACAATGGTCCCTGCTTCAACTGTAAGGAGTGGCAACAGTTTGCAGCACATTATGACTTTCAGCACAGCACATCCAGTCCTTTGTATGCTCAGTCAAATGGTAAGGCAGAGAAAGGTGTTCAAGTTCTCAAGCAGCTATTGAAGAAAGCGACAGAAAGCAAGTCTGATCCTTATCTCGCCCTGCTGAGCTACCGAGCCTCACCTTTAGACTGTGGTTCTTCACCTGCTGAACTACTAATGGGTCGCAAGTTGCGCACCACGCTACACTGCTGTGCAAAAGAACAACAAAGTGAGGAACTGAGACAGAGACTTCAACTGTTAAAGCTGAAACAGAAATCATACTATGACAAGTCATCCAAAACTCTAAAACCATTGACAAGGGATGATGTTGTCAGGATTGAGGATCCAGATGCATGGAACAGGAAAGCTACAGTTCTTGAGGAAGTAGGACCAAGGTCATACACTGTTAGAACTGAGGAAGGACAGATTCTCAGGAGGAACCGCCGTTCCCTCCTAAAAACACAAGAGACTATTCAAGACCAGATTGATGACAATGCCGCAACTGCATCTTGTCATTCACCGCCAGAACAATCTCATGAAGACACATCAGACTTACCCGTGTTGAGAAGATCCACACATGAAGTAAAAGAGCCTGATAGACTTAATCTTTGAGGACAATGTAAAGCTTTGAAAATGTGTTGACTGTTTTGAAAATGTTTATGTTTATAGAGCACTAACAAAAGTGTTACTGATATTATCTTTATTGTTTTCTTGAAAGTTGATTGATATTGATTTTGTTAAACCTCAAAGAAAGGGGGATGTAATGATCAATAACATGTCATTCTATAGCGGACACTAGGTGGAGCCGTGGAGCTGTATATAGCTGTATGTATAAGACTACACTACCCAGCTGTATGTGTTTAAGACTACATTACCCATGAGGCATTGGCTACCCACAAGGCAGCAGTCAAGATGGAAGCCTCTACAGATACAGTACCTAGTCCACATGTGCTCAATAAAAGTGTCTAGCAAAAGCTAGCTGTGTTCATAATAAGAATGTCTATTTATTAATGAACATAACACTGATGATAATGTTCTCAGCTGCAGCCAACTCATCTGGGGAACGAGGCTTCCTGCACCAGTGCCAACCTCTGCATTTGTTTGATGAGCTGCCAGGATCGGACTTGTGAGAGCGAGCCACATGGATTAAGAAAGCTATGGCTCTAACGAGCGATCGCCAGGTTGAAAAGCGCTCAAAGCGCTCAAAGCGCTCACAGGTAAGTAGACTCTCTTGGGTGTGAGTCATTAAGCTGATCACATGAGGACGGACCTCCACATCTAGTTCTGGGCTGACGAGCTTGAATGATTCTTGTGCCATATGGTCAGCTTGGTCAGGTTTGTGTAAGAAAGCTGGCCCGGTAAACCACATTGTACTGGACAGCTGGGAGGCAGGCACTGACCTGGTGGCGAGGTCAGCTGGATTCAGCTCTGTGGGCACATAGTGCCACTGGTCGGGGCATGTTGATTGTCTTATTCGCTGAACTCTGTTGTGTACATATATGAAGAACCTTTTTGACTCATTGGAGATGTAACCGAGCACAACTTTGCTGTCACAATAGAATTTCACTGCATCAAGCTTGAAATCTATCTCATCCAGGATGAGATCCGCCATCTCCACCCCTAATACTGCAGCGCATAACTCCAGGCGTGGTATGGTGGGCTCTAGCCGGGGTGTCAACTTCGCCTTTCCCAGGACAAATCCCTTTGGCCCTCATCATCCAGGGACCTCAGGTAGGCTACCGTGCCAATAGCTTTCTCGGACGCATCTGAGAATACACACAACTCAGTGCATTTGGATTTGGAGAGTGTGTCTGGTGAGTAGGTGCGTGGGATATGAAGATTTTTTAGATTTTTGAGAGAATTTCTCCATGTCTCCCATTCTGTTAACCTGCCTTCGGGGAGTGGAGAGTCCCAGTCGCTCATGTCTGTGCAGTGTTCTCGTAGTAGGGCTCTTCCCTGAATAGTCACGGGTGCCACCATGCCAAGAGGGTCAAAGAGTGAGTTGACCGTTGACAGCACTCCACGGTGTGTAAATGGCTTGTCACCTACAGACACTGCAAAGGTGAAGGTGTCAGATTCAATTTCCCTACGTAAACCAAGGCTTAGCTGGGCTGGCATGGTTTCGTCACTGAGGTCTAAATCTTTAATGTCCTTGGCGAGATCCTCAGCTGGGAAGGCCTTCATCACTGCTACACTGTTTGAGGCAATTTTGAGCAGCCTCAGGTTGGACTGTGCTAATGAAGCTTGAGTTCGCTTCAGCAGGTTGATGGCTTCTGCTTCTGAAGGTAAGGATATGAGGCCGTCATCAACATAAAAATGTCTTTCCACAAACTGTCTTGTGTCTGTTCCATGCTCGTGTTCTCCCTCTTTGGCTGCACTTCTGAGCCCATAGATGGAGACTGCAGGGGAGGGGCTGTTACCAAAAACGTGGACCTGCATCCTGTATTCAGTGATGTCCTTTGACATGTTGTTGCCGCGATACCAGAAGAACCTCAGACAGTTTCTATGGTCCTCTCTCACCACAAAGCAATAGAACATCTGTTGGATGTCTGCGGTTACTGCTATGAGCTCCTTCCTAAAGCGAATCAGCACGCCAAGGAGGGTATTCTTTAGGTCTGGACCCGTGAGCAGAACGTTGTTGAGTGAGATGCCACAGTGCTGAGCGCTGGAGTCGAAAACTACTCTTATTTGACTAGGCTTCTGGGGGTGATAAACTCCAAAAATCGGGAGATACCAGCACTCTTCTCCTTCTTTGAGTGGAGGTGCTAATTGAGCATGGTTACTCTCGAAAACATTTTCCATGAAGGCAATGAACCGTTCCTTCATTTCGGGCTTTCTATCTAATGTGCGCCGCAGTGATGCGAGGCGTGACAGTGCCTGATCGCGATTGTTAGGCAGAAGAAGCCGGGGTACCTTGAAGGGGAGAGGCGCAACCCAGCTGTTCGCCTCATCTTTGTGAAATTCTTTCTCCATAATATTCATGAAAGCTTCGTCTTTGAAGGAGAGAGCACATTTGTTGTCATCTTTTGTCTTTTCAAACGCGGTGTGCCCCAGTTTGTCGACAGCTCTGGTGTCAGCCGAGCACCCCCATGCTGTGTGAGAGAAATCACCTTGTTGCTCCCCGCTGTAGCTCGCTCTCTCTTTCAGGTGGATGTGACTTGGGCAGGGAGTGAGGAAAGAGGGTCGTCTGCTTTCTAGCACGTTGGTCTTAAAGGTGCTTACGTTGGGCTTGTGAGCTTGGCCTAGGCACACTTCTCCCACGAGCACCCAGCCTAAGTCGAGTCTTTGGGCAAAGGGGGCATCATGTGGTTTGTTAACTTGCTCTCTCACCTTATGCACCCTCACCACATCTCTCCCGAGCAGGAGGAGAATCTGGGCCTTTGGATCCAATGCTGGGATGCGTGATGCTGTGGGCTTTAGGTGGGCATGGTGAAGTGCTGTCTCAGGTGTTAGTATCTCCGATCGGTTGTTCGGGATTTCACTGCACTCTATCAGTGGCGATAAGTCTATGCTCACCCCTTCACTCACTGCCTCGGCACAGAACCCATCTGCTTTCCTTCCTGCCATCTCCAAGAGTCCGGCACAGGTTCTCAGTGAGTAAGGGGCTGGGCTACTCTCGACGCCAAATATGTCAAAAAAGTCTGACCGTGCGAGTGACCGGTTACTTTGGTCATCGAGTATTGCGTAAATGTTAACTGAGTGGTCATGCTGTCCTTGTGGGTAGACTCTTACAAGGCATATTTTGGAACACGATCGTCCTGTGAGGCCTTGGCCACACACCTCAGTGCATATGGAGCTCACCGTTGGTGCAGTGGTAAGGGTTCCCTTTCTCTCGTCTCCGGGCTCAGAGTCTTTGATGGTTGGCTTTTTCATTGTGGGGGTAGGACCTGGGTGCATAGCTGTGCTGTGGCAGTCACTCTCACACTCCCTGCATCTCAATGCTATCCTACAGTCTCTTGCAGTGTGGGAAATGGAGGCGCAACACCTAAAACATATCCCATTATTATCTTTGAGGTAGGCTCTGCGTTCCTCTATGGTCTTGTTTCTGAAGCCACTACATTTTGCGAGCGGATGAGGCTTATGATGGATGGGGCAGTGTTTTCCAGGATCGTCTTCATTCTTTGCTGCATCTATGCTGATGTCGGTCTTTGCAGTGACATCCGTCTTATGCACAGATATAGGCATTCTTGTGCCTACGTACTTTGACATGGGCTTCTCATACTTTGAGGGTCCACTACAATAGCTGGACAGGGCAAAGCTTGGATCATTTCTAATTCTGGCCTCTCTGCAGATAAAGTTCACAAAGAAGGAAAATGGGGGAAACCACATGTGGTTGTCTTCTTTGAATTTTGAGCCTACGTTGATCCATTTTTCTTGGAGAGGGTGGGGCAACTTCTCCACTATTGGGTTGATGCCGCGAGCAGTATCTAAATAGGAGAGCCCAGGTAAGTATCCGTCTGTTTTGGCTGCCAGTAACTCCATTAAAAGGTCTCCAAGTTCTCTAAGCTTAAGGTAGTCTCTGTTACCTATTTTAGGAAAGTTTTCCAGCTTATTGAAGAGGGCTTTCTCTATCACCTCAGGAGCACAGTAACACTCCCTGAGTCTTGCCCAGACCATTCTAAGGGCTGTGCTTGGGTCATTTGTGAACACAAACCGGATCCTACGGGCATGTTCTGACAATTCTTTGCCCAGCCATGATGACAATAAATCCAACTCCTCACTAGCACTCAGGCTCAAGCCGCCAGTGGCATTAAGGAAGGATGACTGCTATGCTCTAAAACTCTCTGGCTTGTCGTCAAATTTTGTGAGACGTGTGATTACAAGTTCTCTACGTGCCAAATATTGGGCAATGCCTGTCATATTAGAAGTCTGTGCATGGGTTGCCAGAGTATGATCGCATCGGAAGGGCTGTGATTGGATGGGAGACTGCCATGCCGGGTGACCTGTTCTAGCCTTTGAAAAGGGTTCTTTTTTGATGTGTGGAATTTTGGCATGAGTACCTTCCAAGTAGTTGGGAGCGGCGGATTGAGGCACAGGTTTCTTCGGGAGCGCTGCAAACTCTCCTTCGTGTGACCAGTCATCAATAACAAGGAAGGGGTCGTCATCAGTGTAGCATGAATGATCCACCTGAGTGACCTCATGTCGGGCTGGTGATGGCGATTCCGTGTTCTCGTGCAATGGTTCAAAGTTTGGGAAGGAGGAGATGTCTGTGCGTGTCCTAGCCTGTTCCTGGACATA
Source organism: Somniosus microcephalus (assembly GCF_052327205.1). Lineage (NCBI taxonomy): Eukaryota > Metazoa > Chordata > Chondrichthyes > Squaliformes > Somniosidae > Somniosus > Somniosus microcephalus. The sequence continues at coordinate 375,141,743 of NC_140987.1, forward strand.
GTCGCTTGTCCGCCTCTCAGTGCTTTGAGGTGATGCAGGACGAGCAATGCTGCGGTGCTCTCCCACCTCTGCTTCTAGTGCCGCTTCCCATATCTCTGCCTCAGCAGTAGCGGCAGCTGCTTCTTTCTCAATGTGCAGTGCTTCCAGCGTGGCGTCCAATGTAGCAGCCTTTGCTTGTAGTCGGACCTTCTCTTTCTTCACAGCCAGTTCCGTTTTAGCAAAGGTCACGCGAGCCTGTGCCGCTTTAGCTTTAGCACATGCTCTAGCTGCTGCTACACTGGCTGTTGATGATCAAGATGAGCGTGTACTTCTTGAGCTGGTCACAGATCTCTGCTCATCTTGGAAGCTCTTGCCATCCATGGCTGCACCGTGCTGCACTGCGAATGTTGCTTGTTGGGCCAGCTGATGACGTGCCTTTTTACTGTACCGTCCTCCCTATGTGTATGTGTCTGTACGCAGTTAGACAGCCAGCCAAACTCCTTTCAATAACGACATGGGAGTCAGGATGTAGCATCCAAGCTCCGGTGTTTAATGATGCCACACTTGCATGAGGTCAATGAAACAATACAAATCAGTGGTATTGGGTTGGAGTAAAACTGAGAAAGAAAAAAGAAAGAAATGCACCTTGTTACATACATGAGATATAACTAACATCTAAACATGAATATGTAACGAAACCATTCAACTCACAGGCAATGCTTTCGAAGGCGTAACAATGTAAGATTACAGCAGATTAACTTGCAGCACACTTCATGCTGATGTGACCTCTTTGTTTGCTTATCACTATACTACTTCCTGTTCCTGTTGAGTGACACTACTGGCCATTACCATCTACTGCCACCTACTGGCAGCAACAAAACATAACACCTGCAATTATAAGGTAGAACAAATAGCACATACCAACTAGGATGAACTGAACTATGCACAAGTTACTTTAGGAGCTTTCCATTTGCCATGAAATGATTTCATATAACAGATATCAACTAAACTTCCAGTGTTATCCATAGTGGGCTTGACCGGACAGGTTCATGTATGAGGCTGAAACCCAATTACTTTCAGCTTTGCTGACCTTGGCACAACACCTTGTCCTCACCAAGGCCCACTGCACCATCCGAGACTTCTCCAAACCTACACATGGCCTTTTGATTTTTATGTATAATTTAGTCCTAAAGTATGTTGTGCTGTTTCTGAAACAGATGGTTATAGGATTGATGCTTTTAATCTTTCAGAATCAGGAAGATAACAGGCTTCTTGGGCTGAGGAAAGAAATAAAGAGAATTGGATAGGAAGAGAAAGAAAGAGAGAGAGAAATATCACTTATGTAGCTCCTTGTCAGATCTCCAAGATATGTCCTAAAATGCTTCAAATCAAATGAATAACTTTGAGCACTTACAAATACAAAAGCAAAATTCTACAGATGCTGGAAATCTGAAATAAAAAAAGAAAATGCTGGAAATACTCAGCAGATCAGGCAGCATCTGTGGAGAGAGCAAAACAGAATTAATGGGGGTAACTTTAACCCCTGAAACAGGGCGGGGGTAGGGGGTCGAATGCAAAGTTAAAATTTTTAAAATTACAAACCCGACCCTAAACTGCCTCCAACATGCCCACTTCCGGTTTTAACCGAGGTGGATCAATGCGGGCTCTCATGAGACGGGTCGGTCGGTAAAACCTGTTAAGGAAGCTGCGTGTCTCCATTTTTACCAGCTTTTTATTTTTTACCCAATAATGCCGGGATTTCTGGGTCTTGGGAAACCCAGCAGGTAAAAGGAGGCGAGAAGGGCCGGATCCATCAGGTAAGTGCATTTATAGCACCGCTTGTGCGCCAGGAGGAGCAGAAGTGCTTCCCCAGGCCCAACAAGCTTACCTGCTTCTCTCCCCGTGATTGGCCGACGCCCCCCACCTCCACGATCTCCGACCCTTCGATTTTCCCCCCCACCCCGGGCAATGCTCTCTCCCCCTGACCACAATCTCTCCCCCTGATCCTGGGCTCCCCGCCACCACAACCTCTCATCCCCGACCACAAAAACCCCCTCCCCGCAATCTCTCCATCCTTCCCTCCTCTCTGCTCCCCAGCTGCAGCCTTGTGCCCCAGGCTTTCCCGCCCACCAGGCAGGCAGCATGTCAATCAGGCTGGTTGTCGGGCGGGAAACCTGGTGAAATTTAAAAAAATATGTCCTGCTGTTAATTTCAGCAGAATGTGCAGGAAACCCCTTCCGTTCCCTCTCCACCACCCCATAAATATCAGGGCCAATAATGCTGAAACAATGATATGGCAAGGCAAAGAAAGCAACCAAAATAAACTTTCCAAAAATCCCAATTTTAAGAATGGCCAAGCGTTCTTTTTAAACCAGTGAGAGTTCATAGGTGGAAAAACACAGAAAATTCATTGTGGGGTCTTTTAATATCAATTTGCATTCATTTTCAGACTATAATGGGGCTCTTGCATGCTCGTGATGTGGCCTAAAAAAAGCTTTAAATTTCCTGGCAGCCTGAATCAGGAACGTGGCACTGGCAACACTTGAATGCGTGTGCTGTGCACGTGAGGCCTACGAGGGGCTGCACCATGAGCACAACATTGAGGAACTGGCTCTAAGATATCTGTGCACATGCTTTTTCTCTCAAAAACCTGATATAAGGGCAAATAATGGGGGTCATTTTATAAAACTAGAGGTGAGTGAGGAAGCTTGGATAAAGCTAAAACTTTGGTGCCATAATTTTCTGACCTGTGCTCATGGGTGACGAGGTTCTGCGCTTAGAGCAAGGCCATACAATATTACCCTCAATGTGTCTTGTTGCAGTTATCTTATATTATTATATATATATATATAAAGCAGTTGGTTTGTCTGTCGATCTGTCTGTCTGTCTGTCTGTCCGCTATACACTCAAAAGTTATAGAACGTACCGACACATATGTTACATCAAAAGAAAGCTGATGATGAGGGGAGTGTCTTGGGATATTTACTATTTGGTCAGACAAAAATTGTTCGGACAGTATACAAAAAACGTTCAGAAATCCGCTCATTAGCGACCAGATTTAGGAACAGCTTCTTTCCCAGGGCTGTCATCCTACTGAACTCCACACATAAACTCTAAAGCCTGCACATCTGCCAATGCACTTTATTATGTTTATGTAAATGTATTACAAGCCAAATGAATGTTGAATGTTTAAATGTCTTAATCTAAATGTACACTCTCGGGAGCCGCAAGCCTACATTTCGTTGTACTGCACTTGTGCACTAACAATGACAATAAAGTTGATTATTATTATTATTATTATTGACCAATCCTACCGCTCATTAGCGTTGAGTGACGTGATGGTTACATAAGAACATAAGAAGTAGGAGCAGGAGTAGGCCATACGGCCCCTCGGGCCTGCTCCGCCATTCAATAGGATCATGGCTGATCTGAATCTAGACTCCCGTCCACTTCCCTGCCCTCTCCCCGTAACCCCTAATTACCTTATCTGCTAGGAAACTGTCTATCTCCATTTTAAATTTATTTAATGTTGCAGCTTCCACAGCTCTCTGAGGTAGCAAATTCCATAGATTTACTACCCTCTGAGTGAAGAAGTTTCTCCTCATCTCAGTTTTGAAAGGGCAGCCCCTTATTCTAAGATTATGCCCCTTAGTTCTAGTCTCACCCATCAGTGGAAACATCCTCACCTCATCCACCCGATCAAGCCCCCTCACAATCTTATATGTTTCGATAAGATCGCCTCACATTCTTCTGAATTCCAATGAGTAGAGTCCCAACCTACTCAACCTTTCCTCATACGTCAACTCCCTCATCTCCGGAATCAACCGAGTGAACCTTCTCCGAACTGCCTCGAGAGCAAGTATATCTTTTCTTAAATATGGAAACCAAAACTGCACGCAGTATTCCAGGTGTGGCCTCACCAATACCCTGTATAACTGCAGCAAGACTTCCCTGTTTTTATACTCCATCCCCCTTGCAATAAAAGCCAAGATTTCATTGGCCTTCCTGATCACCTGCTGCACCTGCACACTAACTTTTTGTGTTTCATGCACCAGGACCCCCAGATCCCTTTGTACTGTAGCACTTTGCAGTTTCTCTCCATTTAGATAATAACTTGCTCTTTGATTTTTTCTGCCAAAGTGCATAACCTCACACTTTCCAACATTATATTGCATCTGCCAAATCTCTTCCCACTCACTTAGCCTGTCTATGTCCTTTTGCAGGTTTTTTATGTCCTCCTCACTCACTGCTTTCCCTCCCATCTTTGTATCGTCGGCAAACTTGGATATGTTGCACTCGGTCCCTTCCTCCAAATCGTTAATATAGATTTTAAAGAGTTGGGGTCCCAGCACTGACCCCTGCGGAACACCACTGGTTACTGATTGCCAGCCCGAGAATGAACCATTTATCCCAACTCTTTGTTTTCTGTTAGATAGCCAATCTCCCACCCATGCCAGTATATTACCCCCAATCCCGTGATTTTTTATCTTGATCAGTAATCTTTTGTGTGGAACCTTGTCAAATGCCTTTTGGAAGTCCAAATACACTACATCCACTGGTTCCTCTTTATCCACCCTGTATGTTACGTCCTCAAAGAATCCTACAGTTCAGTGACCTGATGGTTGACCAATCGGTGCGTCATGGGCGGGACCTAATCCTGCAGCCTCCCGAAATGTTGCCGCCATTTTTTCCCCTGCTTTTCCTCAACAGCGAGCGGGGCAGCTGCGTCGGCCCACCGGAGCAGGAGGTGTGTTGGGGTCACTCGGGCCGGGTCTCACAACCGCTTGGCCTGAGACACAGAGCGGGGGAGCGACAGCAGGCGGCCGTGAACTGCGCCGCCCTGTAAACTGCCCTGGCAATGCCGGGCCCCCCAGCTAGTAATGTATAATTTGGAAAATGTGAACACTGGAATGTCTACTTCATTAATGTGTTGCTTTATTGTACAGTATGAGCAACTACCTCAAGAATACCTCAGATCCATGGTATGTTCGATAAATTGACTTGTAAACTTGATGATTAAATTAAAAAGATATTGGGGTAGAGTTTCCGCTCATTTGTGGCTCTTCAAGAAGGCTCTCCAAATGAAGTGTGTTTTTTTAGGAGCAAAGGCACTAGAAGACAGCTTTTAAAAGCTTCTAAATATTAAAAAATATTTAATTTACTAAGAAACTGACTAGTGTACACCAATGAAGCTAATAAATGGCTCTGTATAGTATTTGAAGTCATTTTCAGTTATTTAAAATTGGGTTACTCACAGGTGGTGGACTAGACATTCTTACTAGTCTTTTGTTACCACTAGACTTGACTATTCCAATGCACTCCTGACTGGCCTCCTATGTTCTACCCTACGTAAACTTAAGGTCATCCAAAACTCTGCTGCCCGTGTCCTAACTCGCACCAAGTCCTATTCACCCATCACCCCTGTGCTCACGGATTTACATTGCTTAAGCAATGCATTGATTTTAAAATTCTCATCCTTGTTTCCAAATCCCTCCATGGCCTCTCCTCTCCCTATTTCTGTAATCTCCTCCAGCCCCACAAACCCCCGAGATATCTACACTCCTCTAATTCTGGTCTCTTGAGCATCCCTGATTTTAATCGGTCAACAATTGGTGGCCGTGCCTTCAGCAGCTTAGGCCCGAAGCTCTGGAATTCCCTCCCTAAACCTCTCCAACACGTTACCTCTCTTTCCTCCTTTAAGACGCTCCTTAAAACCTAACTCTTTGACTAAGTTTTTGGTCATCTGCCCTAATATTTCCTTATGTGGCTCGGTGTCAACATTTAGTTTTATAACACTCCTGTGAAGTGCCTTGGGATGTTTTACTACATTAAATGTGCTATTTAAATACGAGTTGTTGTTTTTGTATTAAAATGCTTATTTTTTGTGATAAACCCAATTTCAACTGTAGTAATAAAACTGCAACAGGTTACCACTCTTAAATAGAATCATAGAATGGTTACAGCAAAGAAGGAGGTCATTCGGCCCGTCGAGCCCACGCCAGCTCTCTGCAGGAGCACTTTAGCTAGTCCCACTCCCCCGCCATTTCCCCGCAACACTGAAATTGTTTTCCTTCAGATACTTATCCAATTCCCTTTTGAAAGCCATGATTGAGTCTGCCTCCATCACCCTTTCAGGCAGTGCATTCCAGATCCAAACCACTCGCTGCATAAAAATGTCACCTTTTGTTCTTTTGCTAATCACCTTAAATCTGTGTCCCCTGGTTCTCGACCCTTCCGCCAATGGGAACAGTTTCTCACTATCAACTCTGTCTCGACCCTGCATGATTTTGAACACCTCTATCAAATCTCCTCTCAACCATCTCTGCTCTCAGGAGAACAGCCCCAGCTTCTCTAGTCTATCCACATAACTGAAGTCCCTCATCCCTGCAATCATTCTCATAAATCTTTTCTGTACCCTCTCTAAGGCCTTCACATCCTTCCTAAAGTGCGGTGCCCAGAATTGGACACAATATTCCATTTGAGGCTGAACCAGTGTTTTATACAGGTTCATCATAACTTCCTTGTTTTTGTACTCTATGGGGGGGATTTTAACTCAGGTGCGGGATGGTGTCGTGTTATCCGAATTTTGTGTTTCCCACACAAATCTTAATGGATGTGGGAGATTGATGCAATTTTAACTTAAGTGGCCAATTGATTTCCAGCGTGTGGGTAGCCTTTGCAAATGGGTTTTTCATGATTGAAAGTGCCCTCCGATGACATCATCATTGCTGCTGCATTTAAGGTCCACAGCAAGCTTTCCTTCTTCTGCAGACAGCCAAGCTTCTTAACTGTGCAGTGTGAGGGAGCTGCAGCAAAAATGACAAGCGGGAGGGCAAGATCAGCTCCTCGTTTTGACGAGGTGGCACTGCAGGCATTAGTCGATGGGGCTAGGGCCAACAGGGAGGTGCTCTTCCCTTCACCAGGGAGAAAGAGGCCTCCCACTCAGACCAAGGCAGTGTAGATGCAGGTGGCTGAGGAGGTCAACTCCTTGGGAGTCACCCGCAGAACCTGGATACAGTGCAGGAAAAGATTTCATGACCTCCAGCGCACTGGAAAAGTGAGTATGAATTTCCCATCACCCTCAATCTGATCCCCATTGCCTTTCCTCACCAGCACTCTGTTCTCTTCCTCCACATCCCACTTGACACTGACATCCATGTGTAATGATATCAGCAAATAGTGATGGTATTTGCCTGTTTGATTATTATGCCTTACCAGCATATTTGCCTGTTTGATTATTTATGCCTTACCAGCAGAGGGCATGTGAGAGAGACAGTTTAGTTTTAGTTTCGGTTTTAGATGGATCTCTAAGATGGTGTCTCCTGTAAAACTGTTAACATGCTTGAAGGCACTTTAGATAAAAAGACATTCTCTTTCATGAATGTGTCATCATTGAACCCACATACAAATCAATACATGGTGTCAGAAGTGATTGAAAGAGATGAAGAGGAAAAATCTGAAGTTAGCAACTCGACGAGATAGTGGCAAGCAAGATATCCAGCGAAATCAGCTCTCCACATATTAGCAAGCCAAAAGAGAACATTGTTACTTACCTTTGGAGAATAGCTAACAAAGTGAAAAATGGTAGGATTACACCCACCGGCGAAGCTTCAGTTGACAGGTAATGTGGCTGAAAGTTGGAGGAGGTTCAAACAACGTTTGGAGTTGTATTTAGCAGCTATCGGAGCTGACGAGAAAAGTGATAAAATGAAAGCGTCAGTGTTCTTACATGTCGTGGGTGATGAAGCGCTGGAGGTGTATAATAACTTCACATTCGCTGCTGAGGGAGACAAAATGAAGTTGGATAAAATAATGGAACAGTTTGAGGCCTACTGCATACCTAAACATAACGTGATGTTTGAGAGGCACAGATTTTTCACATGTGTACAGAAAATGGGAGAGTCTATTAATCAGTATGTGACTGAACTGAGAAACAGAAGCAAATCGTGTGAATTTGGGGGACTGACAGACTCGCTAATAAAAGACAGACTGGTGTGTGGTATTCCAGATAATGGTCTAAGGGAAAGACTGCTAAGAGAGCAAAATCTAGACCTGGGAAAAGCCATAGCACTGTGTAGGGCTACAGAGACTGTGAAGTCGCAGGCAAAGGAGCTGTTCAGTGACAGTAGCTGCAACGTGGATGCAGTGAGAAAGAACGGACACAAACCGTTTAACAAAAAGAGGCGTGGTCAGCGACCAAGAATGAAAGGGGCAATCGAAAGTCATGTAGTCGATGCGGTACACAGCATCCACTAAAAAAGTGTCCAGCATATGGTAAAACATGCAATAGTTGCAACAAAAACAACCATTATGCCCGTTGCTGTAAGAACCAAGCGCAACAAAGCAAGGTCAATGCAATAGATGAAAGCGAGATAGAGGAGTTCTGTGTGGATGTTGTGTCTGAAAACAAAAAAGAAAAAAGAGACTGGATGTTGACACTAAAAGTGAATGACATACACATTCCATTTAAATTGAATACTGGAGCACAAGTTAATGTGATATCAGAGACTGATTTTAAGAAAATTAGACCCAGACCAAAGATACATGGAATAAAAGTGAAAGTGACAGGATACTCAGGTACTGAAATACCAGTGAAAGGAAGATGCATTGTCAAAGTGACACACAAGGACAGAGAGCACACGCTAGCATTAATCGTGGTGCCAAAGGATGCGCAAGCCATACTAGGTTTAAAAGCCTGTGAGAGACTGAACCTGGTAAAGAGAGTCCTCGTTGTGGAAAGCGAAGGAGAGACAGTCTATGATGAACTCATGAAAGAGTACAACGACCTATTTCAGGATCTAGGCTGCCTTCCAGGAGAACACACGATCAGAGTAGATAAAAGTATGCCAACGGTCATACATCCATGCAGAAAAGCTCCATTTGCTCTTCAAAAGCAACTGAAGGCAGAGTTGGACAGGATGGAAAGCCTGAACGTGATTCAGAAGATAGATGAGCCAACTGAGTGGGTGAGTTCCCTCGTCGTTGTGGACAAAAAGAATGGAAAGCTCAGAATTTGCCTGGATCCAAGAGATCTAAACAGAGCAATAAAGAGAGAGCACTTCAAGCTTCCTACACGTGAGGAAATCATGTCACAGTTTGCAAATGCAAAGTATTTCAGCAAGTTAGATGCATCATCAGGATTTTGGCAGATGAAACTGGACGAGGCAAGTTCAAGACTGTGCACTTTCAACAGTCCATTTGGCAGATACAGATTCCTAAGGTTACCATTTGGCATTGCCTCAGCTCCTGAAGTGTATCACAAAACTATCCATATGATCTATGAGCACCTGGAGGGAGTTGATACATCAATGGATGACATCATAGTATGGGGAACCATGAGAACTGAGCATGACGAGAGACTGAAAAAAGTGCTGGAAGCAACAAGGAAAACAAACCTGAAGCTGAATAGAGAGAAATGCCAGCTTGGGGTGACAGAACTGACACTCGTGGGAGATATCCTTAGCAGTGAGGGCATCAGACCAGATCCCAGAAAGGTGTCCGCCATTGAGAATATGCCAAAGCCACAATGCAAAAAGGACGTGCAGAGGTTTAATGGAATGATCAACTACATGGGTAAATTCATATCCAACCTCTCAGAAAAGATGGCGCCACTGAGAAGACTAACTGAAAAGAACATAGAATGGGAATGGAATCATGAGCATGAGAAGTCATGGAGCGATCTAAAGAAACTGCTCACAGAGGAACCAGTTCTGAGGTTTTATGACCCAGCGAGACCCATCAAGATATCATCAGATGCATCATAGAGTGGGCTCGGTGCAGTTCTTCTGCAAAAATATGACTACTGGCAACCTATTGCATATGCATCGCACTCAATGACAGACGCGGAGACGTGATATGCTCAAATAGAAAAGGAGCTGCTTAGCATCACATACGCCTGTGAAAGATTTCACCAGTTTGTGTCAGGACAAACAATCAGTGTAGAGGCTGACCATAAGCCCTTGATTGCATTGTTCCAAAAGCCACTAAATGGATGTCCGCTTAGAATACAAAGAATGATGATCAGGCTGCAACGCTATACACTGAATGTTGCGTACACACCGGGTAAGCTGATGTATACAGCAGACACGTTGTCCAGAGCTGTTGACCCAAGTGAGCCCGCAAACACCAAAATGGATGAAAAAATGAACGCCTACATGGACATGATCACAAGTGCACTGCCCATAGCAGATGCAAAAATGGAGCTCATAAAGACTGAGACAAACAAAGATGAAACAATGAGACGACTGAGGAAAAGCATCTTGGATGGATGGCCCAACATGAAGCAAGACTGCTCACCTGACATGGCAGAGTACTGGAACTGCAGAGCAGAACTATCAGTGGTCGAAGACATCATCTACAAAGGAAGTAAAATAGTTATCCCAAAGAGTCTGAGAAAAGAGATGCTAAAAAGGATCCATGGAGGACATCTGGGAATCGAAAAGTGTAAGAAAAGAGCGCGAGAGGTGATGTACTGGCCACGAATCAACCAAGATGTGACAAATGAGGTGTCAAACTGCACAATATGCCTGAAATATCGAGCAAGCAATCCGGTAGAACCACTAAAGCCACACCCAGCGCCAGACAGACCTTACCAGAAGGTAGGCGCTGACCTATTCATATGTCAAGGGAAGGACTATCTTGTAGTCACAAACTATTACTCCCTGTATCCAGAGGTTTGTAGACTATACACCACCACTGCAGATGCTGTGATAACATGTATGAAAGCCATATTCTCCAGACATGGCGTGGCAAGCGAGGTCTTCACAGACAACGGACCCCAGTTTTACAATGCAAGTTTCCGACACTTTGCCAAAGAGTGGGACTTTGTCCACACAACGTCAAGTCCTCACTTTCCACATTCCAATGGACTAGTGGAAAAATCGGTCCAGACAGTGAAAAGACTGACGTACAAGGCAAAAGACAGTGGAACTGACTTCTACCAGAGCATGCTTGTATACCGCACAACGCCGCTCGAGTGTGGTATGTCACCAGCCCAACTCCTTATGGGACGTCTGCTAAGGTCAAACCTACCCATCCCGGAGAACCTCCTGAAAACAAAAGAGGGGGAGAAAGTGAGGAAGTTCAAAGAACAACAGGAAGAAAAGCAAAAGTACTACTATGACAGAGGAACACAAAACCTACCTGAACTCCACACTGGTGACCAAGTAAGGTTCAAAGACAAAACAAACATATGGACTCAGAAGGGAACAGTCCTGAGTGAAGTCCAACCAAGATCTTACACCATTCAGACAGATGAGGGTGCTGTTCTGCGAAGAAATCGTCATGATCTTCTCATGGGACCAGCCACAGCAAGTCAAAAGACTGATACTGTTGAACAACCTGATCACACAGCAAGTCAAAAGACTGATACTGTTGAACAACCTGATCACACAGCTGAGAAATCATCATCTGAGGCAACAACTCAGATTCAAGGACAATCAATCAGAAAATCCTCAAGATGCGTGAAGCCTCCTGAGAGACTCATTGAGCAAGTTTAAGGACTCTTGTTATAGAAGGAAGTAATGTTATCTTATTCTCTCTTCAAGTTCTAGTGTATTTACATATTTCATGTGAACACACAAAACAAGGTTAAAAAACCTTGATAATGGTGATAATGTAAGTTCATTAAGTGTTGCAGTTAAAATGCAGAGTAATACAAAGAAAACATGTTGTTAGATAAAAGTAAAATACTTTTGTTTTAAGAAAGGGAGATGTAATGATATCAGCAAATAGTGATGGTATTTGCCTGTTTGATTATTATGCCTTACCAGCATATTTGCCTGTTTGATTATTTATGCCTTACCAGCAGAGGGCATGTGAGAGAGACAGTTTAGTTTTAGTTTCGGTTTTAGATGGATCTCTAAGATGGTGTCTCCTGTAAAACTGTTAACATGCTTGAAGACACTTTAGATAAAAAGACATTCTCTTTCATGAATGTGTCATCATTGAACCCACATACAAATCAATACACCATGCACCCTTACTCATTCCCTCTCTCTCTATGCTCACATTCACATAACTATTCCACCATGCAGCCCTCGCACTCCCTATCACTCTGATGCTTTGAACACAACTGACAACACGGGGGAGTGCCTTTGATCTTGCAACCTCACTCCATCTTTGTCTCCTTCTAAGTATCTATACTATGCAATCTCTAAACTCACTCATTGCAGGAAAAGAGAGGTCACAACAAAAGAGAGAGAGCCAGGACAGGAGGAGGGACAGCCTCAATAGCCCACCTGACCCCCTGGGAGGAGGCCGTAATGGAAATTATGGGCATTGAGGATGATTTGCGCGTGGGGGACAGACAGACAGGTGCAACACAGCAAGCTGGTGACAGAAAAGTTTTCCATCTCTCTCTTTGACATTGCATGAGTCACTGATAATGATTGTGAAGCTCTTACAAGCATCTGCAAAAAGCTATGTGCATGTAGCCTTTGCATCACATCTCTAACTCTTTCCTTTACTCCCCCACAGGACCATCACAAGCATCCGTCCCCCCTAGCCAGGAAGAAGAGGCTGAGCAGCCAGACCCCTCAGAGGAAGTTGCAACCTCTGAGAGCGCAGCGTCACCAGAAATCTGCGCACCCAGCACCAGCGCAGACACTGACACCTCGGTGGGACCTTCGGCACATAGAGTAGTGTTGTCACCTGGTGTATCACAGCTCACAACTGACATCAGCAGATTGTGGAGACAGGGACAGCAGTGGAGAGTCCTAGTCAGAGGGCGCAGGACTCTGCCAGCTCGGCTCAGCAGCATGTCGACCCTCTGCCTCTGGGTCCATCCATGAGATCAGCGGTGATGGAACTTCAGGAACAGATGCAGGAGTCTCTGGCAGGTTTTGTCTCTAGGGTCGCTGCGAGTGTGGAGTGAATGGAGGAGTCCATAGCGACCATGACCAGAGCCTTTGTGGAGTCATTGGCGCATGAACGCATCACCACAGAATCAATGGCAACCTCCGTGGAAAGGATGGCTGCCATAGAGGAGAGAATGGCTATGGTAGAGGAGAGGATGGCTATGGCCATGGAGGAGCTTAGTCACCAGGGTATGGAAAACATGGTCATTGTTCAGAATAGAATGACATCTCTTGAGGAGCGATGGGCATCTATTGAACAGAGAAACCAGATCTTCATGGAAGTCCTTCTGCGTAGGACTGCCATTGCAGATTCGGGTCTCCATGGCCCCCCTGATGTGCAGCAAGGTGCTCTCCAGCCACTTGCAGGCACTGAGGGGGACCTGACCCATGAGAGTGAGGTTGCTGGCAGACCTCAAGGAAGTAGGGCTCCTCTCCAAGCACTCACACTTCCATGCCACTGCAGAGCCCTTGGTCAGAGCCCCACCGGAGTCCACACCCAAGTGAGATAGACGTCTCAACCCCTGCACAGCCGCAGGAGCAGCAGACTGTTGATGAGCCCTCATCGGCTCGCCACCCCAGAGGACGCCCGCCAAAGGTGTTGAGACAGGAGCAGCAGCAAAGTGAGCAAGGGGCCTCCACATCTGCTGAAGCCACAGGGGAGGCACCACGTAGGAGCATGCGTAAGAGGAAGATTCTGCACAAATACTCACAAGGGTAGTCACTTGGGTGCAATTTTGTGGTTACTGCAAAAATGCTACCACTTTCTGATGGCAAATGTTGCAGTTGTATCGTCTATCATTTCGCTCGTAGGACTTCCACATTGAGAGCTTAGGCATACTTGCAACTTTCAGTATGGTGGTCAGAGTGCTAGGAATCCTTTGGTTCTTGGCCATTGTCAATGCTCTGGTAAGAAGCTGCGAGGCAAAAGTGTTTGTTTGGCTATTCTAAGCAAATCTGGCCTGGATGAGTGCCTCCCTTGCATCCCAGGCAGCAATGTTGTCGTGCGCTGGCGCCTTCTGGCCTGTGCATCTTCAGGGGGGTGACTAGCAGCTTGCTGCTCCTATTGATGCTCCTGCTGTTGGTGCTGCTGTTGCTCATGGTTCTGCTGCTGCCACAGCTGTTGTTCGAGCTCCTCTAATGCCCAGATGGGAAGGAAATAAATGGCTCCCATGCTTCTGGTATATGCCTCCGTTGAGGAAGCGCTGAGTGAAGGTGGCAAGAGGGGTTTCCCAGAAGGTCACACTGGAGATGGGTGTGAGGCTCCGACCTCCCACAGGTGTGGTTAAGCCTTCTAAAAGTTGCCCCAGACCTGAGACCACTATATCCTGCCACCTGCAAATGATGGCTGATCAAATCTCCTCTTTAATGGTTGACCTGCAGTTGATAGTCAGCAATCCAATAGTGCTCCCACCAGGTTTCACATTCATGTTTCCCACCAGGCGTGTTTCATGTGGGAAAAGGGTTAAATTTGCAAGGGCCTTTCAAAATAGGATTATAGAGGCCATTTAGTGGTTGTTTACGGCCTTAACGACCAGCCCCACCTGTTGGACGTGGGACGGAGTCGGGACCATCAGACACGCCTGAGTTAAAATTTCTCGGAGTCGGAAACCAGGCGGGGGGGTCCCGCCCGCCAGTTTTTTTGATTTAACCCCCCGCACGCCTCCAAGCCCGACTCCACGGCTCAATGAAAATCGAGCCCTATGCCTCTATTTATAAAGCCCAGGATCCCGTATGCTTTTTTAACCACTTTCTCAACCTGCCCTGCCACCTTCAACAATTTGTGCACATAAACCCCCAGGTCTCTCTGTTCATGCACCCCCTTTAGGATTGTACCCTTTAGTTTATATTTCCTCTCCTCATTCTTCCTACCAAAATGTATCACTTCGCACTTTTCTGAGTTAAATTTCATCTGCTACGTGTCTGCCCATTTCACCAGCCTGTCTATGTCCTCTTGAAGTCTATCAATATGCTCCTCACTGTTCACTTTACTTCCAAGTTTTGTGTCATCTGTAAATTTTGAAATTGTGCCCTGTATACACAAGTCCAAGTCATTAATATATATCAAGAAAAGCAGCGGTCCTAGTACCGACCCCTGGGCAACACCACTGTATACCTTCCTCCAGTCCGAAAAACAACCGTTGACCACTACTCTCTGTTTCCTGTCACTTAGCCAATTTCATATCCATGCTGCCACTGTCCCTTTTATACCTTGGGCTTCAACTTTGGTGGCAAGCCTATTATGTGACACTTTATCAAATGCCTTTAGGAAACCCATAAACACCACGTCAACCGCATTGCCCTCATCAACCCTTTCTGATACCTCATCAAAAAACTTGATCAAGTTAGTTAAACAAAATTTGCTTTTAACAAATCCGTGCTGGCTTTCCTTAATTAATCCACATTTGTCCAAGTGACTGTTAACTTTGTCCCAGATTATCATTTCTAAAAGCTTCCCCACTACCGAGGTTAAACTGACTGGCCTGTAGTTGCTCGGTTTTTTGAACAAGGGTGTAACATTTGCAGTTCTCCAGTCCTCTGGCGCCACCCCTGTATCTAAGGAGGATTGGAATATTATGGCCAGTACCTCCACAACTTCCTCCTTAACTTCCCTCAGCAGCCTAGGATGCATCCCATCTGGTCCTGGTGACTTATCAACCAGCCTTTCTAATACCTCCTATTTACCAATTTTTATCTCATCCAGTATCTCCACTACCTCCTCTTTCACTATGGCTTTGGCAGCATCTTCTTCCTTGGTGAAGATAGATGCAAAGTACTCAATTATTCCCTTAGCCATGACCTCTGCCTCCATGCGTAGGTCTCCTTTTTGGTCCCTAATCGGCCCCACCCCTCCTCTCACTACCCATTTACTATTTATATGCCTATAGAAGACTTTTGAATTCCCTTTTATCTTAACTACCAATCTATTCTCATACTCTCTCTTTGCCCCCTTATTTTCTTTTTCACTTCCCTCTGAACTTTCTATATTCAGCCTGATTCTCACTTGTATTCTCAACCTGACATCTGTCATATGTGCTCTTTCTCTGCTTCACCTTACCCTTTATCTCTTTCATCATCCAGGGAGTTCTAGCTTTAGTTGCCCTACTTTTCCCCCTCGTGGGAATGTACCTTGACTGTACCTGAACCATCACCTCTTTAATGGCAGCTCATTGTTCAATTACAGTTTTGCCTGACAATCTTTGATTCCAATTTTCTCAACCCACTGAAATTTGCCTGCCTCCAATTAAGTATTTTTACTCTAAATTGCTCCCATTTTTCCATAGCTAATCTAAATCTTATGATACTGTGATCACTGTTCCCTAAATGTTCCCCTACTGACACTTGCTCCACTTGACCCATCTCATTCCCTAGAACCAGATCAAGCATTGCCTCCTTCCTCATTGGGCCAGAACCGTACTGATCAAGAAAGTGTCAGCTGTGGCTCAGTTGGTAGCACACTCACCTCTGAATCAGCTGGTTGGGGGTTCAAGTCACACTCCAGGGACTTGTGCACATAAAGCTAGGCTGATACTCCAGTGCAGTGCTGAGGGAGTGCTGCACTGTTGGAGGTGCCATCTTTTGGATGAGACGTTAAACTGCGGCCCTGTCTGCTCTCTCAGGTGGATGTAAAAGATACCATGGCACTATTTCGAAGAAGAGCAGGGGCATTATTATCCGGTGTCCTGGCCAATAGTTATCGCTCAATCAACATAACAAAAACATTATCTGGTCATTATCACGTTGCTGTTTGTGGGAGCCTGCTGTGCGCAAATTGGCTGCCGCATTTCTCACATTACAACAGTGACTACTCTCCAAAAAAGTACTGGCTGTAAAGTGCTTTGAGACTTCCGGTGGTCGTGAAAGGAGCTGTATAAATGTAAATCTTTCTTTCTTTTCTTTCTGAACAGACTTCAGAAATTCTTCCCCCTCTCTGCCCTTTACACTATTACTATCCCAGTCTATATTAGGATAGTTGAAGTCCCCCATTATCACTACTCTATAGTTCTTGCATCTCTCTGTAATTTCCCTGCAAATTTGCACTTCTGTATCTTTCCCACTAGTTGGTGACCTATTTTTTAATGTAAGGGGAAAAACTTGAACAATTGTGTTCTAAAACACTGCCTGATTGCACTGATTCATGGAAGATTTTACGTTTGTGACAGAAGGAAGGTTCTCTCCTGACATTTTCTTTATTGTGGCAAAATACTGAAGAAATATGTTCAACTGAAATTTGGCTGAAGATCATTTTTTTCCTCTTGAGCAATACAAATGATTTTCAGAGGGATTCGGTGTAGCATTAAATATTCTAATTCTCCTGATCTAGAGAGTTAATTGCAAGCGTCAGGGCACTTAGCGGAGTACTGTTCCCCCGAGGCCATCTCCACCCACCAGTCATGGTTGGTCCTGAAGGTGAGAAATCCTGTCAAGTTGTGCATTGCTTGTCCAAGGCGACCTATGCAAGGCGATGCAAACTTTCTACTCTGAGTACCTCACAAGGCTGATTAACCAAAACATCTATCAGCTGAACATTCCGATCATCATCCAAGACAAAGCCATTTAGAGACAGGTTGTGACCAGCTACAGACCTGAAATCAGCTGAATGAGTGATTGAATGTGACACATGTTCTTTATGTTGAGTATCCCATGTTCTATTCTTTTACCTCCCTGTCGATAAAGTCCACTGGCTTCTTTGATACAATGGTAATGATGCGAAGAGAGGAGAGGGCTTTGGTATGGATGTCAGGTGTTGTCCAATCATTTCAAGGTGAACTTGCCAGAGATGGTATAACATGAAGACAGTCAAGAAATTTGCAGCATTTAAAATGCAGCCTGATAATTCTAGCTGCAATAAATTAATTGCAGTGTGTTTTCAATTTCAAATAAATCTGTTAAAAGTCTAATTGAATCTTAAACACAGCTGTCAAAGAAAGCAATGGTCTCATCACCAAATAATAACTGCCACAACCGACTGCTGTTATTTTCAGCAAGATTATTCCTACTCACATGGATAATAATAGATAAAACTGATCTAAATCTGCCTTAATTCTGTCTAATACAGGAATAGAAATGGAATCATAAATCATACTGAGATCTGCAGTGACCAAGATGTCTAGGAACTGAAATCTCCAGTGAGCACATGAAAGGTCATGATGTGCGGTACAGAAAAAAAAAATCTTTCATAAAGGCAGAATCTTATGAGTGGAATAAACTGCTTCCCATTACTTCTTCGGGTTTTTTTTCAATTTTCTTCCCTCCTCTGTTGAAAATGCCAACGCCTCACTGAGGTACAGTTCCACAGGCACTAGGTTTCTTTCAGTACTGAGCGCAAGTGACCATTATTCAGGTGTGAACTTTGACAGTAAGTGTTGAGACACTATTTGACCACAGAGCCATCACATGCAAACCCTGATCTTCACCTCCCCTGGCAGACACACATACACACTTCCAGCAGGGGGGTCACATACAATAGTGGGGGGGTTAAGATTCCTGGCAATCTCCAGCGGTTAAGCCATTATTGAAAAAGATCAAGGGAAATTGTTTTTAGCCCATTTTGGTGTTTATATGCCATTATTGCTCTAAATGCAAATTTCAACATTCTTTTTCACAGTGTAAACCTTACGCCCATCAAAACCCCTCAGGGCATAGCTGCACTGTTGTACGTGAAGTACGTGGTAGCTTCTTGGGTTTACACTGCTCCAGTAATTGGTGTAACCTTACACCTGTTGTGTATGTACCTTTAAGAGAAGAACTGATTTTATACTGCAGTACCGGCAGTGACCACACCTGTATAAAAAGCCCTAGCAGGCTTCTGTACTTCAGTCTGACGTTTACTCTCTGTTCAGTAAATACCTGTTTTATTGTTTTCCCACAGTCCATGTATTATTAAGGAGCGGACTTTACAGTGGCGACGAGCAGGTTCGAACGCACCTGCAGTACTGCATCACCTCACGGGGATCTTTCCCTGAGAAGAAGCTTCTTGGAGGTCGAAGTCAGAGGAATGGGCGTCGACCGCGGGCAACCGCCCAAGGATCCATCGGAGTTCGGAGAATTGCGGGAGAGGCTGTGGAGAGCTGGGCTTGGCTCCCCAGCCAAGGTGTTCCAGCAGATCGTGCTGGTAGCAGGTAGTGCGCTGACCCTTCCGGACTGCGGCGGGCTCGAGCTCGATCGAGCAGCTATGCAAAGGGGCCATGCAGCGTCGCCGGGAGGAATGAGAGAGAGAGAGGGTGGAGCACACAGGGCACGGTCGGTGCTCAAGAACCGGGCAGTGGAGAGAAAATAAATGAGGGGAAGGAAAAGTGAGATGCGCCGAAGCCGCGGGTCGCCGCCATTACCCTGTAGAACGCTAGGAGCAGCGTGGCAGCAAGGGGAAGAAGGAAAAGCGCAGAAAGCGCCATTTTATTCCATTGGGGAAGAAGAAAAGTTGCAGGAGACGCCATTTAAAATCACCCAAGATGCCGAAGAGTGGCAGTATCACTGCTTTCGACAACGAGGTAGAAGACTGGACCACGTATGTGGAAAGAATTGAAGTGTACTGCAATGCCAATGAGGTGGCCAATGGAAAGAAGGCGTCGGTATTATTAAATTTAATGGGCGCGAGAACGTACGGCCTATTGCGGAATTTAATTACCCCAGCTAAACCAATGGAGAAAAGTTTTGAAGAGATTGTTAATATCTTACAGGAACACCTAAACCCTACACAGCTGCTGATAGCAGAAAGATTCAAGTTCCATAAAAGAAACCAGCACAGAGATGAGAACAATGCTGACTATCTTATGGAACTATGCAAGTTATCAAAGCACTGCCAGTTCGGAGCAGGACTGGCAGACACCTTATGGGATAAGTTTGTCTGTGGGCTCCAGAGTGAAGGAACCCAGAAACGACTACTTTCGGAAAAGGACCTGACGCTAGAGCAGGCTTTCAGCGTGGCAGTATCCTATGAAGCAGCAGCACGGGGAGCTGCGGAAATATAACAGAAACCACAAGAATACAGCGCTAACGAAATGGCGTATGGAGCAGAAAAGTGCTATCGCTGCGGCAGAACAACCCATGATCAGAAGGACTGCTGGTTTAAGGACAAAGTATGCAGGCAATGCGGGAAAATGGGACATATAGCAAGAGTCTGCAGGTCGGGAAAGAAAACCAACACTACAAGAACTACTAAGGAAAAGTACAAGAAAGTAAAAAAAATGACAGACAGTAGTTCGGAAGATCAGGAGAGTGATAATGACTCTGGGAGCAGGAGACTAAGTTGTCTAAAGTTACACAACGTGATCGCAAAGGAGGATCACCGAACCATTTGGGTCACCCTCATGATAGCAGGGTCCCAAGTAAAGATGGAATTGGATACAGGATCAGCCCTAACTGTCATGAATCGACGAGACTATGAGCGGCTATTCTCACACATACCCTTAAAGGACACGTCCATTGTATTGAAGCCATACACGGGGCAAAAAGTCTACCCCAGAGGAAAAATAAGGGTGCCAGTTAAATACAACGGCAAGGAAACACAGAAACTGTATCTATATATACTACAAGATGGAGGACCACCATTATTGGGACGTGAATGGATCCGAAAAATACAATTGGATTGGCATTCCATTCAGACGCTAACTGTGACTGATAAAAAGGATGATGACATCACACCTGGACGACTGTCAAAAATTCTAACTGACGCAAAAGAGGTGTTCCAACAAGGACTTGGGACTCTAAAAGGAGTAAAGGCATTGATAAAAATCGAAGATAACGCAAACCCAAAATTTTTTAAGGCCAGACCGGTGCTGTACGCGATCCGCCCAGCCGTTGAAGCAGAACTGGAGAGTCTGGAGCGTTCGGGTGTGCTGTCCAAGGTGGACTGGAGCGAGTGGACCACACCCATCATTCCTGTAATGAAGAAATCATTGAGCAGCACGCCTGGGGAGCCGAAGAAGGTTCGCATCTGTGGGGACTTCAAGGTAACTGTGAACCCAGTCCTGCACACAGTACAATATCCACTTCCACGGATAGAAGATATTTTCGCCTCACTATCAGGAGGGAAACGCTTTACGAAGATTGGTCTGGCCCAAGCGTATCTACAAATGGATTTGGAAGAAGCATCTAGGAAATACCTCACGATAAACACTTACAAAGGCCTTTACCAGTACAATCGACTGGTATTCGGGGTTGCATCAGCCCCGGCTATTTGGCAGAGGGCGATGGAACAGGTCCTGCAAGGGATCCCGGGGAGCCAGTGTTATTTGGACGACATCCTCATTACGGGCAAAAATGACAGTGAACACCTTGCCAACCTGGAGCAGGTGCTCACTAGATTGCAGGAATATGGGCTACGAGCCAACCGCCCCAAATGCGAGTTCTTCAGGAAACAAATCTCGTATTGTGGCCACATGATTGATGAGGAAGGGTTGCATAAGTCGCCAGACAAGATTGAGGCTGTAGTCAAGGCTCCAGCACCGGAAAATGTGTCGCAACTGAGGTCGTTTCTCAGGCTGGTGAACTACTACCATAAGTTCTTGCCAAATTTATCTACAATTCTGCACCCACTGAACGCCCTGCTGCAAACTGGAGTAACATGGAAATGGAGTGATGAGTGTAAGCGTGCCTTTCAGAAATGTAACTGCCTAATCACTTCAAAAGAAGTATTGGCCCACTACAACCCAACACTACCGATTCGGTTGGCATGTGATGCGTCTCCCTACGGCATTGGAGCGGTGCTGTCACACAAATTCCTTGACGGTTCAGAGAGGCCAATAGCCTTTGCGTCGTGCTCGTTAACCTCAGCCGAGCGTAACTACACCCAGATTGACAGGGAGGCCCTCAGCCTGGTGTGGGGGGTGAAGAAGTTCAATCACTATCTGCACGGGCAGAAATTCACCCTACTGACTGATCATCAGCCCCTGGTCTCCATTTTTAACCCAAAGAAGGGCGTTCCGGTGATGACGGCACAACGGCTGCAAAGATGGTCACTTTTTCTAGGGGCACATCAGTACGACATAGAGTACAAGGGTACGAAGCAGCATGGGAACGCTGATGGGCCGTCGCGCCTACCGTTGCCTACGGTAGAGGAAGCACCTGCAGTGAACCCTGTTGAGATATTCCATGTGACCATAGTCGAATGTCTGCCTGTTACAAACTCAAGTATAGAGAAGGAAACCCGAAATGACCCGACACTCTCTCGGGTCTATGATTTGACGGTGAAGGGATGGCCAGCACATGGCGACTCACTGTTGCCAGCATTCTCTCCAAGGAGAGAACAGCTGTCAGTGTGCCGGGGGACCCTGATGTGTGGATCCCGAGTGGTAATTCCACCCAAGTTGAGAGACAGAGTGCTCAATGAGCTTCACGAGGGTCATCTGGGAGGGGTAAAAATGAAAAGCCTAGCCAGGGCTTATGTGTGGTGGCCGGGAATCGATAAACAAATCGAGGACCTGACCAAGAGCTGCTCAGGATGCCAGAAATTCTAAAATGCACCACCACAGGCCCCTCTACACCCATGGGAGTGGCCCTCATCTCCATGGCAACGGGTACACATTGATTTTGCTGGTCCATTTATGGACTCAATGTTTCTGATCGCCGTGGATGCCCATTCGAAATGGCCAGAGGTCATCAACATGTCCTCCACCATCACGGAGAAAACTATTGCAGTCCTACAGACCATCTTCGCCAGAAATGGCTTGCCAGAACAGATTTGCTCTGACAATGGGCCACAGTTTGTGTCCGAGGATTTCCGGAGGTTTCTGAGGAATAATGGGGTGAAACATTACACATCTGCCCCTTATCATCCAGCCACAAATGGACTGGCTGAGAGGTTTGTTCAGACCTTTAAAAAGGCAATAAAGGTGATGTATAACGACGACATACCACTACAACACAAGATAGATAATTTCTTGTTTGCTTACCGGAATGCGACACATGCAGTCACCAACCAAGCTCCAGCCATAATGTTCTTCAACCGAAGGCTAAGATGTCGCCTGGATTTGCTCCAACCAAACATAAGACGAGATGTTGAGGATAAGCAATTCCAGCACATCAACGAAAAGCCAACCAGGAGCTTCAAGATAGGACAACCAGTCTTGGCCCGCGACTACCAAACAGAAAAATGGCAGCCAGGAACGATATGCACACAGCAGGGACCACTAATGTACACAGTGGACGTTGGAGAGCGCATCGTGAGATGCCATGCTGACCAGATTCTAGGGTCACAGGAACAAGCCAAACCTATACCTCGAGCATGTGCACCTGGTAATGAACCCGAAGTACAGATTGCGTCTACCTCAGAAGCAGTAGTATTGGAAGCTGACGAACCAACCAATGACAATGAGCCAGAATCGACTCCACCACAAGAACAGGATACTCGAGAAAGGCGCTATCCAGTCAGGATCAGGAAGCCTCCTCAAAGACTGAACTTATAAATAATTATTTCAGTTGATGTATATAGTACCGAGAAAATTGTAATTGTAATTAGTTATTATTTAGTTGTTGAACGAATGTTATGTACTGTTTATCTAAAAGGGGAGGAATTGTTGTGTATGTACCTTTAAGAGAAGAACTGATTTGATACTGCAGTACTGGCAGTGACCACACCTGTATAAAAAGCCCTAGCAGGCTTCTGTACTTCAGTCTGATGTTTACTCTCTGTTCAGTAAATACCTGTTTTATTGTTCTCCCGCAGTCCGTGTATTATTAAGGCACGGACTCTACAACACCCCCTCAAAAAGATGATCTAACATCTCCGCCAAGGTGGAGCTGATGTCAAAGTGTTGGGAGGATCGAAGTTCAGATTTGCCCGACTTGTCATAGCACAGCCATGAAGACATCTTCCAGTGTTGCACTGCCGTTCACATCAGACTCAAAACCGCAATGTGATTGTGATCGTGAACTTAAAAGTTAAGTGAGTAAGTTATTTGCAATCAGTTTTGCTTGATTCTTGATATGCAAAATTGATCTGAAAGTGATCGGATGGGTCATGACCCCCTGACTCCCTCCCCTTCTCCCCGCCCCACCCTCCACTAGTGGCACCTCAGAATTAAACTGCATAGCTCCTTTAATTGGCCAGCCTGATTGATTGGCTGGAGTCCTTTCGGGCAGAAGCCTGCTTCACAATGCTGAAGCCTACGAGAGCAGGTAGGTGTATTGGGGGAGTGAGAGAGATCATGGGAGGGTGGGATGGGGTTCCGGATTATGGAAGGGGTTCTGGATTGAGGAGGTGTCCGGATTGTGGGGGCGTCCGGATCGCGGGTTTGGGGGGGTGGTCTGATGGTGGTCTGCGGGGTCCCGATTGTTGCGGGGGGGTGGTCTGATGGTGGTCTGCGGGGTCCTGATTGTTGGGGGGATGGTCCGATGGTGGTCTGCGGGGTCCCGATTGTTGGGGGGTGGTCTGATGGAGGTCTGTGGGCTCCTGATTGTTGGGGGGCTGTCCGATGGTGGTCTGTGGGGTCCCGATTGTTGGGGGGGGGGTCCGATGGTGTTCTGCGGGGTCCCGATTGTTGGGGGGGTGGTCCGATGTTGGTCTGCGGGTCCCGATTGTGAGGCACGGGGGAAAACTGATGGTGGCAGGGATGTCCAATAGTGGTCGGACGGGAGCAGACAGATCGCGGAATGGCAGGGGGGAGGTTTACATGGGTAGCTTGCTGGGCCTGGAGGAAGCACTCCTGCTCCTCCTGGCCCACAAGCAGTGCTGTAAAGGCAGTCACCTCATTGATTCAGCCCTTCTCATCTGCTTTCAGCCGCCAAGTTTCCCAAGGCCCAGGAAACCCAGCCGCCTGTGGTTAAAAATAGAATGACTGTTAAAATGAAGGCAGGCAGCCTCATTATAATACCTCTGTTAAAATAGGTGGATTCGGTTCCTGTTCCAGATTTTTTGAATTTTAACCTCTGACATGACCCTAACCCACTTGTTTTTGGGAGTTCAGATTCAAACCAATGTCTTTGGTCCTTGTAATGTATATACCTTTAAGGGGGGGAACTACTTTTTACAGCTCATGTATACTGTAGTACCGGCAGTGACCACACCTGTATATAGCACTGAGTAGTAATCTGTACAGTCAGTTCAACTGTGAGCCACGTTGAGTAAACACCTGTTGTACCGTTTCTGCTGCAGTCTGTATCTTATTATACACGGACGTAACATTGGCGACGAGGCAGGTTCGAACCTACCTGCAACTCTGCATCACCTCCCGGGGATGCGTTCCTGGAGATCAGTGGATTGGAGGTCAAGGCCAGAGACTGGGGCGTCGACCACGGGCAACCGCCCAGTCATCCAGCAGAGACTCGAGAATTGCGGGGGAGGCTGTCGAGAGCCAGGCTTGGCTTTCCAGTCGAGGTGGTCCAGCGAAACGGGCTGGCAACAGGTAGTGCGCAGACCCTTCCCAGACAGCGGCGGGCTAGAGCCCGACTGAGCGGCACAGCAAAGGGCTAAGCAGCGTCAACGGGGGAGAGCGAGAGAGAGGGTAGAGCGCACAGGGCACAGCCGGTGTTCAGGGGCTGAGCAGCATCGGAGAGAGGGAGAGAGAGACGCGCAGAAACCCGCGAGGCGCCGCCATTGCCACGAGGACCGCCGAGAGCGGCGTTGGCAGCAGCGCAGGAGAAGCACGCGAAACCTACAGGGCGCCGCCATTGCCACAAGAACCACCGGGAGCGGGGGAGGAAGGAAAGCGCGGGAGACGCCATTTTAAACCACACCCAAAATGCCGAAGAGTGGCAGTATCACTGCATTTGACAATGAAGTCGAAGATTGGACTGCATATGTCGAACGAATAGAGGTGTGCTGCAAGGCAAATGAGGTGTCAGATGACAAGAAAGCGTCGATATTGTTAAATTTAATGGGTGCAAAGACTTCTGGTTTATTACGAAATCTAGTAACCCCAATGAAGCCAATGGAAAAGAGTTTTGAAGACATAGTAACGATACTAAAGGAACATTTAAACCCCACACCGCTGCTGATAGCAGAAAGATTCAAGTTTCACAAACGGAACCAGCATATGGATGAAAGCAATGCTGATTATTTAACAGAACTGCGCAAACTATCGAAACACTGCCAGTTTGGAGCGGGACTGGCAGATACCTTAAGGGACAAGTTTGTGTGTGGGCTTCAAAGTGAAGGAACCCAGAAACGGCTTTTATCTGAAAAGGACCTTACGCTGGAAAAGGCTTTCAGCATTGCGGTATCATATGAAGCAGCAGCACGGGGCGCTGCAGAGATACAACAGAGACCGCAAGAATATGGCACAAACTAAATGTCATATGGAGCAGAAAAGTGCTATCGCTGCGGCAGAACAACACACGACCAGAATGATTGCTGGTTCAAAGACAAAGTGTGCAGACAGTGTGGAAAAGTAGGACAAATAGCACGAGTCTGCAGGTCGGGAAAGAAAACCAGCAATAAGAAACCTACCAAAGGAAAGTACAAGAAGGTACATAAGATGACGGAGAATAGTTCAGATGAACAAAAGAGTGATAACGACTCCGAAAGCAGGGAACTGAGTTGTCTGAAACTACATAATGTGATCACAACGGAGGATCACCGAACCATTTGGGTCACTCTCAAGATAGCAGGAGTCCAGGTAAAGATGGAATTGGACACAGGATCAGCCCTAACAGTTATAAACCGACGGGACTACGAGCGGCTATTCTCACACATACACTTGAGAGACACAAAAATTATTTTGAAGATGTACACGGGGCAAAAAGCCTACCCCAAAGGAAAAATAAGGGTGACCATTATATATAACGATAAGGAAACACCAAAACTAGAAATGTATGTATTGCAAGATGGAGGACCACCATTACTGGGACGTGAATGGATCCGGAAAATACAACTGGATTGGCATTCCATACAGGCACTGACTGTGGCTGACAAAAAGGATGACGACGTCACACCTGGGCGACTGTCAAAGATCCTAACTGACGTGAAAGAAGTGTTCCAGCAAGGACTCGGAACACTAAAAGGCATGACAGCGACAATTAAAATTGAAGAAAACGCAAGCCCAACATTTTTTAAGGCCAGACCGGTACCTTATGCGATCCGCCCAGCCGTCGAAGCAGAGCTGGAGAGTCTGGAACGTTCAGGTGTACTGCCCAAGGTAGACTGGAGCGAGTGGGCTACACCCATCGTCCCTGTGATGAAAATGTTGTTGAGCAGCACGCCTGGGGAACCAAGGAAGGTTCGCATCTGTGGGGACTTTAAGGTAACAGTGAACCCGATCCTTCACACCGTACAATATCCACTTCCGTGGATTGAAGATATTTTCGCCTCGCTATCTGGAGGGAAACGCTTCACTAAGATTGATCTGGCCCAGGCATATCTGCAAATGGAGGTAGAAGAAGCATCAAAAAAATACCTCACAATCAACACCCATAAAGGTCTCTACCAATACAACCGGCTGGTATTCGGGGTAGCATGAGCTCCGGCTATTTGGCAGAGGGCAATGGAACAAGTCCTGCAAGCGATCCCAGGGACCCAGTGTTACTTTGACGACATCCTGGTCACGGGCGAAAATGACAGTGATCACCTTGCCAACCTGGAGCTGGTGCTCACTGGATTGCAGGAATATGGGCTCTGAGCTAACCGCCCCAAATGCGAGTTTTTTAGAAAAAAGACCTCGTATTGTGGCCACGTTATCGATAAAGAGGGCTTACATAAGTCCCCAGAGAAGATTGAGGCAGTAGTCAAGGCTCCAGCACCGGAAAATGTGTCACAACTGAGGTCGTTCCTCGGGCTGGTAAACTACTACCATAAGTTCTTGCCAAATTTGTCTACAATACTACACCCACTGAACACCCTACTGCAAACAGGGGTGCCATGGAAGTGGAGTGACGAATGTAGATGAGCTTTCCAGAAGAGCAAAACACTAATCACATCGAAAGTTATTTGTTATATCCGTGTATCTTAATGTTGTGTCCTTCAATAATCAGACAACAGACTGCAGGGAACGATCAACAGGTGTTTACTGAATGAGGGTTCAAACTGCAACTGACTGTACAGATCACTACTCAGGGTTTATATACAGGTGTGGTCACTGCCGGTACTACAGGATACAGGAGCTGTAAAAAGTAGTTCTCCCCCTTAAAGGTACATACATTACAATTCCTCCCCTTTTAGATTAACAATACCATAACACTCATTTAACAATTAAATATCAAACTAATTACAATTAACACTTATAACATGCAACATTAACTGAAAATAGTCTATTTATAAATTCAGTCTTTGGGAGGCTTCCTGATTCTCTCTGGATAACGCCTTTCCCGAGTGTCTTGCTCTTGGTGCGGAGGCGATTCTAACACCCTGTCATCAGTTGATTCATCAGCGTCCAATGCTATTGTTTCTGAGGTAGATGCGGCCTGTACGTCGGGTTCCTCACCAGGTACGTTTGGCCGAGACATGGGGTTGACTCGTTCCTGTGACTCTAGGATCTGGTCAGCATGGCGTCTCACAATGTTCTCCCCAACATCCACTGTGTACATTAGTGGCCCCTGCCGTGTGCATATCGTTACTGGTTGGCATTTCTCGGTTCGGTAGTCACGGGCCAAGACTGGTTGCCCTACATTGAAGCTCCTTGTCGGCTTCTCATTGATGTGCTGGAGTTGCTTACTCTCAACATCTCTTCGTACATTTGGTCTGAGCAAATCCAGACGAGATCTCAACCTTCGGTTAAAGAACATCATGGCCGGGGCCTGGTTGGTGACTGCATGTGTCGCATTTCTGTAGGCTAACAGGAAATTGTCCACCTTATGCTGCAGTGGAATGTCGTCATCGCACATGGCCTTTACTGCTTTTTTAAAGGTTTGTACGAACCTCTCAGCCAATCCATTTGTGGCTGGATGATACGGGGCGGATGTCTAATGCCTTACCCCATTCCTTTTCATAAATCTTCGAAACTCTTCGGACACAAACTGTGGTCCGTTATCAGAGCAAATCTGCTCTGGCAAGCCGTTCCTGGCAAAAATGGTCCGTAGGACTGCAATAGTTTTCTCCGTGGTGGTGGAGGACATTTTGATCACCTCAGGCCATTTCGAGTGCGCATCCACGGCTATTAAAAACATTGAGTCCATGAATGGACCAGCAAAATCAATATGCACCCGTTGCCATGGAGAGGAGGGCCACTCCCATGGGTGTAGAGGGGCATGTGGTGGTGCATTTTGGACCTTCTGGCATCCTGAGCAGCTCTTTGTCAGGTCCTCGATTTGCTGATCGATCCCCGGCCACCACACATAAGCCCTAGCAAGACTTTTCATTTTTACCCCTCCCAGATGACCTTCGTGAAGCACATTGAGCACTCTCTCCCTTAACTTGGGTGGAATTACCACTCAGGATCCACACATCAAGGTCCCCTGGCATACTGACAGCTGTTCTCTTCTGGATGAGAATGCTGGCAACAGTGAGTCACCATGAGCTGGCCATCCCTTCACCGTCAATTCATATACCCGAGACAGTGTCGGGTCATTTCGGGTCTCCTTCTCTATACCAGCGTTAGTTACTGGCAAGCATTCAATTATAGTCGAATGAAATATTTCGACAGGATCCACTGCTGGTGCTTCCTCCGCAGTAGGCAGTGGCAGGCATGATAGCCCATCAGCGTTTTGATGCTGTTTCATGCCCTTATACTCGATTTCATATTGGTGCGCCCCTAGAAAAAGGGACCATCTTTGTAGCCGTTGTGCAGTCATCACCGGAACGCCCTTCTTTGGATTAAAGATGGAGACAAGTGGTTGGTGGTCAGTCAGCAAGGTGAACTTCTGCCCGTGCAGATAGTGATTGAACTTTTTCACTCCCCACAGTAGGCTGAGGGCCTCCCTGTCAATCTGGGCATAGTTACGCTCAGCTGAGGTTAGTGACTGAGACGCAAAGGTTACTGGCCTCTCCGAGCCGTCCGGGAATTTGTGCAACAGCACCGCTCCAATGCCATAGGGTGATGCATCACACGCCAACCGAATTGGTAGTGCTGGGTTGAAATGAGCCAACACCTCTTTTGATGTGATCAATGCTTTGCTCTTCTGGAAAGCTCGTTTACATTCGTCATTCCACTTCCATGGTACCCCCGTTTGCAGTAGGGTGTTCAGTGTATGTAGTACGGTAGACAAATTTGGCAAGAACTTATGGTAGTAGTTCACCAGCCCGAAGAATGACCTCAGTTGTGACACATTTTCCGGTGCTGGAGCCTTGACTATTGCCTCAATCTTTTCAGGGGACTTATGTAACCCCTTTTCATCAATAACGTGGCCACAATACGAGATCTGCTTCTGGAAAAACTCGCATTTGTGGCGATTAGCTCGGAGCCCATATTCCTTCAATCTAGTGAGCACCTGCTCCAGGTTGGCGAGGTGATCACTGTCATTTTCGCCCGTGACCAGGATGTCGTCCAAATAACACTGGGCCCCTGGCATCCCTTGCAGGACTTGTTCCATTGCACTTTGCCAAATAGCCAGAGCTGATGCTACCCCGAACACCAGCCGGTTGTATTGATAGAGATCTTTATGAGTATTGATCATGAGGCACTGTTTCGAGGCTTCTTCTACCTCCATTTGCAGTTACGCCTGGGCCAGATCAATCTTAGTGAAGTATTTCCCTCCAGATAGCGAGGCGAAAATATCTTCAATCCGCGGAAGCGGATATTGTACAGTGTGAAGGACTGGGTTCACTGTCACCTTAAAGTCCCCACAGATGCGAACCTTCTTTGGTTCCCCAGGCGTATTACTCAACAACCTCTTCATTACAGGAACGATGGGTGTAGCCCACTCGCTCCAGTCCACTTTGGACAGTACTCCTGAACGTTCCAAACCTTCCAGCTCTGCTTCGACGGCTGGGCGGATCACATAAGGTACCGGTCTGGCCTTAAAAAATTTGGGCTTGCATTTTCCTCTATTTTGATCGTCACTGTTATGCCTTTTAGTGTTCCGAGTCCCTGCTGGAACACTTCTTGTGCGTCAGTTAGCATTTTTGAGTCGTCCAGGTGTGACGTCGTCATCCTTTTTGGCATCAACAGTCAGTGCTTATATGGAATGCCAATCTAGCTGTATCTTCCGGATCCATTCACGTCCTAGTAGTGGTGGTCCTCCATCTGGCAATACTTATAGGTCCATTTTTGGTGTTTCCTTGCCGTTATATATAACGTTCACCCTTATTTTTCCTTTGGGGTAGACTTTTTGCCCCGTGTACGTCTTCAAGACAATCTTTGTATCTCTCAAGGGTATATGTGAGAATAGCCGCTTGTAGTCCCTTTGGTTTATGACTGTTAGGGCTGATCCTGTGTCCAATTCCATTTTCACTTGGACTCCTGCTATCTTGAGCGTGACCCAGATAGTTTGGTGATCCTCCGTTTTGATCACATTATGTAGTTTCAGACAACCCAGCTCCTTGCTTCCGGAGTCTGTATCACTCTTCTGTTCGTCTGAACTACTCTCCGTCACCTTATGTACCTTCTTGTACTTCTCCTGTGGAGATTTCTTGCTGCTGGTTTTATTTCCCGACCTGCAGACTCTTGCTATGTGTCCTACTTTTCCACACTGTCTGCACACTTTGTCCTTGAACCAGCAATCATTATGGTCGTGTGTTGTTCTGCCGCAGCGATAGTACTTCACTGTTCTGTATGACATTTCATTTGTGCCATTTTCTTGCGGTCTCCGTTGTATCTCTGCAGTGCCCCGTTCTGCTGCTTTGTGTGATACCGCAATGCTGAAAGCCTTGTCCAGCGTAAGATCCTTTTCTGATAGAAGCTGTTTCTGGGTTCCTTCACTTTGAAACCCACACACAAACTTGTCCCTTAAAGTATCTGCTAGTCCCGTTCCAAACTGGCAGTGTTTCGATAGCTTGCGCAGTTCCGTTAAATATTCAGCATTACTTTCATCTTTATGCTGGTTCCTTTTGTGAAACTTAAATCTTTCTGCTATCAGCAGCGGTGTGGGGTTTAAATGGTCCTGTAGGATTGACACTATGTTTTCAAAATCCTTTTCTACTGGCTTCTCTGGGGTTACTAGGTTTCGGAGTAAACCATACATTTTTGCAACCATTGAATTCAACAATACCAGCGCTTTCTTGTCATCTAGCACTTCATTCGCCTTGCAGTATACTTCTATGCGTTTGACATATGTCGCCCAATCTTCGACTTTATTGTCGAACGCTGTGGTACTGCCACTCTTCGGCATTTTTGGGTGTGGTTAGACTGGCTTTCCTTTCTTCCCCGCTGCGGCTTAAAATGGCATCTCCCGCGCTTTCCTTTCTTCCCCGCTGCGGCTTAAAATGGCGTCTCCCGCGCTGCTGCCAGCGCCACTCTCGGCGGTCCTCGTGGCAAATGGCGACACCCTGTGGGTTTCGTGCACTGCTCCTGCGCTGCTGCCAATGCCGCTCTCTGCGGTCCTCGTGGCAATGGCAGCGCCTCGCGTTTTCCTGTGCACCTCTCTCCCCCGTTGACGCTGCTCAGCCCTTGAACACCGGCTGTGCTCTGCTATCTCTCGCCTCTCTCCACCGTTGACGCTGCTCGGCCCTTGACCACCGACTGCGCTCTGCTCTCTCTCGCCTCTCTCTCCCATTGACGCCGCTCGGTCCTGAACACCGGCTGCGCCCTGTCCGGGAAGGGTCTGCGCAGTACCTGTTGCCAGCCCGTTTCGCTGGACCACCGTGACTGGAAAGCCAAGCCTGGCTCTCGACAGCCTCCCCTGCGATGCTCAAATCTCCGCTGGATGACTGGGCGGTTGCCCGTGGTTGACGCCCGTGCTTCTGGACTCGACCTCCTTCCACTGTTCTCCAGGAGTGAATCCCTGGGAGGTGATGCAGAGTTGCAGGTAGGTTCGAATCTGCGTCGTCGCCAATGTTATATCTGTGTATCTTAATGTTGTGTCCTTCAATAATCAGACAACAGACTGCAGGGAACGATCAACAGGTGTTTACTGAATGAGGGTTCAAACTGCAACTGACTGTACAGATCACTACTCAGGGTTTATATACAGGTGTGGTCACTGTCGGTACTACAGGATACAGGAGCTGTAAAAAGTAGTTCTCCCCCTTAAAGGTACATACATTACATTATTGGCCCATTACAACCCAGCATTACCAATTTGGTTGGCATGTGATGCGTCACCCTACGGCATTGGAGCGGTGCTGTCGCACAAATTCTCGGACGACTCAGAGAGGCCAATAGCCTTTGCATCACGATCACTAACCTCAACCGTCCACCTTTAAGAGAACTATTTTAGGTGTGGCACTACTTTATCTTGGCTGCTGTATACTGTAATACCGACGGTGACCACACCAGTATATAAGTGCTGTGTCAGGATTTATTGGGCAGATTCGCCCTGACCTTCGAATAGTAAAGTCCTGTTAAAGTTACTCTTGTAGTCTGTGTATTAATTCGCCATAATACCTCCAGACTTTACAGTGGCGACGAGTTCGATCTTACCCTACGGCAACAATACTTCCGAAGCAGTTAACGAGCGTCGAGAAGAGGCACCCGCCCTCGTCGTTCTGCTGAGAGAAAACTCGAGTCTGCAGAGCAAGGAAGAAGGAAGAATTCAGACACGAAGCCTTCCATCAGCAACAGGCACTGATTGTCCCTTCTGCCACGGTGGTGAGTGAGCCGATCAGCACGAGAAGCAAGTCGGCCACGGTGACTGTGAGTAAAGGGAAAATAAAAAAAATAAACGGAGGATAAGGGCGGTGAACTCGACCACGCTCGGGGGAAAGGAGCCGGACAGAAGTCGGGCCCAGAGGCGCTGAGACTGGGGCAGCGTGGAGCACGGAAGCCGCGGTACAAGCGGGCTGGGAGACGCAACGGCGTCGTGAGACAGCTAGACCGCGACCGGCGAAAAAGGCCGGGCAGCTACCGAGGCCACGAGGCACTGCGACCAGGATCGTAAGGCGCGGGAAGATATAAAAATAAATAAACCGCGGTGAACTCAGCCGCAGCCGGGGAGGAAAGCACCGGACTGCGAGAGGGCTGGGAGGCGCGATTGGAGTGAAAAAGGCCGGGCAGCGACCGAGGCCACGAAGCGCTGCGACCGGGATCATAAGGCGCGGGAAGATATAAAAATAAATAAATCGCGGAGAACTCAGCCGCAGCCGGGGAGGAAAGCACCGGACTGCGAGAGGGCTGGGAGGCACGATTGGAAGCCGCTGAGGGAGAGACAGAGCCCGAGCGAGCGGGAGAGACAGAGCCAGAGCGAGGGAGGCTGAGCGAGATCCAGCCCAGCGGCTGAAACTGTTCGCCGTCAACGCGTTGTACCCAGCGCCGGTTGCCCTGCCGAGAAAAGGGAACAAGGAATGCACTGAAGCTGACGTGCAGGCTGCGAAACCCGAAAGCCGGCGGTCGTCGCCCGAGGGAAAAGCTTACCCCTCCCGCCAGGGGAAGAAACGCGGGAAGCCGCCAGTAGGCGGGGAAGAAGACAGAAGCGGGAAACCGCCATTTTGAAAGTGGGCGGGGAAAGAAGACAAGCGCGGGAAACCGCCATTTAAAAAAAAAGTTAAAGAAATATTTCGTTGTTGTTTCTCAGGAAGAGTGTGAAGATGCCTAAGCGTAGTAACATCAACGGTTTCGATTCCGATGTGGAAGATTGGGCCACGTATGTAGAACGCATCGAGATATATTGTAAGGTCAATAAGATAGCAAATTATGACAAAGCTCTAACCTTACTAAACTCAATGGGAGTGAAGACATACGGGTTATTGAAGCATCTTCTATCACCAGCTAAACCGGCGGATCAGTCTTTCGCTAATATTGTTGCTGTCCTGAAGGATCATTTTAACCCCGCACCGCTGATGTTAGCGGAACGATCAAAATTTTACGTGAGAACGCAACGAAAAGAGGAAAGCAACGCGGAGTACCTGGTTGAACTGCGTAGGCTAGCAAAATACTGTCAGTTTGGGGTAAATCTGACAGAGGCACTGAGAGACAAGTTCGTGTGCGGGATGTTGAAGGAAGGAACACAAAAACGACTGCTCGAAGAGAACGATCTTACACTTGATAAGGCTGTCCTTATTGCAGCATCGCACGAAGCCGCAGCGAGAGGCACGGCGGAAATGCAGCGGAAGACAGCGGTACTCAGTGTGGATCAAATGACTTCGGGTACAACGAAATGTTATCGTTGTGGGAAGACAACACACGACCAGAACCAATGCTGGTTTAAAAACCAGGAATGTAGAAAATGTGGCAAGCTTGGTCACATAGCTAAGGTATGCCGGTCAGGAAAGAAGACCAGCAATAATAAGTCGCCGCAGAAGAAGTACAGAAAGGTACATAAGGTGACTGGGAAGAGTCCAGATGAACAGAATTCGGACTCAGACTCCAACAGCAAGGAACTGGGTAGTCTGAGGATTCACAATGTGAGTAAAGAAGCTGACCGACAAACTATCTGGGTCACACTACAGATTGCAAAAGTCCAAGTGAAGATGGAAGTGGACACCGGATCGGCATTGACGGTCATGAATAAGCAAGATTACAAAAAGTTATTCAAACATATTCCCCTACGGGATACGGAGATAGTATTGCAGACATACACGGGGCACAAAGTATACCCCATCGGAAAGATAAAAGTCAAGGTGAGATACAAGGACAAAGATCACCAAGGGTTGGACATGTATGTGCTGCCCAAGGGAGGTCCACCACTTCTGGGACGGGAGTGGATCAGGAAAATAAAGATAGACTGGCATTCACTAAACACAATGACGGTAGATTCCGGAAAGGAAGATGTCAAACCTGAACGGTTGTCCAGAATATTGGACGAAGCTAAAGAGGTATTCCAGCAAGGACTGGGAACTCTGAGAGGAATTAAAGCAAAAATCAAGATTGCAGAACATGCAAGCCCAAAATTTTCAAAGCCAGATCGGTACCTTACGCGATACGACCTGCTGTGGAGGCAGAACTGGAAGAGCTTGAACGTTCAGGGGTACTGTCTAAGGTGGACTGGAGTGAGTGGGCCACGCCCATTGTTCCCGTCATGAAGTCTTCATCAATTAACAAGCCAGGGGGACCGGGAAAGGTCCGCATCTGCGGAGACTTCAAGATCACAGTTAATCCGGTGCTTCACACGGTACAATACCCGCTCCCGCGGATTGAGGATATCTTTGCTTCATTGTCTGGCGGGAAACACTTCACCAAGATAGACCTGGCACAAGCATACTTACAAATGGAAGTCGAGGAAGAGTCGTGCCAGTATCTCACAATCAACATGCACAGAGGCTTGTATCGTTATTATAGACTGGTTTTTGGAGTAGCTTCGGCTCCAGCAATTTGGCAGAGGGCCATGGAGCAGGTCTTACAGGGTATTCCAAGCACGCAGTGTTACTTGGACGATATCCTGATTACGGGAGAAGACGAGGAGGAACACCTCACAAATTTGAAACTGGTGCTCACCAGGTTGAAGGAATATGGCCTTCGAGTTAATCGCCAGAAATGTGAGTTCTTCCAGAAACGGATCTCGTACTGCGGTCATGTCATTGACCAAGAGGGGCTGCACAAGTCACCTGACAAGATAGAAGCTGTCGCGAAGGCCCCCGCTCCGGAAAATGTATCACAGTTGAGATCGTTTCTGGGGTTGATTAATTATTACCACAAGTTTCTGCCAAATCTATCCACGGTGCTGCATCCGCTGAATGCTCTGTTGCGGAAAGAAGTACCATGGAAGTGGAGCGAGGACTGTAAGAAGGCCTTTCGCAGAAGCAAGGCGTTGATTACCTCTGAGGAAGTGTTGGCTCATTTCAACCCAACGTTACCTCTTCGTCTAGCTTGTGATGCTTCCCCTTATGGAATTGGAGCAGTACTTTCACACAAGTTACCAAATGGCTCGGAAAGGCCAGTCGCATTTGCGTCCCGATCATTGACCTCCGCTGAGCGAAATTATGCTCAGATAGATAGGGAGGCCCTCAGCCTTGTGTGGGGAGTAAAGAAATTCAATCATTACCTGCAGGGCAAGAAGTTCACATTACTGACAGACCACCAGCCGTTGGTGTCCATATTCAACCCTAACAAGGCCGTTTCCACTATGACAGCGCAAAGGCTACAGAGGTGGTCCGTGTTACTTGGGGCACACCAATATGACATCGAATACAAAAGGTCCAAAGAGCATGGAAATGCTGATGGGTTATCGCGCCTACCGTTGCCAGTAGTAGAAGAGGCGGCTACAGTGGACCCGGTAGAGATGTTCCACTCATCCATAGTGGAGTGTCTACCAGTAACAAATTCGATGATCGAAAATGAAACAAGAAATGACCCGACTCTCTCACGGGTCTACGATTTAACAGTGGAGGGAT
The DNA here is from genome assembly GCF_052327205.1 of Somniosus microcephalus. Classification (NCBI taxonomy): domain Eukaryota; kingdom Metazoa; phylum Chordata; class Chondrichthyes; order Squaliformes; family Somniosidae; genus Somniosus; species Somniosus microcephalus. The sequence continues at coordinate 375,178,808 of NC_140987.1, forward strand.
GGCCAGCACATGGCGAGCCAACGCTGCCCGCATTTTCGCAAAGAAAAGAACAGCTGTCAGTGTGCCGAGGAACCTTGATGTGTGGATCTAGAGTGGTGATTCCACCCAAACTTCAGCATAAGGTGCTAAAGGAGCTTCACGAGGGGCATCTGGGTGGAGTGAAAATGAAGAACCTAGCAAGAGCATTTGTGTGGTGGCCAGGTATCGATGGAGACATTGAAGAAATAACCAAGAGCTGTCTAGGATGCCAGAAGGTCCAAAACGCGCCACCACAAGCTCCTCTGCATCCATGGGAGTGGCCCTCATCTCCTTGGCAAAGGGTACACGTCGACTTTGCTGGTCCATTTATGGACTCAATGTTTCTAATCGCGGTGGATGCACACTCCAAGTGGCCGGAGGTAATAAAGATGTCCTCCACCACCACGGAAAAAACCATCACAGTATTAAGGACCATATTTGCCAGGAATGGGCTGCCGGAACAGATCTGTTCTGATAATGGACCACAATTTGTGTCCGAAGAATTCAGGAAGTTCTTAAAAAGGAATGGGTTCAAGCACTACACGTCAGCCCCATACCATCCCGCCACCAATGGATTAGCTGAAAGGTTTGTCCAGACCTTCAAGAAGGCCATAAAGGCCATGGGTAATGAAGACATCAACCTACAACATAAGGTAGATAACTTCTTGTTGGCGTACAGGAATGCAACACATGCGGTCACAAACCAAACTCCCGCCATGATGTTTTTCAATAGAAGACTAAGATGCCAGCTGGATTTGATTAAGCCAAACGTCAGAAGGGACGTAGAGAACCGGCAATTTCAGGGCATGAATGAAAGGCCAACTAGATCCTTTCAGATAGGTCAACAAGTTTTGGCCCGGGACTACCGTACCGAGAAATGGCAGCCTGGAACTATTGGGAAAAGGCTAGGGCCGCTGATATATACCGTGGACATTGGTGATAGCATAATAAGGCGCCATGTTGACCAGATCATAGGGTCATCCACAAAGGACCAACCTACTCCACAACCTTACACGGCTAATGTTGAAGCAGAGATACCCAGAGCACCTACCTCCGATCTGGTAATACTGGAATCAGATGAACCTGACACTGTCCTTCAAGCCGAATCGACCTTGCCAGAAGAACCTATTACCCCGCCGAAAACTACTACACCACCGAGGCGTTATCCGGACAGAGTCAGGAAGCCTCCAGAGAGACTGAATCTGTGAACTGTTTTGCATAAGTTGTATATATGTTATGATGTTATGTTAATGGGGAATAAGTATGTTGTAAGCTAAAAAGGGAGGATTGTAGTGTATGTAACTGTTCTACCTTTAAGAGAACTATTGTATGTAACCGTCCACCTTTAAGAGAACTATTTTAGGTGTGGCACTACTTTATCTTGGCTGCTGTATACTGTAATACCGACGGTGACCACACCGGTATATAAGTGCTGTGTCAGGATTTATTGTGCAGATTCGCCCTGACCTTCGAATAGTAAAGTTCTGTTAAAGTTACTATTGTAGTCTGTGTATTAATTCGCCATAATACCTACAGACTTTACAATAGAGTGCTCAATGAGCTTCATGAGGGTCATCTGGGAGGGGTGAAAATGAAAAGCCTAGCCAGGGCTTATGTGTGGTGGCCGGGAATCGATAAACAAATCGAGGACCTGACCAAGAGCTGCTCAGGATTCCAGAAAGTCCAAAATGCACCACCACAGGCCCCTCTACACCCATGGGAGTGGCCCTCATCTCCATGGCAACGGGTGCATATTGATTTTGCTGGTCCATTCATGGACTCAATGTTTTTAATAGCCGTGGATGCGCACTCGAAATGGCCTGAGGTCATCAAAATGTACTCCACCACCACGAAGCAAACTATTGCAGTCCTACGGACCATATTTGCCAGGAATGGCTTGCCAGAACAGATTTGCTCCGACAACGGACCACAGTTTGTGTCCGAAGAGTTCCGGAGGTTCTTGTAAAAGAATGGGGTAAGGCATTACACATCCGCCCCGTATCATCCAGCCACAAATGGATTGGCTGAGAGGTTCGTACAAACCTTTAAGAAGGCAATAAAGGCTATGTACAATGACAACATTCCGCTGCAGCACAAGGTGGACAATTTCCTGTTCGCCTACCGGAATGCGACACATGCAGTCACCAACCAGGCCCCAGCCATGATGTTCTTTAACCGAAGGTTAAGATCTCGCCTGGATTTGCTCAGACCAAACGTACGAAGAGATGTTGAGAGTAAGCAATTCCAGCACATCCATGAGACGCTAACAAGGAGCTTCAATGTAGAGCAACCAGTCTTGGCCCGCGACTACCGAACAAAAAAATGGCAGCCAGGAACTATATGCACATGGCAGGGCCCACTAATGTACACAGTGGACGTTGGGGAGAGCATCATGAGACGCCATGCTGACCAGATCCTGGAGTCACAGGAACAAGTCAACCCCATGCCTCACCCATACATATCTGGTGATGAACCCGACGTACAGGTCGCATCTACCCGAGAAACAGTAGCATCGGAAGCTGATGAACCAACCGACGGCAGGGGGCCAGAATCGCCTCCGCACCAAGAGCAAGACACTCGGGAAAGGCGCTATCCAGAAAGGATCAGGAGGCCTCCCCAAAGACCGAATATATAAATAGACTATTTTCAGCTAATGTTGCATGTTAAAAGTGTTCATTGTAATTAGTTTGATATTTAATTGTTAAATGTGTGTTATGGTACTGTTAATCTTAAAGGGGAGGAATTGTAATGTATATACCTTTAAGGGGGGGAACTACTTTTTACAGCTCATGTATACTGTAGTACCGGCAGTGACCACACCTGTATATAGCACTGAGTAGTAATCTGTACAGTCAGTTCAAGTGTGAGCCACGTTGAGTAAACACCTGTTGTACCGTATCTGCTGCAGTCTGTATCTTATTATACACGGACATAACAGTCCTCCCAATGTTTAATTGGAGGAAATTGTGGCTCATCCAGGACTGGATGTCAGACAAGCAGGGTGATAACACAGAGGCAGTGGAGAGGTCAAGATAGCTGGTGGTGAGGTAGAGCTGGGTGTTATCATCACACATATCTTTGGATGATGTCACCAAGGGGCAACTTATCAATTAGAAATAGGAGGGGGCCAATAATTATTCCATAGGGGACTCCAGAGGTAATGGTGTAGGGGCTGGAAGAGAAGCTATTGCACGAGATTCTCTGGCTGCAATGGGATAGCTAAGAATAGAACCAGGCAAGGGCAGCCCCATTCAGCAGGACAACAGAGGAGAGGTGCTGGGGGAGGATGGTGTCAGCAACTTACACAGTTTCTACACTCAAGTCACACAAGTGATGCAACAAAAATATTTAAATTAATTTACCCCAAGAAACTTGTATGTAAATCCCTCTGCTGCCAAATAGTATGAGCTAGAAATTCGTTATAGCCAAGGAATGAGAAATGTTTAGACTAAAAATGGTGAATAAGTGGCAGGTGAAAATTGTCTAGACTGCACTCAAAATTCGTCCTCACTCCTCATTTAAATGATTGGAGCCATAAATCTAGTCTAAAAACCCAAGCTCATTGGCGTTACACTGAGAAGATGGACCAATATCAGGTGTAGTCTAAACGTAATTAATGATTATCACAGGCTTTTTTCATTGCTTAAAGGGGAGGTCCATTGATGCTGCAGCACCTCCTTCTCAGCATTGTTGGCTGTGCAGCTGCCTCAACAACCATAAGAGGAAGGACAAGGAGAAGGAGTACTTATTTACAAATCTTGATGGCAGATTGCCGCCCCAGGGAGAGAGCTCGCAAGTTTTTCCATGAAGTTTCCGGTCCTGTACCCACCAACTGGCAGGAGGCCCTCGCCACAAGTCTGCCATACTATGTGGAGGGAGGTGGCACACCACATCACGGACAGCACTGTGGTCCCCAGGACCCACACCCAGTGCAGGAATAACTTTAACAAGCTCACACGGGTGGGCAGAGTGAGTGAAGTCTTCAACAAATGCTCCATTCCACCATCTGTACCACAAGTTTCACACACTGCTCAATGCACCACACCCCCAGCACTCACCCACCAACAATCTCTACCTAGCAATACTCACACCCACATCTCACACCTTGCACACAATGACAGCTATTCAGCTATGGCAGGCACAAGGGTAATTAGATATTCGAATGCATGCGATGTGTGATATGTTTGCATAAGTTTATTAATAGAGTTTGGCATATTTTGTGGTCTCTCTCGTTTCACCTTTGCACCCAGGAGGACGTTGTGATATGGCATGACACAGGGATGGTATGATGGGATGTGGTGAGCAATGGGGATCTGGAGTTTCATTCATTCAAATCGGAGTCTGATGAGCCGATCACAGATTGCCCATCCGGAAACCCTATTGTCTGGCTGCCTTCTCCCTCCCTCTTGTTCCTTGTCTTCTTCTTCCTTGTCTTCTTCCTCCTTGTCTTCTTCCTCCTCCCTCTATGCACATGTTCCCATCTTCCTCTTTGCCTCCACTCCCTCTGCTGTAGATCCTGAAGGGTGCAGTGGGCTGCCAGTACAGCTACCATGACTCTTAGCAAGTGCTGTAGGTTGAATCTTTCAAGAATTAATTTTGCACTTTTCTGCTTACCACAACACTCCTGATACCAAAGAACCTTCAAATCACTAAATAAAACAGTTGCAGTATCAGGAACTAAAACACAGGCACTGAAACTTCACTAAGCTGTCAGGAGCGAGTGATTTGGGTTGATCCCTTTAAATAACATCCCTGGAGCCACCTTCCTGGTACTGCACACCAGCTCTCCCTGTCATTGTTAACTCCAGGCAGTGAGGTAAGTGGTGAGAAGCAATTTGGCAGATCAGGCGTTCAGTGAGCCTTGCACACTCACTGACATCACGATCTCCCTGGCATTGAACTCCCCGGCAATCACTGTTACTGGCAGCACTACGGGGGTCTCAATTTGGCTTGCAGTGCTGGATTCGACAGAAGCTGTCCTTACAGCTCTCAATGCTGCATTAGCACCACTGGCACTAATGGGTGGCGCTAAGGGGACAAATTTTTTCCCCTATACCTTTCTGGCACAACTACAGCATACCTAACACTGAGGAGATTTAAGGGCTGATACAATTGTAAACAAGAAATGTTGCACATATAATGGTGTTTTATTTGGATTACAATTTCTACGAGCTTCAAATAAGAGCAATTTGCAAATCTTTGTATCAGGGCAACATTGAAACATCCAGTAAATTCTACAATTCAGTGGGGGGAAAAAAAACATGGAATAGATTTAACAAAACTTGTGGTTACCAAAAGATGAAATCTGTCAGAGAGCTGACTATATTTATACTGGGTCTAAAAAATAAATAATTGAGTCCAATTCTGTGTTTGCGATGAGAATTTGCGTTTTAATGCTATTCTCTGGATGAGAAATTTTGCACATACTGCATATATGACAGTAGTCAATTGTTTCCTCAGAAAAGCTGTGCCTATTATGAGTGAGTTATGCAGGCTCTGCTGTTTTGTGGTTTATTTTCCTGTAAACCACCAAAGAGCAATGTTTTGAATGGTTTTATGTGGTTTGCTTAAAGATCGAGACAGCTTAATGGTTTTATTCTGTGGGGAGTAATTATGTAAGGAAGATGCTGCTCACACTTTAATATTATATTGTTGATACAGCCAAGTATCAATTGTTGGATTTATTGCAAAGGTAGGTTAGCTGGTGTACAAATCATGGAGCCACACAAAACCAGTGGTCAGAATTGTCATTTAAAAAAAATTATAATGGTAATCTTCAGGAAATGGACATTACAGCAAAGATTAAATAGTTTAATTGGTAGGAACATTGACATAAAGAACTGTTTAAAGTGTTGCTGTTCATTCTGGCAGTCAAAAAAACAATTCTAGTTTCAGGACTAATCCACAGCAAGCAAACCGTAAGCATTCAGCCTGCATGTGTAGTATAAATTAGAATTGAATATAAGTATAAATCAGAGTTTTCATCCAATAAGGTATGTGTTTATCAGTAATTCACTGCAATAAATCTAGCTTTATTCTTAAGTTCTTATCAGTTCTGTTACTGCACATGATATAGACTCCCATTTACATCTCTAAACTGCAGCCCACATTAATTCTAAGACTAGATTAGATCTAGTCTATTTAGACCAAACAAGAGCTTAAATTGTGGACTTTTAAGACCAACCTCAAGAAGGATTTTACCATGCTCAACCGAAAATAACAGCTTAGTGCAGGACTGACTTAGTAACGTGACATTGTAGCAGCACTTTTTTCAGCAAATAAATGATGCATCAAGGGTATATTTTAATCAAGGCTGAAGTCACTCCAGATTGAGAGCCTGGATCAACTGGGGCCTGTAGCGTCTCTTGGTAGAGGCAGCCAACATCATCCAGAGCTTGCACATCCACGGGGGAATGTAAGCCACATCATCCAGGGCTTAATGCATCCATTCTGGTAAGGATCTAACTTCAGCTGGGACCTGAAGCAAACAGCATAGTGTGGCAATCTGGGAGCTAAGCAATCTGTCAGGTTAAGGTTACAGAGTCAATCCAGCAATCTTGTTTCTGTTGATGTTAAACAGAGCATCTATTGATGAAGCCTGGAGGAAGCTATCAGTGAAATAACTGTCACTAAAGGATCCAAAAGTGGAGAATCATCTTCAGGGAAGTCATGAATAGAAATATAGCTTGTGTAATGAACATGGGGAGAGCTATTGTTATGTGGGGTTCTTATTAATGGTTGCCCTTGGGGGTTATTTGCCTGGATCTATTACACCAAAGCTAGTGGTAGATGGGTTCATTTTCAAGAGCTTTTTAAACTGACGGAGCTTGAAAAATACAAATCCAGTTTTGGTTTTGAGCATTTTTATCCTTTTGAATCAACCAAAAACCTCAGATTGGCAGCGGAGACCTTAAAAAAATAAGAATGGCGGATGATTGCAATGGCAGGCTAGGAATAACAAGTAAGCAAGAGAATGTTTAGCACATTGAGTTGACTTTCAGGTATGAACATACAAATATGACGGGGCAGGAAAAGACCAGCTTTTCCATCAATCCTACACAACAGGACAATGGCTGGACCATCATGACTAAACACTTCTTGTCTCCCCCAACTCTTCGCCACCCCTACCCGCGCCCTCCCCCCCGCCTCCGCCAGGCCCACCCTCGCAGCCATATAATCTCCTGATAGAGGCAAAAAAATAGAAAAACACAGAGCCAAATAGGGAAAAGAAGTTCTGCAAAATTCCTCTCCAACCCCTTCAGGCGATCGAAACCAGTCCAGGAGATCACATGGACAAAGTATTACCTATAAAGACACTTACCTTCTATATGATGCAATCTCTGCTTAGTCAGGAACCGGTCCAACATCCTCTTGAAGGCATGCAGAGAGTCAGCACACAGCCGTCAATGTTTTCCAGAGGCTGACTACTCTCTAGGAAAAGAAGAACTCCTTATATTCAGTCTATTCCTACTCTTACATAGTTTAAATGCATTTCCCCTGGTCTGCGCCAATCTGCTAAACTGGAATAATCTATCAACAGGGATGCTATCCAGCTTTTTGATTATTTAATAGACCTCTATTAGGTTGCCTCTAAGTCTACACTGCTCTAAAGTAAATACACTGCGTTCCTTGAGCCTATCTGAGTAACTGAGGTTCTATAAGCTAGGAATCATTCTTGTAACTCTCCTCTGGACCTTTTCCACATATTACCCACTATGTGGGGGGATCAAAACTGGGCACAGTACTCCAGATGCAGTCTGGCCAGCAACCTGTACAGTGTCAAAATGGTGTCCTTTGATTTATACTGAATGGTTCTATTAATACAACCCAATACCTTATTAGCTTTAGCTACAGTTTCTCTGCATTGGTCATGAACCTTCTGTGATCTATGCACAATAACACCAAGATCTCTTTTCTCTTTCAACTTGTTTCAGTATTGCTCCCTGCAAATGATACATGTATTCTGTGTTGGCCCGACCAACATGCATGGCACTACATTTATCTAAATTAAATGCCATTTGCAAATGTGTAGCCCAAATCTTTGTGGATTTGATTGCACTCCTCTACTGTCTTAACCCTTGCACAAATCATCTGCAAACTTAGTTACAATACTCCCAACACCGCTGTCCAGGTCATTAATAAAGACCATGAAGAGTAGTGACAGATCCCTGGGAGACACAGCTAATAACATATCTCCAAGTTGAACCATGTCTGTTAACTTCAACTTTTTGGTTGCAGGATTGGAGCCAATTCGTAATCCATCATTTCAAATTTTTGCTGATAGCACAAGATTCCATCTTGTGAGGTATCTGTAATAGCGGGCTCATGTGTGATGTTGTGCCACGTTTAAAGTGTGTCTTCAAGTGGAGAACCTGGCAGAGACACCCATAAAAGGGAGCAGAGTGTTGCACGGAGGTACAAAAGAAGAACCCAAAATCTCAATGAGACTGACTCTCCGACACCACTGGATGAAATGCAGCAAAGGAGAGCAACACCACTGGGTGCCCCAGGGAGGAAACCTCAGAAAAATATATCATATGCTATTCTGCTTGCATGCAGAACTTTAACACCTCTTCCTCCATTTTAACAGGGTGAAAGCAGCAGATCTATTACACCAGCTGCCTGATGCCACCTGGGAGAGAGCTTTGAAATGCTATTCCTCACCTAATTACCTTGATCTTGTTACAGGAAAAACTTGTGCACAATACCCATGAAAGGCAGGGGACTGGGCAAGTGGGCATTCCCTACAAGGGGCAGGCAATAGAGCTGCTCAGGAGATACTCTGCTCTAGCTGTGGGAAATGATGAGATTGATGGGACAGTGCAGGCGACAATTTAGTGGGTGCACACTTAGACAGTTACCATGCCATCCCTGTAAAGCAGAAGACAGTCAAAAGCTTCGACACCCATCTCCGTCTCCTTAATCCCAAGGGGGTTATGCTCATCCATTCTAAGTTTATCCCCTCACTTCATGCAAATCCATCACAGCAATGGGGGAGCAGAGGGCAACGAAGGGGAGGAAAATGATGATCAGGAGGAATAGCACGAGAAAAATAATCATTTCTGGTGGACTTTGATGATGATGATGATGATGAAGATGATAATGTTGAGAATGGGGATGTTCCACGTTTCTGTGGCCCAACCTCCCTCCCCATCTAATCCTCCGCATCAGCTATTTCCTTACTCCCCCACACCCAGCTCAGGTACTTTTACCCAGGGAGAAAAAGATAATGTAAGTGAGGATGTGGCACTGGGTGTTTCAAAGAGGAATTGGGAGTGGGTGAGGATATGGTATCTTCCCAGCAGGGGTAGAGGAGAAGGCTGCCCATGGCTTCAGAGTCATGGGACCCGGATCTCATGGGCACTCCATCAAAAGAAGAAAGTTCAAGGAACACTTATATGCAAACTCTAATATGAGTCTCCAAGGATGTACGGTAACTGACAACTGTGCATCATAGAATTACATAAAATTACATAGATCTTACAGCACAGAAACAGGCCATTCAGCCCAATTGGTCCATGCGGGTATTTAAGCTCCACACGAGCCTCCACCCAGCCCTCTTCATCTAACTCTATCAGCATAGCCTTCTATTCCTTTCTCCTTTGTGTTTATCTAGCTTGTCCTTAAATGCACCTATGCTATTCACCTCAACTACTCCATGTGGTAGCGAGTTCCACATTCCCACCACTCTCTGAGTAAAAAAGCTCCTCCTGAGTTCCCTATTAGAATCTGTAGTCTACAGCTATTACTTGCTAGAACATAAGGGAACTTTCTTCTTCATTGCAGGCATCAATGCCGCATGTGGCAGCTGCTCTGAAATTTACGACAGCCTTCTGCCTCCCAACTGAAGCAGCCTGGGACCAGTCAATGACTCTACTCAACAGAAGCACAGAGTGCAGCTCTGGAGCTAACAGAGACAAACCAAATAGTGCCTTGCAAACTGGTTTTCAGACTCTGGGAGTCGGTATGTAACCTGCTGTCTCTTAGGACTTCCAAGATATGATAGCTATCATTAAGCCAGTGAGACCACTGATCAGTGGGGGTCCAAATGGCAATGGCTGAAAGCGTCCTGCATGAGGCTGTTATGGTTCAGGACCGTAGCACTTGCCAGGCAGCTGGCTTTCCCCCTCAGAACGGCACACTGGTGACATGCAGGAGCTGACACCATCTCTTCATCTTGTGCTGCCCAGGTACAAACTCCAGAGATGCACCCAGCAGCGGCTCTCTCCTTGGAGCAAACTCTCATGAGAGGAGGGCCATTTCAGTCACATTAGCCTTTTGTACCACAGTAGGAGCCAATTGCCTCTTGTGATACTAGCCCTCAAGTTGCACCTAGGAGAAACATTAGATTAGAAGAAGGGAGGGTAACATGGAAAGAGTAGGATCATAGAATCATAGAAATTTATGGCGCAGAAGGAGGTCATTCAGCCCATTGTGTTCACTTTTGAGTTCACTTTTGAGGCCACACAGGAGTCCCAGGAGCAAGATCCTGCTCCATGTTTCTGTGCCATATCGCTGAGCCCCTCCGGATCTATCAAGGCAGAGAAAGAGCTCCTTTAAGACCCAGATGGTCCTCTCAATGACCACTGTGGTAGGGGCATGTGCCTTGTTGTAGCACTCCACATCTGCTGTCCGTGCAACTCTTAGTGTGGCCATTATCCATGATAACAAGGGCCTTGTCACCTACAAGCTATTCATTTATTTGACTATCTTTTGTGAGAGGGCAGAATACCTGAGGATTACTCCATCATGGCAACTTCCAGAAAACCTGGTATTCTTATGAACATAAGAACATAAGAAATAGGAGCAGGAGTAGGCCATATGGCCCCTCGAGCCTGCTCCGCCATTCAATAAGATCATGGCTGATCTTTCACATCAACTCCTCTTTCCTGCTCAATCACCAATACTCTTGATTCCCTTAGAGTACAAAAATCTATCGATCTCAGCCTTGAATATACTCAATGACTGAGCATCCGCAGCACTCTGGAGTAGAGAATTCCAAAGATTCACAACCCTCTGAGAGAAGAAATTTCTCCTTATCTCAGTCCTAAATAGCTGACCCTGTTATCCTGAGACTATGCCCCCTGGTTCTAGACTCTCTAGCCAGGGGAAACAACCTCTCAGCATCTACCCTATCAAGCCCTCTCAAAATCTTATATGTTTCAATGAGATCACCTCTCATTCTTCTAAACTCCAGAGCGTATAGGCTCAATCTACACAATCTCTCCTCATAGGACAACCCTCTAATCCAGGAATCAATCCAATGAACCTTTGTTGCAGTGCCTCTAAGGCAAACATATCCTTCCTTAGGTAAGGAGACCAAAACTGTACACAGTACTCCAAGTGTGGCCTCACTAAAGGAGAAGTTTTGACATTCAGTGAGTAGTACTCTGTTCTGTTAAGAAAGTTGAGAGGCCTTGGCTCAGCTGGTAGCACTCTCATCTCTGAGTCAGAAGAGTGAGTGTTCAAGTCCCACTTCAGAGATTTCATAATCCAAGCTGAAACTTCAGTGCAGTACTGAGGGACTGCTGCACTGTTGGAGGTGCCGGCTTTTGGATGAAACATTAAACCAAGGTCATGTCTGTCCCCTCAGGTGGGCGTAATTGAGCTGCTGCTCACTTGATAAAACTGTTGCTTCTTAGTTCGAATATTGTAGGTTCAAGGCCCACCCCAGAGTCTTGAACAAGTAATCTCGGCTGACACTTCAGTGCAGTACTGAGAGAATGCTGCACTGTCGGAGGTGCTGTCTTTCAATGAGACATTAAACCGAGGCACTTTCTGCCTTCTGAAGTGGGCGTAAACAATCCCATGATACTATTCAAGGAAGATTAGGGGAGTTCTCCCGCTCTCTCGGCCAATATTTATCCCACAACCAACATCACTAAAACAGATTATCTGGTATTATGTCATTGCTGTTTGAGGCACCTTGCTGTGTGCAAATTGGCTGTACTGTTTCCCTACACTACAAAAGTGACTACATTTCAAAAATTATCTGTAAAGTGCTTTGGTATGTCCCGGGAACATAGAAACATAGAAACATAGAAGATAGGAGCAGGAGTAGGCCATTCGGCCCCTCGAGCCTGTTCCACCATTTAATGAGATCATGGCTGATCATCCAAATTCAGTACTCTGTCACTGCTTTCCCCCCATATCCCTTCATCCCTTTAGCCTTAAGAAATATATCTAATTCCTTCTTGAATATATTTAATAAGTTGGCCTCAACTGCCTTCTGTGGTAGAGAATTCCACAGGTTCACCACTCTCTGGGTGAAGAAATTCCTCCTCATCGCAGTCCTAAATGGCTTACCCCTTATCCTTAGACTGTGACCCTGGTTCTGGACTCCCCATGCCATCGGGAACATCCTTCCTGCATCTAGTCTGTCTAGTGCTGTTAGAATTTTATAAATTTCAATGAGATACCCTCTCATTCTTCTAAACTCTAGCGAATATAAGCCTAATCGACTCAATCTCTCTTCATACGTCATTCCTGCCATCCCAGGTATCAGTCTGGTGACTCTTCGCTGCACTCCCTCCATGGCAAGAACATCCTTCCTCAGATAAGGTGACCAAAACTGCACACAATACTCAAGGTGTGGTCTCACCAAGGCCCTGTACAACTGCAGCAAGACATCCTTGTTCCTGTACTCGAATCCTCTCGCCATGAAGGCCAACATACCATTTGCCTTCCTAACCGCCTGCTGCACCTGCATGCTTACCTTCAGCGACTGGTGCACAAGGACACCCAGGTCTTGTTGCACTTCCCGTTTTCCCAATCTATTGCCATTCAGATAATTATCTGTCTTTCTGCTTTTGCCACCAAAGTGGATAACCTCGCATTTATCCACATTATACTGCATCTGCCATGCATCTGCCCAATTACCCAACCTGTCCAAATCATACTGGAGTTTCTCGGCATCCTCCTCACAGCACACACGCCCACCCAGCTGTGTGTTGTCTGCAAACTTGGAGATATTACATCTAGTCCCCTTGTCTAGATCATTAATATTTATTGTGAATAGCTGGGGTCCTAGGATCAATCCCTGCGGTACCCCACTCATCACTGCTTGTCACTCGGAAAAAGAATCGTTTATTCCAACTCTTTGCTTCCTGTCTGCCAACCAGTTCTCTATCCAAGTCAGTACCTTACCCCCAATCCCATGTGCTTTGACTTTGCACGCCAATCTCTTATGCGGGATCTTATTTAAAGCCTTCTGAAAGTCCAAATACACCACATCCACTGGTTCTCCTTCATCTATTCTACCAGTTACATCCTCAAAAAATTCCAGTTGATTAGTCAAGCACGATTTACCTTTTGTAAATCCGTCTTGAATTTGTCCGATCCTGTCACTGTTTTCCAAGTGTTCTGCTATTATATCTTTTATAATGGGCTCTAGCATTTTCCCCAGTACTGATGTCAGGCCCTATAATTCCCCGTTTTCTCTCTATCACCTTTTTTAAATAGTGGGGTTACATTAGCTACCCTCCAATCCATGGGAACTGTTCTAGAGTCTATAGAATTTTGGAAGATGACCAGCAATGCATCTAATATTTCTAGGGCCACTTCCTTAAGTACCCTAGGATTTGATTATCAGGCCCTGGGGATTTATTGGCCTTCAATCCCGTCAATTTTCCTAACACCATTTCCCGACAAACACTGAATTCATTCAATTCCTCCCTCTCATTATGTTCCCCGAAATCTCTGGAAGGTTATCTGTGTCCTCCTTTGTGAAGACAGAACCAAAGTATGTGTTTAATTGGTCTGCCAATTTCTTTGTTCCCCATTATAAATTCCCCTGATTCTGACTGCAAGGGACCTACGCTTGACTTCACCAATCTTTTTCTCTTCACATATCTATAGAAGCTTTTACAGTCAGTTTTTATGTTCCCAGCATGCTTACTCTCATATTCTATTTTCCACCTCTTAATTAATCCCTTTGTCCTCCTTTGCTGAATCCTAAACATAGAAACATAGAAACATAGAAGATAGGAGCAGGAGTAGGCCATTTGGCCCCTCAAGCCTGCTCCGCCATTCAATGAGACCATGGCTGATCATCCAAATTCAGTACCCTGTCCCTGCCTTCTCCCCATATCCCTTGATCCCTTTAGCCTTAAGAAATGTATCCAACTCCTTCTTCAATATATTTAATGAACTGGCCTCCACCGCCCTCTGTGGCAGAGAATTCCACATGTTCACCACTCTCTGGGTGAAGAATTTCCCCCTCATCTCAGTCCTAAATGGCTTACCCCTTATCCTTAGACTATGACCCCTGGTTTTGGACTCCCCGGCCATCGGAAACATCCTTCCTGCATCTACTCTGTCCAGGCCTGACAGAATTTTATAGGTTTCGATGAGATCCCCTCTCAATCTTCTAAACTCCAGTGAGTATGAGCTCAGTTGACACAATCTCACCTCATATGTCATTCCTGCCATCCCAGGTATCAGCCTGGTGAATCTTCGCTGCACTCCTTCCATGGCAAGAACGTCCTTCCTCAGATAAGGCGACCAAAACTGCACACAATACTCAAGGTGCGGTCTCACCAAGGCCCTGTACAATTGCAGCAAGACATCCTTTTTCCTGTACTCGAATCCTCTTGCTACGAAGGCCAACATACCATTTGCCTTCTTAACCACCTGCTGCACCTGCATGCTTACCTTCAGCGACTGGTGCACAAGAACACCCAGGTCTCTTTGCACATCCCCTTCTCCCAATCTATTGCCGTTCAAGTAATAATCTGCCTTCCTGTTTTTGCCACCAAAGTGGATAACCTCACATTTATCCACATTATAGTGCATTTGCCATGTTTCTGCCCAATCACCCAACCTGTCCAAATCGTACTGGAATTTCACTACATCCTCCTCACAGCATTCCCTCCCACCCAGCTTTGTGTCGTCTGCAAATTTGGAGATATTACATCCAATTCCCTCGTCCAGATCATTAATATATATTGTGAACAGCTGGGGTCCTAGGACCGATCCTTGTAGTACCCCACTAGTCACTGCCTGCCACTCGGAAAATGACCCGTTTATTCCAACTCTTTGCTTTCTATCCGCCAACCAGTTCTTTATCCAAGTCAATACCTTGCCCCCAATCCCATGTGCCTTAATTTTGCATGCTAATCTCTTATGCGGGACCTTATCGAAAGCCTTCTGAAAGTCCAAATACACCACATCCACTGGTTCTCCCTTATCTATTTTACCAGTTACATCCTCAAAAAATTCCAGTAGATTAGTCAAGCACGATTTACCTTTTGTAAATCCATGTTGACTTTGTCCGATCCTGTCACTGCTTTCCAAGTGCTCTGCTATTACATCTTTTATAATGGACTCTAGCATTTTCCCCACTACCGATGTCAGGCTTACCGGTCTATAATTCCCCACTTTTTCTCCACCACCTTTTTGAACAGTGGGGTAACATTAGTTACCCTCCAATCCATGGGTACTGTTCCAGGGACTATCGAGTTCTGGAAGATGACCAGCAATGCATCTACTATTTCTAGGGCCACTTCCTTAAGTACCCTAGGATGTAGATTATCAGGCCCTGGGGATTTATCGGCTTTTAGTCCCATCAATTTTCCTAACACCATTTCCCTACAAATACTGATTTCTTTCAGTTGCACCCTTTCATCAGACCCTATGTTCCCCGGCATCTCTGGGAGGTTACTTGTGTCCTCCTTTGTGAAGACAGTACCAAAATATATATTTAGTTGGTCAGCCATTTCTTTGTTCCCCATTATAAATTCCCCTGATTCGGAGTGCAAGGGACCTACACTTGACTTCACCGATCTTGTTCTCTTCACATATCTATAAAGGCTTTTACAGTCAGTTTTTATGTTCCCTGCAAGCTTACTCTCATATTCTATTTTCCCTTTCTTAATTAATCCCTTTGTCCTCCTTTGTTGAATCCTAAACTGCTCCCAATCCTCAGGATTATTGCTTTTTCTGGCCAATTTATATGTCCTCTCCTTGGATCTTATGCTATCACTAATTTCCCTTGTTAGCCATGGTTGAGTCACCTTTTTTGTTTTATTTTTATGCCAAACAGGGATGAACAAATTCTGTAGTTCATCCGTTTGGTCTTTGAATGTTTGCCATTGCCTATCCACCGTCAACCCTATGAGTGACATTCCCCAATCAATCCTACCCAACTCGCGCCTCAGACCATCGTAGTTTCCTTTATTTAAATTTAGGACCCTAGACTCTGAGTCAACTACTTCATTCTCCATCTTAATGAAGAATTCGATCATATTATGATTGCTCCGACCCAAGGGGCTTCGTACAACAAGATTGCTAATTAATCCTTTCTCGTTACATAATACCCAGTCTAAGATGGCCTGATCTCTGGTTGGTTCCTCGACATATTGGTCCAGGAAACCATCCCGTAAACACTCCAGGAATTCCTCCTCCACAGTATTGTTACTAATTTGGTTAGCCCAATCTATATGTAGATTAAAGTCACCCATGATGACTGCTGTGCCCTTATTGCACGCTTCTTTAATTTCCCTTTTAATGCCATCCCCAACCTTTGCATTACTGTTTGGAGGCCTATATAGCACTCCCACTAATGTTTTCTGCCCCTTAGTATTTCTCAATTCTACCCATACAGATTCCACATCATCAGAGCTAATATCCTTCCTTACAATTGTGTTAATCCCTTCTTTAACCAGTGATGCTACCCCACCTCCCTTTCTTTTTTGCCTATCTTTCCTGAATATCAAATACCCCTGGATGTTGAGTTCCCAGCCTTGGCCATCCTTGAGCCACATTTCCGTAATCCCAACTAAATCATCTTCGTTTACCTCTATTTGTGCAGCCAATTCATCCACCTTATTACGAATGTTCCTCGCATTAAGACACAAAGCCTTCAGGCTTGCCTTTTTAATGCTCTTAGACCTATTAGAATTATTATTTACTGTGGCCACGTTTGATTTAAACAATTGATTTCCCTGACTGCCACTTTTGTTTTTCTCCTTCCTATCTTTTGCTTTTATCCTTGTTTCCCTTTCCTCTGTCTTCCTGCTCAGGTTCCCAACCCCCTGCCATTTTAGTTTAAACCCTCCCCCAGAGCACTAGCAAATACTCCCCCCTATGACTTCAGTTCCAGTCCTGCCCAGGTGTAAACCGTCTGGTTTGACCTGGTCCCACCTCCCCCAGAACCGGTTCCAATGCCCCAGGAACTTGAATCCCTCCCCCTTGCACCATTTCTCTAGCCACGTATTCATCTGAAATATCCTTCTATTTCTACTGACTAGCACGTGGCACTGGTAGCAATCCTGAGATTACTACCTTTGAGGTCCTATTTTTTAATTTACCTCCTAACTCCCTATAATCCGCTTTTAGGACCTCATCCCACTTTTTACCTATATCATTGGTGCCTATATGCACCACGACAACTGGCTGTTCACCCTCCCCTTCCAAGATGTTCTGCAGCCGCTCTGAGACATCCTTGACCCTTGCACCAGGGAGGCAACACACCATCCTGGAGTCTCATTTGCGGCCACAGAAACACCTATCTATTCCCCTTACAATAGAATCCCCTATTACTATAGCTCTACCCCTCTTTTTCCTCCCGTCCTGTGCAGCAGAACCACCCCTGGTGCCAGGAAGTTGGCTGCTGCTGCTTTCCTCTGATAAGCCATCCCCCCCAACAGTACTCAAAGTGGCGTATCTGTTTGAGAGGGGGATGTCCACAGGGGACCCCTGCACTCCCTGCCTGTGCCTAGTACTCTGTCTGTTGGACACCCCTTCCCTTTCTGCCTGTCCAACCTCTACCTGCGGTGTGTCCAACTCCGTAAATGTGCTATTCACGATGTCCCGAGCATCGTGAACGCTCCAGTATGCATCCAATCGCAGCTCCAGTGCTGCAATGCGGTCTGTCAGTAGCTGCAGTTGGGTGCACTTCTTGCACACGTAGTTCTCAGGGACACTTCCTGTGTCTCTGAGTTCCCACATATCGCAAGAGGAGCATACCACGTGACTGGGCTGTCCTGCCATGAATTAATTAATTGCACTTAAATTAAATCAATCAATCAATCAATGCCACTAATTACACTACAGTTAAATGGCTTACCAACAGTCCCCACTACACCAGAGAGACCTTAGTAACTATAAACCACAGAGTTTAAGTTTAGAAAGAGAGAAATACTCACCAACCAATCACTTATCTGCTTTCTGATGACGTCACACTTCAATTACTTTTTACTTCTCTCCCTCCCTTTGAGCTCGGAGACTGGAGACTGGTACGCTCTGAGGCCTTACCTGGTCTCGGAGCTGTTTTTAAACTCGCCGCCGCTCAGCCTCATTCCCTCGCAGGTCCGCCCACCTGCCTCCGCTGCTCTGAGGCCTTACCTGGTCTCAGAGCTGTTTTTAAACTCGCTGCCACTCAGCCTCATTCCCTCGTAGATCCGCCCGCCTGCCTCCGCTGCTCTGAGGCCTTACCTGGTCTCGGAGCTGTTTTTAAACTCACCGCCGCTCAGCCTCGTTCCCTCACAGGTCCGCCCGCCTGCCTCCGCTGCTCTGAGGCCTTACCTGGTCTCGGAGCTGTTTAAAACTCGCCGCCACTCAGCCGCGTTCCCTCGCAGGTCCGCCCGCCTCCCTCCGCTGCTCTGAGGCCTTACCTGGTCTCGGAGCTGTTTTTAAACTCACCGCCGCTCAGCCTCGTTACCTCGCAGGTCTGCCCGCCTGCTTCCGCTGCTCTGAGGCCTAACCTGGTCTCAGAGCTGTTTTTAAACTCGTCGCTGCTCAGCCTCGTTACCTCGCAGGTCCGCCCGCCTGCCTCCACTGCTCTGGGGCCTTACCTGGTCTCGGAGCTGTTTTTAAACTCGCCGCCGCTCAGCCTCATTCCCTTGCAGCTCCGCCCGCCTGCCTCTGCTGCTCTGAGCCCTTACCTGGTCTTGGAGCTGTTTTATATGTCCTCTCCTTGAATCTTATGCTATCCCTAATTTCTCTTGCTAGCCACGGTTGAGTCACCTTTTTTGTTTTATTTTATGCCAAACAGGGATGAACAAATTTTATAGTTCATCCATGCGATCTTTGAATGTTTGCCATTGCCTATCCACCATCAACCCTTTAAGTAACGTTCCCCAATCCATCCTAGGCAACTCGTGCCTCATAACATCGTAGTTTCCTTTATTTAAATTCAGGACCCTAGTCTCTGAGTCAACTACAGGAAACTATTTTTTATCCGGCACCGACGGGACCGGCGTGGTGCCGGTTGATCAAGAAGTCCGGATTACAGAGAGGTATGCTTACCAAGGTACGAGAGCCCCATACATGGCCACAGGTGCAGGAGCCCCAGTTACACAGCACTTGTGCAGGAGTCCCGGTTACACAGCCACAGATCCAGGAGTCCCTGTTGCACGGCCACAGGTGCAGCAACCCCGGTTGCACAGCCACTAATATATAGTAAAACTTACCTGAACCTACTCCTGAATTTTGCCGGTTAAGAGAGATTTCCGGATATTGAGGTGCCGGTTAAAAGAGAGTTTCCTGTACTTCACTCTCCATCTTAATGAAGAATTCTATCATATTGGCCCAGAAATTCATGTTGGGGGCTTCCCGCGGGTGCAAGCCCCCGACCTACACTTACCTAGCGCGCCGACAGTTGAAGCCTGGGCCTGCGTGGATTTCCTGTCTGTGGCCCGGTTCAGCTCCCGGCGCGCTGTGCTTGCGTGACCCAGCGGCGTACTTAGAGCGATGCGTCGGCTGGGATCACGTGTGCACTGGGCAACCAATCGGAGGATGCAAAAGTTCATTCATGAGTTTGACAGTAAGAACTGTCAAACTCATGAAAACTCCGGACGCCCAAAACAGTACTTCAACTTGAAATAAAAATTTTAAAAAATCACACTATTTAAATGAACTATAAATAACTTTAAATAACTATTTTAAACAATAAATTAAATTTTCGAAAAAAATAATTTTATAAAAAATCGGGGCTAAAAATACACTTACCTTACTGTAAAGTCTTTAAAAATAATAAACCTGTGGAAAAAATGTTCTAATTCTAATTATTAGATCACTTACCTTTTAAAATTAAGTCCTTACGTCTGCTTTTTTCAAGTGTAAAAAGTGGAGGCCTTCACGCACGGGCAAACCTGGAAAAAAAAAGGAAGTTCAACGCACACGCAGACTCCTGCGCGCACGCGTTCGACCTCTGAACCCCTTGGTTCAGAGGATCGGAAATGCTGGCTTCCCACACATGCGTAGTGCATGCAAGATTCCGGCACTTCCATCGGGTCCACGCGTGAGTACTCCGTCCGTACTCATGCGTTGGGACCCGAATTTCTGGGCCATTATGATCGCTCCTCCCCAAGGAGCCTCGCTCAACCACATTGCTAATTAATCCTTTCTCATTACATAATAACCAGTCTAATATGGCCTGATCTCTAGTACGATAGCAAAATACTGCGGATGCTGGAAATCCAAAATAACAACAGAGAATGCTGGAAAAACTCAGCAGGCCAGGTAACATACATGGAGAGAAAAATAGAGTTGACGTTTCAGGTGGAAACCCTTTGTCAGGATTGAAAAAACACAGGAAATGAAACAGATTAAAAGGCCAGTTTGGGGGCTGGGAAATGGGGATGAAAGAACAAAAGAGAAGTGAAGAGGCATTAAGAGGTATTCAAAATGAGACGAAGTGGTGATAGGACTAGTAAAGAGACAAAAGAGGGCTCTAGATTAGGTGTGAAATGCGCTGGCAGAATGAGAGACAGCTCCCATGTGGGAGAAAATAAAAAGGGGGAAGGGCACAAAACAAAGGTGTGGATAAAAATATATATAAAAATGTAATAGGGGCCAAGGTTATGATCTGAAATTGTTGAACTCGATATTGAGTCCGGAAGGCTGTAAAGTGCCTAATCAGAAGATGAGGTGCTGTTCCTCGAGCTTATGCTGGGTTTCTGTGGAACAATGAAAGAGCCCGAGTACGGTGAGGTCTGAGTGGGAATGGGGCGGTGAATTAAAATGACCGGAAGCTCGGGGTCACCCTTATGGACTGAACGGAGGTGTTCCACAAAGCGGTCACCCAATCTGCATTTCATCTCCCCAATGTAGAGGAGACCACATCGTGAGCAGCGAATATAGTATACTAGATTGCAAGAAGTACAAGTAAATCACTGTTTCACCTGGAAGGGGTATTTGGGGCCCTGGACAGTGGGAAGGGGGAGGTATAAGGGCAGGTGTTGCATCTCCTGCGCTTGCACGGGAAGGTGCCAGGCGAAGGGGAAGGGGTGCTTGGGGGTGATAGAGGAAAGGACTAGGGTGTCTCGGAGGGAGTGGTCCCTACAGAATGCTGAAAGGGGAGGGGAGGGGAAGATGCATTTGGTGGTGGGATCACGTTGGAGGTGGCAGAAATGGTGAAGGATGATCCGTTGAATGTGGAGGCTGGTGGGGTGAAAGGCGAGGACAAGGGGAACCCTATCGTGGTTCCGGGAGGGAGCGGCAGGGATGAGGACAGAAGTGCGGGAGATAGAACGGACACAGTCGAGGGCCGTGTCAACCACGGCAGAAGGGAATCCTTGGTTGAGGAAAAAGGAAGTCATGTCGGAAGCACTGGTGTGAAAGGTGGCATCGTCGGAGCAGATGCGGCAGAGATGGAGAAACTGGAAGAATGGAATAGAGTCTTTACAGGAGGTGGGGTGGGAGGAAGTATAGTCCAGGTAGCTGTGGGAGTCAGTGGGCTTGTAGTGAATGTTGATCAATAACCTATCTCCAGAGATGGAGACGGAGAAGTCGAGGAAGGGAAGGGAAGAGTCGGAGATGGACCATGTGAAGGTGAGGGAAGGGTGGAAATTGGAGGCAAAGTGAATGAAATTGTCTAGTTCAGGGCGAGAGCAGGAAACGGCACCGATACAGTCATCAATGTACCGGGAAAAGAGGTGAGGGAGGGGTCCCGAGTAGGACTGGAACAAAGAGTGTTCCACATATCCCACGAAAAGGCAGGCATAGCTAGGACCCATGCACGTACCCATAGCAACATCTTTGATTTGGAGGAAATGAGTGGAGTCAAAGGAGAAGTTATTCAATGTGAGAACAAGTTCAGCCAGGCGGAGGAGGGTGGTGGTGGATGGGGACTGGTTGGGCCTCTGTTCAAGGAAGAAGCGGAGCACCCTCAGGCCATCCTGGTGGGGGATGGAGGTGTAGAGGGATTGTACGTCCATGGTGAAAAGGAGGCAATTGGGGCCAGGAATGGAAACTGGAAACTGTTAAAGTGGCGGAGGGCATCAGAAGAGTCGTGGATGTAGGTGGGAAGAGACTGGACAAGGGGAGATAAGATAGAGTCGATATAGGAAGAGATAAGTTCCATGGGGCAAGAACAGGCTGAAATGATGGGTGTACCAGGGCAATCCTGTTTGTGGATCTTGGGAAGGAGGTAGAAGTGGGCTGTGCGGGGTTGGGGAACTATGAGGTTGGTGGCCGCGGGGGGAAGATCTCCAGAGGAGATGAGGTCAGTGACAGTCTTGGAAACGGTGGTTTGATGTTTGGTAGTGGGGTCATGGTCCAGGTGGAGGTAGGAGGAGGTGTCGGAGAGTTGGCGTTCAGCTTCCGCTAGGTAGACGTCGGTTCGCCTAGTTGGTTCCTCGATATATTGGTCCAGGAAACCATCCCGTATACACTCTAGGAATTCCCCCTCCACAGTATTGTTACTAATTTGGTTAGCCCAATCTATATGATAACTGCTGTGCCCTTACTGCACGCGTCTCTAATTTCCCATTTAATGCTATCCCCAACCTTAGTATTACTGTTTGGGGGTCTGTATACAACTCCCACTAACGTTTTCTGCCCCTGGGTATTTCTCAGCTCTACCCATACAGATTCCACATCATCAGAGCTAATATCCTTCCTTACTATTGTGTTCATCTCCTTTTTAACTAGCAATGCTACCCAACCTCTTTTTCCTTTTTGCCTGTCCTTCCTGAATATTGAATACCCCTGGATGTTGAATTCCCAGCCTTGGTCACCCTGGAGCTATGTCTCCGTAATTCCAATTACATCATATCTGTTTACATCTATTTGCGCAGCTAATTCATCCACCTTATTAAGACTGCTCCTCGCATTAAGACACAAAGGGGGAGAAATTCGGTGGGCTGCGCCACCAGTTAGCGCCTAAAGAGGGCACTCAGTGGCTTTAGCGCTGGTGCGCTAATGGCGGCGTTAGCCTGTTGCACTGCGCCGCCACCGATGATGTCATTGGTGTGCGCAGCACCCCGCTGCCGCCCCGATCGCGATATTTGGCAGCGACCGCCTCTGTAGCGCCGCTCGCTAATCGCGCCCGGTTCACGGGGCCTACCTGTGGCGGCAGTGGCGCAAATTAAGGTGGAGGTGCGGGGCGGCTGTTTTTTTCGGCGGCCGCCTGCCAGCACCTCCATCCCCGGCCTCCTGTTATCCCGCTGCGGCATTGCCGGCTGCTTTCCGAGAGCCCGGCACTTCTCCTCGGTGCCGGGCTCTTTTGCCGGCACTTGTGATCGCTCATCGCGCTGGTGCAGGCCCCTCCCCCTTAAGAATGGGAGGAAGACCTGTAGTACCGCAGTGCGCCGTGCCGCAGCGCGTGGCGCTGCGGCACGTTGCGCTGCGATATTCAGTTTCAGCGCCCTAAGAGGGATGCGGAATGCCTCGAGCCTCGCCCCGTGTCCCTCTTGGGGCGCTCTAGCTGAATTTCCGGCGATCGCTGCTGCTCCGATCGCAGCGCAAAATCTGGCGCCCAGGCGAGCTTGGCGCCCCGTTTGCGGCTCCACCCAATTTCTCCCCCAAAGCCTTCAAGCTTGTTTTTTTAACACTCTTAGTCCTTTTAGAATTATTATTTACTGTAGCCCTGTTTGATTTATGCCCTTGATTTCTCTGCCTTCCACTTTTGCTTTTCTCCTTCCTGTCTTTTGTTTCTATCCTTGCATGAAAGATGCTATATAAATGTAAGTTCTTCTTTAATGGTAGAAGCTTGCCGTGGTGCATGGGGGTGCCATCTATTGCACCCTGCAGTTTGGGGAGCCGAGCAATGCGGTTAAAATCTGTGGCTCTATCACACTGCTACCTTGTTGTCACGACAAACTGGATGAATTCTCTAGCACTCCTAAAAGATGTGTCCGTTACCTGACAAACACATGCCCGGATGGCATCCTGGGTGATATTGTAGACCCGCTGTGGTTGCTTTACATGCGGTTGTGGCATAAAAGTTGATTACAATCATTAATGTCAAAGCCACAGGTAGAGATGACCAGGTTTTCATGCAGTAGGTATCACAGCTCTGCTAGTGCCTCTTTCATGAGGTGCACTCTTCTCATGCAGAACTCCTCACCTAAGATCTTCATAGGATTGGCATGGCCTGTAAATATCTTGCCGAGTACAACCTCAAAATGTTGCCGCACTCTCTTTTCCTCCATTCTGCACTGCTGTTCCTCGTCCTCCATTAAAACATTGCCAAATGAGATAATGCATGTAGGGAATCCCTACCTGGCACTCTTAATCTGTTACTAGGGGTGGGGGCAAAATTCTCCCAGTAGTTTCAGAAGTCATTAGGCTTTCAGAGGCAAGTCAAGCTCAATCCAGATACAAAGAAAATAAATCAGTTTAAAAGCACTTCTGTAACTTCAGCAATCTCTCTTGAAAGTTTATTCAGGCTGCAGGCTCCAAAGTAAAGCACTTCCAGCAGTATCAGCCAATATTGGCAACAGATACACCTCTTTTATTAAGTTCTAAATTACCCGCGGTGCAATGGGAGTTCAAGTCATGGGATTCGTGACTCCAAACCTATTCCTCCTCATTAAAATTTATGGCAATGAACTCCCAGTAGCACTGGTAAGTGCACATACGGAAGGGCCCACTTTGCATTGCAAATTACAGTGCAGTCACGAGGGGTGGAAATGCCCCAGACTCCACTCACAGAAATGGCAGTATGCTAATTTTAAGGCAGAAAATGGTGAATGAATTTGGGGCTATTGACTTTTTACTTTTAAGAGCCAGATTTCAACTCCAGAAATCACTGGGTGCCATGTTGCTGCCATGTTTATCATTAGAAAACAGCAGTGAAGCATCAGTCTATTATCCTCAGTGTTTAAAGTCCCGATGAAAACATCACTTTGAATTTCATATTTGAAACCTTCCAACTTTCAGAATAGAGTCGTGATTTATTTGTGCACCAAAATCCACACAATGGAACATACATGTACACAAGTCGGACCTTTGAACCTGAGGAAAAACTTATGACTGTGAAGACTTGGCCAGGTGCCAAAAAAGGTGTCAAGGTTTAGGGATTCAGGGCTGCTCCAGACAGCAGGAGCTTTGGGTTGTCACGCTCTTTTCATTTATTTTGTCTGCTAAAAAATGTAACAGTTAGCCAACTAATGAGATAACTGTTTGTGAAAACTTGAAAAATTATGCGTACTTGGTTGGAGTTGAGGATGAATTAAAAGGTCGGACAAGTACTACTCGCCAATTTAAAGGTTTATTTTTTGACTCTACACTGATTCATTCATTCCTGCAGAGCAATGTCATTAGATTTAAATATATTTAAACTTACTTGGTGAAGGCATGTTTCTTTATGATGCTATGGCATTGTTAATTGGACTTTGTTGAGGATGAAGGCACAAAATTCCTGGGGGCTCACTCCACATCGGAAATGCAGTGTGGTCCCTGGCAGACACATCATGACATTTATGCCAAGATGTACCCAACTGCAGATATTCAAGGTCTGCAATTTTAAAGTTGCTACTTTCTTTAAAGCAATTGATCATTTTGCTAGCAGCCACTATTAGGAAACCAACATTTTCTGCTTTTTGGGATCCACTTTGAATAGGATTATACCCTGGTGTACAAGTACGCCCACGCCATGTAACCTTACTTCACTTTGGGAGCAATGAAGATGGAACTGCTTTCATTTTGGATGGATGACATCATTCTGCCAGTCCTGCCTCTTCTAATGCTTGCACGGAGGGGGAGGCAGGCACAAGCACTGCCCGCCCAACTTACACTGACACAGTCTCCTTCCCAGGCCCAGGAATGTTGGGGCCTAAATATCCTGAGTGATATGTCTGATGTATATTAAAATTCTGCAATGTGTTCGTATGTACGTGTACCGTGTTAGACATAGGTCGTGCCAGACTCTGAAAACAAGCGCTTACAGGGTGGGATAAGTTACAAACAGTGATTTATGATTCTATCATGCCACCTTCTCCCATAGCAGTTTGTTTATCAAATATATTATTACAAGGTTGTAGCTGGAATAAGAAGTGTCCATAAGCAAGGTGAATTAACTTTTTATGGCCACTTGGTGGATAGACATTTATCTGTGGATAAATATTTACCTTTCTTTCTCGCTTTAATTTTTAAAACAAGTTTGTTATGTTTGTGATCTGTGCATCATGAGATTATTATTATGCTTATAAATCAGTGGAGTCAGCTGCCTGCTCGAGAGGCTGAAGATCAACTATTCAATTTGATGACAACTTGCATTTTTACTGTTACAGTTTCTTCTACCTGACCTATTTGGGACTGCATGGCCTATACCCAACCTGTCTTGAAGCTGACATATGGGAAATGTTTCTTTACGTTTAATATATCACTGGTTACTGTTCAAATAAAATATCTTCCTTTACCTTTCTAGGCCTATGTCCAGAACCCACTCCCTGCACACAAAAATGCTTGGGCTGGAATTCCAGTTTCCCATCTAAAGTTCTGTTGCCATTCTTGACATAGAATCATAGAATGGAATCATAGAATGGTTACAGCACAGAAGAAGGCCATTCAGCCCATTGAGCCTGTGACGGCTCTCTGAAAGAGCACATCAGTTAGTCCCACTCCCCCGCCCTTTCCCCATAGCCATGCAAATTTCTTTCCTTCAGATACTTATCCAACTCCCTTTTGAAAGCCATGTTTGAGTCTGCCTCCACCACCCTTTCAGGTAGTGCATTCCAGATCCTAACCACTCACTGCGTAAAAAAGTTTTTTCTTATGTCGCGAGTCAGCAGAGAGTGCTGTGAGTTTGGGTAAGTGTGAGAGTTCTTTAATTGTTATTTCTCTTTAAATCATTCTTGATAAGATTACTTAAGCAGTTTATGTAAAGGGGAAAAGTTAAATATTTGGGATTCTGTTGGTTTAAGAAGAGTAAAACAAGGTTACACTACAGTAGGAGTAAATTGGCACAGAAGGCAGTGGAAACCAGTTTTCTAACCAATCAGCAGGGGTGACTCATTTGGCTGTAAACAAACAAACAGTATAAAAAGACCAGTCCTAGTGCGAGCAAGCACTGAGTGCGAGTCAGCAGAGAGTGCTGTGAGTTTGGGTAGTGTGAGTTAGGGTAAGTGGGGTGTTAGGTGCTCTTTTCAAACTTTAACTCTGTGGGTTGTAGCTAATAAGGCCTTTCTGGTGCAGAGTGACTGTTGGTAAACCATTTAACTGGTGTAATTAGAGGGATTGATTTAATTTAAATCCAATTAATTAAAGGGGATACTAGCATCTAAAATCGGGCAGAGGGTGTCCATAACTAACAATAAAAAATTTAATTAATTACATAGAATGGAGCAGGTGATGTGTTACTGTTGCGAGATGTGGGAGCCGGTGGACCCCATTGAGGCTCACGGTGATTACATCTGTGACAAGTGTCTGCTGCTACAGGAACTCCAGCTCCGTGTTGATGAGCTGGAGTCTGAGCTTCAGACACTGCGACACATCAGGGAGGGGGAGAAGTACCTGGACTCTGTGTATCAGGAGGTGGTCACACCTATGAAGTTAATTAATTCAGATGTAGCCCATGGTCAGGGACAGGACGGTGTGACTACAAGTGAGGCAGGTACGGGGATCCAGGAGGTAGAGCTGGAGGAGCTGCAGCCCTTGCTCTTGTCCAACAGGTTCGAGGTTCTTACTCCCTGTGGGGACAGGAGCAGGGACTGCAGGGAGGATGAGCAACCTGGCCACAGCACCGTGGAACAGGGGGCCATTCAAGAGGGGGGAGTAAATAGAAATGTTGTAGTGGTAGGGGATAGTATTATTAGGGGGATAGATAGAGTTCTCTGCAGCCGAGAGCGAGAGTCCTGAAGGCTGTGTTGCCTACCCGGTGCCAGGGTTAAGGACATCTCCTCTGGGCTGGAAAGAAACTTGCAGTGGGAGGGGGTGGATCCAGTTGTCGTGGTCCATGTTGGTACAAACGATGTAGATAGGACTGGGAAGCCGGTTCTGTTAAAGGAGTATGAGCAGCTAGGGGTCAAATTAAAAAACAGAACCTCAAGGGTAATAATTACCTGAGCCACGAGCGAATTTGGCTAGGACAAATAAAATTAGAGAGTTAAATGCATGGCTCAAAGTCTGGTGTGGGAGGAATGGGTTTTGCTTCCTGGGACACTGGCACCAGTACTGGGGCAGGAGGGAGCTGTTCCGTTGGGATGGGCTTCACTTGGCCAGTGCTGGGACTAGAGTCCTGGTGGATCATATAACTAGGGCTGTAGAGACGGCTTTAAAGTAACTAGTGGGGGGGAGGTTCCTAGAGAGCAAATAATAAAAATGACAACAGAGAAGGTCATAGACTTAGATAGCAGTGGGGAAATTAAAAACCAGAGCGTGTCAGGAAGGGGCAGAAGGCATGGAGTAAAAGGTAAAGTAATAAAAAGAGCAAAAGCAGGAACTAAGGCCTAGAAATTCAGTTAGGGGCGCCCAGCTCGCCTGGGCGCCGGAATTACTGCTGCGCGCGGAGCCACTTGCGCCAGCGGGATATTCAGTTTCAGCGCCCCAAGTGGAAGCCGGCCGCTACACAAGGGTTTCGGCACCCCGCTTGGGGCGCTGAAACTGAATATCGGCGTGCAAAGTGCTGCAGCGCCACCCGCTGCGGCACGGCAGCCTGCGGTACTGCAGGCCTTCCTCTCTCTCATAAGGGGAAGGTGCCTGCAACAGCGTGATCCCCGCTCGCGAGTGCCGGCAAATGAGCCCGGCACCAAGGAGAAGTGCTGGGCTCTCTGGAAACAGCCAGCAATGCCGCGGGGGAGGGGGTGTAGGAGGCCGGGGACGGAGCTGCGGGCAGGCGGCCGCCGAAAAAGCGGCCGGCTGCACCTCCACCTTAACTCGCCCCACTACCGGCACAGGTAGGCCCCGTGTACCGGTCGCTGTTTGCGGCCGGCGTGGGGGAGGCGGCAGCGACCAAATATGGCCAGCGGGGCGATAGTGGGGCGCTGCGCACACCGATGACGTCATCGGTGGCGGCGCAGCGCTACTGGCTAACGCCGCCATTAGCGCCCCGCTAAATATCGCGGTAGGTTTGCACAGTGGCGGAAAAGCCCTCTTTGGGCGCAAACTGGTGGCGCAGGCCACTGAATTTCTAGGTCTAAGTGTCACAAAACATATTTGAAAGTTCTCCATCTGAATGCACGTAGCATTCGTAACAAAATAGACAAGTTAATGGCACAAATAACTACATATGGGTATGATCTTTTGGCCATTACAGAAACATGGCTGCAGGGTGACAATGCCTGGGAATTAAACATACCAGGCTATTTACCGATCAGGAAGGACAAGCAGGAAGGAAGGGGAGGTGGGGTGGCTATGTTAATAAAGGAAGGAATCACTGTAATACAGAGAAATTATATTGGGTCAAAAGATCAGGATAATGAAGCAGTTTGGGTGGAGATAAGGAATTATAAGGGGAAAAAAGCACTAGTGGGCGTAGTCTATAGGCCTCCGAACAGTTGCAACTCTGTTGGACAGAGTATCAATCAGGAAATAGTTGAGGCTTGTAATAAGGGAACATCTATAATTATGGGGGATTTTAACTATCATATTAATTGGACAAATCAAATTGGACAGGACTGCCTTGAGGATGAGTTCATTGAGTGTATTAGGGATGGGTTTCTTGAGCAGTATGTAACTGAGCCGACCAGGGGGCAAGCAACCTTAGATCTGGTCCTGTGTAACGAGACAGGATTAATTAAAAATGTCCTAGTAAAGGATCCCCTTGGAATGAGAGATTATAACATGGTTGAATTCCATATTCAATTAGAGGGTGAGAAGGTTGGATCTCAAACAAGCGTGCTAAGCTTGAATAAAGGAGACTATGAAGGTATGAGAGCGGAATTGAGTAGAGTGGATTGGAAAAATAGATTAAAGGGTAAGACGATACATGATCAGTGGTGTACATTTAAGGAGTTATTTTACAACTTCCAAAAAATATATATTCCACTGAGAAGAAAAGGGTGTAAAAGAAAAGACAGCCATCTGTGGCTAAGTAAAGAAATTAAGGATAGTATTCGACTAAAAACAAGGGCATATAAGGTAGCCAAATCTAGTGGGAGGATAGAGGATTGGGAAAACTTTAAAAGACAGCAAAAAATAACAAAAAGATTGATTAAGAAAGGGAAGATAGATTATGAAAGTAAATTAGCAAAAAATATAAAAACAGATAGTAAGAGTTTTTATAGTTATATAAAAAGAAAAAGGGTGGCTAAAGTAAATGTTGGTCCCTTAGAGGATGAGACCGGGAAATTAATGGTGGGAAATATGGAGATGGCAAAAACACTGAATGAATATTTTATATCAGTCTTTACAGTAGAGGACACTAAGAATATCCCAACACTGGGCAAACAGGGGGCTTTAGGGGGGGAGGAGCTAAACACGATCAAAATCACGAAGGAAGTAGTACTCGGTAAAATAATGGGACTCAAGGCGGATAAATCACCTGGACCTGATGGCTTACATCCTAGGGTCTTGAGGGAAGTGGCAGTAGGGATTGTGGATGCATTAGTAATAATTTTCCAAAACTCCCTGGACTCAGCAAAGGTCCCGGCAGACTGGAAAACTGCTAATGTAACACCCTTATTTAAAAAGGGCAGTAGACAGAAGGCTGGAAACTATAGACCGGTTAGCCTAACATCTGTGGTAGGTAAAATTTTGGAGTCCATTATTAAGGAGACAGTAACAAGACATTTGGATAATCATAATTTAATAGGACAAAGTCAGCATGGTTTTATGAAGGGGAAGTCATGTTTGACAAATTTGTTGGAGTTCTTTGAGGAAGTAACATATAGGGTGGATAAAGGGGAACCAGTGTACTTAGTGTATTTAGACTTCCAAAAGGCATTTGACAAGGTGCCACACAAAAGATTATTGATTAAGATAAAAAATCACGGGATTGGGGATAATATTCTGGCATGGATAGAGGATTGGCTATCTAACAGAAGGCAGAGAGTTGGGATAAATGGTTCATTCTCACACTGGCAATCAGTAACTTGTGGTGTTCCGCAGGGGTCAGTGCTGGGTCCCCAATTCTTTACAATCTATATTAACGATTTGGAGGAGGGGACCGAGTGTAACATATCAAAGTTTGCAGATGATACTAAGATGGGAGGGAAAGTAGTGAGTGAGGAGGACATAAAAAACCTGCAAGGGGACATAGACAGGCTAAGTAAGTGGGCAGAGATTTGGCAGATGGAATACAATACTGGAAAGTGTGAGGTTATGCACTTTGGCAGGAAAAATCGTAGAGCAAGTTATTGGCCTAGAAATTGGGTTTTGGCTTAGCCAGGCCTTTAGCGCTGGAAATTAGTGCCGGCGCTAAGTCCCCTGCGCGCGCCAAAAATTCAGTGGCGCCGCGCCCAAACGGCTGCCGGCGCTACTGAGGGGTCTTAGCGCCTGGAAAAGGGCGCTAACTGCCGTTTCGCGCCGCAATTCCGGCGCTGCGGCACCCGATGCGGTGCGGCAGGCTGGGGAAGTGCAGGCCTCCTCCTTCCGTTAAGGAGGAGCTGCCTGCACCCGGCCGCGGCCCGCGCAAATCTGCTTAAAAATGAGCCCGGCACCTCGGACAAGTGCCGGGCTTGCATCTGTTCCGGGGGGGTGGGGGGAGAGAAGTCCGGGGAGGGAGCTGCGGGCAGGCGGCCGGCGGGAAAGCGGCCGGCCGCCGCGGGGCCTTTAATGCGCCGGCGCTAACTGCAGTAAGGCACCTCTGACAAAACGCTGGTTGCGACTGCCACGGGCGAGGCGGCCGCAACTCAATTTCGGAGTTCGGGCGGGTTACCACGGCAACCGGGACGCTGCGCACACCGATGACGTCATCGGTGCCGGCGCAGCACTACCGGAGCAACGCCGATTTAGGGCCCCAGGGAATTTCACTACTGGCCATAACTCCGGCGCAAGGCCCTCTAGCGCCTCAAATGAGGCGCTAAGGCTACTGAATTTTCAGCCGTACATCTTAATGGCAAGAAACTGGAAAGTACTGAAGTACAAAGGGATCTGGGGGTCCTGGTGCACGAAACTCAAAAGGTTAGTATGCAGGTGCAGCAAGTGATTAAGATGGCCAATGGAATGTTCAGTTTCATTGCTAGGGGGATAGAATATAAAAATAGGGAGGTATTGCTTCAGTTGTGCAAGGTATTGGTGAGACCGCACCTGGAATACTGCATACAGTTTTGGTGTCCATACTTAAGAAAAGACATACTTGCTCTCGAGTCAGTACAAAGAAGGTTCACTCGGTTAATCCCGGGGATGTGGGGATGCACATATGAGGAGAGGTTGAGTAGATTGGGACTCTACTCATTGGAGTTCAGAAGAATGAGAGGCGATCTTATTGAAACATATAAGATTGTGAAGGGGTTGGATCGGGTGGATGCGGGGAGGATGTTCCCGATGATGGGTGAAACTAGAACTAGGGGGCATAGTCTTAGAATAAGGGGCTGCTCTTTCAAAGCTGAGATGAGGAGGAACTACTTCACTCAGAGGGTGGTAGGTCCATGGAATATGTTGCCCCAAAAAGCTGTAGAAGCTACATCATTACATAAATTGAAAACAGAAATAGACAGTTTCCTAGAAGTAAAGGGAATTAAGGGTTACGGGGAGCGGGCAGGAATTTGGACATGAGCCTAGGTTCGTATCGGACATGGCCCTGTGGGTAGCGGAGCGGGCCCAGGGGCCATGTAGCCTGATCCTGCTCCTATTTCGTGTGTCTAATTCTGTTAGATTCAGGAGATGGTTCTGTGATAGTAGATTGGCGGTTAGGATCAGATCAGCCATGATCTTATTGAATGGCGGAGCAGGCTCGAGGGGCCGATTGGCCTACTCCTGCTCCTATTTCTTATGTTCTTATGTTCTTATGGCCCTTCTGCTAATCAACTTAAATCTGTGTCCTCTGGTTCTCGACACTTCTGCCAATGGGAACAGTTTCTCTCTATCTACTCTGTCCAGACCCCTCATGATTTTGAACACCTCTATCAAATCTCCTCCCAATCTTCTCTGCTCCAAGGAGAACTGCCCCAGCTTCTCCAGTCTATCAACGTAACTGAAGTCCCTCATTCCTGGAATCATTCTTGTAAATCTTTTCTGCACCCTCTCTAAGGCCTTTACATCCTTCCTATAGTTTGGTGCCCAAAATTGGACACAGTACTCTAGTTGGGGCCAAACCAGTGTTTTATAAAGGTTCATCATAATTTCCACACTTTTGTACTCTATACCTCTATTCATGAAGCCCAGGATCCCGTAAGCCTTTTTAACTGCTTCTCAACCTGCCCTGCCACCTTCAACAATTTGTGCACATATACCCCCAGGTCTCTCTGTTCGTGCACTCCGTTCATGATTGTAACATTTAGTTTATATTTCCTCTCATTCTTTTGACCAAAATGTATCACTTCACACTTTTCTGTGTTAAATTTTATCTGCCACATGTCCGCCCATTTCACCAGCCTGTCTAGGTCTTCCTGAAGTCTATCACTCTCCTCTTCACTGTTCACTATACTTCCAAGTTTTGTGTCATCTGCAAATTTTGAAATTGTGCCCTGTATACCCACGTTCAAATCATTAACATATATCAAGAAAAGCAGTGGCCCTGGAACCGACCCCTGGGGAACACCACTGTATACGTTCCTCCAGTCTGAAAAACAACCGTTCACCACTACTCCCTGTTTCATATCACTTAGCCAATTCCATATCCATGCTGCCACTGTCCCTTTTATTCCATGGGCTTCAACTTTGCTGGCAAGCCTATTATGTGGCACTTTGTTGAACGCCTTTTGGAAATCCATGTACACTACGTCAACTACTTTACCCTTATCAACCCTTTATGTTACCTCATCAAAGAACTCAATCAAGTTAGTTAAACACGATTTGCCTCTAACAAATCCATGCTGGCTTTCCTTAATTAATCCACACTTGTCCAAGTGACTGTTAATTTTGTCCTTGATTACTGTTTCTAAAAGCTTCCCCAGTACTGACTGGCCTGTAGTTGCTGGGTTTATCTTTACACCCTTTTTTGAACAGTGGTGTAACATTTACAATTCTCCAGTCTCTGGCACCACCCCTGTATCTAAGGAGGATTGGAATATTATGGCCAGTACCTCTGCGATTTCCTCCCTCAATTCCCTCAGCATCTTAGGATGCATCCCATCCATTCCTGGTGACTTATCTACTTTAAGTACAGCCAGCCATTCTAATACCTCCTCTTTATCAATTTTTATCCATACCACTACCTCCTCTTTTACCTCTGATGAACTGGAACCTAATCTTCAATCTCAAACTTGACCCTCCAAAACCTAGTTTCACCTAGGAGCTGTTGCGTGTCCCTCCCCCTACAATGAGAGAGGCTTTCAAATACAAGTGGAAGATGGCTATTGCCATAAAGTGCTCCAAGTTAGGCACTATACATACTTGGCCCATGCTAACCAAGAAACAGCTCCACAGATACCCCACATGTGCAATCCTTTTCCATACTGATCAGTAGGGTGTCAGAAGATCCTGCAAGAGACCTCCCAAACATAATGGAAAAACATAAAAAGGCCACCTGCCATAGTGCATCGCTACATACATTCACTTCACCCTGAAATTAGGTCAGGGATCATCTTTATACCATGTGACCTCCCCATAATTTCCAAGCAATAGGACCACTGGATAGAATAGTGAAAGGTCTTTTTAAAAGGTCTTCAGGCATATCTTCGGGCTATATATTTACCTTGCAAGCAAAAGTCCCAACAACTTTAAGATGTCATGAACGACTGACACACTCTGGCATGAGTTGGCTATAGGTCTAAAAATCATGGCAATGGGAGCCTTCTCATCTTACAATCCCTATACCTTTTTCTCAGGTGAGTAGATGAAATCAAGCAGTAGAACAGAGGGAAAATCAAGGAAATTTGGATGGGGAGGCCTATCCCACATTACTGCTCCAGATTTTCCTCCACCCAGTCCATCAGGGAAGGCTGTCCATTCACCAACCCACTACATTTAAATGATGCCGGAGTGGTGGGTCCTGGCAACCTGGCTGATTTCACAGAATCACAGAATCACAGAAACCCCACAGTGCAGATAGAGGCCATTTCGGTCCATCGAGCCTGCACCGACACATATCCCACCCGATCCCTGTAACCCCTACACCAACACATATCCCACCCTATCCCCGTAACCCCACATATTTAATCCCCCTAACACTAAGGGTCAATTTATCATAGCCAATCAACCTAACCCGCACATCTTTGGACTGTGGGAGGAAACCGGAGCACCCGGAGGAAACCCACGCAAACACGGGGAGAATGTGCAAATTCCACACAGATTTCCTAGCCTTCAGCTACTAGCACATTCAATCCTAGGAATAGCCAGGAGAGGGGTGGAAGTAGTCCATGGGGCAGCAGCACAAAGCCTACTGATATCCTTTCTGTAGGGAGAGAGTCCAGTACTGGGCACCTTTCCTCTCTTCAAGCCCCAAGACGTACCTGTTTTTAGGTCTTATTTAATGCAGACCAAAACTTCTGCTACCGTTGAATGTCACTTTGATATCATCAAGCTCTTTGTTCAGAGATCATTCAATGTCACTCACATCATGAATCATAGTGAACTGTGTGGCAGTCATTATCAAATTTGAATTTTCCTCTTTAGTTGCCAAGAGTCCTAAATTCATCGAGGCATACAGCACAGAAGGAGGCCATTCAGCCCATCGTGCCTGTGAAACAGCTATCCAATTAATCCCATTCTTTGGCTCTTTCCCGATAGCCTAGCAAATGTTTCCTTTTCAAGTATGTATTCAAAACAGATAATTTGGAGTTCAACACCCCATGTAAATTAAAGAGAGATCCTTCAAGTCTCTTCTATTTTTGATCAATGGAATGCTCTAAGTGCTGTCATTGAATAGTAAATATCCTCTTAATACAATAATACTCTCCCTGAAGGCTTTCTCTCCAAAATCTGTATCCATATTCTCCTGCTCTGCATCACCTCTGCATCACAACATTGTTGCTGTAAATAGTAACGCTAATTCTTTTATGCTAGCTGTGTGCTCATATGATGAAATTCCAACTAGCATCTTTAGATCTGGCAGGAAATCTGAACTCCATGGGTGAACAGTGATTTGTATTGTTCATGTAAAAAATCACATCACAAAGGTTTATCAAAAGACAAACATGACTGCTTCATTCAAAAATCTTGTTGCTTATCATACTCTATAAGAGATAAATTCAAAAAAGAGTGCTTTAACCCTTAAGGACTGGTTTCAGTCTCACCATTTTCAAGGATGGTGATTTGGTGTTTTGCCAATTTGATTAACTTGTAAATGAAAATATCCAAGCAGCTTTAGCCTATATGTATTGGTTTGTAAATCTAGTATTTTGTGCCTTTTTGGAGAGACTGGTGACCACGGTGGGTATAACACATGATCTTCTGTGCGTTAAATGCTACATTTAGGGGTAACTGTTAAACTTGGGCACACTAATCCACAAACTGCTTTTGCTGTAAATACAAACATGTTTGAGCAAAATATGAACCATAATAATAGTATATATTGTTGCACATCTTATACCAGTGAAAAATCACATTCAATGAACATGAAGGCCAGAATTTTCCTGCTGCCATGCGTGCGGGCTTGGAGGTGGGTTGGTAGTTAAAGTGGCAGAAAATGGGAGCGCGTCGGGAACGCGCCTCCTCATGCCTTTATCTAAGGTGCGTTTGTCAGGGCGCCACCAACCTGAACGGCAGAGGCGGGCGACTTAATTAATCTCATTAAAACCTTGTTGTCAGACCCTTAACAGGGATTTTAACCAGACCTTTTGAATTTCACTGGATGACCACAGGAATCAGGCAGCTCGGGAACCACGTCTGTCAACCTGAGGCGGAAGCTCAGTGGCCACTGACCGAGGTCATTAATGCAGAGCATGGAAAGCACAATAAATATTCCCACATGGCACCTCATTACTTGCCTAAGGGAAAGGCTTTTGCTGACTCCACTTTGAGCACAGATTTAGGTGACTAGAGTTTGCAAGTCTTTTCTGCAACCTCGGAAGCCACTCTCACCACATTGCTGCTAACTACCAGAACATTGACAGATTGCTCCTCTGATCGCCACTTGACCTGCGATCTATTAAGCATGGGTGCCGTTTATACTGTCTCACCTTGGTCCTCAGAATCAGACCATGATGAGCCCCAACACCAGCAGCAGTAGGCACACAAGCAGCAGCAGCAGCAACACCACCAATCTTCTCCTCAGTGACCTGATGCTCTTCAGGACAGAGGGTATCAGTGCAGGGCTGCACCGCGCCGGGGGCGATACCGCCAACACAGGGTATTCAGGCCGAGGATGAGCTTCCTCAACATGACAGAGCAGCAGTGCCAAAGGAGGTTCAGGCTATCGCACCAGGCCAGCGCAGACTTTTGTAACTTGCTGGAACATGACATGCTGCCTAGAGGACCTGGTGGATACTCCTTACCAGTGGCTGTCAAAGTCACCACTGCCCTCAACTTCTTCACTTCAGGCTCCTTCCACGGATCTGCAGCAGACAGTTGCAGCATCTCCCAGTCGGCCAACCACAGATGCATCGCCCAGGTCACCGATGTCATGGTTGACAAGTCAGCCAATTATGTGAAGTTTGCCACTGATGAAGCCAGTGTTACTGATCGGGTGCTCCGCTTTGCCGCTCTGGCTGGCTTTACATGGGTGCAGGGCATCATCAACTGCACATATGTGGCCATCAAGGCACCCCCATATCACCCAGGAATGATTGTAAACCACTAGGGCTTCCACTCCCTCAACGAGCAGCTTGTCTACAACCATAGGAATATCATCAACATGTATGCACAAAATTCCCTGGCAGCTGTCATGACTCTTTTGTCTTGTGCCAGTCCACCCTCCCTCAGCTCTTCGCATCGCCAAACACACTTACCGGCTGGCTGCTTGGAGACAAGGGCTATCACTGAAGACGTATCTCAAGACACCCGTTAGGAGGCCAAGTAATGAGGCTCAGGAGTGCTGTAATGAAAGCCACATGTCCACCAGCTGTGTCACAGAGGAAACAATAGACATGTTGAAGATACGCTTCAGATGCCTTGACAGATCTGGAGGAGCCCTTCACTATGCACCAGCCAGGGTCTCCAGAATCCAAACCTAACATTGTCATTAAACCTGCTGACAAGGGTGGTGCTGTTGTTGCTTGGCGAACCGACCTCTACCATGTGGAGGCTGAACGCCAACTCTCTGACATCTCCTCCTACCTCCCCCTGGACCATGACCCCACTACCAAACATCAAGCCATTGTTTCCAAGACTGTCACTGAACTCATCTCCTCTGGAGATCTTCCCTCCATGGCTATCAACCTCATAGTCCCCCAACCCCACACAGCCCACTTCTACCTCCTTCCCAAGATCCACAAACAGGACTGCCCTGGTAGACCCATCGTTTCAGCCTGTTTTTGCGCCACGGAACTGATTTCTTCTTATCTCAACACTATTTTTTCTCCCCTTGTCCAATCTCTTCCCACCTGCATTTGTGACTCTTCCGACGCCCTCCATCACTTTAACAGTTTCCAGTTTCCTGGCCCCAACCGTCTCCTTTTCACTATGGACGTCCAATCCCTCTACACCTCCATCCACCACCAGGATGGCCTGAGGGCGCTCCGCTTCTTCCTTGAACAGCGGCACAACCAGTCCCCATTCACCACCACCCTCCTCCGCCTGGCTGAACTTGTTCTCACATTGAACAACTTCTCCTTTGACTCCACTCACTTCCTCCAAATTAAAGATGTTGCTATGGGAACCCGCATGGGCCCTGTAGTGTATGTACCTTTAAGAGAGAACTACTTTTACAGCTCCTGTATACTGTAGTACCGGCTGTGATCGCACCTGTATATAAGCCTTGAGCATGCCTCTGTACCCCCAGTCTTGAGACTACCCTACTCCAGTAAACACCTGTTGATTGTTAAGTTACAGCATCCGTGTAGTTATTTGAAAACATCATACTCTCAGAATCACGGATCTAACAGTGGCGACGAGTGTCGATTCGAATCTACCTGCAACTCTGCATTTCCCTTCAAGGATTCGCTCCGGGAGGGCGGTGGAAGAAAGTCGAGGCCAGAAGCACGGGCGTCGACCACGAGCAACCGCCCAGTCGTCCAGCAGAGAGTGAACATTGCAGGGGAGGCTGTTGAGAGCTGGGCTTGGTTCCCAGCCACGACGATCCAGCAACAGGCTGGCAACAGGTACAGCGCAGACCCTTCCTGGACAGCAGCGGCTGGAGCCAACCGACGGCAGAGAAAAAGCTGAGCAGCATCAACGGGGTAAGAGAGAGGGTGAAGCGCACAGGGCGCAGCCGGGGGTTGAAAACTGAGCGGCGTCAAGGAAAAAAAAAACGGAGAGAGAGAGGGTAAAGCAGCAGTCGGGTTCAGGACTGAGCGGCGGAAATGGGAAAGACGCACAGAAAAAAAACGCGCAGAGCACAGCCAGGGCTCAAGGGCTGAACAGTGTCCGCGGGGAGAAGAAGGGAGAGCGCGGGAGGCGCCATTGAGCCGCGGTGAAGAAGGAAGAGCACGGGAGACGCCATTTTTAGAAGGCGCAGCAGAGAAGAAGGGCGAGCGCGGGAAGAAAGGAAAGTGCGGGAGATGCCATTTTGTGCCAGCAGAGAAGAAGGGAGAGCGCGGGAGACACCATTTTTGACAGTTAAATCACACCCAGGGATGCCGAAGAGTGGCAGCATCTCTACGTTCGACAATGAAGTCGAAGATTGGGCAACATATGTGGAACGTATTGAGGTGTACTGCAGGGCGAATGAAGTGCCAGAAGCTAGGAAAGCACTGGTTTTGTTAAATTCCATGGGTGCAAAAACTTATGGCTTACTGCGAAATCTAATAACCCCAGAGAAGCCTGTGGATAAGAATTTCGAAAGCATAGTAGAAATCCTACAGGACCATTTAAACCCCACACCGCTGTTGATAGCAGAAAGATTTAAGTTCCAAAAAAGGAACCAGCATAAAGACGAAAGTAATGCTGAGTACTTAACGGAACTGCGCAAGCTATTGAAACACTGCCAGTTTGGAGTGGGACCAGCAGATACATTAAGGGATAAGTTTGTGTGTGGGCTTCAAATTGAAGGAACCAGAAATGGCTTCTATCAGAAAAGGATCTTACGCTGGACAAGGCTTTCAGCATGGCAGTATCACACGAAGCAGCTGCAAGGGGCGCTGCAGAGATACAACGGAGACCACAAGAATATGGCACCAATGAAATGTCATATGGAACAGGGAAGTGTTATCGCTGCGGCAGAAAAACACACGACCAGAAGGATTGTTGGTTCAAGGACCAAGTGTGCAGACAGTGTGGAAAAGCAGGACACATAGCAAGAGTCTGCAGGTCAGGGAAGAAAACCAACAGCAAGAAATCTCCACAGGAGAAGTACAAAAACGTACATAAGGTGATGGACAGTAGTTCAGACGAACAGAAAAGTGATACAGACTCCAAAAGCAAGGAGCTGGGTTGTCTGAAACTACATAAGGTAACCAAAATGGAGGATCACCAGACTATCTGGGTCACACTCAAGATAGACGGAGTCCAAGTGAAAATGGAATTGGACACAGGATCAGCCCTAACAGTCATAAACCAAAGGGACTACAAGCGGCTATTTTCACACATACCCTTGAAAGCTACAGAGATTGTCTTGAAGACGTACACGGGGCAAAAAGTCTACCCCAAAGGAAAAATAAGGGTGAAAGTGATATACAAAGGCCAGGAAATACCTAAAATGGACCTATATGTATTGCCAGATGGAGGACCACCACTACTAGGACGTGAATGGATCTGGAAGATACAATTAGATTGGCATTCCATACAGGCACTGAAGGTTGAGGCCAAAAAGGATGACGACGTCACACCTGGACGACTGTCAAAAATGCTAACTGACGCAAAAGAAGTGTTCCAGGAGGGACTCGGAACACTAAAAGGCATAACAGCAACGATTAAAATAGAGGAAAATGCAAGCCCAAAGTTTCTTAAGGCCAGACCAGTGCCTTATGCGATCAGACCAGCCGTCGAAGCAGAGCTGGAAGGGTTGGAACGTTCAGGAGTACTGTCCAAAGTAGACTGGAGCGAGTGGGCTACACCCATCGTTCCTGTAATGAAGAGGTCGTTGAGTAATACGCCTGGGGAACCAAAGAAGGTCCGCATCTGTGGGGATTTTAAGGTGACAGTGAACCCAATCCTTCACACGGTACAATATCTGCTTCCACGAATTGAGGATATTTTCGCCTCGCTATCTGGAGGTAAACGCTTCACCAAAATTGATCTAGCCCAGGCGTACTTGCAAATGGAGGTAGAAGAAGCCTCGAAACAATACCTCATGATCAACACTCATAAAGGTCTCTACCAATACAACCGGCTGGTGTTCGGGGTAGCATCAGCTCCAGCTATTTGGCAAAGGGCGATGGATCAAGTCCTGCAAGGGATTCCAGGGACCCAGTATTATTTGGACGACATCCTGGTCACGGGCGAAAATGACAGTGATCACCTCGCCAACCTGGAGAATGTGCTCACTAGATTAAAGGAATATGGGCTATGAGCTAATCGCCACAAGTGCGAGTTTTTCCAGAAGCAGATCTCGTATTGTGGCCACGTTATTGATGAAGAGGGGTTACATAAGTCCCCTGAAAAGATTGAGGCAGTAGTCAAGGCTCCAGCACCGGAAAATGTGTCACAACTGAGGTCGTTCCTCGGGCTGGTAAACCAGTACCATAAGTTCTTACCAAATTTGTCTATGGTATTACGCCCACTGAACACCTTACTGCAAACAGGGGTACGTACCATGGAAGTGGAATGACGAACGTAAATGAGCTTTCCAGAAGTGCAAAGAATTGATCACATCAAAAGAGGTGTTGGCCCATTTCAACCCAGCACTACCAATTCGGTTGGCATGTGATGCATCACCCTATCGTATTGGAGCGGTGCTGTCGCACAAATTCCCAGACGGGTTGGAGAGGCCAGTAGCCTTTGCGTCTCGGTCACTAACCTCAGCCGAGCGCAACTACGCCCAGATTGACAGGGAGGCCCTCAGCCTAGTATGGGGAGTAAAAAAATTCAACCACTATCTGCATGGGCAGAAGTTTGTAAAGTATGTGTCTATACTTAATCCAACAATGAAGAGACAGCTTGGAAGATTCAACGTAGGTCTTTACTTAATACCAACAGGCGGGAACTGAGGGGAGATCAGTACCCACAGTACTATTTATACCCCTATGGCCAGGAGTGGTACTATGGTATCACTATGCCCTACAAAGGCCATAGGTTTAAAGTAACATACATATTACATACACAACATTCCTCCCCTTTTAATTAAAGCGTACCCGTGCAATTAAGTCAACAGATGCACCGTAACTAGGGCTAATAACATTTGGTAACACAATATACATAACATATTTACATCAGAGTTGTCTACCTATATATATATATAAAAAGAAACATGTTATAGATTCAGTCTCTGAGGAGGCCTCCTGTCTCGACTAGGATAACGTCTTTCTCTAGTCGGTCTCGGTGTAGGCGGCGGTCCTTCCATCACCACTTCATCGCTGGAGTCGTCGGTGTCTGATGGCACATCCTGTACCGTGGAGATCACTGGAGTGCTGAACTCCTCGCAATCCTGAGACCTCTGGAACGACGAGCTGGGCCGTGATTCCGCTGTAGCAATGTGCTGAGACGTTTGAGGTAGTGAATCAGTTGGGTTTCTGGACTCCACAAGTTGATCAGCATGTCGTCTGATTATGCCGTCCCCTTTATCCACTGTGTACCAGACCGACACTTTTCATTTCTATAATCACGGGCCAACACTTGCTGCCCAACCTCGAAGCTCCGTGTCTGT
Source organism: Somniosus microcephalus (assembly GCF_052327205.1). Lineage (NCBI taxonomy): Eukaryota > Metazoa > Chordata > Chondrichthyes > Squaliformes > Somniosidae > Somniosus > Somniosus microcephalus. Next base: position 375,221,874 of record NC_140987.1, read on the forward strand.
CTGTCAGGAGCCCTACGAAATACTCGGTTTTCCACATCTCTCCGGATGTTTGGTCTGAGCAATTCAAGGCGAGACCTTAACCTTCTATTAAAGAACATGACGGCGGGGGCTTGGTTGGTCACCATATGTGCAGCATTACGGTACGCGAATAGGAAATTGTCCACCTTGTGTTGTAATGGCAACCTTTCCTCCCCCATCGCCTTGATGGCCTTTTTAAAAGTCTGTACAAAGCGCTCTGCTAGCCCATTTGTAGACGGATGATATGGTGCGGACGTATAATGTCGCACTCCATTCCTTTTTAGGAATGCTTGAAATTCTTCTGCCACAAATTGTGGCCCATTGTCCGAACAGACTTGCTCGGGCACCCCGTTTCGGGCAAAAATGGTCCTTAAGACTGCGACCGTCTTTTCGGCTGTCGTTGATGACATCTTTATGACCTCCGGCCATTTTGAGTGGGCGTCCACTACAATAAGGAACATCGCATCCAGGAAGGGCCCAGCGAAGTCCACGTGGATCCTTTGCCACGGCGTTGAGGGCTACTCCCACGGATGTAGTGGGGCTTGGGGTGGTATGTTCTGTTCCATCTGGCACCCTTGGCATGCTTTTGCTACTTCCTCAATGTCCCTGTCAATGCCGGGCCACCAGACGTAGGCTCTGGCGAGGCTTTTCATTTTGACACCCCCCAGATGACCTTCGTGTAAGTCCCGCAACACTTTATGTTGTAATTTTTGAGGGACCACCACCCTGCCTCCGCACATCAATGTGCCCCGGCAGACGGACAACTGGTCCTTCCTTGCCGAAAATGCCGGCAATGATGCGTCACCCTGCGCCGGCCAGCCTTTCACGGTCAATTCGTAAACCCTTGCCAGTGTCGGGTCGTTCTGTGTTTCCCGCTCGATACATTGGCTGGTGATGGGCAAGTGTTCCATAACAGCCGTATGATATATTTCCACGGGGTCCTGTACTATCTCTTCGATCTCGGCAGGCAATGGTAGCCGTGACAGGCCATCCGCATTGCCATGCTGTTTGGTACCCTTATATTCGATAAGGTACTGGTGTGCGCCTAAGAACAGTGACCATCTCTGTAGCCTTTGGGCCATCATCAGGGGCACCCCTTTTGTTGGATTAAATATCGACACCAACGGTTGATGATCCGACAGTAGTGTGAAACGTTGCCCATGTAGGTAGTGGTGGAATTTTTTTACACCCCACACCAAACTGAGGGCCTCCCTGTCGATTTGCGCATAGTTTCTTTCGGCTGTAGTTAACGACCTTGAGGCAAATGCTATTGGCCTCTCCGTCCCATTGGGAATTTGTGTGACAACACTGCCCCTATACCATACGGGGAGGCGTCACATGCCAACCTCATTGGCATTTTTGGGTCAAAGTGTGCGAGCACTTCCTTTGATGTAATGAGTTGTTTACCCTTTTTAAAAGCAGCCTCACACGCTTCGTCCCAATTCCAGGAGATTCCCCTTTGCGGCAATGAATTTAGTGGATGTAAAATGGACGATAAGTTCGGGAGGAACTTATGGTAATAGTTTATAAGGCCTAAGAATGATCGTAACTGAGATACATTCTCAGGGGGCGGGGCCTTCACTACTGCCTTGATCTTTTCCGGGGACTTATGCAGGCCTTCCTTGCCTATAATGTGACCACAGTATGAGATACATTCCTGGAAAAACTCACATTTCTGCTTGTTCGCCCTGAGTCCGTATTGTTGTAACCGCAGAAGTACTCGCTCCAGGTTAGCGAGGTGGTCATTATCCGTTTGTCCTGTCACCAGGATGTCATCCAGGTAGCATTGCATTCCTGGAATGCCCTGTAAGACCTGTTCCATGGTCCTCTGCCATATTGCCGGGGCGGACGCCACACCAAATACTAGGCGATTGTACTGGTACAATCCCTTGTGTGTGTTAATCGTTAGGAGCTTTTTCGAGTCCTGTTCCACCTCCATCTGTAAATAAGCTTGACAAAGGTCAATCTTCGTAAAGTGTCTACCCCCAGCTAACGATGCGAATATGTCCTCTATCCGCGGCAGCGGATACTGTACCGTGTGCAGGACTGGGTTAATAGTTATCTTAAAATCCCCGCAAATGCGAACCTTCTTTGGTTCCCCCGGTGTGTTATTTGCAGATTTCTTTATAACTGGGATGATGGGCGTGGCCCACTCACTCCACTCAATCTTTGTAAGGACACCTGCACTCTCTAAGGCATCCAGTTCTGCTTCCACAGCTGGCCGAATGGCGTAAGGCACCGGTCTGGCCTTACAAAACTTGGGGTTTGCGTCTTGAGCAATAGTTATTTTTGCTCTAATGTCCTTTAAGGTCCCCAGCCCTTTTTGGAACACCTCTGGCGTTTTTGCCAATATTTTCGACAGCCTGCTTGTAATGGTTGTATCATCCTTGGTGGCCTCTACTTTTAACTCGTGTATCGACTTCCAGTCGAAATGGATTTTTCTTATCCATTCCCTACCCAAAAGTGGTGGTCCACCGTTTGGTAGGACGTATAAATAAAGTCCTGGCACTTTTCTGCCGTTGTATTTAACTGTTACTTGCATTTTTTCCTTCGGGTAAACTTTTTGTCCCGTATATGTTTTTAATTTAATTTCCGTATCCTTTAAGGGAATGCGTTTGAACAGCCTGTTATAATCTTGTTCATTAATTACTGATAGGGCTGAACCCGTGTCCAGCTCCATATTAACTTCGACGCCTGCTACCTTCATTTTAACCCACATTGTGCTGTGGTCCTCCGTTTTGTCTACACCATATAACTTGAGACATCCCAGACCTTTAGGCTCTGCTTTTGTGCCTTCCTGTGACTCGTCTGAGCTACTGTCAGACATCTTATGTATTTTTGTCCTTGCCTTGGTACTGCTCGGACTGCCCCCACTATTGGGTTTCGTACCCGACCGACAAACTTTCGCTATATGCCCCTTTTTCCCACACTGCCGGCATATTTTATCACAAAACCAACAATTACTTTGGTCGTGGGTGGTTTTGCCACAACGGCAGCATTTACCTTTGTGAAATGTCACCTCATGGGTGTCATAGCAGGTTGTGTTTTGTCGCATTTGAGCAGCACCCTGTGCTGCTGCTTAATGGGCCGATGCTATTTCAATCGCCTGATCTAGGCTGCGCTGTTTCTTGGCTAGCAACCGTTTTCGTGTACTCTCATTTAACATGCCACAGACAAATCTGTCTCTGATCGCGTCCGCCAAAAAGGCTCCAAACTGGCAATGTTTGGACAACCTTCTGAGCTCAGCCAAATAGGCTGCCTGCGACTCATCATTCCTTTGGTCGCGTCTGTAGAAGCGGTACCTTTCCGCTATAAATGGTGGCTTAGGGTTTAAATGTTCCCTTAACGTATCAACAATTTGGGCATACGTTTTGTCTGCTGGCTTTTCTGGAGTAAGAAGATTCCTCAGCAGACCGTATGTTTTTGCCCCCATAAAATTTAATAAGGTTGCTGCCTTTTCATCATCTTTCACCTTGTGTACTATGCAATAAAGTTCATGCCTTTCGACATAGGCATCCCACTCTTCTGTGTCCTCAACAAATTCTGACAACCAACCTTCTTTAGACATTTTAAACTGCTGAAGAGCTTTTCCCGCCTTTGTCCACTAGATGGCGTTTAAATTTTTTTAAATTTTAAACTGCTGAAGAGAAAAAAACATTTCCCCTTTGTCCACTAGATGGCGTTTTTCCCGCCTTTTCTCCTGCTGCTGCTAACGACCTCTCTCCAGCATCGTTATTATTGGCCCTTGCAGCTCCTGTTATTGCCACCACCGCTATTAACAACGACCTTCCCCTCTCGTGGCCCGCTAGTCCTCGTGGCTCCGTTTGTTCCCCAGATCGCCTGCCCGTCCTGGCCCTTGCAGCTCCCGTTCCCCGGGAAGGATTTCAGTTTACCTGGCCCTGGGTGGACTTTTGCTCCGTGGCTGGAGTGCCCGTTCAGCCTCTTCTCTCAGCTGCTGCAGCTTCTGTTGGAACCCTCTCTCTCTCTCTCTGTTGCTGCTGCTCCTCCCGAACCTGGAGTGCTGGGCGGTTTCCTTTGGTCGACGCTGGACTCTGCAGGCTGGCTGGTAAGAAGCCTCTCTCCTTCTCTCTCCGTACTGCTGCCGTTCCTTTGTTGCACCGTGTACTGGTGAGTTCGAACCTTACTCATCGCCAGTGTAAAGTATGTGTCTATACTTAATCCAACAATGAAGAGACAGCTTGGAAGATTCAACGTAGGTCTTTACTTAATACCAACAGACGGGAACTGAGGGGAGATCAGTACCCACAGTACTATTTATACCCCTATGGCCAGGAGTGGTACTATGGTATCACTACGCCCTACAAAGTAGTGCCGCCCTGGCCATAGGTTTAAGGTAACATACATATTACATACACAACAAAGTTCACCTTGCTGACTGACCACCAACCACTTGTCTCCATCTTGAATCCAAAGGCGGGCGTTCCGGTGATGACTGCACAACGGTTACAAAGATGGTCCCTTTTCTAGGGGCGAACCAATATGAAATAGAATATAAAGGCATGAAACAGCATGGAAACGCTGATGGGCTATCACGCCTGCCACTGCCTACTGTGGAGGAAGCACCAGCAGTGGACCCTATTGAGATATTTTATTCGTCAATAATTGAACGATTGCCAGTAACTAACGCGGATATAGAGAAGGAGACCCGCAATGATCCAACACTGTCTCAGTTAGATCCGTGGTTCAGTGGATAAAGAATTACACGGATGCTGTACATAAACAAACAACAGGTCTTTACTGGAGGAGGGTCATCTCTAGACTGGAGTACAGAGGCATGCGCACAACTTATATACCGGTGTGGTTACTGCCGGTACTACATTATACAGAACTGTAAAAAGTAGTTCTGACTTAAAGCATATACACTACAATTTCGGGTATATGATTTGACGGTGAGGGGATGGCCAACACATGGCGACTCACTGTTGCCAGCATTCTCATCCAGAAGAGAACAGCTGTCAGTATGCCAGGGGACAGTGATGTGTGGATCCCGAGTGGTGATTCCACCCAAGTTAAGGGAGAGAGTGCTAAATGAGCTTCACGAAGGTCATCTGGGAGGGGTGAAAATGAAAAGCCTTGCTAGGGCTTATGTGTGGTGGCCGGGGATCGATCAACAAATTGAGGACCTAACCAAGAGCTGCCCAGGATGCCAGAAGGTCCAAAATGCACCACCACATGCCCCTCTACACCCATGGGAGTGGCCCTCCTCTCCATGGCAACGGGTGCATATTGATTTTGCTGGTCCATTCACGGACTCAATGTTCTTAATAGCAGTGGATGCACACTCGAAATGGCCTGAGGTAATAAAAATGTCCTCAACCACTACAGAGAAAACGATTGCAGTCCTACGGACCATATTTGCCAGGAACGGCTTGCCAGAGCAGATTTGCTCTGATAATGGACCACAGTTTGTGTCCGAAGAGTTTCGGAAATTTATGAGAAGGAATGGGGTAAGGCATTGTACATCAGCCCCGTATCATCCAGCCACAAATGGATTGGCTGAGAGGTTCGTACAAACCTTTAAAAAGGCGATAAAGGCCATGTGCGATGATGAAATTCCACTGCAGCATAAGGTGGACAATGTCCTATTAGCCTACAGAAATGCGACACATGCAGTTACCAACCAGACCCCGGCCATGACGTTCTTTAACCGAAGGTTGAGATCTCGTCTGGATTTGCTCAGACCCAATGTGTGAAGAAATGTTGAGGATAAACAATTCCAGCACATCAATGAGAAGCCGACAAGGAGCTTCAATGTAAGACAACCAGTCTTGGCCCGTGACTACCGAACAGAGAAATGGCAACCCGGAACGATATGCACAAGGCAGGGGCCATTAATGTACATAGTGGATGTCGGGGAGAACACTGTGAGACGCCACGTCGATCAGATCTTAGCGTCACAGGAACGAGTCAACCCCATGTCTCGAGTACCTGGGGATGAACCCGACATACCAGTAGCATCTACCTCAGAACCAGTAGCATTGGAAACTAATGAACTAACCGACGAAAAGGGGCCAGAATCGCCTCCGCACCAAGAACAAGAACCTCAGGAAACGCGCTATCCAGAAAGGATCAGGAAGCCGCCCCAAATACTGAATCTATAAATGGACTATTTTTGTTTAATGTGCATGTTTAAGTGTTAATTGTTATTTGAATATTATGGGTACTGCTAATCTAAAAGGGGAGGAATTGTAGTTTATGTACCTTTAAGAGAGAACTACTTTTACAGCTCCTGTATACTGTAGTACCGGCTGTGACCACACCTGTATATAAGCCTTGAGCATGCCTCTGTACCCACAGTCTTGAGACGACCCTACTCCAGTAAACACCTATTGATTGTTAAGTTACAGCATCCGTGTAGTTATTTGAAAACATCATACTCTCAGAATCACGGATCTAACAGGCCCTAGCTATGCCTGCCTTTTCGTGGGATATGTGGCACACTCTTTGTTCCAGTCCTACTCAGATCCCCACCCTCACCTCTTTTTCTGGCACATTGATGACTGTATTGGTGCCATTTGCTGCTCTCGACCTGAACTAGAAAATTTCATTCACTTTGCTTCCAATTTCCACCCTTCTCTCACCTTCACATGGTCCATCTCCGACTCTCCCCTTCCCTTCCTTGACTTCTCCTTCTCCATTTCTGGGGATAGGCTATCGACAAACATCCACTACAAGCCCATTGACTCCCACAGCTACCTGGACTACATTTCCTCCCACCCGGCTTCCTGTAAGGACGTTATTCCATTCTCCCAGTTTCTCCGTCTCCGCCGCATCTGCTCTGACAGTGCCACCTTCCACACTAGTGCTTCCACTATGTCTTCCTTTTCCCTCAACTGAGGATTCCCATCTACCGTGGTTGGCATGGCCCTCGACCATGTCCGTACATTTCTCGCACTTCTGCTCTCACCCCTTCTCCCTCCCAGAACCATGATAGTGTTCCACTTGTCCTCACCTTTCACCCCACCAACCTCCACATTTAATTAATCATCCTCTGCCAATTCTGCCACCTCCAGCATGATCCCACCACCAAACTCATCTTCCCCTCCCCTCCCCTTTCATCATTCCAAAGGGAGTGCTCCCTCCGCAACACCGTGGTTCACTCCTCAATCACCCTCAACAGCACCTTCCCGTGCAAGCGCCCTTCCCACTATCCAGGGCCCCAACACCCCTTCCAGGTGAAACAGCGATTTACTTATACTTCTTGCAATTTAATATACTGTATTCGCTGCTCACGATGCGGTCTCCTCTACATTGGGGAGGCCAAATGCAAATTGGGTGACTGCTTTGCGGATCACCTCCGTTCAGTCCGGGTGACCCCGAGCTTCCGGTCGCCTGTCCCTTTAATTCTCCACTCCACTCCCACTCTGACCTCTCTGTCCTCGGCCTCTTACAATGTTCCAATGAAGCTCAACATAAGCTCGAGGAACAGCACCTCATCTTTCGATTAAGCATTTCATAGCCTTCTGGACTCAACATAGAGTTCCACAATTTCAGACTATAACCTCTGCCCCGATTTGTTCAGGCGGCTGTTGATGATTCTGCCATCGCCATTTGCAACATTTAACCACTCCAGCTTTCCACCCTAGCACAGACCGTTCCTGTTGTTCTTTCTTCCCCTCCACCTTTCCCTGCCTCTGCACCTGCTTAAAACCTGTTACATCTCTAACTTTTTTCAGTTCTGACAAAGGGTCACAGACCTGACACGTTAACTCTGTTTCTCTCTCCATGGATGCTGCCTGGCCTGCTGAGTGTTTTCTGCATTTTCTGTTGTTATTTCAGATTTCCAGCATCTGCAGTATTTTGCTATTGTCCCCAGAATCATCGTCGTCTGCTGTGCGCTGCACAACTTAGCGCAGCAACAAGGATTATAGCTGCATGGGAAGCAAGGCACAGAGCACACACCCTCTTCAGAGGAGGAGGAGCATCAGCTGGAAGAAGAGGAGGAGGAGCAGGAGGGACCTGAGGTCCAAATGCTAGCAAGACCAGAGCACATTGCTGCCTGGGAGGCCAGGGATGGACTCATCATGGCCAGATTTACTTAACTTCCTGCATTACACCCATATGGCTGCCACGTGCTGTCTCAGTTTCCCACCCCCCAACAACACCTTAAAGCATCCCTACAATCACCAAGCCATTTCTTTCACACTGACCCCCATCGCTGGAGGTAATGTTACAGCTCACCATTCACTCCAACTCACTAGCCACTTCCAAAGTAGCAGACAAAAATGGCCATGAATGGAAAGTGGAGAAAATAAATCGTTTTATATGTGTCATTGTAGGAATTGACGAATTCCAACGAATAACGGAGATCGACACAAGAGAACAACTAAACAGGTCTTTACTCAACGGAGATGCCACGAGGACTGCCTGGGCAGCCCCGTGGATTGTGACGTGACGTCATCGCGTTTGCCCTCGTTTTCCCGCACTCTTAAAGGGGCTATGCCCCGTACATGCAAACTCTATATACAAAACACAGTAATGCCTAACACTATGGTACAGGTTTAGGCTGGTGTTAGAACATCGTTAAAGAGAATTATATACAGTTAGCCAGAGTCATTCAGTGGTTCTGCCACATGCGCCCCCCCAGAATTCGCTTTAACGGACAAAGTCAAACGGTGAGGGGGTCTGACGAGCCTGTCAGAATGACTCCTGTACTCTCAAGGTGGAGGCTGCTGGTCGGCTGGCGGTCTGGCGGGTGGTCGCACTCGGTCTGCCGTAACGACGATGGGTAGCCGACCCCGTCTCGGCGGTTGTGCTGTCTTGACGGGGCGGTCGAGGTCTAAATGTGCTGGCTTTAAGCGGTCGACCGAAATGTGGTCCGGCTTACCACCGACATCTACCGTGAAGGTTTTGTCCCCTGCTTCCAACACGCGGAAGGGACCGGTGTATGTGGCCTTGAGCGGATCTCTATGTGCGTCATGGCGAATAAAAACGTATTCAGCCTTGTGAAGCTCCGTGGGAACGTGTGACCTCTGCAGCCCGTGGTGCGAAGTGGGCACTGGTGGGAAACATCTGGCCACCTCTTGGTGACTAGCAAGCTGGGCAGACGCGGACCATGGCTCCGTCGATGTTGGTAGGAAGTCCCCTGGGACTTGCAGCGGCTGACCATACACAAGCTCTGCTGATGAAGAGTGAAGGTCTCCTTTGGGGGCCGTGCGAAGGTCCAACAGGACCCACGGTAGCTTGTCTGCCCATCTAGCGTCCTGGAGGCTGGCCCTCAGGGCGGCTTTCATTGACCGGTGGAAGCATTCGCAGAGGCCATTCGCCTGTGGGTGGTAGGCTGTGGTGCAGTGTAATTTGACACCGAGTCCTTGGGCCACTGTATTCCAGAGTTCAGAGGAAAACTGCGGTCCCCTGTCTGATGAAATATCTGCGGGCCATCCGAAATGGGCGATCCAGGAGGAAATGAACGCCCTGGCCACGTCCGCTGAAGTAGTGGACGACAGGGGGACCACATCCGGCCATCTGGTGGTGCGGTCAACCATGGTCAGGATGTGTGAAAAACCATGGGAGGGTGGGAGTGGTCCTACCAGGTCCACGTTGACATGGTCAAAACGTCGCTCCGGAACTGTGAAAGTGGCCAATGGAGCTTTGATGTGGCGCTGTATCTTGGCCTTTTGGCAGACCACGCAGGTGTTGGCACAGTCGCGGACATCTTTATGCATGCCATGCCATACAAATTTCGCTGACATCAGTTTCTGAGAGGCCTTCATTCCTGGGTGTGACAACCCATGTATGGCGTCGAACACTTTGCGGCGCCAGACGACCGGCACGACAGGGCGAGGATCCTGTACGGAGACGTCACACAACAGCATGGTACCTGCCGAGTGGAACTTGACGTCGGCCAACTGGAGGCCAGTGATGGCCATTCTGTAAGCTTGGACTTCCGGGTCTGAGGCTTGGTCCACTGCCATGAGGGCGTAGTCGATGCCCAAATGAACCGTATTGACGATCGTGCGGGAGAGGCAGTCTGCCACAAGGTTGTCCTTACCAGCCACGTGCTGTATATCCGTGGTGAATTCGGATATGTAGGTCAGTTGACGCTGCTGTCGGGCTGACCACGGTTCAGCGGTCTTGGCCATTGCAAAGGTTAGCGGCTTATGGTCCACAAAGGCGGTGAAAGGACGTCCTTCCAGTAGGAACCGAAAATGGTGGATGGCCAGAAAAAGGGCGAGCAACTCCCGGTCGAACGTGCTGTATGCGCTCTCGTTCTGCCGTAGTTGACGGCCAAAGAATGCCAACGGCTGCCACGCCCCGTTCACCCACTGCTGTTGCATGGCACTGACTGCGTAGTCCGATGCATCGGTGGTGAGGGCGACGGTGGCTCCTGGCAGCGGGTGCGCCCGCATAGTCGCGTTGGCTAAGGTGCTTTTGGTGTCGGCGAACGCTCGGGCCATGTCATCCGTCCAGTCTACCGGGTTCTTGCCAATCTTGCCCTTGAGGGCCTCATACAGGGGCTGCATGAGTAGTGCCGCCTTAGGCACGAAACGGTGGTAAAAGTTTACCATGCCTAGGAATTCCTGCAGGGCCTTTACGTTCTGTGGGTGTGGAAAGGATGTCACCACCTCTACTTTCGAAGGTAAAGGAACCGCTCCCTCTGAGGTGATGCGATGCCCCAGGAAGTCAATTTGGTGCAGGCCAAACTGACACTTGGCCGGGTTGATAATCAGGCTGTGTTGGCTGAGGCGTCGAAAAAGGGTGCGTAGGTGACAGGTATATTCTTCCTCAGTAGGTCTGGCAATTAGAATATCATCCAGGTAGACGAAGAGGAACTTGAGGTCCCGCAGCACGGAGTCCATCAGGCATTGGAAAGCCTGGGTGGCGTTCTTTAACCCAAACGGCATTCGTAAAAACTCGAAGAGGCCGAATGGGGTGATTACTGCGGTCTTCTGGACGTCTTGTGGATGAACTGGGACCTGGTGGTAGCCCCGGACGAGGTCGACTTTTGAGAACACGGTGTTCCCTGCCAAATGGGCAGAGAAATCCTGAATGTGGGGGATCGGGTACCGATCAGGAGTAGTGGCGTCGTTGAGGCGTCGATAGTCGCCGCATGGCCGCCATCCACCGCCAGGCTTCAGGACGATATGGAGGGATGAAGACCAGGGACTATTCGACCGGCGAATAATCCCTAACCATTCCATGGTTGCGAACTCCGCCTTTGCGACAGCCAGTTTGCCAGGTTCCAGGCGCCGGGCCCGCGCGTAGACCGGGGGGCCGTTGGTGGTGATGTGGTGTTCCACACCATGTTTCGTGGCTGTGGAGGAGAAAGTGGGTCTTGTCAGTTCGGGGAATTCGCCGAGCAGGCGAGCAAACTCATCAGGAGTCGGGAACGCACAGGAGACGGTGCGTGACGTAGTGTTACTGCGGTAACACGGAAGAGAATTAAAAGTTGCTGCGTTGATCAGCTGCCGGTTCCTAACGTCGACCAGGAGGCTGTTGGCGCACTGGAAATCCGCGCCGAGGAGGGGCTGGGAAACTCTGGCCGTAACAAACTCCCAGTGAAAACGTTGCCCCCCGAGGCACAACTCCACTCGCCGTCTGCCAAAGGTCCGAATTGTTCCGCCATTGGCCGCTTCAAGGGTGGGGCCGTGATTCCCCGTCTGCACATCGAGGGCGGACGCAGGTAAAATGCTGCACTGCGCCCCGGTGTCGCACAGAAAACGACGACCGGAGAGAGTATCAGTGATGAACAGCAATTTTCCAGCATTGCCGATCGCCATCGCGGCCGCGGGGTGCCCGTTAGACCCGTTCCTCGGTGGTCGCAGTGTCAGTTGTTTGTTTTTTTGGGGAAAGCTGCAGGGAGGGCAGCATAGCTTCGCCTTCGCACCGAACTGCGCGTGGTAGAAACACAGCCCAGCAGGCTGACGAGCTGGGGCAGCGTCTGCGGGGGATGGGTGCCTCATGGCGGTGCAGTACTGCCGAGTTACAGCGAAAATTTTGTCAGCCTCCGCAGTGAGTGTTGCACAGTCTTCAATTTCAGATCTGGCCAGGGCAGCTTGTACCTGTTCAGGCAGTTGGCTGAGGAAAATCTCGCGGAATAGGAAATATTCCCGTTCTGAGCCCAGTAGTGTGAGCATTTGGCTCATCAACTCTGAAGGCTTGGAGTCCCTGAGCCCGGGCATAGCGAGTAATTGACAGGCGCGCTCCGATTTTGTGAGCCCGAAAACCTGCAGTAACCGCGCTTTGAGGGTTTCATACTTGCGCTCCGTTGGGGGTTTTTCGAGGAGGCTGCCGATCCGAGAGGCGGTAGAGCTGTCGAGTGCGGAGACCACATAAAGGTACTTGGTCTGATCCGCATCGATGTTCCTCAGGGCGAACTGGGCCTCGACCTGAATAAACCACAAGGGCGCTTGCTGCTCCCAGAACTGCAGTAGCTTTAGTGAAACAGCGTTTGCTTCCATGCTGTGCTCTTCTTATGTTAAAACGTTCACAAAAACGGGATCACCAATGTAGGAATTAACGAATTCCAACGAATAACGGAGATCAACACAAGAGAACAACTAAACAGGTCATTACTCAACGGAGATGCCACGAGGACTGCCTGGGCAGCCCCGTGGTTTGCGACGTGACGTCATCGCGTTTGCCTGCGTTTTCCCATGCTCTTAAAGGGGCCACGCCCCGTACATGCAAACTCTATATACAATACACAGTAATGCCTAACACAATGATACAGGTTTAGGCTAGTGTTAGAACATTGTTAAAGAGAATTATATACAGTTAGCCAGAGACATTCAGTGGTTCTGCCACATCATAACATTAACGGAACCTTACCAATAACATTTCTTTAAACACCCATGTGCTTACACTTGTGCATCAGCATCTGTGTCATTTTCCTCTTGCGTGTGCTTCTACGAGGCAACCCCTGTGGCTTCAGCAGAGATAGAGGCAGGCTATTCACTTCCCTGCTGCAACTGCATAGACACTTTTGGCGGACGTCCTCTGGGTTTTGGAGCCTGTGATGGCCCTGCCGAAGTTTGCTCCTCCTGTGACTGTGAAGGGCAGACTCGGCCATCGCGATCCGAGGAGGCATCTGTGGCTCTGACTGAGGGGTGGCAATGTGGGAGATGTGTGAGCGCTTTGAAAGGAACCCCCCACTTGCATGTCCCCTCTCAGCATCATCCCTCTCAGTGGAGCCATGAGGACCCAAGTCAACATTTACATCCCTCCTAGAGAGCAGGTCTATTAGCCTCTTCCATCTGCTTTCCATAGATTGCATATGCTCATGTGAGTGGCACATTAGCTGCTTCATGCAGGTGGCTATCCTTTCCATGGAACAGCACATCGTCACCATCACCTGCAATATGGTGGTGCCCATGTTGGAGACCAACTCCTCCATTCTCAGCACATTTCCAGACATCGCGGCTGCAAAACCTGCTAGAGCCGCCTGCATTTTGTCCTGCGCCTCCAGGATCACCCTTTTTCTCAATGGCCCCCAAGGCTCAGTGTCTGCATGCAGCTGAGCAGAGCTGGGAGGGTCCTGCGCCCTGCGGCGAGGAGTCTCCACTGTTGTCACTGTCTCCACCATCTGCTCTTGCTCACTTGTGACTTGTGAGACACCAGGTGACAACACTACTCTATCTCACATGGCACCCACCAAGGTGTGCGTCTCTGCGCAGGTGCTGGGTGCATTTAGGTCTGATAACATTGCACCCTCAGAGGCTGAAGTCTTCTCTGAGGAGTCGTCTTCCTCCTCTGGCTGGACAGTGCATGGGGGGGGCGGTCGGTGGGGGGACTCTTGATGGACCTGTAGGAGAGTAATGAGATGATTTAGAAATGTTATATTAAGAATGGGTAACGATACAACTATGCACATGATGAACATTCAGTGGCTGCTGACATCAGTCACCTTATGAGTGACTGCTGTATGCCATGTGGCTGTAAGATATATAATTCTGTCACCACGTTGCTGAGATGTCCTCCCTCTCTCCATCTCCCACCACCAGCAGCTCCGCAACTCTTGATACCTCTAGGGCGATCTCCTCTGCTGGAGTTAAAGTGCTGAAGGATGGAGGGCCAACTCTGGTTCTCTCCCTCTCCCTGTTGTGCGCTCTGTAAGAATTTGGATCACAGGTCACACACAGATTACCCAGAGGGTCTTAGGAGTTGTAAGGCATTTTATTAAAGAGCTGCAGTTTAAGCATAACCAGATATGACATGCGATTGAAGTAGATACAGTAGACATATAACCCGTGACAGATGAGAGCAATCTATGGCCCTGAATCAGAACGAAATGACCGGATGGATGAATGGATGGTGAGGCAGTACTGTGGTCCCAGATTGGGTGAATTCCTGCAGTCTGCGGCAGTGATCACTTCCATTAGGTCATCACTCGAGCTGTTGGAGGTGTTAGGCCATAGCCAGCATTGATCCACCTCAGAGGCTAACCTTGAACAAGGTGTTAGACCATAGCCAACATGCATTCATCACGGAGAAGCCTTCGCCCCTAACTACCTGCCTTCTTTTCTTGGTCGCCTGTTTTTATACCTTATTTCGATGGGCTGGTGGATACCTGGTGTCAATCATTTTTACCCACCCCATTGCCCAATTACAAGGGGATGGATAAAAATGATTGACACCAGGTATCGTACCTCTGACAGCATCCTCCTCCCATCTTGCTGAGGTCAGTTATTTCCCTATCTCTATTCTAAATGTCTTGTTGTTTTCTAAAGACATCTTGCTTATCCTATCGGCTCCATGCTGCCCTCCTTATCAGTTTAGGTATGTCTGCTGGGAGGCCTGTCCTTGTGATGATCTGAGCTCTCTGTGCTTATCTGATGTGACCAGATTTCTCTCTAGATCATCAGCCAGCCCTCATCTGCTGAGTTGGCAAACCTACTTTTTGCAGAATAGTTATTCCTTTTATAACTTGCAATTTCTTTGGGTTTAAAGATTTCTTACAGCTCATTTCCCCTGCAAAGAGGGAAAGAAGAGAAGTTTGAGTGAGAGTGATGGCATGAATGTAAGGATGTGTGGGTTACATCTGTAGAGGGTGACTATGAAGGAGTGTGGTGCCAATGTCAAAGTGGCCTCCTTGTGTGTTGTCAGTTGGTATGATTGCATTAGGATGAGGGTGAGTGTGAGGGGTGGTTAGTCAGATGGGGATGTGAGTATGTACATGGAGAGAGAGGGATGGGTGGACATGCAAGGCATGTTGGTGTGTGTATTGATGTGCAGGAGCAGGCTTGAGAAGGCAGAGTGATGGGGCTGCGGTGACAGGCACCGCAGGATGAAGGTGAGTGTGGCTTTTCACTCACCTTTCCTTATCTCATGAGATCATTGAAGCACTTCTGGCACTGCACCCAGGTCCGCCTCACCACATCCCTGCTGTTCACCTCCTCAACTATTTGGAGCCAGGCTCTTTTAATCTCCTGGGGAGGTCTCCTCTGCTCATCAGCAGGGAACAGGACCTCCCTGCATGCTCTGACTCCCTCCACAAGAATATGTAGGGAGTCAGCTGAAAACCTGGATGCAGCCCTCTGTCTTTGTGAAGTCATGTTTTGAGCAATAAGAAGATCCTGCAATATCCTCCCTGCACACTTCTAGATGAACATTTAAATGTGATGTAGCCAAGGCTGTGTTAAAAATCCCCAATGGAAATGAATCATCGATGACGTCATCAGATCCGCACCATTTAATAGGGCCAGGAAATGCTTTAATAGGCTCCATTAACTGAAAGTCGCTCTGAGGAGTGGGATCAATAGAAGAACACGGTTCTGACCCGCCACATGGCCCGATGCACTCGACCCGACTCGGTAAGGAAAATTCAAGCCAAAGAGTTTCAAGTTATTTGCCTCCCAATTTTAAATATGCTAAATGTTTGCTAATTTATGAAAGGGACAGGAATAGGCCATTCAGCCCTCATGGCTGATCTGCACCTCAACTCAATTTACCTGTCTTTTCTCCATATCCCTTGATACCCTAACTTAAAAAAAGTCTATCAACCTCAGTCATGAAAATTTCAATTGACCCAGCATCTACAGCTTTTTGAGGGGGGAGTTCCAGATTTCCATTATCCTTTGTATAAAAGAAGTGCTTCCTGATTTTATTCCTAACTTTAATTTTATTGCCCCGGAATTTGTGGTCAGCGGCAAAGCAACGGCGCTCGCCGCGGAACTTGAAGAAAGCTGTCCACAAAGATCTAGCGATTTCTGCGGCATGAATTTAAGCTCTCCTGACGTTAGTTTGAATCTGGCACCAAATCAAGTGAATCTCCAGCGTTCAGCAACAGTGATGTCATGAAGCAGGCTAAGCAGCCAATCACACTGAAGAATTCTCACAGACAGCAAACCCAGAAGTAAAATGCACAGATTCTAATTCACTTTTTATACATTTTACAGGGAGCAAAATAAAGATTGGGACACAGATATAATTAAGGTAGAAGCTGAAATATAAACAAACTTAAAAAAAAAAAGAAAATCTTGTAATTCTTCATCATATTAATGGAAAAATTTGACATTCCACCAAATAAAATTAGTTTTTCAGGACCAAAACAGTTGTTCAGCAGTCAGCAAGGCATTAAAAACTCAGTTACACCTCTTTCAACAAGGCTTAGTGGGAGAAATTCATTATAGCCCTGTCTGGGGCACTAAATTTGAAAAGTTTGGAAAATTAGCACCAGGCGCTAATGATTCTAAACTTAAAAAAAAATCAGTTTTACGCTCCAAGAAGGAAGTGGTGTGCTAAATCAAATGTTCCCCTTCCTTCTTGGAGTGCAATCGGCAGCAGGCAGGGTGGAGACTTCAGCAGCGCTGCACACTGGGCTGTGCAGCGCTGCCGCGTTCAAAGGCTCCTTCGCTCCCTTAAAGGGAAGAGCCATCACTGCAGGCTCTGCAATAGAAAAAGTACCTACCTGGACCACCAACGCAGCCGCGGTCCAGTGATATTCCATCTTAAAAGGGAATTTTTCATCCTTCTATGTGATTTAAACTGATTGTTGGCCCTGGGGAGTTCCACAGCACAACCTGTGGTGGAGCAATGAATGACTGAATGCAACCTCAGGATTTCTGCATTTATCTGTGAATGCGCTAAGTCCTGAAGTTACAGCAGTATCAGAGGGGTAATGATGACGAACCCTGACAGTTTCACCATCATTACCACAGCAAAATCTGGGCCAATATTGTGCCCCCCTGTTCTGGATTACCCTTACATAGGGAATAGTTTCTCTGTATCTACCCTATCAAATCTTATTAGCATTTTAAACATTCGATGCGATCACCCCTCAACCTTCTAAATGCAAGGGAATACAAACCAATTTTATGCAATCTGTCCTCATAATTTAAACCTTTAAATTCCAATACCATTCTGTTGAATCTGCACTGTACTCTTTCCAAGGCCAATATATCTTTCCTGAGGTTTGGTGCCCACAACTGAATACAGTGCTCCAGATGGGATCTGACCAAGGCTCTGCACATCAGAAGCATCACTACCTCACTTTTGAATTGCAACCACCTCTCCTAAATTTGTGATCAATATTTTTACCATTGAAATGTAAAACACATAACAAAGATATAGACATGTGGTTGTTGAAGCAGCCTCATTTTGACAGACCTCTATGTTAAGTGATAAATTTTCTCTGATTTAAATGATTACAGAATGAAAAATCCATTTAGTCTTTTTTATAATTGGCCTGCCACATGGGATGCAAACTTATCAGTAAGCCACTTCCCCTGTGTATAATGTGCATAGAGGTTTATTTGAAATGCACAAAATGTGTTTTTTTTAAACTCCCCAAAGCTGCTTAATAACTAACCTTTGATCAGAGAGGACTATGTTCCCAAGCGGTTTGAAGACATGTTTCATGGACAGTCTTGGGTAAAGATTAAGCAGATTTGTTGCTATTGATATGTTCAACTGTGATTTCCATTTAAGATGAATAACACTTTAAGTACTAATAACTGCAGTAGAATGCATTTCCAACAGCATTTCAATAATGAATTTGAGGTAAATTTATAATAAAACAAATAATGATTATATATGAACGCCACTTGATTAATTGTATGAAATCAACACAAAAGAAATTCTAAATGTTATTCAGTCGGTTCACTGCTACTTATAATTAAGGTTAGAAGGTTAACTGGATAAAATCTGGTTCCTCCTTTTAACCAAATATATTGTAGCACCTTATTATGGTTCTATGGGATTAAATACTTACTGATAATAATTACTCAGATTCAGAAAACATCTCTGAGGCAAATTGTAAACTACCTTTTGACCAAAACTAAATTAGTTGTGGAACAATGTTGCCCTCTGTAACCATTATTATGGAGCTAAATTGATGTGGTCAAAATTAATATTATTCCTAAATTATTAATTTTTATTTTATTATTTCCTTAAACATAAGGACACAAAAAAATCTATTTATATGTTAGAGAGCTCAGTTCAGCAAGAGAAAGAGGTGGGTCAAGCATTTGTCTTGATGAATTAAATTAAAAGATTAGGCCTACTTGATCTGTAATACAGTATTGATATTTGGCTTTTTAACATCATATAATCATCTGAATTTGAAAGGAACTTTGAAACCTATATAGACAAGTATAAAGGAGAAGTATTAATCCATTTAAGCTTCATGACCTAATATGCTTTAACCTGCCATCCCAGGTGAGGTCACATTCATTGATTAAGCATTCCTGGTCCCTGGCACAATTAACAGCAAAACTAATTAAAGTGAAGCTGCAAAGTTCACCAAAGGCTTCACTCTTGGGAAATCCAGCTATAACTATAGATTGTACTCTATCTAAGAGTGTGTTACAGGAAGAGACAGGAATCAAGAAAATTATAGATCCATTTACTGAAAATGTCACATCCTTCTTCAAGGAAATAAGTCTGAAGTACAGCATCAGTGCAAACTCATTTTACCCGCAGGGTAGCAATGAAGGGCATGTTGGGCCAAGCCCAAGCTGTGGAAACAAAGTATAATAAAAATGCTTGCATTAATACACAACATCAGTAAATTTCAGAGGTACACGCATATTTCTTTTATTAGAACTTTGACAAATAAATTAAGACAACTCAGTTAATAAATGAACTGACTTTGCAGTTCAATATTCATGAAGTTCATGATTGAAATTAATGAAATTTTAAATCCTACATGAGCTGCATCTGATTGCAGTCCACCTCATATTACTTCATACCATATCTTGGCGTAGTCTTTTTCAGTAACTGTTTAAATGTACCTTTCTGGAAAGAAGACTATGAAAACTGGAATCAGCCTTTGCGTGTCATATACCTTTGTGTCCACATTGACCGCTCTTTATATGGCTAATTATAGTAGCAGAGTTTGATAAATAACTGGCCCAATCATTGGGTAGAATGCTGCTGCTGGGAAGAAAACATATTTTAAAGGTCCCAGAGAGTAATTTCCTTCCACAGAAGAATTGCTGGTAAGAACATAAGATTTTTTAGGAACAGGAAAAGTCAATGTTTTTTTGATAATTCTCAACTCTACCTAATTGCCTTTTCATCATATCCCTCAATCCATTCTATGCAGAAACACATCCAATTGACTTTTGAAGCCATTTATATTGTCTGCCTCAATGGTCATCCCTGGTAACTTATTCCACAAGTCTATTATTCTCTACTGAAAAAGGTCTTCATGACGTCCCTTCATTCTCCTAATACTGTCCCCTAGCATTTGAACCCTTTGCTACAGTGTACAATTTTCCTGCATCAACATGGTCAATCCCAGTCATAATCTTGAAAACTTGAATTCAAATCACCTCTTTTCAGGAGCACACAAGTCCAATTTCCTTCCTGCTTTACATGAATTGAATTTTGGATACTTAGAAGCATCTTCAATGCTGGCTACTGTACCCTCTGAACAGCAATAGTATCCAGAATGAAAAACAATACCCTAGATGGAACAATCCCTTATACAGCAACAATACAACTTCGTAATTTGTATAACTAGAAATTGGAAACGCTGAACCAATAAACAAGCATCAAGCCCAGAGAAAGCTCTACAGGTATATTTTTCTCCATTTCTTGTGTCAACTTTTGCACTAACATCAGCAAAATGGAGGAAAATGTACTTCCTGCTGCCAAAAAGCACCAGTTTGGAAAGTTTGCACTGAAAATAATCTAATTTTCTTACCAATTTCTATCTGTGGCATGCAAAACTCAAGCAGGATAGGGATGACTTACTGATGAGGAAGTAATGCTGAACGTAAGAACTGAACATGCATTATTATTATAAGGATGAGTCATTTTCATATCAATCTGTTGAAATGATTCTGAATAAATGATAGATGGCAAATAAAGATTGCAACCAGTACTGTAGCTTTATATTTGAATCTTACAATGAAAATTGCATTAAATGCACTAACCAAAAATTCTTTAGAAGCTTGTGGATGGGAGGGATTGTTGATAATATTCAGATTTATACACAGGTGACTGACTACCTGTTGATTGAAAAATGTCATAAAATAAAATGATGTTCTACTGCAATAACAAATAATGTAGAATCCTGAGGAAAAACAAGAGCACAGTAGTTAATTACTTTGAAAAACAAGAGTATTGTGATACTTTTTGGAATTAATGCACTGAGATGCAGGACTTTATGACAATAGAGCATTGGGACCAATTACTGTGAGGCACTGGATCATTCCGAGTCATTGCTGTAAGCCATGCAATGAAAAAGGGCATAGAATTAGCACAGGGAGGCTTTAAAAGGAGCCTGAATGTGCCAGAAGACTCATCACTTTCACTGTCAGGAAAATATGAAGAAATATTTTAAAAAGCAGTAGAATTTTTGGATTAATAGCCAGAACAATAGAAAATAAGTTATGATGATACTTTATATTGGCCCAGAACTTCGGGTCTCCATGGGTGAGTACGCACAGGGTACTCACCTGTAAGCCCAATGGAAGTGCCGGTTTCCTGCATGCACTGCGCATGCGCGGGAAACCGGCACTTCCGTTCCCCTGAAAGCAGGGGTTAAGAGGTGGAACGCGTGCGCAGGAGGGGCTGCGCGTGCGCATCGAACTTACATTTTTTTTGCAGGTTTTCCCGGGAAGGTAAGTCTCCAGAAGTTAGAAATGTAAAAAACAGGCGCAAGGTAAGTGGTGAATTAATTAAAATTAAAACATTTTTTCCACAGGTTTATTATTTTTAAATACTTTAAAGAAAGGTAAGTTTATTTTTAGACCCGTTAGAAAATAAAATTATTTTTTTCAAAAATTTAAATTATTGTTTAAAATAGTTATTTCATGTAATTTATAGTTTATTTAGAAAATGTGATGATTTTTTAAAATTTATTTGAAGATTTAGTGATGTTTAGGGCTTGTAGTATTTATAAGTTTGACAGCACTTCCTGTCAAACTTATGAATGAAGCATTCCCTGCTCCGATTGGCTCCCCATGGCCCACGTGGTCCCAGGGGACGCATCGAACTAACTGCGCCCCTGGGATACGCAAGCACTGCGCGCCGGCAGTTGGAGCAGGCCCAGGATCGGAATTCCACGGGGCCCATAGCTCAACAGCCGGCACGCTAGGTAAGTGCAGGTCAGGGGCTTACACCTGCGGGAAGCCTCCGACCTGAATTTCTGGACCAATGTATTGTGCAGACCACACTTTGAATTCTGCATGCATTGAGGGTCACCACACATATATGCATTGGAGAGGGGAAGAGACGATCCTAAGTTTGAAAGAGATGAGCTATGATGAAAAATTAGAGAAGCTTAGGGCGCGAAAGTTGGTAGCGCCCCATTTTGGCGAGGCGAGGTAGGACATCCTGCACCTAGTGAGGAATTCCCGCCCCGGCCGCGAAATTCGCCTTACCGCCCCACCCAGGAAGTGGAGCGCAATGTCGGTCGAGATTGGCAGTGCTCTGCGGAGGCCCCTTCAGTTAAAGGGGAGGGCCACTGCGCACTCTGCAGGGCCTCTGATGGCCCCAACTAGGCCACCTGGATGGCATGGTGCCATGGCAGTAGCCCGGCGCCGAGATGCGGTGCGATGGCGGCCAGGACCACGCCATGGCACACCACGGAGAGCGGCCAAAAAAAGAAAATGGCGGTGCTGGTCATGGCCACACCTCCCCTTTAAATACCGCCCCACGAGTGGAGGTCGGCATGGTTTGTGACCCGCGAGGCTGGAGCTGAGATCGTCCGTGGTAGCCTCGTGGGGCGCAGCTGAATTTCTGCCACGGGCAGTAAGGGGACACAGCGGGGCGCTAAGAGGTCGGCGATAACGTCGTTGCCGGAGGTGCGGCAGCCTGGACCGCTACTGGCGGGGGCACGGCGCTATTGGGTGGCGCCTCAGCAACGCTCCGACAAATTTCACTGGTGCCCCTTTTATCACCCCCCCGGGAGATAACCCCTTTGCGCCCTGTTAGCGCCCCCCGGAGGCGCTAATGGCAGGCGCAAAGGAGCCGAATTTCATCCCCTTAAGCTCTACACACTAGAGAGAAGGTTACGAGGTTACTCTGCCCTGATTGAGATATATCAAGTATTAAATGGTATATAATGAACTCAAGATATTGCTTCAAGGTAAACCAGGATGGTAGAATAAGAGGTTCCTTCAGAAGTTGACAAATTGGAGTTAATGTTAACCCTACATGCCCGGCAGAAACCGAATCGATGGGCAATTAAAAATGAGTAGGTTACTTATTTGTAATTCAAACCTGTTGTGTTATTCCAAATTTTATGCTGCAAAGTTCTGCAGACGGATGAGGCGCCTGCTTGAAGTTCATGAATTTATGCAAAGCAGGGCCCTATCACGTTAATTGAGCCCCGACTACATTTTAATGGGAGTCTAAGGAGGGGAAGCTGCCCTGGCCTTCCCAGCAGGCTGAAGCTCATCTGCAGACAGAGGAGGCTCTCTAAAGTAAGTGTAAAATGTTCCTTTTTGGGGCCAAGAGGAACAGGAATATCACGGCCTCCCCTGCCCCAGACTCTTCCCCTCCATCCTTGAGACCCTGCTGAAACCCACTCAAAGCCACTTACCTGCAAGCCAGCAAGCAGCCCTTGACAATCTATCTTTCCCTGCTGCCAGCTGTTGTGTACCCTCTTGCCACCTGTTTCAATTAGGCAGTGGACCGGCGGCATTTTAAATGAGGGTCCAGCGGTTAAAATTGCCGTGGCCTCCTGCTGCAGCTGGTAGGCAGAAAATTAACTCACCGGAGAGGTTTCCCACCAGAAACCCACTCCAAGTTAAAATATCATTGAATCATAGAATGATACTGCATGGAAGGAGGCCATTTGGCCTATTGTGCCTACCGGCACTTTGGTAGAGCTAACCAATTAAACCCACACCCCTGCTCTTTCCCCATGACCCTATATGCTTTTTCCCTACAAGTATTTACCCAATTCTCTTTTGAATGTTATCATTGCATCTGCTTCCACCACCCAGTAAGACAGTGGATTCCAGATCACAACAACTCGCTGTGTAAAAAAATGTTTCCTCCTGTCGCCTCTGGTTCTTTTGCCAATCACCACAAATCTGTGTCCTCTGGTTACCAACCCTTTTGCCACTGGAACAGTTTCTCTTTAGTTACTCTATCAAAACCATTCATGATTTTGAACATCTCTATCAATTCCCCTCTTAACCTTCTCTGCTCTAAGGAGAACAACCCCAGCTTCTCCAGTTTTTCCACATAACTGAAGCCCCTCATCCCTGGTACCATTCAAGTAAATCCTTTCTGCACTCTCTCCAAGGCCTTCCTAAACTGTGGTTCTCAGAATTGAATACAATACTCCAGCTGAGGCCTAACCAGTGTTTTATAACGTTTCAGCATAACTTCCCTGTTTTGTATTCTATTCCACTATTTATAAAGACAAGGATCCCATACGCTTTTTAAAAGGCCTTCTCAACTTGTCCTGCCACCATCAAAGATTTGTGTAAGTACAACCCCAGGTCTCTCTGTTCCTGCACCCCCTTTAAAATTATACCATTTACAGTAGTTCATATTACCTTTCCTCGTTCTTCCGACTGAAACTTTTCACTTCACACTTCTCTGCATTAAATTTAATCTGCCACGTGTCTGCCCTTTTCACCAGCTTGTCTATGGCTTCCTGAAGTCTGTTACTATCCAACTCATTGTTTACTACATTTCTGAGTATCGTATCGTCTGCAAACGTTGGGCTAGAAATGCGGCTCTTTTGTGCCTGTTGTTGTGTCCG
Source organism: Somniosus microcephalus (assembly GCF_052327205.1). NCBI lineage: Eukaryota > Metazoa > Chordata > Chondrichthyes > Squaliformes > Somniosidae > Somniosus > Somniosus microcephalus. Next base: position 375,246,025 of record NC_140987.1, read on the forward strand.
TGTGTTAATAGAGACACTGAAGACAGGAGTTGGTTTCACAGGTGTTTACTGAACAAAGTCTGGAGGGGAACTAACTGACACAACACAATATACAGGCTTATATAGCCCGAGTGGCCATTACCGGCATTACAGTACACAGGGGGCTCTTAAAGGCACATACACTACACCTGTCATTAGCGCTTCTGGGGGGTGCTAATGGGGCCCAAAGGTGTTATCGCTTGGGGGGGCGTAAAAAGCACCTCCCAAGAAATTTGGCGGGGTGTTGCTGAGCTGCTAGCTGATAGCACTGCACCCCCGCTGGTAGCGCCCCGGGCCACCGTGCCTCAGGCAATGACATCATCACTGTGCACTCCCTTAGCACCCCGCCGTGTCTCGTTACCGCCCCGCAGCAGAAATTCGGCAGTGCCCTGCGAGGCTGCCATGGGCAAAGTCAGCACCAGCCTCGCAGGTCACGAATAGGGCCGACCTCCGCTCGCAGGGAGGTATTTAAAGGGGAGGTGCAGCCGCGACCCATGCCGCCATTTTTGTTTTCGGCTGACCTCAAGGTTGGCACTCCGTGGTCTGCAGTGGCGTGGTCCTGGCTGCCATCGCGCAGTCCAGCACCGTGTCTCAGCGCTGGACTGCTGCCATGGCACCATGCCACCCTGGTGGCCTAGTGTGAACCATCAGATGCCCTGCAGAGTGCACAGTGGCCCTCCCCTTTAACTGAAGGGGAGGTGCATTGAAATGCGGAAGCTCTCTGCGGAACCGCCGCGGAGCGCTGCCGATCGCACCCTGACATTGCTTCGGTCACCGCCCCACTAGGAACTGGAGTGCCCAAGATTGCGCTTTACTTCCTGTGTGGGGTGGTAAGCCAAATTTAGCGGCCGGGGCAGTACTTCCACGTCGGGCACTAAATGTCCGGCCTTAACTCGGCTACCACCCCCAAACGAGGCGTAACCAAATTTCGCACCATTAGTATACCCAAGTCCAGGCCATTGATTTATATCAAAAAGAGCAGTTGTCCTAATACTGACCCCTGGGGAACACCACTGTATACATAGCTCCAGTCTGAAATACAATCATTCATCATTGCTCTCTGCTTTTTGTCCCTCAGCCAATGTTGTATCCATGCTGCCACTGTCCCTTTAATCCCATGGGCTTTAATTTTGCTAACAAGCGTAATATGTGGTAATTTGTCAAACGTCTTTTGAAAGTTCATTTACACATCAACCGCTCTACCCTCATCAACTCGCTCCGTTAATTCATCAAACAACTCAATCGAGTTAGTCAAACACGATCTGCCCATAATCTTGATTCATTTCATTGGGCTTTGTTTTTTTCTTGCAACTCAAGAAGAAAGGCTGATGCTTGTGCAGTTGAAACTTTGAGAAACTTTGAGATGGAACTTTAAGGGGGAAAATTGGGTCGCGCCCCCTTTAGGGCACTAACTTTGCCGGGGTGCTACTTTTAGTGCCCCGAAAAAGTTAGCACCCCCATGCCCAAAATTGAATGGTAGTGCCCCACGTAGGAGGTGGGGTACTACTGGAAATGCTCCCCCTCCCTCTTGGGGCGCTACCATTCAATATCATGGCACTACATGCAGCAGCGCCACGCGCATCGACATGTAGCGCCTCGGAATTACAGGCCTCCCCCCCTATTAAAGGGGAGGGGCCCAGCACAGCATGCACCGGGGAGTGGGATGCTGGCAAAAGAGCCGGGCACTCAAGAGGAGTGCCGGGCTGACCGATCGCGGCCGGCACCCCACAGGAGGAGGCCAGAGGGGGCAGGTGCTGGCAGACGGCCCAAAAAAAAGGCCGTCCGGCACCTGCCCATTAATTTACGCCATCCCAGCCACAAACACGGCCAACTGACCCTGTCGGACATAGCGTCCAGCAGTAGGTCAGAGGGCGCAAGCCACATTTGCGGCCGAGGCGGGAGCGGGGCGCCGCACAGGATGATAATATCATCGCCGGAGGCGCAGCGCCAAGGGGCGCTACCAGCTACCACTGCCGCTAACCTCCCGCTGAATTTCGGGTTGCTAACGGGGGGATCAAAGCAACCGAATTTTTCCCCATAAATGTTTCTTCAGAGGTACTTCAAAATGTTACCACAGATGTGTCAAAGCGTTATTTTAAAGGTGGCAAAATATTATTAAGTACTTTTATTTTTATTTATTCATTCACAGGATGTGAGCATCATATGTAGGGCCAGAATTAATTGCCTATCCCTAGTTCCCCTTGAGAAAGTGGTGGTGAGCTGCCTTCTTGAACTGCTGCAGTCCATCTGGTAAAGGTACTCCCACAATGCAGTTAGGTAGAGAGTGCCAGGATTTTGAACCACCAACAATGAGGAATGGCAATATATTTCCAAGTAAGAATGGTGTGTGACTTGGAGGCCTTGGTGAGTTACTGCAGTGCATCTTGTAGATGGTACACACTGCAGCCACGGTACACCGGTGGTGGAGGGAGTGAATGTTTAAGGTGGAGGATGGGGTGCCAATCAAGTGGGCTGCTTTGTCCTAGATGGTGTCGAGCTTCTTGAGTATTGGAGCTGCACTCATCCAGGAAAGTGGAGAGTATTCTATCCCACTCCTGACTTGTGCCTTGTAGATGGTGGAAAGGTGTTGGGGAGTCAGGAGGTGAAACACTCGCCGCAGAATACCCAGCCTCTGCCGTAGTGTTGTAGCCACAGTATTTATGTGGCTGGTCCAGTTAAGTTTCTGGTCAATGGTGACCCCCAGGTTATTGATAGTGGGGGATTCAGCGATGGAAATGCCATTGAATGTCAAGGGCCGGTGGTTAGTCTGTCTCTTGTTGGAGATGGTTATTGCCTGGCATTTGTGTGGCGCGAATGTTACCTGCCACTTATCACCTGGATGTTGTCCAAGTCTTGCTGCATGCGGGCACGGACTGCTTCATTATCTGAGGAATTCCGAATGGAACTGAACACTGCGCGGTCATCAGCGAACATCCCAACTTCTGATCTTATGATGGAGGGAAAGTCATTGATAAATCAGCTGAAGATGGTTGGGCCTAGGACATTGCCCTGAGGAACTGTTGCAGCGATGTCCTGGTTCCTGGTGTCCAAACTTATATCATATGGTAATTTTTATTTAGAACTTTTACCATGTTTGTGTCAGGTAATCTATTTAACTTACTTTATTAATTAAAACAAATCTTCTATATTTTACTGTCTTGGTGCTAACAATGCAAAGTCTGGGCATAGGCCCTTAAGTTTCTTTCTTCAACAATTATTCTATTTATATGATACTAGCTGGAGTGCCCGGTGGTGCCGAGGGTTTTTTGAGGGCATGTTGTTGTTGGAAGAGAGAGCGAGAGAGACTGGGGGGAGAAGAGAGAGACTGGGGGGAGAGAGCGACTGGGGGGAAGGGGGGGAGAGAGCAACTGGGGGGAAGAGAGAGAGAGAGAGACTGGGGGGAGAGAGAGACTGGGGGGGAGAGAGCGACTGGGGGGAAGAGAGAGAGAGAGAGAGACTGGGGGGGAGAGAGAGAGAGGGAAAGAGGGAGGGGAGGGAGAGAGAGAGAGAGAGACTGGGGGGAGAAGAGATAGAAGGGGGAAGAGAGAGAGCGAGACTGCTGGATTTAGTTCAGGATTAGCCTGGAGAGAGAGGGGGGGAAGGAGCACCTCACGCCTGGCCCGATGGACCCCTGTGAAGGAAGGAAGGAAGGAAGGAAGAAGGCGAGCTCTCCCTCCCTCTCCCACCCCCTCACTCTTTCCCTCCCTCACCCTCTCTCTCTCCCTCCCCCTGTATCTCCCTGCTTTACTCTCTCTCCCTCCCTCCCTTCTCCTCTCCCTCCCCTCTCCTCTCCCTCCCTGCCCCTCTCCTCACCCTCCCTCCCCCTCTCCTCCCTCCCCCTCTCCTCTCCCCTCCACCCCTTCCCCCCTCCTCCTCCTCCCCCTTCCCCCCTCCCCCCTCCCCAACCCCCTCCTCCCCCTCATCCCTCTTCCCCCCCTCCCTCTTCCCCCTCCCCCTCCTCCTCCTCCTCCCTCTTCCCCCCCTCCTCCTCCTTCCTCTTCCCCTCTCCCCCTCCTCCCTCTTCCCCCTCCTCCCCCTTCCCCCCTCCCCCTCCTCCCTCTTCCCCCTCCCCCTCCTCCCTCTTCCCCCCCTCCCCTCCTCCCTCTTCCCCTCCTCCCTCTTCCCCCCTCCCCCCTTCCTCTTCCCCCTCCCCCCCTCTTCCCCCCTCCCCCTCCTCCCCCTCCCTCTTCCCCCTCCCTTTTCCCCTCTCCCCTCCCCCTTCTCCCCTCCCTGAGCCCTCATCCCCCACTCCAATCCCTCTTTCTGCCCCGGGGCCCGGGCCTCGGCACCTGGATGAACTAGTTCCCCTGGATGTTTTTGGCGGCCTCGGCCGTCACCCTGATGCCGTTGGCCGAGGCGAAGACGGTGACCTGGTCGGCTTTCCGCCCCGGGGCCCGGGCCTCAGCACCTGAATGAATGCGTTCCCCTGGACACTTTTGGCGGCCTCAGCCGTCACCCGGATGCCATTGGCCGAGGCGAAGACGGTGACGTGGTTGCGGAAATGAACGGCCTTCAGCAGGTTCGACAGGTTCCGGGCGCGCAGGGAATCCGCTGAACTCGAGGCCCAGGCTTCCCGCGCTGCTAGGCCGCGGCTCCGCGCATCCACTACAATAAAGAGATTCCTAAATATTAAAGTTCAGGTTTTTAAGCACCCCATATCTAAGAAGACAACTGCAGAAAAGAACCTAATGGGGTACACACAGAAAGTGGGAAAAATAAACACACAGAAAGTGGGAAAAATAAATCAATAGTTAGGAATCAAGATGGCGACCACTCACCTCAGCTCAGAAGGATTAGGCCCGCCCACGCACGCAATGAAATGCCCCCCGTGACGCACCGATTGGTGAACCATCAGGTTAATCCCCTGTACGATTGGTCAACCATCACGTCACTCAACGCTAATGAGTGGAATGTTGCCATTTTTTGAACCTTTTTTGTATACTGTCCGAACAATTTTTGTCTGACCAAAAAGTAAATATGCCTATTAGACTCCCCTAATGATAAGCTTTCTTTTGATATAACATGTGTGTAGGTATGCCCTATAACTTTTGAGTGTATAGCGGACAGACAGATAGACAGACAGACAGACAGACAAACAGAGAGACAAACAGACAAACCGCTTTATATATATAGATTGTGGTGGAGACCACATAGGGACAGTAACACAATTCACTATGTATAGCCAATGTTGTTATCGCTCCACGTTATGTACGGAACTTGGTTGGGTTATCGGGGCAGTGTCCCTTTAAGAGTCGTCGATTGTGTGATGACGTCATAGACCTGCGACGAGGTCGAGTCCCTCAGTCCATGCGGAGAGTTAATAAAGCTAACACGCATTTTTCTTTGCTGCTACGAAAGTCTCGGTGTCTGTTGATTTCCAGCGACTCCTACAATATGAACATTTAGTCTAATTATCAATTAAATATTGTACCAGATGTAACCAGGCATCTCTTTCCTGCCTCTATCTTTTACGACCAACTCATTGGCCACGATTTTCCCTACCTCGGCGGGTCTGTGGCAGGCGATGTCAGTGGCGGGTCATGGCCCCGCTGTTGGTTCCAGCCTGCTGTGTAGAATGACTTTCCCCTGATTTGGTGTGTTAAGCTTGCCCAGCACGTTTCCCGATCCAATTGAAGGAAGCAGGTCTGATGATGTCATTTGATGATGTCTCATCAGCCGGTTTCCTTAAGGGATCATGCACAAATTTACTTTGACATTTGTTCTGTCGGTGTTCTACAGCATTGAGGTGCTGCAAACACTGACAAGCACTGCACAAAGGTACACGGTTGCACCCAGGCTCTCCCATGACTCCCTCCATATGCTTATGGAGGGAGTCACAGCACGCAGGGAGGTCCTCTTCCCTTCCCATGGGCGGAAGACACCTCCCCAGGAGACCAATGCAGCCTGGTTGCACATTGTACAGGAGGGCTCAAGCAGGGATGTTGCCAGGAAGTCCAGGCTGCAGTGGCACAAACCTTTCAATGATCTCAATAGATCATGAAATGTTACTGCAAAAGCCATACTCAACCTCATTCTGCTGTGCCACTCATCACATCCCCATCACTCTGCCTTCCCTACCATACTCCTGCACATCCGTACTCACACCAACTTACCTTGCACCTCCACCCATCCCTCGCTATCTGCATTATCACTTCCCCATCATACTGTGTGCACCTTTGGAAGTGGCTTAGTGATTTGCAGTGAATGGTGAGACATAATGGTACCCCCCGCAATATTGATGAGTGTGAAAGGAATGGCTTGGGCATTGTAGGGATGCTTTATGGTTTTGCTGTGGGGTGGTGACAACCTGGTGCCTCATGTGGCAGCCAGGGTGTGCAGCATTAAGTGAAGTAAATGTGGCCATGGTGAGGCCATCCCTGGTGTCCCGGGCAGCAATGTGTTTGGGTGCTGATGCCCTGTGTCCTGTGCAGCATCAGGTGATTACAGAGAAGGTTGGTGTTGTTGTTGGTGCTGCTGGTGTGCCTGGTGATGTTGGTGTTGTGGCTGATGGTGGTCAGATTCTGAGGACCAAGGACAGAGACTATAAACCATACCCCTGCTGATGGAATAGATGTCAGGTGAAGTTGAGATGACAGAAGCGATCTGTCAATGGTGAGAGAGCTTGTTCCAATGAGGTGACACTGGATTAGAGTTTGCTGTAAACACTTGCCATCTGCACAAAGCTCAATCTCTCTTCCAAATGCAGTAAGCAACAGCTTCTGAGCTTGGAAAGTGAACAGCTGCGAGGTGGGAGCTTTTATAGCACATTTCAAGCTGTCAAGTAATGAGATGATTCTAAGGCCATTCAACTCCCACCCAGCTTAACAGATATGATCCCCAAGTAGCATGGACCCCATTGGTGCGCTGGTAAATTCTAAAAGTGAGCTCAAAATTGTTAATTCACTGTTAACAAGGTCATAATGACCTGAATTGCTTCCCCTGCCGCTGCATGTCGAGTCTGCTCAGCGCCAACAGACCTGACATTTGGTAAAGGTACGTGGTGGCAGGTTGACAGCGGAGTCCTGACCTGCTGGGGGAAAAAACACTTTCCCACCCAACCCGCCACCGATCGTGTCCGCCGACCCCCCAGAAAATTGCCCCATCATGTGGATAAGGCCCTGTTTGATATCAAAGCCATGTGAAGTGGGTTTTGTTTTTAATCCCTCTACTGCTAGTATAAGTGCATAGAAATCCTAAATGCACTGTAATTGAGAAGAATTAATACCAGACTTCAGTATTTTTCCTGTGAGTCATAATTTATACTTCTTAATGAAATTACATCTCATCATCGAGCTGGACAGCTGTAGCCTCGTGACAAACTCAAAGTTGCAACGAGAAAAATTACTTGAGAAATTGGGAATATAAATTTATGAAATAGATCTGTACAAAGCCCAATCAAAAGTTGTCTATTTTAGCATTAGAATTCCCATAGACAGTAAAGTCTGAGCAAGAAATGGGATAGTTCTTTCAACAGCTACTGAAAGGAATGCATCCCAGACCAATAACAGAAGCACACTGAACAAATTCCAGTGAAAATATATAATCTACAGTAAGTAAGACCAATGGGAATCTCAATGCCTGTTATCTGATGAGTCACGCGGACAAAACTTATTGCGATAACGAGCATATAAATCAAAGTACTGAATTATGAGGAAAGATTGGTAAAACTAAGCCTCTTTAGCCACGGAGGGAAGTGAATGAAAAGCAACATACAAAATACTGAACAGCATAGATAAGATTAATAGAGAGCATTACTCCATAAGAATAGTAGAATGAGAGGGCATCGGTTAAAACTAGTGAAAAGAATAATTAGGACAAATTTCAGGAATCCAACAGCCCCCCACCCCTCTCTTTCCCTCCCCCCTCTCCCCCTCTCCACTCTTCCCCCTCCTCCCCTCTCACATATTGGGGGCAGTAGGGGGGGTGCGGGGAGGACTGCCTTGGTGTACAGGTTGGTGGGAGGATTTCCTATTATTGGAAAAATCATTAATCACTGGACTATCTGTAAGGAATTTAATATGGGCAAAATACATAACCTGAGAATTGATGTCCTGTGCCCTCAGTACTGCCTTTTACATTAACAAAGCTCATATGATGATGAACATGCTCAGTGGAGAGATCGCTGAGACTGTATACCTATTCGTTCTGTCACATAAATAGGATTTGTTTCATGCCTGTTGGCGAGCTCTCATCTTTGTTTGAAAAACCTGGGTACAAAAGCTTTGAAACAGTTTGGACCTGGGATCAGGTCCTACTCTTGTCTGCCAAAACTGCTCACTATTCCAGGATCATTCTGGAATGTGAAGATAGTCCCCAGCATCCATTCTCTACTGCTAAACATCTTCTTAAACCCATCTCCCCTGTATCCTCCACACTCACCTCCAACAAGTGCAAGGAGCTCATGGACTTCTTTGTCTCTAAGATTGAGACCATCTGGTCAGCTGCCTCTGCCACTTCCCTTCCTTCCCCTAGCCCACCGGGCCAAAATTTCTCTAAGGTTCCCCCCGCCCAAGCCCTGAACTCACATCTTTCTCCAGTTTCTTTCCAATATCCCCTCTTGACCTCTCCGCACTCATCTTGTCCATGACACCCTCTTCCTGCTCCCTTGACCCTTTTTCCACTTACCACCAAATTTACTTTTCTGGCTCCCATGTTAGCTGCCATTGGTAACTGTTAAGTCTGTGTGTTATATTGAGAATTACTACACAGACCACAAGAGTAAATTTTAACAGGTCTTTACTAGTCGAAGGTCAGGGCGGAACTGCCCAATAAATCATTACACAGCACTTATATACTGGTGTGGTCACCACCGGTATTACAGTATACAGCAGCCAAGATAAAGTAGTGCAACCCTTAAAATAGTTCTCTTAAAGGTGGAACGGTTACATACACTACAATCCTCCCTTTTTAGCTTAACAGTATATATTCCCCATTAAACATAACATCATAACATATATACAAAACTTCATGTAAAAACAGTTCACAGATTCAGTCTCTCTGGAGGCTTCCTGACTCGGTCCGGATAATGCCTCGGTGGTGTAGTAGTTTTCGGTGGCGTAGTAGGTTCTCGTTGCTGGGGTGACTCATCTAATAGTCCTTCACTGGACTTAGCAGCTTGAACTTTCGTAACTTCAGAACCAGCATTGTTGACTTCTAAAGGCTCGAGTACCTTGGGAAGTTTTTCTACTTCCAGACTGATTTGGCTCAGTTTGGAGGGACCACGTGCGTGACCTGGTAGGGGTGATAATGGTTCAGATGAGTCATCATCTTCTGCTTCCTCTCTATTGTCTTCTATTTCCTCCATCACTTCAGCTTTTGCCTCTGCCACCAATTCCCTGAGTGGCTTATTACTGCTGACACTGCTCACAAAAGGGTGCTCTTTCTTCTTAGCTTTCAACTGATCGATGAATTTGACATATTCCCTTTCTTGCTCAGCTTTGATTCGTTTGGCCTCATTGCGCAGACGGTTTGTGTGTTCCTGTTCCATTTTCTCAATCAGCTGCTTCTGCTGTCTTTCCAGATTCCCCCACTCTGTGTCAAAGAACTTTTTCTTTGCATTCATCTCTTGTTCAAAACGGCGAATCATTTGTTCTAATTGCTGTTGTAGTTTGAAATTGAGTTGAGTTCGAGCCCGGTGTTCCTCAGAAATGTGCATGTCTGTAGACTGGACAGACTCAGAATTCTCTGTCAAACTATGTTGTTGTTGTTCAGTGGAATTCTGTTCTGATACTTTGTTCTCTTCTGAAGCATTTATGCACTCCTTCGTTTTTCCATCATTAGTCTGCAAGTCCATTTTAGACTTGTCTTTTGCACATGGGCTGGTCTTACCATCATCAGTTCCAGAGTCTGAGCTGATTGTCCTCACCGAGTTCTCACTCTCTGCTTTGTCACTGTCACTGCTGCATATGCCCTCATCCAATATTCTGGACAATCGTTCAGGTTTAACATCTTTTTTTTCCGGAGTCTACCGTTATTGCTTTTAGGGAGTGCCAGTCCATATTTATTTTCCTGATCCACTCCCATCCCAGAAGTGGTGGACCTCCCTCAGGTAGTACATATATGTCCATTCCTTGGTGTTCTTTGCCCTTGTGTATCACCTTGACTTTTATCTTTCCGATGGGGTATACTTTTTGCCCTGTGTATGTCTGCAATACTATCTCCGTATCCCGTAGGGGAATATGTGTGAATAACCTTTTGTAATCTTGCTTATTCATGACCGTCAACGCCGATCCGGTGTCCAATTCCATCTTCACTTGGACTCCTGCTATCTGAAGTGTGACCCAGATAGTTTGTCGGTCAGCTTCCTTACTCACATTGTGAATTCTCAGACTACCCAGTTCCTTGCTGTTGGAGTCTGAATCCGAATTCTGTTCATCCGAACTCTTCTCAGCCACCTTATGTACCTTTCTGCACTTTTCCTGCGGTGACTTTTTGTTGCTGGTCTTCTTTCCTGACCGGCATACTTTAGCTATGTTACCAAGCTTGCCACATTTTCTACATTCCTGGTTTTTAAACCAGCATTGGTTCTGATCGTGTGTTGTCTTTCCACAACGATAACATTTCGTTGTACCCAAAGCCATTTGATCTACGCTGAGTACCGTTGCCTTCAGCTGCATTTCCACAGTGCCTCTCGCTGCGGCTTCGTGCGATGCTGCAATAGTGACAGCCTTATCAAGTGTAAGATCATTCTCTTCAAGCAGCCGCTTTTGTGTTCCTTCTTTCGACAATCCACACACGAATTTGTCTCTCAGTGCCTCTGTCAGTCTTTCCCCAAACTGACAGTATTTCGCTAGCTTACGCAGTTCAATTAAATACTCCGCGTTGCTTTCCTCTTCCCGTTGCGTTCTCGCATAAAATTTAAATCGTTCTGCTAACATCAGCGGTGTGGGGTTCAAATGATTTCTCAGGACAGCAACAATATTAGCGAAAGTCTGATCCACCGGTTTAGCTGGTGATACAAGATGCTTCAATAGCCCGTATGTCTTCGCACCCATTGAGTTTAGTAAGGTTAGTGCTTTATCATTATTTGATATTTTATTTGCCTTACGATAAATCTCTATGCGTTCTACATACGTGGCCCAATCTTCAACATCGGGATCGAAATCGTTGATGTTACCACGCTTAGGCATCCTCGCAATCTTCTTGAGAAACAAAAAGAAATTTTTCTTTTATTTATTTATTTTTTTTAAATGGCGGTTTCCCGCGCTCGTCTTCTTCCCCCGCCTACGAAGATGGCGGCTTCCCGCATTTGCCTTTCTCCCCCGCTGGCTGTAATGGCGATTGCCGTATTGCTGCGTTCGCCCTCCCCAGCAGTTTTCAAATCGTGCCTCCCAGCCCCTCTTGCAATCCGGTCCTTTCCCCCGGCTGCGGCTGAGTTTTCCGCGGTTTTTTAAAATTTTTATTTACTCCCGCGCCTTACGCTGTCCCGGTCGCTGCGCCTCACGGTCTCGGTAGCTGCCCGGCCTTTTTCACCGGTCGCGGTCGAGCTCTCTCTCGACGCTGTTGCGTCTCCCAGCCCGCTTGCAGCCCGGTCTTTCGCACCGGCTGCGTTTGCATTCACCGCGGCTCCCGTGCCTTACGCTGTCCCGGTCGCTGCACCTCGCGGCCTCGGTAGCTGCCCGGCCTTTTTCACCGGTCGCGGTCGAGCTCTCTCTCGACGCTGTTGCGTCTCCCAGCCCGCTTGTAGCCCGGTCTCTCACACCAGCTGCGTTTGCATTCACCGCGGCTTCCGTGCCTTACGCTGCCCCAGTCTCAGCGCCTCTGGCCCCGACTTCTGTCCAGCTCTTTTCCCCGGCCGTGGTCGAGTTCTCCACCCTTATATCCTCCGTTTTTCCCTCCCCTACTTCACAGCCAACGTGGCCGACTTGCTACTCGTCGCTGATCGGCTTACCCACCACCGTGATAGAAGGGATGATCACTGCCTGTTGCTGATGGAAGGCTTCATGTCAGAATTCTTCCTTTGCTCTGCAGACCCGAGTCTTTTCTCAGCAGAATGATGAGGGCGAATGCCTCTTCTTGACGCCCGTTAAACTGCCTTGGATGTATCTCTGCCGTAGGGTAAGATCGTACTCGTCGCCACTGTTAAGTCTGTGTGTTATATTGAGAATTACAACACAGACCACAAGAGTAAATTTTAACAGGTCTTTACTAGTCGAAGGTCAGGGCGGAACTGCCCAATAAATCATTACACAGCACTTATATACCGGTGTGGTAACCACCGGTATTACAGTATACAGCAGCCAAGATAAAGTGGTGCAACCCTTAAAATAGTTCTCTTAAAGGTGGAACGGTTACATACACTACAGTAACAGTTCGCTCTCCTTAGGTACTGTCCCACTCTCTTTCAAATCTGCTGTCATCACCCCCTCCTCAAAAAACCAACCCTTGACCCCTCCATCCTTGCAAACTACCACCCCATCTCCAATCTCCCTTTCCTCTCAAGTCCTTGAACTTGTTGTCGCCTCCCAAATCCATGCCCATCTTTCCTGGAACTCCATGTTTGAATCCCTCCAATCTGGTTTACGCCCCTACCACAGTACCGAAACGGCTCTCATCAAAGTCACAAATGACATCCTTTGTGACTGTGACAAAGGTAAACTATCCCTCCTCATACTTCTTGACTTGTCTGCAGCCTTTGACATGGTTGACCACTCCATCCTTCTCCAAAGCCTCTCCACCATTGTCCAGCTGGGTGGGACTGCACGCACCTGGTTCCATTCTTATCTATCTAATCGTAGCCAGAAAATCACCTGCAACGGCTGCTCTTCCCGCTCCCGCGTCATTACCTCTGGGGTCTCCCAAGGATCTATCCTTGGCCCCCTCCTATATCTCATCTATATGCTGCCCCTTTGCGACATCATCCGAAAACACAGCGTCACTTTCCACATGTACACTGACAACACCCAGCTCTACCTCACCACCACTTCTCTCGACCCCTCCACAGTCTTTAAATTGTCAGACTGCTTGTCTGACATCCAGTACTGGGTGAGCAGAAATTTTGAACTAATTTAATATTGGGAAGACTGAAGCCATTGTCTTCGGTCCCCGCCACAAACTCCATTCCCGAGTCACTGACCCCATCCTTCTCCCTACCACCTGCCTGAGGTTGAACTAGACTGTTCGCAACCTTGGTGTCATATTTGACCTTGAAATGAGCCTCTGACCACGTAACTGTGGCATAACTAACACCACCTATTTCCACCTCCATAACATTGCCCTTGTCTACCCTGCCTCAGCTCATCTGTGGCTGAAACCCTCATCCATGCCTTTGTTACCTCTAGACTTGACTATTCGAACTCACTCCTGGCTGGCCTCCCACATTCTACCCTATATAAACTTGAGGTCATCCAAATCTCGGCTGCCCGTATCCTAACTCGCACCAAGTCCTGTTCACCCATCACCCTGTGCTCGCTGACCTCCATTGGCTCCCGATTAAGCAATGCTTTGATTTCAAAATTCTCATCCTTGTTTTCAAATCCCTCCATGGCCTCGCCCCTCCCTCTCTCTGTAATCTCCTTCAGCCCCACAACCACACCCCCACCCATCCCCCACCCCCGAGACATCTGCACTCCTCAAATTCTGCCCTCTTGAGCACCCATGATTATAATCGCTCAACCTTTGGTGGCTATGGCTTCAGCTGCCTAGGCCCTAAGCTCTGGAAGTCCCTCCCTAAACCTCTCTGCCTCTCTACCTCTCTTTCCTCCTTTAAGACGCTCCTTAAAACCTACCTCTTCGACCAAGCTTTTGGTCATCTGTCCTAATTTCTTCTTATGTGGCTCAGTGTCAAATATTTGTCTTATAACACTCCTGTGAAGCGCCTTGGGATGTTTTACTACATTAAAGGCGGTATATAAATACAAGTTGTTGTTGTTGGGTGTTTAGAAGCTCATGGTCTGTGCTTTCTCTCATAAGTCTGGTTTACATCTCTGAGGCAGAGCACCTCCTCTAGCATATTAATGATTGAGCTATAAGGCCTCATTCATCAGCTCCTCTTTAATTCAATAGATTCCCACATTGCCATGGTAGCCGAGCTTATCAACATCATTATCCTTGTATCATAATTCAGTTATGTTGTAAGAGATTTATTTTTTTCCCAAGGTGAGAGAGTAACCCTCTGTATCACATTCCCTGTTCTCAATGAGCCTGAATTTGCAGTTGGAGGCTTTCCCCAGGGAAATGCCTCCAATCCGCAAATAATGTCTGCGCCAACTTCTGCCTCGGGATCCATGGAGACTCGCGCTCCTGGGCCTCTATGCGTAGACATTTTTAGAGGCCCACGTATCCCAGGGGCACAGGCGGTTCGTAAGCCCGGCCCGACCAATGAAAGAAGAGATCCCCATTCATACTGCAAAAAGAAAATACTGCAGATGCTGGAAATCTGAAGTAAAAACAGAAAATGCTGGAGATACTCAGCAGGTCAGACAGCATCTGTGAAGAGAGAAACAAAGTTAACATTTCAGGTCAATGCTGCCTGACCTGCTGAGTATCTCCAGCATTTTCAGTTTTTACTCCCCATTCATACTTATGGGGATTCCATTTTCAGACGGAATCTCCATAAGCAAGAAATGGGATCACATAAAAAACACATTTACATACCAGATAATTTTTTTTAAATTACATATTTAAAATTAATTAAAATACAATTTAATTCAATATTTAAAACAAAAATGTAATTTTTTGAAAAATAAATGTAAACGTTTTAAAAGGACTAAAAATAACCTGAACTTATTTTACAAGCTTTTTTTAGTTTAAATAATTTTTTTAATGTATTTTTATGTTCATTTAAACTTTTACGCTGGTAAAGGCAGGCCTTATGCTTTTACCAGGCATAAGAATTTCACGGGCATTCGCTAGGCAGTAGTTGGGCAAATAGCTCGCGAATGTTCATTTCCTGAGGATGCGGAGGATTCTTGACAGATCGCAAGTTTCGGGATTTCACGCGTGGGCTTTGTGCGTGAAAACTCAGAAACTGCGGGGGCCCTGTATGCACCCGTAGGCCCTGGAAAATCCGGGTCGATATTTCTCAGATGGTCAATTGGATTTGAAACGTTTTGAAAAATGTGTTTTTACTGTGTTTAGATTGGATGTAATTTTGTAGTTCAGGTAACTTCTTACTTCTTATGTCAGTAATGATAACTGTAGCATTAGCAGAATGTTTAGGCCAAGCCAGGCTCTATCTCATCTCATCAACAATTGAGACTTCAAGGAGTGTATTATTACAGTTTGTTTTTAATGTAATTCTTTGAGATTTAGCCTCACAGATTCCCTCTTTATTAAAATATTTGTAGCTACTTTTTCAATCAAGAACAGATTGATTTTCACAATAGGTTCTGGCAGCTTTCTGTAAGCGAGTTAGGAGCAAGCTCAATCGACAGCCACCATAACCATTGGCATTACGAGAAGCTTTATACATACTTTTTAACAAAACTTTAGTTAGGAGTCATCTCCTCTCACCATTATTGAACGCAATGCAAAACTCTCCTTTGTTGCTTACTAACTTAACATTGGGAATTATACTTGACAATATTAATGGAAAATGCCCAATAGCCTTGTGTAATATTCCTTTGGCTACTATTTTAATGATAGCATTAAACCACTTAGTTAGTGTGGTGATTCCCATTTTTCCAATGCAAGGACAAACCTGTGTGTAAAATCCAGTGTGTTTATCCTCATCTGTCTGTGCAAACTATGCACACTAATTTATATCAATTTGTGATACAATGATGATTAATGATACTAAAAAGAATACGTATGTGCAATATAATCTTGTGGAGGCAGAGGGCATGATGGAGGTGCTTAATGAGTACTTTACATCTGTCTTCACAAAAGAAAAGGATGAATTTAATGTTGCTGTAGAGGGGGAGGGATTAGAGATATTGGAAAGCATAAAAATAGATAGAAAGGAGGTGCTAACTTGGTTGGCATCACGCAAAGTTAAAAACAGAAAAGAAAGACTTGCATTTATATAGCGTCTTTCATAACCACCGGACGTCCCAAAGTATTTTACAGCCAATTAAATACTTTTTCAAGTGTAGTCACTGTTGTAACAAGTCATCTGATCCAGATGGGATGCATCCTTGGTTGCTGAGGGAAGCAAAGGTGGAGATAGTAGAAACTTTGACCACAATCTTTTAAACCATATTGGGGTGATGCCAGAGGACTGGAGGATTGCAAATGTTACATCCCTGCTCAAAATATAAACCTGGTAACTACAGACCAGTCAGTCTAGCGTTAGTGATGGGGTAAATTCTAGAGACCATTGTCAAGGACAAAATTAATTCTCACTTGGAGAATTATAGGTTAATAAAGGACAGCCAACACAGATTTGCTATAAAGGCAAATTATGCCTAACTAACCTGATTGAGTTCTTTGATGAATTCATGGTTGATGAAGGTAGTGCAGTAGATGTTGTATATATGGACTTTCAAAAGGCATATGATAAAGTGCCACAAAACAGACTTATTCAGAAAATAGAAGCACATGGGAATAAAGGGACAATGGTAACTTGCGTATCTAATTGGCTAAGGGTTAGGAGGCAGAGAATAGTGGTGAATGGATGTTTTTCTGATTGGAGAGAAGTATACAATGGGGTACCCCGAGTCTTTAATAGGATCATTGCTTTTCATGTTATATATAAATGACCTGGACTTGGGTATAGGAAGTACAATTTTGAAGTTTGCGGATGATACAAAACTTGGCAAAGTACTAAATATTGAGGAGGATAGTAGCAGACTTCAGGAGGACTTAGATAGACTGGTGAAATGGGCAGACAGATGGCAGATGCAATTTAATGTACATTAGTGTGAAGTGATCCACTTTGGGAAGAACAATATGGAGAGGCAGTATTTTCTTTTCGTTCATGGGATGTGGGCATCACTGGCAAGGCCAGCATTTATTGCCCATCCCTAATTGCCCTTGCGAAGGTGGTGGTGAGCTGCCTTCTTGAACCACTGCAGTCTGTGTGGTGAAGGCACTCCCACAGTGCTGTTAGGATGGGAGTTCCAGGATCTTGACCCAGCGACGATGAAGGAATGGTGATATACTTCCAAGTCAGGATGATGTGTTAAAGGAAGGTCTCTGAGAAGACAGAAAATGCTGCAAATGCTCAGCAGGTCAGGCAACATCCATGGAGAGAGAAACAGAGTTCACGGGCTGGATTTTGCAGGGGCTCAGCAGGTGCAATTGGTGGTGGGTCGGATGGGAAAGTGTCTTTTTCCCCCAGCAGTTCAGGACCCCACTTGAACCCGCCACACACGCCTTTACCAAATGTTGGGTCTGTCAGCGCTGAACAGACCCGGCACGCAGCGGCGGGGGAGACAATTAAAAGCATTAATGGCTTGTTTACAGCCATTTAACAATGGGTTTTTCCTAGCTTTTTGAATTTAACAGGTCGCCTACTGGTTTAACACTGTGCCTAGACCTCGTCTGTGAAGCTGAGGTGGGAGGTCAGTGGCCATTGAATCAGCTGATGAGTGACAGCTTCAAATATCAAGTCAAAGCTCCCAGCTGATTGAGAAATGTTCCCTTAACCACTAGTTTCTCTAAACTACATTCCCACTACAGATTCAGAATGCTGCAAGTCTTTACACAAGTCTCCATCCAGCGTGACATCATTACCTCTCCCACCATTGATTGCTTCTGTCATCTCTACTTCACTTGCCATCTATTCCATCAGCATCGGTGCACTTTATAATCTTTTACCTTGGTCCTCAGAATCCCACCACGATCAGCTCCAACACCAGCAGCACCAGGCACACCAGCAGCACCAAAAACAACACCAACCTTCTCCACAATCAACTGACGTTGCACAGGACAGAGGGCATCAGCATCTGAGCCAGGGATGGCCCCACCATGGCCAGATTTACTTCACTTGATGTTGTACACACTGGCTGCCACATGATGAGCCAGGTTGGCACCACCCCACACCAACACCATAAAGCATCCCTACAATGTCCAAGCCATTCATTTCACACTCATTACCATTGCGGGGCGTAACATTATGTCTCACCATTCACTGCAACTCACTAGGCCACTTCCAAAGGTGCACACAAATCTGTCCAAGAACGCAAAGTGTTGTAAATAAAGGTTTCAATATTTGACACTACATTAACAGAAACTTTACATGAACATTGCATAACACACCCAAGTGCCTACCCTTGTGTGTTGTTAGTTGGTATGATTGCACTAGGATGAGGATGAGTGTGAGGGGTGGCTAGTGAGATGGGGATGTGATAATATAGATAGGAAGGGTTGGGTGGAGTTGCAAGGTAAGTTGGTGTGAGTAAAGATATGCAGGAGTAGGGTAGGGAAGGCAGAGTGATGGGGATGTGACGAGAGGCACAGCAAAATGTTGCGGTACAGAGGGATCTGGGGGTCCTTGTACATGACACACAAAAAGTTAACTTGCAGGTACAGCAAGTAATTAGGAAGGCAAATGGAATGTTGACTTTTATTACAAAGGAGATGGAGTATAAAAGTAGGGAAGTCTTACTACAACTGTACAGGGTGTTGTTGAGACCACACCTGGAGTACTGCGTACAGTTTTGGTCTCCTTATTTAAAGAGGGATATACTTGCATTGGAGGCAGTTCAGAGAAGATTCACTAGGTTAATTCCTGGGATGAAGGGGTTGTCTTATGAAGAAAGGTTGAGCAGGTTGGGCCTATACTCACTGAAGTTTAGAAGAATGAAAGGGGATCTTATAGAAATGTATAAGATTCTGAGGGGGCTGGACAGGGAAGATGCAGAGAGGATGTTTCCCCTCGTGAGGGAATCTAGAACTAGGGGGCATAAGAATAAGGGGTCACCCATTTAAAACGGAGATGAGGAGGAATTTCTTCTCTCAGATGATCGTGAATCTTTGGAATTCTCTACCCCAGAGAGCTGTGGAGGCTGGGTCATTGAATATATTTAAGGTGGAGATAAACAGATTTTTGAACGATAAGGGAGTCAAGTGTTCTGGGGAGCGGGCAGGAAAGTGGAGTTGAGGCCAAGACCAGCCATGATCTTATTGAATGGCAGAGCACGCTCAAGGGGCCAAATGGCTTACTCCTGCTCCTATTTCTATGTTCTTATGAGGTTGAATGTGGATTTGTACTAACGTTTCGTGATCTACTGAGATCATTGAAAGGTTTGTGGCACTGTACCCAGGTCCTCCTGACCACATCCCTGCTTGTTCCCTCCTTTGCAATGTGCAACCAGGCTGTGTTAATCTCTGAGGAAGGTCTCTTCCACCCATGGGAAGCGAAGAGGACCTCCCTGTGTGCTCTGACTCCCTCCAAATGTCAAAAGAAAGTTGGTCATGGTCCCTTTAAGGTAATCGGCTGATGATGTGTCATCAAATTACGTCACCAGACCCGCATCCTCTAATTGGCCGGGAAACTCGCTGGGTGGGCTTAACAAGCCCAATCAAGGGAAATTCATTTTGGAGGCTGGGGTGGAGACAGCAGCGGGGCCAGGACCCACCACCCACGTCGCCCACCACGGATCCACCGAGGTTCGTAAAATCCAGCCCCTCGTCTCAGGTCAAGATGCTGCCTGACCAGCTGAGGATTTCCAGAATTTATGCTGTAATTTCAGATTTACAGCATTTGCTCGCAGAGGGAAGAGGAAGAAGTTGAAGAGGAGGAAGCAGAAGGAAGGATGCAACCCAGCCAGCCCCTTTCTGTTCGGGATATCCAGGATGGAATCATCCACCTGCAGTATCAGTGGCCACAACCCCAATTCCCCATTCCACATTTGTTCCCACACCTTACCTTCACTCTGTTACTGACCATAACAGCGTCCTCTTGGCCACAATGCTGAAATAAAAGACTCCACAAAGCAAACCTTCCAATCCAACATTATACATATATGCATCCAATATGAGATCAAGAAATCACCCTTGTGCATTTCATTAGGGACTGTCTTGTGCGCGCCTTTGCCTATCCTAGTGATGTCACACAGTGCTACCCAATTGGCTGCAGCATGGCTGGTGGAAGGCTGCTGACTTTCAGTGGGGGACACTGCAAATAGCCTTGCTGGTCGACCTTGAGGAGCTGGTGGTTGGGAATGTCAAATCAAGTGATGGCTTTTTCTTTTACTTTTTCTTCTTTTTTTCTTTTTCTTCTTCTTCTCTGTCCTCTCCCTCTTCTTGGTCAACCGCTGGCTGGGCAGGCTGCATGTCTTGGATCTGTGAAATGAGGAAGACACAAGGGTGGAGTTGTAGTGATGGGAGGGCAGGAAAGCAAGAGGTGCATACCAGAAGGAAGATAACCTATGAGGATACTAGCATCTTTTATCCTTTCTGCATCAGCGCTGGCCAATTGCTCAGCCATGTCCCTGCCAAGAATGGCCTGCACCGTCTCCTCCAAGAGGTTGGCATGATGCTAGGAATGGGAGATGTGCCTTGTGATTTGGTGCAGATTGTTGGTAGGTGAGTGATTGCGGGGGTGGGGGGGCAGGGGTCGTGCATTGAGCAGTGTGTGAAGCGAGTGATGCAGTTAGTAGGAGACGGCTTTGGAAGATGCATTCACTGACCTTGACCAGTGGTCTGAGGTCATGAAGCTTCTTTGGGTACTGGAGCCAGGTGCTTGGAGCGACACTGCTGGCAGTGACGGCCTCAGTGATCTGGTCACACATCCTCCTTTCTGGAGGGCCTCCTGGCCCCTGTGGGTAGAGGACTTCTCATGCAGTGTTGACCACCTGCACAAAGCTGGAGTGCTGCGTGTGAGACCCTGGGTGCCACTTCCCTGGCTTGCTGAGCCATTTGTGTTAGTGCTGAAGCATGTTTCCCATTTTTTGAGGTTCGGAAGGGAATTCAGCTTCAAGAGTTGAATAATCACATTTGGGACTTGCTTTTTAATGCTAACTTTTTTTTGAAAGGCAGTAAAGGCTGAAAACTTCATTTTTTCACTGCATTTTAATTTTATTAGTTCTGAGTGCATTGCCCCTTTAGTTCATAGCCCTTTTAATTGGCCACAATTCCATGTGAAGTCCACAGCCTCGCTCCCAGAGGCTGTTTGAAGATCGAACGCTGCACATGGATGGAAACTTCGCCTCAGAGGTGTCCACCAATGCCACCAGGAGGGCATTGCGTGGAAGGTTAGCGCTGCCCCCCAGATAAATTTATTCTCCTTAGAGTTGCAACCATTTTCAGCAGCTGTTAACTCCAGTTGCCGGTCACTCTGGCAACTTTCATGGTGAACACAAATTTCTAGGCCTATCATTCTATAATTAACTTTGTTCTGCTTATTTGTGCAAAAAGAAAAATGGTGAGCAAAGGTGCAAACGTGTTAAAAGCAGACAAAGGCTCTGCATTTTAATAATTAGAAAAACACATGGGCTGAGAAATTGGACTTGGGCCCAAAATGGTTGCCAAGTCAGCAAAGTGACTGCGTTGGTCCCTGGCAGACTGAGGCCCGATCGAAGCTGGTCCATCCAGCCTTGTCCCATACAGTTGTGATGCCTTATAAATCAGATCAAGAGACTCCTTACCCATTACTTTGAGCCTGGACACAGTGCCGCTAACGAATTCTGCTAAAGGAAGCGGGAGTTTAGCGGAGGCGGAAACCGGTAGGGCCCCGCTCTGCTTTGCAGGCGATGACGACGTCATCACCGTGCACAGCACCCCGTTTTTGCCCCACCTGCAAAATTGGCCTGCACCCCCTGAATCTGCACCGGGCAATGACAGTGACCGATTCAGGGGGTGGGAACGGAGCGGCAGGAGGCTCGTGGGGCGCTAAGTAAAGGAGGTAGTGAGCGGGGAAAAGAAAATGGGCCGACTTACTTGTTGCGTCCCATTGCGTCTTTGAACGCGGGGTTCCTGCTGCGATCTGGCAGCCTGGTACTCCTCTTGAGTGCCGGGCTGCTGGCACAGCACCCCGCTCCCCAGTGGTCCAGGTAGGGCCCTGCAGAGTTGTGTGCTTGGACCCTCCCCTTTAATGAGGGTAAGAGCCCTTCCATGTGGCAGCACTACGTGGCCCAGTGCATAGCGCTGCAGAACGCACCGCCCAGATATTCGGGGTTAGCAGTCTAAGAAGGAAGTGGAGCGCTTGAATTGCTTGGTGTGCTAAAACTGAAGTTAGCAATCACCGGCGCTATTTTTCGCCGGGTGCTAAATTTAGTGCCCAGGCGATGTTAGTGACCCAAAATGGTTGCTAACAAATTTTTCCCCCCTTGATTTTAAAATTCTCATCCTCATGTTAAAATCCCTCCATTGGCTCACCCCTTCCTATCTGAACTCGGCAGTGTGAGTGCTGTGAGTGCTTCTAGTCCTGTGTGTTCTCTGAAACCTGTAGGGGGCATCCTTTACCTGGTTTATGGTAATTTACCTGGTCAGGCAGCCTTTTGCCACTGCACTGTGACCAATTCCAATCAGCGGTTTCGAATCGCTAAACCCTCCTTCCAGTTCTGACTGGAGGAACTTATAATTAATGATATATTAAAACGGACAAATGGTCTGGATGCAAGAAAGTCAAATTTTATTAAAACTAAAGAAACTACACCACACGATCAAAGTAATCACAGTAAAATTGCTTAAATAGGGGAGGAAAAACGGAAACAACGAGGGAAAATGACTAAAATCACAATTTCTAACGCAATCCCCACTTTACTCCCACCCTTAAGCCTATCCTAAGTTGCCTTGTGGAAGGCCAGAAAAATATATGCTCACCACTGCAATGCCAGCTCCATGCCCTGTGAAATCTTCACTGCCCCGAAGTAAAGAAACACCCCAGTGTTTTAAAAGTAAACTGCTGGTGTTTTTACTTCTTCAGACAGACTCCCACACTGTAGAGGCACACGGAGGCAAGGCCTGAGAGAGAGAGATGCTTCTGGGAAGCCATCTCTTATACCCCAATTTGAGGCCGAAATGTTCCGGCCTAGATCTGGAGGTTTCTGGGCTAAAACAAAAGGGATCCAACTGTCCCCATTGTCCACTAATGGGTGATTCAAACCCATTCATTTTAAACTGTTCCTTTCCTCAGCCCAAGTGTCTCTTTTCAAATGTCTGTGCTGAGCCTTGAATGTAAAGCTGCAGTTTAAATGTGTCTTCATTCATCCTGATGGGTTTTGAATGGAGTTGTATTACTATGTAAACAGCTTGGGAGGAATGTAAACAGAAACCCATTGTCTTGTGGTCACTCGAAACTGCAGTCAAGTGGTTTAATCCCTTGTGCAAACATCCTTGCAGCAGTTTCTGTAAACAAATCGATTATCTCTGCAGAGAGGGAACTTCCCGAACTGTCTTTGATTGGCAGATTCAAACGGGCTACTCCCCAGTGTAAACAAGCAGCTAGTAGGTTACCGGACCCACCCAATACCACAGGGTGACTGACAGCTCGGGCTCCATTAATATGCTAACAGCCTGTCTGCCCTTTTGAAATTCTGTTTCCATGAGGTCTGTTCAGCCATTTTTAACAGTCCAAAACTCAAGAGTACATCTTTTAATAAAATGTACAATCTTAAAGTGTGCGATTTTCACAAAGTTCTTTGATTCCAGTGTCCAAGTGCCGCCCAGCCTACAAGCTTTTTAACGCAGCCCTTTTGCGGTTCTGGACATGTTTTAAAACATTGTCCAACCCAGAGACAATTTAAATCACACAGGTCTTCGTCCACGATGTGGATTAATATTTCCCGATCTTTGGGGGCTGAGGGGATATTGCGAACCCCTACAAAGCAGTAGTGTGAGCTCTGGAGCCTGGCTGTCACAATGAATGGATCAAATTACACATTGCAAAGATCTTGATTACTCCAGCAGGCAGAATCAAATTACACGTTCCAGACAACTGTTGGGTGTGTCGTGTCCTCCAAGGAGACCAATCAGAAATCTGGTCTTGTCCTCCAAGGGGACCAATCAGAAATTTGGTGTCCCAAATAGACACAACCAAAACCATATCAAAAATGAGACCTTCGGCTTTATTTACATTAAGTCGGTGGGCTTTGAATTGGGAGTCGTGATGGAGCTCACCGGTTTCAGCTTGATCAATTCTAACACCAAGCTGGCCTGCGGGTATGTTCTGGGTAGGGGAGAAGTAAAGTGGAGGGTGGACTGGGCCTGGGCAGGGTGCAGCCCGCAGTATTATTGTGGGGCCAGGAGCAGCACTCCTGTATTTATCTCTGCCCAGTTGATGGTGAATTTCAACTGGGGTCCTCAAACTGGTTTTAAGACCCCAATTTTCATATGCAGAGTGCCGAATGCCTCATTTACATGGGTGTTCTACACACTTATAAGTCACCAGCTTCCAATTCGGCAGCTGATGTACTTCCGGGGAGAACAGTTGCGAAAGATAATGACCTAAAATTTGTCACCCCATCCTTTAATTTTCACTCAAAAAAACAGGCAAAATGATTTTGAATTTGTCCCCCATGGGGGGAATTTCATAAAAAGGCAAATGTAGCTTGATCTATGTCATTTAAACCATCTTATATATGGTTTACATGCCTACTACAATGGGCAGGAGTGACTTATTTTAAACATAATAGTGTATGAAACAGGGTCTCAGGTAAATTTTGTACATCTTAAATAACAACCAATTGTATTCATGACAAATCAATCATAAGGTACTGTAATTCTAGTCCCTATATATGATTTTAATTCTCTAGGCGCTATGTATGGTGATTTTAATTATCTACAAGCACTAATGTAATTAAAGCTGAAACTTTGTAATCACAATTACAAAATATCTAATTACATCGTCTAGTAGCAGAGATTAACTGTGCAAACTAAAGGAAGAAGAAAAGATTTGCAAAATTGTGAACTAGCTCCTGCATTCTCACAACATCTGGGGCAGGATTTCCTCTGTGTGTTATGCATAAGAACTCCGTAAATCCATTGTTTATGGATGGTTTATGAGGAGCCCTTTCCCCGGTCTGTAGTTAGTAAAGCAGCAGACAATATAGTTCCACAGGATCTCAGATCTAAAGTTTTATGCTGTCCAGTAAAATAATTTCAATTCCTATTTAGGTTTAATAGAGACAATTAAACTTACCATAGTTTGAGCTAACAAAACTCGAATCTCAATTTTATCATCTGGTCAATGAGTCCACTGAGGTGACCAGTGAAGAGAGATGATGATTTTTTTTTATTAATTTTTTTTTTTTTAATTCATTGATGGGATGTGGGCGTCGCTGGCTAGGCCTGCATTTAGTGCCCATCCCTAATTGCCCTTGAGAAGATGGTGGTGAGCCGCCTTCTTGAACCGCTGCAGTCCATATGGTGTAGGTACACCCACAATGCTGTTAGGAAGGGAGTTCCAGGATTTTGGCCCAGCAACAGTGAAGGAACGGCGATACAGGTCCAAGTCAGGATGGTGTGTGGCTTGGAGTGGAACTTGTAGGTGGTGATGTTCCCATGCGTCTGCTGCCCTTGTCCTTCTAAGTGGTAGAGGTCGCGGGTTTGGAAGGTGCTGTTGAAGGAGCTTTGGCGAGTTGCTGCAGTGCATCTTGTAGATGGTACACACTGCAGCCACAGTGCGCCAGTGGTGGAGGGAGTGAATGTTGAAGGTGGTGGATGGAGTGCCAATCAAGCGGGCTGCTTTATCCTGAATGGTGTCGAGCTTCTTGAGTGTTGTTGGAGCTGCACTCATCCAGGCAAGTGGAGAGTATTCCATCACACTCCTGACTTGTGCCTTGTAGATGGTGGAAAGACTTTGGGGAGCCAGGAGGTGAGACACTCGCCGCAGAATTCCCAGCCTCTGGCCTGCTCTTGTAGCCACAGTATTTTTATGGCTGGTCCAGTTCAGTTTCTGATCAATGGTAACCCCCAGAATGTTGATCGTGGGGGATTCAGCGATGGTAATGCCATTGAATGTCAAGGGGATATGGTTAGAGTCTCGCTTGTTGGAGATGGTCATTGCCTAGCACTTGTGTGGTGCGAATGTTACTTGCCACTTGTCAGCCCAAGTCTGAATGTTGTCCAGGTCTTGCTGCATATGGACACGGACTGCGTCAGTATCTGACGAGCCTCGAATGGTGCTGAACAGTGTGCAATCATCAGCGAACATCCCCACTTCTGGCCTTATGACGGAGGGAAGGTCATTGATGAAACAGCTGAAGATTACACCACTAAATTTCTGGGGGGAAACAGCTGCATCGTTACATTTACAGAAATGATTGGATTTACACAGTGTGGTAAACCACTGTTATTGTATATTGTTACCTCTGGGTGGCGCTGTGCACCAAGGCATGCCTCAGCTGACTCCGCCCACATGACCAGGTATAAAGGTGGGGGTTTCGCCGACTCACTTCCTTCTTGGAACCAGCCACCCACGAGAGGCATGCTCTGTTCTCTAGTTAATAAAAGCCTTTTCATCACCTTCCTGATTCATCGTCTTTTATGGAGTAATTGATAAGCGTATCAATTTTATTAACTAGAAGTAAAATGGCGACACCTGAACAGCAACAACAGCAGGCGTTGCTGCGAGCCCTCAGACCGGCATGCCTGGACCTCGACCCTCAAGCAGCGGGTTCATCAACCAATTTCGAACACTGGCTGAGCTGCTTTGAATCCTTCCTAGGAGCCTCCGCCGTGACATCGGAGGAGAACAAACTAAAAGTTTTGACCGCCCAGGTGAGCCCTCAAGTATATACGCTCATCCGGGACGCTACTACGTACACGGCGGCCCTCGAACTACTAAAAGGGCAATACACGCGCCGAGTGAACACGATTTACGCCAGACACCTCTTGGGATCCCGCAGGCAGCAACCGGGGGAATCGGTAGAGGCATTTTTACGGGCGTTACAGACACTCTGCAGAGACTGCGACTGTAAGGAAGTAACGGCTGCGGGGCACGCGGAGGGACTTACTTGTGATGCCTTCGTCAGGGGCCTCCAGTCCGACTACTCCCGGCAGAGACTGCTCGAAAGCAAGGAGCTCGACCTGAAGATGGCCGTAGCCCTTGCGCTCTCGCTAGATGCGGCCCACCGAAACCTCGAAGCATACTCACGTAACGGCGCCGCGCCATGGCCATCGCGACCGTGGGACATGGGACCGCTGCCCCCGGCACCAACTGCTGCAGCGATGTCCCAAAATCAACTGGGACAGCCGCCCCCGGTAAGAACCGCAGCGATGCCCCGTAACCAGGCCCAAAAATGCTATTTCTGTGGCCAGTTAAAACACCCTAGAGCGCACTGCCCGGCTAAGACCGCTACCTGCTCGGGCTGCGGGAAGAAAGGCCATTACGCCAATGCCTGCAGGGGGAAACCAGCGAACGCCAGCAGCGCCGCGTGCGAACCATGGGGGCAGCCATCTTATCCGCCATTTTGTGCACCTCCGGCCGCATGGCCGCCGCCATTTTATTCGCCGCACTCAACCGCCACTTCGTCTCCGGACTCGACCACCGTCTCGTCGGACGACCATACCGACTCACTAAGCCATACACTGGCCTCCGTTACGCTGGATCAAGCCCTCCCTCATCATCTATCCAGCTCCATGATGGATATCACGGTAAACGGCCGCGCCACCACTTGCCTAATCGACAGCGGGAGCACAGAGAGTTTTATTCACCCAGACACGGTACGTAGCCACTCCCTCACGGTCCTGCCGACGCGCCATCGGATTTCTATGGCGTCCAAGTCCCATTCAATGGACGTCGGCGGCTACTGTGTGGTGACCCTTTCGGTTGGGGGCACAGAATATAAAAATTTTAACCTTCTAGTCCTGCCCCGTCTCTGCGCTGCCGTGCTGCTAGGGTTGGATTTTCAGTGCCACCTTAAAAGTGTCACATTAGCATACGGTGGACCCCTCCCCCCACTCACAGTCTGCAACCAACACCTTTTAAATCGCCCGCCGCAAACCACCTGCAGCCTTTCCACACTAAAAGTCCCCCCCCTCCCTTGTTCGCTAACCTCACCCACGACTGTAAACCCATCGCTACCAAGAGCAGGCGGTACAGCGCCGGGGACAGAGCTTTCATTAGCTCTGAGGTGGAGCGGCTCTTGAAGGAGGGCATTATCGAAGGGAGCACTAGCCCCTGGCGAGCCCAGGTTGTAGTCGTTAAAACCATTGATAAACGCCGCCTGGTCATTGACTACAGCCAAACCATAAACCGGTACACTCAGCTGGACGCATACCCCCTTCCTCGCATATCTGATATGGTCAACCAGATTGCGCAATACAAAGTATTCTCCACCATTGACCTTAAGTCAGCATACCACCAGCTCCCCATCCGCCATGAGGACCGCCAGTATACTGCCTTCGAGGCGAACGGCCACCTCTACCACTTCCTTAGGGTTCCCTTCGGCGTCACCAACGGGGTTTCGGTCTTCCAAAGGGAGATGGACCGGATAGTTGATGAGAACGCGCTGCAGGCCACCTTTCCCTATCTGGATAACGTCACCATCTGTGGCCACGACCAGCAGGACCATGACGTTAATCTAGAAAAATTCCTCCGTACGGCCCAACGGCTGAACCTAACGTACAATAAAGAGAAATGTATGTTTCGCACCAAACGCCTCGCCATTCTCGGCTGCGTGGTGGAGAACGGAGTCATCGGGCCCGACCCCGACAGAATGCGCCCCCTAATGGAGCTACCCCTCCCCCACTGCCAAAAAGCACTGAAGAGATGCCTGGGGTTTTTCTCCTACTATGCCCAGTGGGTTCCCCACTATGCAGACAAAGCTAGACCCCTCATCAAATCCACCTCCTTCCCCCTGACACCAGAGGCGTGTGCAGCCTTCACTCTTATCAAGAGCGATATCGCGAAGGCCACAATGCACGCAGTGGATGAGTCGATCCCCTTCCAAGTGGAGAGCGATGCATCCGACTTCGCCCTAGCTGCGACCCTTAACCAGGCGGGCAGACCCGTGGCCTTTTTCTCAAGGACCCTCCAGGGCCCCGAGACCCGACACTCCTCTGTCGAAAAGGAGGCCCAGGCTATTGTGGAAGCGGTGCGTCACTGGAGGCATTACCTGGCCGGAAAACGGTTTACCCTGCTCACTGACCAGCGTTCAGTAGCTTTTATGTTTAATAATAAGCAGAGGGGCAAAATCAAGAACGACAAGATCTTGAGGTGGAGAATCGAACTCTCCACCTACAATTATGATATCTTGTACTGGCCCGGGAAACTAAATGAGCCCCCAGACGCCCTATCACGTGGTACATGCGCCAACGCGCAGGTTGATAGACTGCAGACCCTCCACAATGACCTCTGCCACCCGGGGGTCTCCAGGTTCTTCCATTTCATCAAATCCCGTAACCTGCCCTACTCCATCGAGGAGGTCAGGACCATGACCAGGAACTGCCAAATCTGTGCCGAGTGCAAACCGCACTTTTATAGGCCGGACAGAGCAAGCCTGATCAAGGCCACTCGCCCCTTCGAGCGCCTGAGCGTCGATTTTAAAGGGCCCCTCCCCTCCTCTGACCGCAATGTGTACTTCCTCAACATAATTGATGAGTACTCCCGTTTCCCGTTTGCCATCCCTTGCCCAGACATGACCAGTACCACGGTCATCAAATGTCTGAATGACCTCTTCGCCTTGTTCGGGTTCCCTAGCTATATACATAGCGACAGGGGCTCATCTTTCATGAGCGACGAACTTCGGCAGTACCTGCTAGCGAGAGTTATTGCTACGAGCAGAACCACCAGCTACAACCCCCGGGGGAACGGCCAGGTGGAAAGAGAGAACGCACGGTGGCATAGTGGTTAGCACTGTTGTCTCACAGCGCCAGGGACCCGGGTTCGAATCCGGCCTCGGGTGACTGTCTGTGTGGAGTTTGCACATTCTCCCCGTGTTTGCGTGGGTTTCCTCCGGGTGCTCCGGTTTCCTCCCACAGTCCAAAGATGTGCAGGTTAGGTTGATTGGCTATGATAGATTGACCCTTAGTGTTAGGGGGATTAAATGCGTGGGGTTACGGGGATGGGGTGGGATATGTGTTGGTGCAGGGGTTACGGGGATCGGGTGGGATATGTGTCGGTGCAGGCTCGATGGGCCGAAATGGCCTCTATCTGCACTGTGGGGTTTCTGTGATTTCTGTGTGATTTCTGTGAACGCGACGGTTTGGAAGGCCGTCCTCTTAGCCTTAAAATCTAAGGGCCTTCCGACCTCTCGCTGGCAGGAGGTCCTCCCTGTGGCACTCCACTCCATCCGATCACTGCTTTGTACTGCCACTAATGCCACCCCTCATGAGCAAATGTTCGTTTTCCCCAGGAAGTCCACATCGGGAACCTCGCTACCGGCATGGCTGACTTCTCCTGGGCCCGTCCTACTGCGGAGGCACGTAAGGACCCATAAAATGGACCCCCTGGTCGAGAGGGTGCACCTCCTACACGCCAACCCCCAGTATGCCTGGGTGACATACCCAGACGGGCGGGAGGACACGGTCTCCATACGAGATCTCGCACCCTCGGGTACCCCTGAACTACCACCGTTATCCCCCACCACCCCTCCCAATCCAACCCCTGTAGACGACATGCCAGAGCCCCAGGACCCTTCGTTGACCACCCAGACACCAGATCCGACGTTGGATGCTGCAACACCGCCGCCGCCACCACGACGATCAGGACGTCAGACAAGGCCTCCTGATAGACTTAACGACACGAACTTGTAGTACCCTTCACCCCGCCGGACTTAATTTTAAACAAGGGGTGAATGTGGTAAACCACTGTTATTGTATATTGTTACCTCTGGGTGGCGCTGTGTACCAAGGCATGCCTCAGCTGACTCCGCCCACATGACCAGGTATAAAGGTGGGGGTTTCGCCGACTCACTTCCTTCTTGGAACCAGCCACCCACGAGAGGCATGCTCTGTTCTCTAGTTAATAAAAGCCTTTTCATCACCTTCCTGATTCATCGTCTTTTATGGAGTAATTGATAAGCGTATCACACAGAACCTCTCAATCCAGCCATGCTACCAATCAGCTTAGCCTGCATGTTAATGCCCATTACCCAGAAAGCTGCAATGGCATTTCATCATGCGTTAATCCACTGTGTCAGCGCTGATAACTCAAAGCCATCCATCAGGATAGTTGTGGTGATGGAGGTTGGCAGCGCCAGAGCCACTGAAAGTGGAGGAGGTGTGGGTTGTTATTTAGGGTGGAGATCCCCTATCGGTACACAGCATGCAGGGTGGTCTGCACCCTTGGGGTCTACTCGCCTTTCTTCCACCACATTTCTGGACCACGGAAGTTTTCTCTTTGCCAGATTTCCCATGCTTTCCACTTCATCTGGACCCATCTTTTATTTCTATACTTAGCTCATTATCACCTCATTATGCCTTGAACCATCACCCCTTTTGCCATTTAATCATTCCTGCCCTCCACCCTAACACAGGCCTCCTCCTTTTGTTCTTTTCCTGCTCTCCTTTTCCCTGCTTCTGTGCTCGCTTAAAAACTATCCATCTCCAACATCTTTCAGTTCTGATGAAAGGTCATCAACCTGAAACGTTAACTCTGTGTCTCCCCCCACAGATCCTGCCTGGCTTGCTGAGTATTTCCAGAGTTTTCTGTTTTTATTTCAGATTTCCAGCATCTACCGTTTTTTGCTTTTGCATCAAGATAGTGGATTGGTCTCCTGTCACTATGATTCCAGTAAGGCATCCACAGACAGAGCGGGACAACAAGTATAATAAGGCACATGGCACAACAAGAAGTGTAATTGAACAGACTATAGGCAATTTGAAGTCTCATTTTAGGTGCTTGAATAAATCTGGTTGAGCTCTGCAATACAGTACCATGAGAGACTCCAGAATTTTGGGCCCCGATATTTACGGCGTGGCGATGAGGGTGTGGGCGAGGCTGAAAATGGCCAACGAACCCGGCAAGGCCGGGGACAAGGAGGTCCTGCCATTAATTTTGGCAGGACCTCATTACCACTTTTTAGCAAAGTTTACTACCCGGCAGCTGACCTATTGGACAGCCTGGAGAAGGGCAGGAGGGAACACCTGTGGCGGGAGTCTTTATCCGGGGACTTTTCGGGACGGTCCCTGGCAATCGGGAGGTCGGAGAGGCCGGCAATCAGGCCTGGGAGGGAGAGGCCTGCTATCGGGGCTGGGGAAGAGGGGAGGCCTGCTATCTGGGCTGTGGGGGGGGAATGCTCACTATCGGGGCTGGGTGTCGGTGGAGGCCTGCTATCTGAGCTGGGGGGAGGAGGCCCGCTATCGGAGGTAGGTGGGACAGGCCCGTTATCTGGGCTGGTGGGGAGAGGCCCGTTATCTGGGCTGGGGGGGAGGGGCCCGTTATCTGGGCTGGGGGGGAGGGGCCCGTTATCTGGGCTGGGGGGGAGAGGCCCACTCTCTGGGCTGGGGGGGAGAGACCCACTATCTGGGCTGGGGGGAGAGACACGTTATCTGGGCTGGGGAGGAGGGGCCCTTTATCTGGGCTGGGGGGGAGAGGCCCGTTATCTGGGCTGGGGTGGAGAGGCCCGTAATCTGTGCTGTGGGGGAGAGGCCCATTATTTGGGCTGGGGGGGAGAGGCCTGTTATCTGGGCTGGGGGGGAGAGGCCTGTTATCTGGACTAAGGGGGAGAGGCCCGTTATCTGTGCTGGGGAGGAGGGGCCTGTTATCTGGGCTGGGGGGGAGAGGCCCACTTTCTGGGCTGGGGAGGAGAGCACTGTTATCTGGGCTGGGGGGGAGTGGCCCGTTATCTGGGCTGGGGGGAGAGGCCCGTTATCTGGGCTGGTGGGGAGAGGCCCGTTATCTGGGCTGGGGAGGAGGGGCCCGTTATCTGGGCTGGGGAGGAGGGGCCCGTTATCTGGGCTGGGGGGGAGAGGCCTGTCTTCTGGGCTGTGGGGGAGAGGCCCATTATCTGGGCTGGTGGGGAGAGGCCCGTTATCTGGGCTGGGGAGGAGGGGCCCGTTATCTGGGCTGGGGAGGAGAGGCCTGTTATCTGGGCTGTGGGGGAGAGGCCCGTTATCTGGGCTGGGGGGGAGAGGCCCGTTATCTGGGCTGCGGGGGAGTGGCCCGTTATCTGGGCTGTGGGGGAGAGGCCCGTTATCTGCGCTGGGGGGGAGAGGCCCGTTACCTGGGCGGGGGGGAGAGGCCCGTTATCTGGGTTGGGGGGGGAGCAGCCCGTTATCTGGGCTGGGGGGGAGAGGCCCATTATCTGGGCGGGGGGGAGAGACCCGTTATCTGGGTTGGCGGGGGGAGCGGCCCGTTATCTGGGCTGGGGGGGAGAGGCCCGTTATCTGGGCTGGGGGGGGGGAGCGGCCCGTTATCTGGGCTGGGCGGGAGAGGCCCATTATCTGGGTTGGCGGGGGGAGCGGCCCGTTATCTGGGCTGGGGGGGAGAGGCCCGTTATCTGGCCTGGGGGGGGGAGTGGCCCGTTATCTGGGCTGGGGGGGAGAGGCCCGTTATCTGGGCTGGGGGTGTTAGTGGCCCGTTATCTGGGCTGGGGTGGAGAGGCCTGTTATCTAGATTGGGGGGAGGGGAATAACAACAGAAAGCGCTGGAAAAGCTCAGCAGGCCAGGCAACATCCGGGGAGAGAGAAAGAGTTAATGTTTCAGGTCGAAAACCTTCTTCAGAACTGAGAAAAAAGCAGGAAATGAAACAGGTTAAAAGGCCAGTTTGGGGGCTGGGAAATGGGGGAGGGGATGAAAGAACAAAAGTGAAGGTCTGAGAGGCGAAGAGATATTCAAGACGAGACGAGATGGTAATAGGACAGACAAAGAGACAAAAGATGGTTCTAGATGAAGTGTGAAATGCGCTGGCAGAATGAGAGACAGCTGCCATGTGGGAGAGAAATAAAGGAAAAGGGACAAACCAAAGGTGTGGATAAAAAATATTTTAAAAATTATAATAGGGGCCGAGGTTATGATCTGAAATTGTTGAACTCGATATTGAGTCTGAAAGGCTGTAAAGTGCCTAATCGGAAGATGAGGTGCTGTTCCTCGCGCTTACGCTGAGCTTCCGCGGAACAATGCAGGAGGCCGCGGACGGTGAGGTCTGAGTGGGAATGGAACGCTGAATTGAAATGACAGGCGACCGGAAGCTCGGGGTCATCCTTACGGACTGAACGGAGGTGTTCCGCAAAGCGATCACCCAATCTGCGTTTGGTCTCCCCAATGTAGCGGAGACCACATCGTGAGCAGCGAATACAGTATACTAAATTGCAAGAAGTACAAGTAAATTGCTGTTTCACCTGAAAGGGGTGTTTGGGGCCCTGGACAGTGGGAAGGGGGGAGATATAAGGGCAGGTGTTGCATTTCCTGCGCTTGCACGGGAAGGTGTCGGCGAAGGGGACGGGGTGCTGGGGCTGATAGAGGAGTGGACTAGGGTGTCTCAGAGGCACGGCCCCCTACAGAATGCTGAAAGGGAAGGGGAGGGAAAGATGCATTTGGCTGTGGGATCACGTTGGAGGTGGTGGGAATGGCAAAAGATGATCCGTTGAACGTGGAGGCTGGTGGGGTGAAAGGCGAGAACAAGGGGAACTCTATCGTGGTTCCGGGAGGGAGGGGCAGGGGTGCGGGCAGAAGTGCGGGAGATAGAACGGACATGGTCGAGGGCCGTGTCAACCACGGTAGAGGGGAATCCTTGGTTGAGGACAAAGGAAGGCATGTCGGAAGCACTGGTATGGAAGGTTATCTGGACTGGGGGGGAGGGGCCCATTATCTGGGCTGGTGGGGACAGGCCTGTTATCTGGGCTGGGGGGAGAGGCCAGTTATCTGGGCTGGGGGGAGCCGCCCGTTATCTGGGCTGGGGGGGAGAGGCCTGTTATCTGGGCTGGGGGGGAGAGGCCCGTCATCTGGGCTTGGGGGGAGGGGCCTGTTATCTGAGCTAATGGGGAGAGGCCCGTTACCTGAGCTGGCGGGGGGGGCCTGTTATCTGGGCTGGGGGGGAGGGCCGTTATCTGGGCTGGGGGGTGTAAAGTCTGTGGGTTATATGGTGAATTAATGCACAGACTACAAGAGTAACTTTAACAGAACTTTACTATTCGAAGGTCAGGGCGAATCTGCCCAATAAATCCTTACACAGCACTTATATACCGGTGTGGTCACCACTGGTATTACAGTATACAGCAGCCAAGATAAAGTAGTGCAACACCTAAAATAGTTCTCTTAAAGGTGGACGGTTACATACAATAGTTCTCTTAAAGGTAGAACGGTTACATACACTACAATCCTCCCTTTTTAGCTTACAACATACTTATTCCCCATTAAACATAACATCATAACATCTATCCAACTTCATTTAAAACAGTTCACAGATGTAGTGTGGTAAACCACTTTTATCGTTCAGTATCGTTACACTATAGTTATCACTGTTATATTGTTATCACTGTTCTCACTGTTGTATCACTATACGAGGTCGCCTCTTGTCACACTGTTATACCTGGGCTGACCATCACTGACTCCGCCCATGGCTCCACCTACCTGCCCAGGTATAAAGGTAGTCGACTGGCTGGTATTCCTCCTTGCTGGATCCGATCACCCATGAGGGTGGGCTCTGTTATTTAGTCAATAAAAACCTATAGTTACTTTCCTAACTCGTCGCTTTTCATTGGACGAACTGATAGGTATATCAATTTTATTGACTAAATTTTAAGATGTCTCATCCAGACGCCCCGCCACAACAGCCACAGCAGCCTTCAGACGCCGAGCCGCAACAATCACAACAGTCGGCTTGGCTGCGAGCCCTCAGACCACCGTACCTGGATTTAAATCCACGGGCAGCGAACGCAGCCCTCGACTTCGATCACTGGCTGGGCTGCTTTGAAGCCTACCTGGAAGAGTCCAACGTGCCTCAGAGATCCAAGCTAAGAGTTCTGAACGCCCAACTGAGCCCTAAAGTATTCGCGCTCATCCGGGACCTTAAAACATACGAGGACGCCATCAA
Source organism: Somniosus microcephalus (assembly GCF_052327205.1). Taxonomy (NCBI): domain Eukaryota; kingdom Metazoa; phylum Chordata; class Chondrichthyes; order Squaliformes; family Somniosidae; genus Somniosus; species Somniosus microcephalus. The sequence goes on from NC_140987.1 coordinate 375,281,790, forward strand.
CCGGCTGAAAAGACAGTACCAAACCCCGGTAAACCCCATGTATACCAGGCACCTCCTAAGGTCCCGCCCGCAACTGCCAGGGGAGTCGGTGGAGGAATTTTTACGGGTGCCACAAGCACTCGGCAGAGACTGTAACTTTAAAGCAGTAACGGCGGCAGAAAATACGGAAGACAACGTCCGCGATGCCTTCGTGAAAGGCCTACGGTCCGACTACTCACGGCAGCGATTACTGGAAGCAAAGGACCTCGACCTGGACAAAGCTGCAGCCCTCGCTCTCTCCCTGGAGGTGGCCCATCGGGACCAGGAGGCGTTCTCCAGGTACTGTTCGCGACCCTGGGACTCGGGCCCGACCCCTACCGCAATACCCTTCACCGCGCCGCCCCCGGGACCTACCTCAGCGTCGGCGTCCCGGACCCGATTGGGACCGCCACCCCCGGTACCGGCTCCGACATCGGACCCCCGCGGCTGCTTTTTCTGCGGCCAGGAGAAACACCCGAGGTCGCGCTGCCCAGCTAGGAACTCCACCTGCTCAACCTGCAGGAAGAAAGGCCACCTTGCTAAGGCCTGCAGAAGTGGATCTTCAGAGGCCAGCAGTGCCTCATGCGAACTGTGGGGGCGGCCATCTTCCTTCAAGGCAACAGAGGCCAGCATCCCCACACGTGAGTAATGGGGGCGGCCATCTTTGATCAAGGCAACCGACCCCAATAGTGCCTCATGTGAGTTATGGGGGCAGCCATTTTGTCCAACCTCGTGGGAGACGCCATTTTACCCACCACGCTCGACTGCCACCGTGCCTCCAGACCCGACGACCGCCTCACCCGCAGACGACAACGACTCGCTCAGCTACACACTAGCCTCCGTCACTCTGGATCAAGCCCGCCCGCATCACCTGTCCAAGTCGATGATGGACATCAAAGTAAACGGCCACGCCACGACCTGCCTGTTCGACAGCGGAAGCACGGAGAGCTTCATCCACCCAGACACGGTGAGCCACTACTCCCTCCCCGTCCTGCCAACGCGCAACCGAATCTCGATGGCATCAAGGTCCCACGCCACGGACATCAGCGGCTACTGTGTTGTGACCCTGTCGGTTAAGGGTACGGAGTATAAAAACTTTAAACTCCTCGTCCTCCCCCAGCTCTGCGCTGCCGTCCTACTAGGGCTGGACTTCCAATCCCACCTCCAAAGTGTCACCCTAGCATACGGTGGACCCCTCCCCCCACTCACAGTCGACAACCAGCGGATGTTAAACCGCCCACCGCGTAACACCTGCAGCCTATCCACCCTCAAGGTCCCGCCACCTTCCCTGTTCGCTAACCTAACCCCCGACTGCAAACCCGTCGCTACCAAGAGCAGGCGGTACAGCGCCGGGGACAGGGCCTTCATTAGCTATGAGGTGTGGCGCCTCCTGAAAGAGGGCATCATCGAGGGGAGCAGCAGCCCCTGGCGTGCCCAGGTCGTGGTCGTTAAGACCGGCGATAAAAATCGCTTGGTCATCGACTACAGCCAGACCATAAACAGGTACACCCAGCTGGACGCATACCCCCTTCCCCGCATATCTGACATGGTCAATCAGATTGCACAATACCGAGTATTCTCGACCATCGACCTTAAGTCGGCCTACCACCAACTCCCTATCAGCCCGGAGGACCGCCAGTATACCGCCTTCGAGGCGAACGGGCGCCTCTACCACTTCCTTAGGGTCCCCTTCGGTGTCACCAACGGGGTGTCGGTCTTCCAAAGGGAGATGGACCGGATGGTCGACCAGAACGGACTGCAGGCCACGTTCCCTTATCTAGATAACGTCACCATCTGCGGCCGCGACCGGCAGGACCATGATGTGAATCTGGAGAAATTCCTCCGTACGGCCCAACGGCTGAACCTCACCTACAATAAGGAGAAATGTGTGTTTAACACCTCACGCCTTGCTATCCTCGGCTGTGTAGTAGAGAACGGAGTCATCGGCTCCGACCCCGAAAGAATGCGCCCCCTCATGGAGCTACCCCTCCCCCACTGTCCTAAGGCACTTAAGAGAACCCTGGGACTCTTCGCCTACTATGCCCAATGGGTGCCCAATTATGCGGACAAAGCCAGACCCCTCATGAAGTCCACATCCTTCCCCCTCACGGAGGAGGCATGCGCGGCCTTCTCCCTCATTAATGGAGACATAGCCAAGGCCACAATGCACGCAGTGGATGAGTCCATCCCCTTCCAAGTGGAGAGCGATGCATCCGACTTCGCCCTAGCCGCTACCCTCAACCAGGAGGGGAGGCCGGTGGCCTTCTTCTCAAGGACCCTACAGGGCCCTGAGATCCGACACTCGTCGGTCGAGAAGGAAGCCCAGGCGATCGTGGAGGCGGTACGACGCTGGAGGCATTACCTGGCAGGCAAACGATTTACCCTCCTCACCGACCAGCGTTCGGTCGCTTTCATGTTTAATAACAAGCTGAGGGGCAAAATCAAGAATGACAAGATCTTGAGGTGGAGAATCGAGCTATCCACCTACGATTATGAGATCTTGTACCGGCCAGGTAAGCTGAACGAACCCCCCGATGCTCTGTCACGAATTACATGCGCCAGCGTGCATATTGATAGACTTCAGACCCTCCACAACGACCTCTGCCACCCCGGGGTCACCAGACTTTACCATTTCATTAAGGCCCGCAACCTGACCTACTCCATCGAGGAGGTCAGGACCATGACCAGGAACTGCCAGACCTGTGCCGAGTGCAAACCGCACTTCTATAGGCCGGACAAAGCAAGCCTGATCAAGGCCACCCGCCCCTTCGAGCGCCTGAGCATCGACTTTAAGGGGCCCCTACCGTCATCCGACCGTAATGTGTACTTCCTCAACATCGTTGATGAGTACTCCCGTTTCCCCTTTGCCTTCCCCTGCCCAGACATGACCAGTACCACGGTCATTAAATGCCTGAACGAACTCTTCGCCTTGTTCGGGTTCCCGAACTATATACATAGTGACCGGGGCTCCTCCTTCATGAGCGAGGAACTCTGCCAGTTCCTACTAGCGAGAGGTATTGCAGCAAGCAGGACCACCAGCTACAACCCCCGAGGGAACGGCCAGGTGGAAAGAGAGAACGCGACTGTCTGGAAGGCCGTCATCTTAGCCTTAAAGTCTAAGGGCCTCCCAACCTCCTGCTGGCAGGAAGTCCTCCCGACAGCGCTGCATTCCATCCGGTCACTACTTTGCACTGCCGTTAACGCCACCCCCCATGAACGAATGTTTGTTTTCCCCAGGAAGTCGACTACGGGAACCACTCTACCAACCTGGCTGACCTCTCCGGGGCCCGTCCTGCTGCGAAAGCACGTGAGGGCCCATAAAACAGACCCCCTGGTCGAGATGGTGAACCTCCTGCACGCCAACCCCCAGTACGCCTACGTGGCTTACCCAGACGGGCGGGAGGATACTGTCTCCTTACGAGACCTCGCACCCTCGGGCACTCCGGAGACACCACCTTTACCCCCCCCACCACCCCCCCAATTCCAGCCCAGGTAGACGGCATGCCGGAACCCCACGAGCCTTCGCCGACCACGCAGACACCAGCATTAACACCGGATAATGCAACACCGCCGCTGCGACGATCGGAGAGGCTTACGAGGCCTCCGGACAGACTGACATACCAGAACTGGTAGTACACTTCACCCCACCGGACTCAAATCTAAAGAAGGGGTGAATGTGGTAAACCACTTTTATCGTTCACTATCGTTACACTATAGTTATCACTGTTATATTGTTATCACTGTTCTCACTGTTGTATCACTATACGAGGTCGCCTCTTGTCACACTGTTATACCTGGGCTGACCATCACTGACTCCGCCCATGGCTCCACCTACCTGCCCAGGTATAAAGGTAGTCGACTGGCTGGTATTCCTCCTTGCTGGATCCGATCACCCATGAGGGTGGGCTCTGTTATTTCGTCAATAAAAACCTATAGTTACTTTCCTAACTCGTCGCTTTTCATTGGACGAATTGATAGGTATATCATGTAGTCTCTGCGGAAAACAGTTCACAGATGTAGTCTCTGCAGAAAACAGTTCACAGATTCAGTCTCTGCGGAAAACAGTTCACAGATTCAGTCTCTGTGGAGGCGCCTCCTGTGCTTCTTGACTCGGTCCGGACAACGCCTCGGTGGTGTAGCAGTTTCCTGTGGTGTAGTCGGTTCCCGTTGCTGGAGTGACTCATCCAATAGTCCTTCACTGGACTTAACAGCTTGAACTTCCGTCACTTCTGAACCAGCATTGTTGACTTCTAAAAGCTTGAGTACCTTGGGAAGTTTTTCTACTTCCAAACTGATTTGGCTCCGTTCGGAGGGACCACGTGCGTGATCTGGTAGAGGTGATAATGGTTCAGATGGGACATCTTCTTCTGTTTCGTCTTTTCCTTTCCTGCTTCTTGGAGACTCTCTGTGCTCCACTGCCAGCCGCATGCACAGTTCCTCCTCCTCTTTCTCCTGTTGCCTTAGCAGCGCCACCATCTCCTGGTGTTTCTTAGACTTTTTGTGATTCTTCAGGGTTTGTGCACTTCGGAAGATTTCCCCACAAGCTGGGCAGAACAGGTCATCGTTATATTCGGTGTCGTTCAACAGGACATGGTAATAATCGGTGTCGTCCTGAGCTAGGCCAGCGAGAGGGTCTTTTATTTCCTCCATGCCCAGCTGGACGTTAGCCAGCTTTTGTTCCAAGTCCCGACATCTCTCCTGAAGAGACTTCTTCATGTGTTCAGCTTCCTCCAGCTTTTTCTGGGTTTCCTGCAAGTCTTTTATTAATGACCTCATTCGTGATTTCAATGCTTCAACTTCCTTCGGAGATTGATTGATCGTACTATTCAATCCCTCTACTGGAGCAGCTGTTTCAGCATTTTGTTGTTCGACATTGACGTGAGTCAGCGTACTTTTGGCATCCAAGGGTTGCTCTGCTGCCATTTTCTCAGTCTGTGTTGCAACCTCAGCTATTTCAATAACTTTTGAGAGCTCCGAACCCCTTTCCTTTGAAGATAGAAGCTCGTGTTCAAATTGTTCCCATTTCAGAGTCTTGTCCCTCAGCATATGAAGGAGTTGGCTGACCGTTAACTCTTCTGACCTCATCCGTTTCCCAGTAGCTGCAGGGCTGTTTATAACCTTGCCCTGGGGCTCCTTTGCTGTTTCTACTTCGCCATCATCCGCAGCCTCCACTATTCGAATTTCCACAAATGAATCGTCCGGTGATGCTGCACCCAACTTCAGTAGGAGCTCGGAATTCATGGCGACCAACTCAGCCTTTTCTGCCTGCAATCTGCTAACAAGCGCCTTCAGTTGCTGAACATCTTGCTCCACCAGATTAGAGCACACACCTTCAGAAACCGAATCAGCTTTGATTCGTTTGGCCTCCTTGCGCAGACGGTTTGTGTGCTCCTGCTCCCTTTTCTCCCTCAGCTGTTTCTGTTGTCTTTCCAGATTCTCCCACTCTGTGTCAAAGAACGTTTTCATTGCTTTTATCTCTTGCTCGAGATGGCAACTCAATTGTTCTAATTGCTGTTGTAATTTGAAATGGAGTTGAGTTCGAGCCCGGTGTTCCTCAGACTTGTGCATGTCTGTAAACTGGACAGACTCAGAATTCTCTGCCAAACTATGTTGTTGTTGTTCAGTGGAATTCTGTTCTGAAACTTTGTTCTCCTTTGAAGCATCAGTATTTATGCACTCCTTCGTTTTTCCAACCTTATTCAGCAAGTCCATTTTAGACTTGTCTTTCGCACCTGGGCTGGTCTTGTCGTCATCCGTTTCAGAGTCTGAGCTGATTGTCTTCACCGAGTTCTCACTCATTATTGCTTTTAGGTAGTGCCATTCCATGTTTATTTCCCTGATCCACTCCCGTCCCAGAAGTGGTGGACCTCCCTCAGGTAGTACATATAAGTCCATTCCTTGGTGTTCTTTGCCCCTGTCTCTCACCTTGACTTGTATCTTTCCCATGGGGTATACCTTATGCCCCGTGTATGTCTGCAATACGATCTTGGTATCTCTCAAGGGTATATGTGAGAATAGCCAGTTGTAATCCCTTCGATTTATGACTGATAGGGCTGATCCTGTGTCCAATTCCATTTTCACTTGGACTCCGGCTACTTTTAGTGTGACCCAGATAGTTTGTAGGTCAGCTTCCTTACTCACATTGTGAATTCTCAGACTACCCAGTTCCTGGCCTTTCAGGTCTGAATCCGAATTCTTTTCATCTGAACTCTTCTCAGTCACCTTGTGTACCTTGCTGTACTTTTCCTGCGGTGACTTTTTTCTGTTGTTGATCTTCTTTCCTGACCGGCATACTTTAGCTATGTGACCAAGCCTGCCACATTTTCTACATTCCTGGTTTTTAAACCAGCATTGGTTCTGGTCGTGTGTTGTCTTCCCACAACGATAACATTTTGTTGTACCCAAAGTCAATTGATCCACGCTGAGTACCGCTGCCTTCAGCTGCATTTCCGCAGTGCCTCTCGCGGCTGCTTCGTGTGATGCTGCAATAAGGACAGCCTTGTCAAGTGTAAGATCGTTCTCTTCGAGCAGTCGCTTTTGTGTTCCTTCCTTCGACAACCCGCACACGAACTTGTCTTTCAATGCCTCTGTCAGATTTTCCCCAAACTGGCAGTATTTCGCTAGTCTACGCAGTTCGACCAAGTATTCCGCGTTGCTTTCCTCTTTCCGTTGCGTTCTCGCATAAAATTTGAATCGTTCCGCCAACATCAGCGGTGTGGGGTTCAAATGATCCTTCAGGACAGCAACAATATCAGTGAAAGTCTGATCTGCCGGTTTAGCTGGTGATAGAAGATGCTTCAATAGCCCGTATGTCTTCGCCCCCATTGCGTTTAATAAGGTGAGAGCTTTATCATCATCTGCTATTTTATTGGCCTCACAATATATCTCGATGCGTTCTACGTACGTGGCCCAATCTTCCACCTCGGAATCGATGTTGTTGATGTTACCATGCTTAGGCATCTTCACTATCTTTTTGAGAAACCACAACGAATTTGTTCGTTACTTTTTTTTTCCAAAAATGGCGGTTTCCCGCGCTTGTCTTCTTCCCCGCCCACTTTCAAAATGGCGGTTTCCCGCTTCTGTCTTCTTCCCCGCCTACTGGCGGCTTCCCGCGTTTCTTCCCCTGGCGGGAGGGGTAAGCTTTCCTTCGGGCGACGACCGCTGGCTTTCGGAGTTCGCAGCCTGCGCGCCGGCTTCAGTGCGTTCCTTGTTCCCTTTTCTCGGCCGGCAACCGACGCTGGGGACAACCCATTGGCGGCGAACAGTTCCAGCCGCTGGGCGGAATCTCACTCGGTCTCCCTCGCTCGGTCCCGTTCCCCCTTCACTCGGGCTCTGTCTCTCCCTCAGCGGCTTCCAATCGCGCCTCCCAGCCCTCTCGCAATCCGGTCCTTTCCTCCCCCGGCTGCGGCTGAGTTCTCTGCGGTTTTATTTATTTTTATATCTTCCCGCGCCTTACGATCCCGGTCGCAGCGCCTCGTGGCCTCGGTAGCTGCCCGGCCTTTTTCGCCGGTCGCGGTCTAGCTGTCTCACGACGCTGTTGCGTCTCCCAGCCCGCTTGTAGCCCGGTCTCTCACACTGGCTGCGTTCCCGCTTGTAGCCCGGTCTCTCACACCGGCTGCGTTCCCGCTTGTACCGCGGCTTCCGTGCCCTACGCTGCCCCAGTCTCAGCGCCTCTGGGCCCAACTTCTGTCCGGCTCCTTTCCCCCGACCTTGGTCGAGTTCACCGCCCTTATCCTCCGTTTCTTTTTATTTTCCCCCTACTCACAGTCAACGTGGCCGACTTGCTTCTCTTGGCTGATCGGCTCACTCACCGCCGTGGCAGAAGGGACAATAACAGCCTGTTGCTGATGGAAGGCTCCGTGTCTGAATCCTTCCTTCTTCCTTGCTCTGCAGACTCGAGTCTTCTCTCAGCAGAACGACGAGGGCGGGTGCCTCTTCTTGACGCTCGTTAACTGCTTCGGATGTATCGCTGCCGCAGGGTAAGATCCAACTCGTCGCCACTGTAAAGTCTGTGGGTTATATGGTGAATTAATGCACAGACTACAAGAGTAACTTTAACAGGACTTTACTATTCGAAGGTCAGGGCAAATCTGCCCAATAAATCCTTACACAGCACTTATATACCGGTGTGGTCACCACCGGTATTACAGTATACAGCAGCCAAGATAAAGTAGTGCAACACCTAAAATAGTTCTCTTAAAGGTGGACGGTTACATACAATAGTTCTCTTAAAGGTAGAACGGTTACATACACTACAGGGGGGTGAGGCCCATTATCTGGGCTGGGGGGAAGAGGCCTGTTATCTGGGCTGGGGGGTAGAGGCCCACTATCTCGGCTGGGGGGGATGGCCTGTTATCTGAGCTGGGTGGGATACTCCTGTTATCTGGTCTGGGAGGTAGAGGCCCATTATCTGGGCTTGGGGGGAGGGTCCATTATCTGAGCTGGGGGGGAGAGGCCTATTATCTGGGCTGGGGGGAGGGGCCTGTTATCTGGGCTGGGGGGAGGGCCCGTTATCTGGGCTGGGGAGTAGAGGCCTGTTATCTGGGCTGGGGGGGGAGAGGGACCCATTATCTGGGCTGGGGGGGAGAGGGGCCCATTATCTGGGCTGGGGAGAGGGGCCCATTATCTGAGCTTGGGGGGAGGGGCCCGTTATCTGGGCTGGGTTGAGAGGCCCGTTATCTGGGCTGGGGGGGAGAGACCCGTTATCAGGGCTGGGGGGAGAGACCCGTTATCTGGGCTGGGGGGGAGAGACCTGTTATCGGGGCTGGAGAAGGGGCCCGTTATCTGGGCTGGAGGGAGAGGCCTGTTATCTGGGCTGAGGGGGAGTGACCTGTTATCTGGGCTGGGGGCGAGGGGCCCATTTTCTGGGCTTCGGGGTAGGGGCCCATTATCTGGGCTGGGCCAGAGGCCCATTATCGGGGCTGGGGGTAGGAGGCCCGCAATCAGGGATGGGGGAGAGAAGCCTGCAATTGGCAGGGGAGAGGCCGAAGGATTCCTTGAGGGGTCTGGTAGAACACTCCTGCTCCTGCTGGCCCACAATGACTGCTGAAAGAGGCACTTACCTTGTGGAATTGGCAGCTCCCACCTGCCCTTCACTCTCGGGTTTCCTGACCCCTGGTAAGCCCGTGCAGCAACAGTAAATATGAAATCAGACTCTTACTGCGCTGTGGCAGCCCAATTTAAATATGTTAATGAAGTATCCCGTCTCTCCATGGGACGCTCAGATGCCCTGATATATGTGTACATGACATGTTGGTGTTGCCTTCCCCATATTTATATCTTTGCACCTGCCCCTTCCCCCCCCAGCCCCCGCCGCCTGTCATGCAGGGGTTAATATCAAGGCCATTGTCACTGTTGTGTCCTACATATTATTGCTCTGAGGAAAGGCTCACTGCTTCCAAACACTGAAGGGGATGTTGATGAAGATAGGCATGAGGATGGTGCACAGGAAGGAGAGGTCGTGGATCAGGAGAGCCATCAGTCAGCAGATGGAAAAAATGAGGAGACAACTTATAGCCCGGTGCTTTCAATGAATATGTTTTGACACACCAAATAATATCACTTTGCATCTGTCTGTTCTCACCCCCTCCCCACTCCTCCCGATGGCCACACAAATTCTGCCACTAAAATAGCTACCAATGTCCTTTGCGTCAGCTTCGACTTTGAGTCAGAATGTCAAGGGTTCAAGCCTCACCCCAGAAAGTTGAGCACATAATCTAGACTGACAGTTCAGCGCAGTACTGAGGGAGCATTGCACTGTTAGCTGAGATAGGCCCTGTCTGCCTACGTAGGTGGGCATAATAGATCCTATGGCATTATTTGAAGAAGAGCAAGGGAGTCCTTGCGGTGTTCTGTGTTGAATCCGTGTATCTTTAGGTAGTGTGTCCTTCAAATAATCGACAGAGACTGCAGAGGAACAATCAACAGGTGTTTACTGGATGAGGGTTGCTCTAAAACTAAACAGTACAGATCCCTACTCAGGATTATATACAGGTGTGGTCACTGCCGGTACTACAGTATACAGGAGCTGTAAAAAGCAGTTCTCCACTTAAAGGCACATGCACTACAATTCCTCCCCTTTTAGATTAACAGTACCATAACATTCATTTAACAATTAACACTTTTAACATGCAACATTAACTGAAAATAGTCCATTTATGAGCTCAGTCTTTGGGGCGGCTTCCTGATCCTTTCTGGACAGCGCCTTTCCTGAGTGTCTTGCTCTTGGTGCGGAGGCGATTCTGGCCCCCTGTCATCGGTTGGTTCATCAGCTTCCAATACTACTGTTTCTGGGGTAGATGCTACCTGTATGTCGGGTTCATTACCAGGTACGCGAGACATGGGGTTAACTCGTTCCTGTGACGCTAGGATCTGGTCGACATGGCATCTCACAATGTTCTCCCCAACATTCACTGTATAAATTAGTGGCCCCTGCCGTGTGCATATCGTTCCTGGTTGCCATTTCTCTGTTCGGTAGTCGCAGGCCAAGACTGGTTGCCCTACATTGAAGCTCCTTGTCGGCTTCTCATTGATGTGCTGGAATTGCTCATTCTCAACATTTCTTCGTACATTTGGTCTGAGCAAATCCAGACGAGATCTCAACGTTCGGTTAAAGAACATCATGGCCAGGGTCTGGTTGGTAACTATGCTGTAGTGGAATGTCGTCATCGCACATGGCCCTTACGGCCTTTTTAAAGGTTTGTACGAACCTTTCAGCCAATCCATTTGTGGCTGGATGATAAGGGGCGGATGTGTAATGCCTTACCCCATTCCTTTTAATACATTTCTGAAACTCTTCGGACACAAACTGTGGTCCGTTATCAGAGCAAATCTGCTCTGGCAAGCCGTTCCTGGCAAAAATGGTCCGTAGGACTGCAATCGTTTTCTCCGTAGTGGTGGAGGACATTTTGATCACCTCAGGCCATTTCGAGTGCGCATCCACAGCTATTAAGAGCATTGAGTCCATGAATGGACCAGCAAAATCAATATGCACCCGTTGCCATGGAGAGGAGGGCCACTCCCATGGGTGTAGAGGGGCATGTAGTGGTGCATTTTGGACCTTCTGGCATCCTGAGCAGCTCTTTGTCAGGTCCTCGATTTGCTGATCGATCCCCGGCCACCACACATAAGCCCTAGCAAGGCTTTTCATTTTCACCCCTCCCAGATGGCCTTCGTGAAGCTCATTGAGCACTCTCTCCCTTAACTTGGGTTGAATTACCACTCGGGATCCACACATCAAGGTCCCCTGGCATACTGACAGCTGTTCTCTTCTGGATGAGAATGCTGGCAACAGTGAGTCGCCATGTGTTGGCCATCCCTTCGCCATCAAATCAAATACCCGAGACAGTGTCGGGTCATTTCGGGTCTCCTTCTCTATATCCGCGTTAGTTACTCGCAAGCGTTCAATTATAGTCGAATAAAATATTTCGACAAGGTCCACTGCTGGTGCTTCCTCCGCAGTAGGCAGTGGCAGGCGTGATAGCCCATCAGCATTTCCATGCTGTTTCGTGCCCTTATACTCTATTTCATATTGGTTCGCCCCTAGAAAAAGGGCCCATCTTTGTAGCCGTTGCGCAGTCATCACCGGAACGCCCTTCTTTGGATTAAAGATGGAGACAAGTGGTTGGTGGTCAGTCAGCAAGGTGAACTTCTGCCCGTGCAGATAGTGGTTGAACTTTTTCACTCCCCACACTAGGCTGAGGGCCTCCCTGTCAATCTGGGCGTAGTTACGCTCGGCTGAGGTTAGTGACCGAGACGCAAAGGCTGCTGGCCTCTCCAAGCCGTCCGGGAATTTGTGCGACAGCACCGCTCCAATACCATAGGGTGATGCATCACACGCCAACCGAATTGGTAGTGCTGGGTTGAAATGAGCCAACACCTCTTTTGATGTGATCAATTCTTTGCACTTCTGGAAAGCTCGTTTACATTCGTCATTCCACTTCCAAGGTACCCCCATTTGCAGCAGCGTGTTCAGTGGGTGTAGTAGCTTAGACAAATTCGGCAAGAACTTATGGTAGTAGTTCACCAGCCCGAGGAACGACCTCAGTTGCGACACATTTTCTGGTGCTGGAGCCTTGACTACTGCTTCAATCTTTTCAGGGGACTTATGTAACCCCTCTTCATCAATAACGTGGCCACAATACGAGATCTGCGTCTGGAAAAACTCGCATTTGTGGCAATTAGCTCGGAGCCCATATTCCTTCAATCTAGTGAGCACCTGCTCCAGGTTGGCGAGGTGATCACTATCATTTTCGCCCGTGACCAGGATTTCGTCCAAATAACACTGGGTCCCTGGAATCCCTTGCAGGACTTGATCCATTGCCCTTTGCCAAATAGCCGGAGCTGATGCTACCCCGAACACCAGCCGGTTGTATTAGTAGAGACCTTTGTGAGTGTTGATCGTGAGGTACTGTTTTGAGGCTTCTTCTACCTCCATTTGCAGGTACGCCTGGGCCAGATCAATCTTAGTGAAGCATTTTCCTCCAGATAGCGAGGCGAAAATATCTTCAATCCTCGGAAGCGGATATTGTACCGTGTGAAGGACTGGGTTCACTGTCACCTTATAGTCCCCACCGATGCGAATCTTCTTTGGTTCCCCAGGCGTATTACTCAATGACCTCTTCATTACAGGAACGATGGGTGTAGCCCACTCGCTCCAGTCCACTTTGGACAGTACTCCAGGACGTTCCGAACCTTTCAGCTCTGCTTCGACGGCTGGGCGGATCGCATAAGGCACCGGTCTGGCCTTAAAAAACTTTGGGCTTGCATTTTCCTCTATTTTGATCGTCGCTGTTATGCCTTTTAGTGTTCCGAGTCCCTCCTGGAACACTTCTTGTGCGTCAGTTAGCATTTTTGACAGTCGTCCAGATGTGACGTTGTCATCCTTTTTGGCATCTACCGTCAGTGCTTGTATGGCATGCCAATCTAACTGTATCTTCCGGATCCATTCACGTCCTAGTAGTGGTGGTCCTCCATCTGGCAACACATATAAGTCGATTTTTGGTGTTTCCTTGCCGTTGTATATCACGTTCACCCTTATTTTTCCTTTGGGGTAGAATTTTTGCCCCGTGTACGTCTTCAAGATAATCTCTGTATCTCTCAAGTGTATATGTGAGAATAGCCGCTTGTTGACCCTTTGGTTTATGACTGTTAGTGCTGATCCTGTGTCCAATTCCATTTTCACTTGGACTCCGTCTATCTTGAGCGTGACCCAGATAGTTTTGTGATCCTCCATTTTGGTTACATTATGTAGTTTCAGACAACTCAGCTCCTTGCTTCCGGAGTCTGTATCACTTTTCTGTTCCTCTGAACTACTCTCCGTCACCTTATGTACCTTTTTGTACTTCTCCTGTGGCGGTTTCTTGCTGCTGGTTTTCTTTCCCGACCTGCAGACTCTTATTATGTGTCCTACTTTTCCACACTGTCTGCACACTTGGTCCTTGAACCAACAATCCTTATGGTCATGTGTTGTTCTGCCGCAGCGATAACACTTCACTGCTCCATATGACATTTCATTTGTGCCATATTCTTGCGGTCTCCGTTGTATCTCTGCAGCGCCCCGTGCTGCTGCTTCGTGTGATACTGCCATGTTGAAAGCCTTGTCCAGCGTAAGATCCTTTTCTGATAGAAGCCGTTTCTGGGTTCCTTCACTTTGAAGCCCACACACAAACTTGTCCCTTAAAGTATCTGCTAGTCTCATTCCAAACTGGCAGTGTTTTGATAGCTTGCGCAGTTCTGTTAAATACTCAGCATTACTTTCGTCTTTATGCTGGTTCCTTTTGTGAAACTTAAATCTTTCTGCTATCAGCAGCGGTGTGGGGTTTAAGTGGTCCTGTAGGATTGCCACTATGCTTTCAAAATCCTTTTCCACTGGCTTCTCTGGGGTGACTAGGTTTCGCAGTAAGCCGTACGTTTTTGCACCCATGGAATTCAACAATACCAGTGCTTTCCTGGCATCTGGCACTTCATTCGCTTTGCAGTACACCTCTATGCGTTCTACATATGTCGCCCAATCTTTGACTTCATTGTCGAATGCTGTGACCCTGCCACTCTTCTGCATCCCTGGGTGTGGTTAGACTGGCTAAAAATGGCGTCTCCCGCGCTCTCCCTTCTTCTCCACTGGCTCAAAATGTCGTCTCCCGCGCTCTCCCTTCTTCTCCGCTGGCTCAAAATGGTGTCTCCCGCGCTTCCCTTTCTTCTCCGCTGCGGCCCAAATGGCGTCTCCTGTGCTTTCTTTTCTTCCCCCCGCGGACGCTGCTCAGCCCTTGAACACCGGCCGCGCTCTGCGCGATTTCCTGCGCACTTCTCTCGTTGACGCCGCTCGGTCTTCAACCCCGGCTGCGCCCTGCGCGCTTCACCCTCTCTCGTTGACGCCGCTCGGTCTTCAACCCCGGCTGCGCCCTGTGCGCTTTACCCTCTCTCTTACCCGTCGACGCTGCTCTGCCTTTTTCTGTGCCGTCGGTCGGCTCCCGCCACCGCTGTCCGGGAAGGGTCTGCGCCGTACCTGCTGCCAGCCCGCTGCGCTGGATCGTCGCGGCTGGAGAACCAAGCCCAGCTCTCCACAGCCTCCTCTGCCTGCTCAAGTCCTCTCAGGATGGTCGACGCCCGCACTGATGGATTCGGCCTTCTTCTGCAGAGTTGCAGGTAGGTTCGAATCACCTTTTACAGAAATGAGATGGTTGCTGCATCTGAGAATGCAATGGCCATCTCTCATCTGCAACATGGAGGTCCAAGACTCTGCGCATACACACCGACTGAATCCTGCAGGGAGAAACAAAGTTAAGTACACTTTTAATAACCTTACCTCAGATACTCACGTCTCCACTCTTGCACCCATCACTTACCTTCACGCCACACTTTTGCACCCCCCCGACCCCCGCAGACCCACTACTCGCCTCGCTGACCTGGCAGGTTTTGGAGCCTTCGGGAAACCCACACTTGTGAGGGCAAAAAGGGGATAATCCTATTTTCTGCCTGTTAACTATCTGTTAACAGGCATTTAATAGGCTTTCATCCCTTCCTGCCTCCAAGGAGACGGGACCCTGCACGGGACGGCTACCCGCCTCCTGGGAGGATAGCATGGAGGAGAGTTGGGGGCGGGTTGGGCACTTGCCCCCAAATTTTGCAATTTTCCCGGCAGTTTTGCCACCATGCCCGCCTCCCCAGGGCTGGCAAAATCGCCCCCTACATTTCAAAAGTACTTCGTTGGCTGTAAAGCCCTTTGGGAAGTCCTGAGGTCATGAAAGGCATATGAGTGGCATGACCTCTTCTTTCCATATGAACGCATGCATCCCACGATGATGTGACCTGTAGGTCCATTGTTCCTTTATATCAACTATCCTTTAACACCAATAGAACCTCTTGTGACAGGGCATGTGAGTTCACAGAGCAGTTGTGAGTAGAAATGGTGCTTCCCTGCTTCCAGAGGTTCCACTTTGTACATGTCAGTTTCCCTGACACACAGAAAGAGGTAAGAAACTGAGAGAAGCCTCTACCATTGCCTTGCCTTAGTTTGCCTTTTCTTCTGAGGTCATTGAACCTCTTTCTGTATTCTGTGCCAGTTCTTTTTTTAAATTTGTTTATGGGATCAGGGCGTTGCTGGCAAGGCCAGCATTTATTGCCTATCCCTAGTTGCCCTTAGGGTGACGGAAGCTGCATTGACTGCTTCAGCGACGTTCCTCTACATGGTCTGAGCCACTCTTATGGGGGAATCCTGCTTTGATTCCCTAGGAATTGTTTCCTTTAGCCCTTACTTCATCCATGAATGCAGCTGAGATCTGGAGTCCCCTACTGAGGCTGCTGCTCCTTTAGGCATTCTTCCTGCTCTCAAAAGAAATGTCTTCCTTTAAGTAGCTGCAGCAACACTCAATCTCCCTCCCTCGCAGTGGCAGTAATCCAATGAACAATAGTGTTACCACTTGTACACATATAATTAGGAACCATGGAGGAAAATCTGGCTGGTTAGCAATGAAGTCGTGTGGATAGGTTGAAGTCCTGTCAATCGGAGGAAAGTCCAGCCCAAGGTGTCCTTTTACACAAATTTAAAGTGGCATTGCATCCTAAACTCTTTCATATCAAACAAATGTTGATATTCAAAATGATTCTAAACAGCTCAATATGTTCACTTTGAGTTCAAAATACAGCTGATATCCTTACATTGCATTCAATAACAGCCTAACCTGTTATTATAGTTCCTCGTGTATTACTTTTTTTTACTATTGAGATAGCTGAAAAGATCATTGAACGCAATGAAAGTTCTTAACATAACGTAATTGTGCTCATTCCAGTTCTGTTATCTATAAGGTTCAATTTACATCTAGTTTAGAACCACCTATGATTCATTGTTAATGGACAAACTACAGAAAAAGGGGAGAAAAACTATTCTGACCATTATGTGTTACGACATCATAAATGCATTCATGAGAATTTCCTCCAGTAATGCATGCACATAGCAACCAGAACAGCTCTTTTCACCTGTCTCTAATACATTTGTTGCTGTATTTTTTCATTATGGCTTCAAATTGCAGTATTATGAAAGAAGAGGGTTTATAATATTTAGTAATAAATAGTTGATCTCCCATGGCATTGCTCACAGGTTGCCTGGGGTCTGGAGTATGGTTATGATGTTCATCTGCTAATGTAGCTTGTCTCCTTAAGGCCTCTGCTGTACTATTTGTGTGGAAGTAATCTAAATAGATCCCAGGTCAGTATGAGGCCTATTATTGATACTTTTGTCATTTTATCCAAATCAGCTACTTGGCTCCTTCCTTTGTTAATTCAACACATTTTTCAGGTTATCTCAAGGTTATCTGGAAAACAACAGCAAATAAGTAAGTTTTTTCTTTTTTTATAATTTTTATTTAAGATCCTGATTTGTAGGTGTTTTATACCAAGTATGACATCTGGAGTGAGACATCTGGTGTGCCATTGAGAAAGTTGTGCCTGAGTGTGATGGAGCTCTCAAAGCATTTAGCTAAATAGATATAATACTGGTATATTGGCAACCTTACAGTATGGGAGCTAAAACATGATCTAATGGATACCTGCATATCAAGCTAAATATTCCCGCAACCAAAAATTCCAAGCTGTGGGCAGTGCTGTTCAGCAACATCTCAAAGATGGCAGCAGATCAAGTTTAACATAAAGCATAGATTTCAGAAAGAGATGACCTTCCTTCTGACATTGTCAAAAACAATGTTTAACGATCAACATTGTAATGAGGTCGATCTATCCACTGCTGTTGTTAAAAATATCAGATGGGCTGTTCATTAAACAGTGGTATCAGCACACAGTAAGCATTGTGAATCAGAAATTTCTGATGACACAAGCCCTTTAAACGTTAATAGCCGTATACTGACTACCAGTATAAGATTTCAATATAAATTTCATGAACAATTTGAAAACTTCACGTTCAGTTGCCTGATGATGAGATTAAAATACTTTGTGATCATTTATATAATCCAACAATTAATCAATTAATGGAATAATTAATGCAGCTCTAATTAGCACAACATTGACTTTGTGTCTTCTTAGTTACACTTCAAAAATAACTATTGGTTGCAATGTTTTGTACCTACAAATGTGCTTTTGCCACTAAACCAGGTATTCACCAAATTTGCAGGAGTTCACGTATAAATTAAAATACTTGCTTTGAGTCAACTTTGAAGCCAACTTGAAAGTTGTTTTTCTTTTTGTATATCATGTCACATCAAAACCTCAGTGTGTGGAGACACCTATATTTATATTTATATATATGTATATTTCCTTTGCCAGCTTAGAATGCGGATAGTAACTTGAAAGATACAGCTGAATAATTTCAAGGACTCGGCTCTCAAAAGGCTTTATGATTGATTTATATGTAAATTTCCAGTTTACGATGGTGTGAATTGTTAAAAAATATTGAAGCCAATTTTGCGCGAATTTACAAGTAATTTATCACTAGCTACATTCTGGCCCGGATTCCTGTGCCCTTGAAAGAAAAAGTTGAGGAAAATGTTGCAGCTCAGAAGTGCCTGCGACCAGCTTTCCCTGTTCCCACTGGTTGTAGGTCAAGTACAGGCTGCCACCACCCCCCTGCCCCCACTCCCATCTGCACTGAATGCTGAGGCTGCAAAGGCAGCACGAGAACAGTGCAGTCTGTTAAAGAGACAGGCTGCAAGTCTACTGGGTTTCAGTGGGTCTTTGGATTTTGTAATTTGCCCATAACTCTCAAAACTTGGGACTAAGAGGAAGGCAGCTTTTGCTAGGGGACCTGCAATGTTTGTGGTAACTCGTATCCCTATCTGCAGAATTCGGGAATCATTTGGCATTCCCTTATAATTGACTTAATGAGGAGGAGGACCAATGTAAAGTTCTTCTGAATACAAGCCATTGCATAAGGAGGAGGGTAGCTACCTATCACTCCCCTGCCGGTTATAATTACTGTCCCTGCAGAAGTTACTTGTACATTATGGAAGGGCAGTGTATACGGATGCCCCTGCTTCAGGCTACAAGCTTTCAGCAGGTGTGGGGGCAGTCTGGCTCTGGTTGCTTTCAGGCTCCTGTGAAGTCACTGGGAAGTGGAGCTGGACTGCTGTGAATGTGTTGGCATATGGAGAGACATCACCCTCATCCATTGTCAGGTCTGGCTGCACCCTGCTGCCCACCTCCCTGTCAGTTCTCCCACTGCTCTGTGAATGACTGAACCGTAGCAAAGACATCACAGAAGACAATCTCCATCTTTCACCTCATCTGGCCAACTTCATCACTTACCCAGATGAATGGAGGCATAAGATTGCAACCTGTATGGCAGCCATTAGAGTGTTCCTAAGGACCTTTGCTGTGAGTAACTGTGCTGGAAATGTTTCTGGAGTTGCCGCTCGTTCCAACTGACGGCATAATTTCTGGCCCTTGCCTGAGCACCTCTCATATATGGTTGCTGGACTCACCCATACTTGCCACCTCTTGCTGGAAACTTCTAGTCCGATTCCCCAATGACTGCAACAATCTATTGTGCTCTGAAAGCATTTCTCTTTTAAAGACTGGGCCCTGGAGTTCTGCTCAACAGATGGCGAGCGAAAGACCTGACTCGCTGGACAGGTGCTTCCTGCCCCTCTGACATCATTTCTCTTGACTCTGTGGCTCATTTAGGATACTCTTCTTAAACTGACTATCTCGATCTCCCAGGATGGATGGCTCTGGGTTGGTGCTTACCGGAAAAAGATGCAGTGATGAGTGCTGGGTAAGGTTCTGATGGAGTGATGGTGGAATGGCCTGGCTACAGCTTTTACTGCCATACCTAAGGAAAGACTAGGAGGAAAATGTTAGCGACAGCTGCAGACAGGAACTTAACGAAGAGCTGATTCCTGCCATATGTTTGCATCGCACTGTTGGTGAATGGCAGATTGTCTGGAAGTGCTTGCGGCACCATCTAGTCTTCAGAGTGAAGAGAGGCTTATAGTAGTACCTACATTGCTCTCTCCTGCAAATCCTGGCCCTATCCAAGGCACTCATACAATCTTACAGCCTTTTGACTGCTGATCATGCATGGACATACTGCACCAGAACACAAATACAAGCTGCAGCTCACATTGAAGATGTTGTCACAGTGAAATCTTTATGGGGCTTCACACAGTTAATCCTTTGAATGCAACCTAGCTGCATGATACAATTTTTTATTCACACTTGACGGACTGCTTGATGGGCACACGTGTGCTTCATCATTTGCTCTTTAACCTTCTAATATCTCAACATGACACATTACGGAAGACAGCAGGCCTGAGCTTGAGGAGGGCTCAGAATTTGAAGCTCTTGACTCTCTTTGAAGAGGCCACCTTGGATATCAAGGCTATGAGAACATAGAGTAGGTGAGTCTGAAAATAGAGACCTCCCCAGGGCTTGTACCCTCCAACACTTCTTAGATCTTCTCCACCTAGTCACTCATTCACTCATGCACAGGCATACATTCAAACACAAAACCATTGTGCACAATATATTGCATTGTAAGCATTGTTTGAAGGTGTATCCTAGGCCAGGTTTGTAACATATTCTGTTTCCGTAGGCTAGTAGACCAGCCTGCCAGCATTGTTAATGGCCCGAGTGAGGTGGCACTTCACAGCACCCTCCACCATTTACACCAATTGTCATAAACACCAACATCCAGAAGCTTCAGATAGTTACTTTGAGGTTGTAGCACCAGGTGAGACACTGCACAGATTGAGGAGGAGAAGTGGCTGTGGCAGAGAAGGAACAGGCCCAGAGCAGTTCTGTCTTCAGTTGCAGTTCCAAAAGATTCAGAACTTACAAGGCTTGCATATAATAGGAAATTGTTGTTTGTGCAGGATCGTCTGCAGATGTCACTTGAGTCTATCTAAAATATTTAGTTAGGGTATGGAGGAGTCTTCTAGCTGCATCTGTGGAGTTGTGCAGGGGCATTTTCTGGACTGTAGTTTACCATGGAGCACATGGCAACTCCAGGGGTATCTGCAGCAGAACCTTCAGTGGAACAAGTCATCAGCACATAAAGTATCTCTCTTGCATGCTTCCACTGCTTCAATAGAGGCTCTAATCCAGAAGAGACATGCTTGCGGATCAGAGAGAGAGAATCTTGAGGCAGGGATACAGAGATCTCTTTGCTGTGGGACTGCCCAACAGAATCAAATCAAAATGAACCTGCAAAGTGCTACTCAGTACCCCAAACACCTTCACACAGCATTGAATCTCTCCAGAAGTCTCTCTCTCTCTCACTCATAATGCATGGTGGAAAATTGTCGCCGACAGAAAAAGCCAGGAAGCAGTTGCCTTTAAATAGCGCTCCCCCAGTCCCTGCCCGACTGCAAAATGTTCCCCTCGACAGGTGGTAAGGCAGGGGGCGGCACTCAATATCCGGTCCAGGGCGCTACTGAGGCGTTGCACGATCGACTGACGTCACGATCTGTGGGTGCAGGAGATGGTGGTGGTAGTGTTTAGCGGTGCCACAAAATGTCTGGTCAATTTTGCGAGCAGTGCAAACATCACCAGGCGCTAGTTGCTTTGTGCCCCATTAGCGCCCTCTCAGGGTGCTAATGGGAGGCGCAAAGCAACCGAATTTTTCCCCCTTGGACCCTTAGGTCACTCTGTTCATTCACACTGTCAGCCTTTAACTTCAAATAAGACTGGCAAGTTGGTTGTCTTCAAATGACAGCATTATGGATGTTCCTTGGGAAGTAGATATTGGCCCCATATGACACCGTGCTGGTGGTCGCTAACCAGCTGCATGCTGGTGGTCACATGGGCGCCATCAGTGACCCCCTGTACTTTGGGAAATCCTGCAGTGAATTTGGGCAGTCCTGCCATGCTGCTATTGCCATTCACTGGGGGAGGAGGTGAAACTCTTGGCACTGTTGAACTATGCATCAATTACCTGTTTGATAAATCTGTGGACAGCAAATTGCCTGATATTGCAAAAGTCCCCTGTAGCAGCTTGGAAGGTACCAGAGGCATAAAAGTTGAGAGTTGTGGCCATCCCTTGACTGCAACTAACAGTTCTGCCCTGATGGTGGAGGTTCAATGCAGGTTTGCTTGCAGCATATGGGATACCTCTGTAGCAGCATCTCCTTGCTGAAGCTGAGTCTACAGAGTCAGTTCATCTCCATTGTTGCCAACTAGTTGTGCATGGGCCTATAGATGTCCCTTGTCCTTCCTTGTCCTCTTCCATTAAATCCAGTGAGAGTGCAACATTTGCAAGTCGTCCCCATAATTTGTGACTGAATAACAGCAAAAAAAGAAAAAGCAGTGCAGTTTTTAATGATTCCCCTCCCAACAGGTGGGAGTCTGGCTGGCCTTTAATGCACATTTTAATGGGAAAGCTGAGCACATTTCAGAAGGGCTGAGTGGGAAATAAAGAAATGTTATGGAAGTACCTATTATCAGCTGATTTGAATACCATTAATATAACAGAACAAACAAATTACACACTAAGGTATTAAACTTATATTTCACAAACGAATTTCAAGGACAACAAAAATAACATGGAGATATCGCAACAAATATATAGAACAGAAGAAGGCACCGTGACACAGATGCTGGGGATAGAAAAAGATAAGTGTTAGTGAAAAACCAGCTTAACTATGTTTAACTGGAATTTGGTAGCAGAATTTAGTACTTAAAAATAGACAACATTGTTTAACACAGGATCACCTGAGCAACAGCTGTGATCCTCAGAGATGTCACGAATAGAAAGTTGGCCAGGAGAGAAACAGTCATATACAGTAATGATGATGATCACATACAATGAAAATCTCAATTACAGTGTTAACCTCATTATAATACTTTTGTTGCACTCAATGGTGCCTGGTAGTGACATTGGCCCGTATTTTCCGATCGGAGGCTTCCTGTGTGCGGATGCCTCCGATCAGGAAAAAATCTACGAACTTACCTGAGGGCTCCAGAGGTGTGTACACTTCCACTCCTGGGCCTCTCCAAACTCAAAATGCGCAGGGCCCACATATCCCAGAGGCACAGGCGTCCTTGGGATCACGTGGGCCATGGGGAGTCAATAGGAGAAGGGAATCATATAACTAACGCTGTAGAGAGGGCTTTAAACTAACTAGAGGGGGGGAGGTTCCTAGCGAGCAAATAATAAAAATGACAACAGAGAAGGTCATAGACTTAGGTAGCAGTGGGGAAATTAAAAACCAGAGTGTGTCAGGAAGGGGCAGAAGGTATGGAGTAAAAAGTAAAGTAATAAAAAGGGCAAAAGCAGGAACTAAGTGTCACAAAACATATTTGAAAGTTCTCTATCTGAATGCACGTAGCATTCGTAACAAAATAGACGAGTTAATGGCACTAATAACTACATATGGGTATGATCTTGTGGCCATTACAGAAACATGGCTACAGGCTGACAATGCCTGGGAATTAAACATACCAGGTTATTTAACAATCAGGAAAGACAGGCAGGAAGGAAGGGGAGGTGGGGTGGCTATGTTAATAAAGGAAGGAATCACTGTAATACAGAGAAATGATATTGGGTCAAAAGATCAGGATAATGAAACAGTTTGGGTGGAGGTAAGGAATAATAAGGGGAAAAAAACACTAGTGTGCATAGTCTATAGGCCTCTGAACAGTTGCAACTCTGTTGGACGGAGTATCAATCAGGAAATAGTTGAGGCTTGTAATAAGGGAGCATCTATAATTATGGGGGATTTTAACTATCATATTAATTGGACAAATCAAATTGGGCAGGGCTGCCTTGAGGATGAGTTCATTGAGTGTATTAGGGATGGGCTTCTTGAGCAGTATGTAACTGAACCGACTAGGGGGCAAGCAACCTTAGATCTGGTCCTGTGTAACGAGACAGGATTAATTAAAAATGTCCTAGTAAAGGGTCCCCTTGGAATGAGTGACCATAACATGGTTGAATTCCATATTCAATTAGAGGGTGAGAAGGTTGGATCTCAAACAAGCATGCTAAGCTTGAATAAAGGAGACTATGAAGGTATGAGAGCGGAATTGAGTAGAGTGGATTGGGAAAATAGATTAAAGGGTAAGACGATACATGATCAGTGGTGTACATTTAAGGAGTTATTTTACAACTTCCAAAAAATATATATTCCACTGAGAAGAAAAGGGTGTAAAAGAAAAGACAGCCATCTGTGGCTAAGTAAAGAAATTAAGGATAGTATTCGACTAAAAACAAGGGCATATAAGGTAGCCAAATCTAGTGGGAGGATAGAGGATTGGGAAAACTTTAAAAGACAGCAAAAAATAACAAAAAGATTGATTAAGAAAGGGAAGATAGATTATGAAAGTAAATTAGCAAAAAATATAAAAACAGATAGTAAGAGTTTTTATAGTTATATAAAAAGAAAAAGGGTGGCTGAAGTAAATGTTGGTCCCTTAGAGGATGAGACCGGGAAATTAATGGTGGGAAATATGGAGATGGCAAAAACACTGAATGAATATTTTGTATCAGTCTTTACAGTAGAAGACACTAAGGCCTAGAAATTCACTTTGGGGCGGCCAGCTCGCTCGCACCCAAAAGTTAGCGCTGGGTGGGGAGCCATTAGCGATCGTCAGATATTCAGTGTTTGCGCCCCAATTCGGAACCGGGCGCTATACCAGGGTGTGCCCGCCTCCGCTTGGGGCGCTGACACTGAATTTCAGCGCTCTTGGCGCTGCTGCGCCAGCCGCTGCGGAGCGGCAGGCTGCGGTACTGCAGGCCTCCTCCTTCTCTTAAGGGGGAGCTGCCTGCAATGGGGAGATCGCCGCTGGAGAGTGCCGGCAAATGATCCCGGCACCACGGAGAAGTGCCGGGTTCGCGGAAAGCAGCCGGCAATGCCGCGGGGGAGAGGGTGGAGGAGGCCGGGGAAGGAGGTGTGGGCAGGCGGCCGCCGAAAAAGCGGCCGGCCGCACCTTCCCCTTTAAAGCGCCCCACTAAGGCTACAGCACGGCCCCGTTTTCTGGTCGCTGTTTGCGGCCGCTTCGGAGGAGGCGGCCGCTACTAAATATGGGGATCGGGCCGGTTTCGGGGCGGAACCGGGGCACTGCGCACACCGATGACGTCATCGGTGCCAGCGCAGCGCTAACGGCTACCGCCGCCAATACCGCTGCGCTGAATATCAGCGCAAACTCATTTTTGGCGCAGAAGCCCTCTTTAGGCGGTAACTGGCCGCAAAGCTGGCAGCGCCTTAATGAATTTCTAGGCCTAAGAATATCCCAACACTGGACAAACAGGGGGCTATAGAGGGGGAGGAGATAAACACGATCAAAATCACTAAGGAAGTGGTACTCGGTAAAATAATGGGACTCAAGGTGGATAAATCACCTGGCCCTTATGGCTTACATCCTAGGGTCTTGAGGGAAGTGGCGGTAGGGATTGTGGATGCATTGGTAATAATTTTCCAAAACTCCCAGGACTCAGCAAAGGTCCCGGCAGACTGGAAAACTGCTAATGTAACGCCCTTATTTAAAAAGTGCAGTAGACAGAAGGCTGGTAACTATAGACCGGTTAACCTAACATCTGTGGTAGCTAAAATATTGGAGTCCATTATTAAGGAGACAGTAACAGGACATTTGGATAATCATAATTTGATAGGACAAAGTCAGCATGGTTTTATGAAGGGGAAGCCATGTTTGACAAATTTGCTGGAGTTCTTTGAGGAAGTAACATATAGGGTGGATAAAGGGGAACCAGTGGACGTAGTGTATTTAGACTTCCAAAAGGCATTTGACAAGGTGCCACACAAAAGATTATTGCTTAAGATAAAAAATCACGGGATTGGGGGTAATATTCTGGCATGGATAGAGGATTGGCTATCTAACAGAAGGCAGAGAGTTGGGATAAATGGTTCGTTCTCGGACTGGCAATCAGTAACTAGTGCTGTTCCACAGGGGTCAGTGCTGGGTCCCCAACTCTTTACAATCTATATTAACGATTTGGAGGAGGGGACCGAGTGTAACATATCAAAGTTTGCAGATGATACTAAGATGGGAGGGAAAGTAGCGAGCGAGGAGGACATAAAAAACCTGCAAGGGGACATAGACAGGCTAAGTAAGTAGGCAGAGATTTGGCAGATGGAATACAATACTGGAAAGTGTGAGGTTATGCACTTTGGCAGGAACAATCGTAGAGCAAGTTATTATCTTAATGGCAAGAAACTGGAAAGTACTGAAGTACAAAGGGATTTGGGGGTCCTGGTGCACGAAACTCAAAAGGTTAATATGCAGGTGCAGCAAGTGATTAAGAAGGCCAATGGAATTTTGGCTTTCATTGCTAGGGGGATAGAATATAAAAATAGGGAGGTATTGCTTCAGTTGTACAAGGTATTGGTGAGACCGCACCTGGAATACTGCATACAGTTTTGGTGTCCATACTTAAGAAAAGGCATACTTGCTCTCGAGTCAGTACAAAGAAGGTTCACTCGGTTAATCCCGGGGATGAGGGGATGGACATATGAGGAGAGGTTGAGTAGATTGGGACTCTACTCATTGGAGTTCAGAAGAATGAGAGGCGATCTTATTGAAACATATAAGATTGTGAAGGGGTTGGATCGGGTGGATGCGGGGAGGATGTTCCCGATGATGGGTGAAACTAGAACTAGGGGGCATAGTCTTAGAATAAGGGGCTGCTCTTTCAAAACTGAGATGAGGAGGAACTACTTCACTCAGAGGGTGGTAGGTCCATGGAATATGCTGCCCCAAAAAGCTGTAGAAGCTGCATCATTACATAAATTTAAAACAGAAATAGACAGTTTCCTAGAAGTAAAGGGAATAAAGGGGAGCGGGCAGGAATTTGGACATGAGTCTAGGTTCGGATCGGTCATGGCCCTGTGGGTAGCGGAGCGGGCCCAGGGGCCGTGTTTCCTGATCCTGCTCCTATTTCACGTGTCAAATTCTGTTAGATTCAGGAGATGGTTCTGTGATAGTGGATTGGCGGTTAGGGTCAGATCAGCCATGATCTTATTGAATGGCGGAGCAGGCTCGAGGGGCCGATTGGCCTACTCCTGCTCCTATTTCTTATGTTCTTATGTTCTTATGTTCATACTATTGACAGATAGACCTGTCAAATATATGAATGGAGATCACCCCAAAAACACAGTAAATAATTAAATAATTTTTTTTTTAAATCACGTTTTTAAAATGAGTTAAATTTACAATAAATTAAATATTTTAAACAAAAATTTAATTTTTTGAAAAAATAATTAAAGTTTTTTATGGGGCTAAAAATAAACTTACCTTTTTTAAAAGTATTTTAAAATTATAAATGAGTGATTTTTTTTTAATACTTTTTTTCAACTCTTATGCTGGTAAAAGCAGGCCTTATGCCTGCTTTTACCAGGTGTAAGATTTCTAAGGGTTTTCTGTGGGCGGAGGTCCTCCAGAAAGCGGAACTCTCCCCCCGCAGAGGCTCTTCTCTGGGGCAGGCGTCCGATCTGTCAAGAGGATTCTTGACAGATCGGAAATACTGGTTTTCAGCGCATGTGTTTCGCATGCCTGTAACCGCCATTTCCAATGTCCCTATGGGTGTGTACACAGCGCGTACACACCCGTACAAATCGGAATATACGGTCCAATGTACTGTATATTGTATCTATTTTCATATGACCACCCAGCAGTTTTGTTTGATTACACCTCTGTGAAGTGCCTGGGACTGGTTTTCTACCTACCTAGGGGGAAAAATTCAGTATCGCCCCATTTGGGGCTCCATTATCGGCTGTGCGCAAAATTTAGCGCCTGGCTCTAATTATTGCCTCCGACGGCAAACTTGGCTTTTATCGCCCCCGGAGGTGATTGGAGTGCTAAATCAGGCGCTTCACACCTGTCTTAATGCGCAAAGGCCGAGGAGCGAGGCGCTACCTCAGAGCGCTTGTG
The DNA here is from genome assembly GCF_052327205.1 of Somniosus microcephalus. NCBI lineage: Eukaryota > Metazoa > Chordata > Chondrichthyes > Squaliformes > Somniosidae > Somniosus > Somniosus microcephalus. The sequence goes on from NC_140987.1 coordinate 375,309,138, forward strand.
GAGCTCATGTGATGTCAGTCAGCAATGGAACACAGACACACTGCCACTGGCCAGTTCTTAAAGGGGAGTTCTGACGAACGGTCATCGACCATCTGTTTCTCTCTTCACAGATGCTGCTTGACCTGCTGAGTTTCTCCAGCATTTTCTGTTTTTATCTTAAAGGGGAGGGTTGATTTTGCGCTCCATCCACATCCTGCTCATTGCAGCCTGGAATCTCGGCCTGGAGAGATCTGTACATCAAGTCTGCTGGAAAGAACAATGGAGAGACCCAGGGAAAGAGCTCAGAGTGCAGCCCCCACAGTCTCTTCTAAATCGATACAAGGAAGGGCAAATCAAAATGAACCTGCAAAGTGCTGTTCAGTACCCAAAACTCCTTCACACAGCGTTGAATCTCTCCAGAAGTCTCTCTCTCTCTCAGAATGCGTGGTGCAAAAATGTCACCAACAAAAAAAGTCAGGAAGCGGTCGCCTTTAAATAGTGCTCCCCCAGTCCCCTCCTGACTGCAAAACACTCCCTTCAACCTGTCGCTGCAAGTGGCAGGCACTAAGGCAGGGGGCGCCACTCAATATCCAGTCCGGGGAGCTACCGGGGTGTTGTGCACTCAACTGATGTCACAATCTGCCGGCACAGGAGATCGTGGCGGTAGTGTTTAGCGCTGCCGCAAAATGTCTAGTTAATTTCACGAGTGGCGCAAACATCGCCGCGCCTGGGCGCTAGTGGCTTTGCGCCCCATTAGCACCCCCTTAAGGCACTAACGGGAGGTGCAAACAACTGAAGTTTTCCCCCGTAGGGTCATAGAATGATACAGCAGAGAAGGAGGCCATTCGTCCCATCATGCCTGTGCTGTCTCTTTGAAAGAGCTATCCAACTAGTGCTTTTCCTCTGCCCTTTCCCCATAGCCCTGCAAAATTGCCCCTTTCAAGTATTAATCCAATTTCTTTTTGTAAGGTATTATTGAATCTGCTTCCACTATCCTTTCAGGTAGTGCATTCCAGATCATAACAACTCACTGGGTAAAAGAATTGCTCCTCATCTCGCCTCTGATTCTTTTGCCAATTACCTTAAATCTGTGTCCTCTGGTTACTGACGCTCCTGACACCAGAAACAGCTTCTCTTTATTTACTTTATCAAAACTTATTAAAGGTGCTCTATAAATGCAAGCTGTTGTTATATGTCAGATGTAAATTTCATGCAACTGCAGTTTCCCTGATGTGTTGGGAATAATGAGCTGCACACATTCCAACTGTGCATCACAATTGTTAGAAGCTGACCCAAAAGCCAAATGGCTGCATTTAATGAATGTGCTGGTAGTCTGTGATGCAAAATGTGACTTTATTAACATAGTTGTCAAATTCTGTCTCTTGTCAAGATCCCTATGGTTTAGCTAAATCAATAATAGTAGGAATTTGAGAATGAAGACACCATTAAGAGCTTGTGTTTAAATTAAACACTTTTTTCCCCCTCTCTTTAAAGCCTGAGATTTCTTGTCAGTAACAGTGCATGTTTTACAAAGCCCTGGTTAGACCATGCCTGGAATATTGTGTACAGTTCTGGGCACCCAACCTTAGAAAGGTTATATTGGCCTTGGAAGGAATGCAGCACAGATTCACCAGAATGTTACTAGGGCTCCAAGGGTTAGATTATGAGAGATTACATCAACTAGGCTTGTAATCCCTGGAATATAGAAGGTTAAGGGGTGATTTGGTTGAGGTTTTTAGGATTTTGAAAGGAATTGATGAGGTAGATAGAAAGAAACTTTTTATGCTGGTGGGGAGACTAGGACAAGGAGACATAACCTTAAAATCAGAGCCAGGCCATTCAGGAGAGAAGTTAGGAAACACTTCTTCACGCAATGGGTAGTAGAAATGTGGAACTCTCTCTCACAAAAAGCAGTAGATGCTAGATTAATTAATAATTTTAAATCTGAGATTGATAGAGTTTTGCTAGCCAAGAACAAATGGAGTCAAGGCGGGTGAATGGAGTTAGGATACTGTTTAGCCATGATCTCATTGAATGGTGGAATTGGCTCGAGGGGCTGAATGGCCTATTCCTGTTCCTATGCTCCTGTGTGAAGATCGGAAATTGCAAGTTACTAAACTTGTTGCTTTATTGTCTGCCCAGCACTTGTGCTAGTTTCATATCTGGTTGGTTGCTGATGGTCTGCTCTGTCTCACACAGAACGTGAAGTGCTATGATTTCCCATGCAAATCTGCCCATTGCGCATATTTTCTGGTCCATTTGAAATAGGGATTGGTGGTCATCCTGGTTCTGGCAAGTCAGGAATGAAGGTAATTGCTGCCTTTTGAATTGTGGGAGATACATGGTTCAGTTAATGCATCCTTAGCCCAGACAGGGAGAGCTGTAAGAAAGCCTTTCCTTTGCCATTCCTAAATGAAGTTCACTTTTACATATACATGTCATCGATAGCAGCTATTTCCATTACAATCTTATGCCAGCTAAATCCACAAGTTTAAATATAAAATGTGTTCATTCCACTTAACTGGAGCCAGTATCACAATATTCAGTATATCAATACGCGAATGTTCAGATTGTTTATGCGTTCTCTCATATGGTTTGTACATTAGATGAAGAAAGAGAATTCAGCCTGGCAAAGTTACTTAATGTCTCCGATCAAATTCATATTTACGATGCGATACTAAATAATTTTTCCAACCCAAGTTAGTCATTCACATCTTAGACCTAATAGCAGCAACATGAGGACACTTTTGCAGGACTTCTGATTTTTCTTGGTTATTACCTGCACTAATGTTGCCACTTAACATAATGATGCATCCTCTATGACCCAAAGAGGATTTTTATATGTCGGTGTGAACATTGTATGTGACCACTGTTAAGTCTGTGTGTTATAGTGAGAATTACTACACAGACCACAAGAGTAAATTCAACAGGTCTTTACTGGTTGGAGGTCGGACTATACTGAATACAATATTATTACACTGTGCTTATATACCGGCGTGGTCACCACCGGTATTACGTATACAGCAGCCAAAGAAAGTAGTACCTTTCTTAAGGTGGACCAGGCTTAAGTTCTCTTAAGGTGGAACAGGTTACATACACCACAATCCTCCCTTTTTAGCTTAACAGTCATATCCCCAAATAAACATAACATATATACATATATAACTTCAGGTATAACAGTTCAAAGGTTCAGTCTCTCAGGAGGCTTTCTGATTCGGCTTGGATAACGCCTTTCAGTGGTCTCTGATTCTTGTTGTTGAGGTGCCTCCTCTAGTTGGTTGCCAATGTATTGGGTGTCATCATCATCAAATACATTCTCGGCCGAGGTAGATGCTTCAGGTTCATGAACGTCTTCCACAGCTGTCTCTGTCACAACCATGGGTTCGACCCTTGCTCTCGACTCTACCAGTTGATCCACATGACGCCTTATCACATTATGACCAATATCTACGGTGTACATCAGAGGTCCTTGTCTGGCCCGGATTGTTCCGGACTGCCATTTGTCATTTCCATAGCCCCTTGCCATCACTGGTTGTCCTACGTCGAAAGTTCGAGTGGTCTTGCTGTTAATATGCCGAAACTGTTTGTTTTCCACTTCCCTCCGCACATTTGGTTTTAACAAGTCCAACTTGGACCGCAACCTCCTGTTATAAAACATCATAGCAGGACTTTGGTTAGTCACGGCATGATCGGCGTTTCTATATGACATCAGGAACTTATCGACCTTGTGTTGCAGCGGAATCTGATCATCATTCATGGCCTTAATAGCCTATTTGAATGTCTGGACAAATCTTTCAGCCAACCCGTTTGTTGCCGGATGATATGGGGCAGAGGTATAATGTTTAACTCCATTCTTCTTTAAGAATTGTTGGAATTCTTCCGATACAAACTGTGGTCCGTTGTCCGAACAGATCTGTTCTGGCAATCCGTTCCTTGCGAATATTGTTCTTAACACCGCAATTGTCTTTTCTGAAGTAGTGGTATTCATCTTGATGACTTCTGGCCATTTGGAATGTGCGTCCACCGCGATTAGGAACATGGAGTCCATGAATGGACCAGCAAAGTCAATGTGTACGTGTTGCCATGGGGCTGAAGGCCATTCCCATGGGTGTAGCGGTGCTATCGGAGGTGCATTTTGCACTTTTTGACACCCAGCGCAGCTTTTCGTTAACTCCTCAATCTGTTGGTCAATACCCGGCCACCATACGTAAGCCCTAGCAAGACTTTTCATTTTAACTCCCCCCAGATGACCTTCATGTAGTTCTTTTAAAACTCTTTCCCTTAACTTGGGAGGAATAATCACTCTTGTCCCGTACATCAAAGTACCATGGCAGACGGACAGCTGGTCTCGCCTTGCCGAGAATGCCGGTAACAGAGGATCACCCCGTGTTGGCCATCCTTTCACTGTCACCTCGTAGACTCTGGACAGTGTCGGGTCGTTCCTGGTTTCTCTTTCAATACTTGCGTTGGTGACAGGTAAACACTCGATAATGGTCGAATGAAATAACTCAACAGGGTCAACTTCCATCGTGTCTTCATCTTCAGGTAGTGGCAGGCGCGACAGGCCATCAGCATTGCCATGCTGTTTCGTACCTTTGAATTCTATCTGATATTGATGTGCCCCTAAGAAAAGAGACCATCTCTGGAGACGCTGTGCTGTCATCACCGAAACACCCTTCTTAGGGTTAAAAATGGACACCAACGGTTGATGGTCCGTCAGAAGTGTGGATTATTGGCCCTGTAGGTAATGATTAAACTTCTTCACTCCCCATACAAGGCTAAGGGCCTCCCTATCGATCTGCGCATAGTTGCACTCAGCGGAGGTCAATGATCTGGATGCAAACGCGACTGGCCTTTCCGTGCCATTTGGCAATTTATGTGAGAGTACTGCCCCAATACCATATGGAGAAGCATCACAAGCCAACCGAATGGGCAGTGTCGGGTTGAAGTGAGCCAACACTTCCTCTGAGGTGATCAATTCTTTGCTTTTGCGAAATGCCTTCTTACAGTTTTCGCCCCAGTCCCATGGTACCCCTTTCTGTAAAAGAGCGTTCAACGGATGCAGCACCGTGGATAGATTTGGCAGAAATTTATGGTAGTAGTTAATTAATCCTAGAAACGACCTCAACTGAGAGACATTCTCCGGAGCGGGAGCCTTTACAACTGCCGCTATCTTGTCAGGAGACTTATGAAGCCCCTCCCGGTCAATGACATGACCACAGTACGAGATCCGCTTCTGGAAGAACTCACATTTCTGCCGATTTACCCTAAGTCCATACTCTTTCAGTCTGTTGAGCACCAGTTCCAAGTTACCGAGATGCTGTTCATCACCTTCACCTGTGATCAGAATGTCGTCCAGGTAACATTGTGTGCCTGGAATTCCCTGTAATACCTGCTCCATGGCCCTCTGCCAAATTGCTGGAGCCGATGCCACACCAAAAACCAGCCTATTGTACCGGTACAACCCTCGATGCGTGTTGATCGTGAGGTATTGGCGTGACTCTTCTTCAACCTCCATCTGCAAGTACGCCTGCGCCAGGTCTATCTTGGTGAAGTGTTTCCCACCAGACAGTGAAGCGAAAATATCCTCAATCCGTGGAAGCGGATACTGCACCGTGTGAAGCACCGGATTGACGGTGATCTTGAAATCTCCACAGATGCGAACCTTCCCTGGACCTCCTGGCTTATTGTTCGCAGGACGTTTCATAACGGGAACAATGGGCGTAGCCCACTCACTCCAATCTACTTTAGACAGTACCCCTGAACGTTCTAGTGCTTCCAGCTCCGCTTCAACCGCAGGTCGTATTGCATAGGGTACCGGTCTGGCTTTAAAAAATTTTGGTTGTGCATGTTCATCAATCTTGATGTTTGCCGTAATTCCTCTCAGTGTTCCCAGTCCCGGCTGGAACACCTCTTTAGCCTCATCCAATATTCTGGACAATCGTTTAGGTTTGACAGCTGTTTCCCCGGAATCTACCGTTAGTGCTTTCAAGGAGTGCCAGTCCATATTCATTTTCCTAATCCACTCCCGTCCTAGTAGTGGTGGACCTCCTTCAGGTAGCACATATAAGTCCATTACTTGGCTTCCTTCACCCTTGTGGACCACTTCTACCTCTATTTTTCCGATGGGGTACACTCTTTGCCCCGTGTACGTTTTCAATATAATCTCCGTATCCTGTAAGGGAATATGTTGGAATAACCTTCTATAATCTTTCTTATTCATGACCGTCAATGCCGATCCAGTGTCCAATCCATTTTTACTTGGACTCCTGCTATCTTAAGAGTGACCCAAATTGTCTGGAGGTCTGTATCCTTACCAACGTTGTGTATTCTTAAGCTATCCAGTTCATTACTGCTAGCGTCTGAATCTGACTTCTGTTCAGTCAAACTGTTCTTTGTCACCTTGTGTACCTTTGCATATTTTCCTTGCGGTGACTTTTTATTGCTGGTCTTCTTTCCTGACCGGCATACTTTAGCTATGTGGCCAAACCTGCCACATGTTCTGCATTCTCGGTTTTTAAACCAACACTGGTTCTGATCGTGCGTTGTCTTTCCACAACGATAACATTTGACAGAACTCAAACCCAATTTGTTTGTACCGAGTTCCGGTGGCCGTAGCTGCATTACTGCCGTGCCTCTCGCTGCGGCCTCGTGTGCTGCTGCCATAGTGACCGCCTTCTCGAGAGACAGCTCATTCTCCTCGAGCAGTCGCCTTTGTGTATCCTGTTTAAATAAACCACACACAAATCTATCTCGAAGTGCCTCTGTCAGTCCCGTTCCAAACTGACAATATTTTGCTAGCTTACGTAATTCCATCAAATATTCAGCATTGCTTTCATTTTGCCGCTGTCTTCTATCGTAAAATTTAAATCGTTCCGCTAGCATCAGCGGCGTGGGGCTAAGATGATTTTTTAGGACAGTAACAATCTGTTCGAACGTCTTATCCGCCGGTTCATCTGGTGATAACAGGTGTTTCAATTGCCCGTATGTCTTCGCACCCATTAAGTTTAGTAATGTTAGTGTTTTATCTGTCTCAGGAATTTTATTTGCCTTACAATAGTTTTGTATGCGTTCTACATACATAGCCCAGTCTTCTATATCACTGTCGAAGGCATTAATGTTCCCATGTTTAGGCATCGTAGCAATTTATCGTATTTTTAATGTTATCTAAGATGGCGGCTTCCCGCTCTTGCCGTCGTCCTCCGCCCACAAAATGGCGGTTTTCCCGCGCTTGGCGGTCTTCACCCGTCCCCCGACGCAGTCTCTGCTTCACCGCAGCTCTCGCGCCTTCAGTTTCCCCAGACGCTGCGCCTTTAGCCCGAATGCGGCCCCTATCTCCGGTCGCGATCGATGTCCCGCGCTGCGCCTCTCGCTCGAAAGTGGCCCGGCCCTTATCTCTGGTCGCGATCGACCTCACCGCCCTTATTCCTCCGTCTTCCCAGCCCCGTCTGTACAGCCAACGCGGTTGACTTTCTGTCGCATCGCTGCCCGGCTTACCCACCACGAGGTAGTAGAAGAAGCTGACAGTCGCTGATGGAGGCTTCGAGGTCAGGATGTCTTCTGCACTCCGGTTGCTCGATGCCTGCCGCTCGACGTGTCTTCCCATAGGTGATGAGGGTGGAAACCTCTCTTCGACGTCCTGTCTGTGGATGAAGTCGCCGTGGAAACTACTGCAGCAGGGTAAGAATCGGACTCGTCGCCACTGTTAAGTCTGTGTGTTATAGTGAGAATTACTACACAGACCACAAGAGTAAATTCAACAGGTCTTTACTGGTTGGAGGTCGGACTATACTGAATACAATATTATTACACTGTGCTTATATACCGGCGTGGTCACCACCGGTATTACGTATACAGCAGCCAAAGAAAGTAGTACCTTTCTTAAGGTGGACCAGGCTTAAGTTCTCTTAAGGTGGAACAGGTTACATACACCACAACCACCGCATACCCATTCTTGCTTCTCCCTAATCTCTCATGATTCCTTAATTTTAAGACAATCACTTTATTTTTAAGAGGAAGGAACTGTGGAAAGGATGACGCCAGGAACAACAATGTAGCCACGGCTCATAATAAACATGCACAACCCGTGGACTGAAAGCAAACGTGAGTACAACTATGTTTATACTGCAACCAAAATGATCAAACATAGCATAGCCCTTCAAGCATGTGTCTGCACTAAAAGTAGCAGTCTTACAGTACAATCCCCCACCCCCCTCCCCCACACCCCGCCCCACCCACCCCCCGCCCCACCCACCCCCACCAGGGTTTCCAGAATCATTATTTTCTGCTACATGCTCCACAATTTCACCCGGAAAGGAGGCTCCAGCATGATCCTGGTGATCAGGATGGTGAAACCATGGCAGAGTAAGAGGGGGAACATGAGGAAATAGCAGTTGACATGAATCAGTCATTCATGAAAGAAAGACTTATGAAATAATACTGGGCAACCTACAGGTGGCGCTGTCCAGGGAGAGTATAAATACTCGGGCATGGGCCCAGCTTGCACAGGACATTCTTAACAGGAACTAGTGAAGGACACAACTAGACCACCATGTCGTAAAACAGTTGATTAAAGCTTTGTTTAATGCTTAGACCAAGTGCCTAGTAGTTTTCTTACGTCAGCAGTGGTGCCAGCAATACAGACAGGAAGGCTAGTACACTGGGCATCAATTCCAGACATGTTCAAAAAGTGTCACAGCTCTGCCATTTGAAAAAACAGCTCAATCCACATTTCCCAAGTCATTGCACCCAAAAATAGCTTGTACGTTTTCCTACTCAACTGTTCAATTATGATCCGTTGCCATTTGATTGTAGATCACAGCTGCTTTAAAGTATTTACTGTTATTCCTTTCTCATTGGTTGACCCAGTGTGCATGAGAGATTTACCACATTTACAGCCCAGACTGAAAACAGGAAAATTTGGGTAAACCAGCATTGAAGATCTCTCCCACAAACTCTTAGTAACACATACTTTGTCTAAGATTTGTGAGGAATTTCCAGGATCAAGTCGATGGTCTGGAACAGTGCTGACTTGCACTTCTTTCTTTCATTCTTCTTTTTTAAAGGGACAATAAATACGGTATAAAGACCAAGCTCAGATTTGGAAACACAAGCATTCAGCTGAACAAATATATAAGTGTGGAAACAAATTGTAATATTAGCCCATGACTGTTTCGCACCTCTGTCCTTCATTTTAATGCCTCTGTTAAAACAACAAACAAAAAATGCCATACAAACTTGTTAAGCTTTCCGCACGTTAATATTACCAACCTCAAAGCTTGTAACCTCTGGATTACTCCCGGTGCCACGTGCTAGTGAGTATAGGAATAGAAGGATAGAGCAGATGAATGCGTGGCTAAAGAGTTGGTGCAGGAGGGAGGGCTTTAGTTTCCTGGATCACTGGGTCTGCTTCTGGGGAAGGTAGGACCTGTACAAGTTGGACGGGTTGCACCTGAACCGGAACGGGACCAACATCCTTGCGGGAAGGTTTGCTAGTACTGTTGGGGGGGGGGGTTAAACTAACTTGGCAGGGGGATGGGATATGGAGTGGAGCTATAGTAGGGGGTGATACACAGCCAAATATAGAGGAAAAAACAAGTCAGCCTGGAAGGCCGATGTGCCAAATAATGGCCTGAATCCAAGAGGTTAAAGCTTAAAACTTAAGGCTTTTATTAAGTAAGAACATGGCATCAAGTTAACACAGGGCAGCCATCATTCATCACCGACCCAGCCCTTATGAGTAAGACCCAGCTCTTATAAGTAAGACTCACACCAATCCGGAGGATCCAGAGGGGCGGGGCTAGGGAGGAGCATTAGTGGCTACACCTGTAGAACATTCCAGACATTAACAAGTACAACGACAACAGACAATACAAATGCCAGAACATAGAGTTACTTCATCACATTCACCCCCTGCTATAGATTCAGTCTGTCAGGAGGTCTGATAGTCCTCTGGGAATGATGTAACTCTTGCTTAGGCTCCTCCCGGAGTACTAACTCCGGTTCATTCGAATTCCCAGAATCATCAGTGTTTTCCACACTGGGGGTTTGTGTCTCTGAAGGTCCAATACCACGATTGAAAACTCTACTCTCAGAGTCGAACTCTTTGAGCTCCAGCAGGTGCAAGATCTTTAATAGAGACCGTATCCTCTCGCCCATTCGGATATTGAATGTACGCATACTGGGGATTAGCATGGAGGAGTTGTACTTCCTCCACCAGTGGATCAGTCTTGTGGCCTCTCACATGTCTGCGCAACAGCACAGGGCCCGTGGTCATCAACCATGTGGGTAACGATACTCCATTAGTAGCTTTACTTGGAAAACTAAACATCCTTTCATAAGGGGTGGCATTCGTCACTGTACACAAAAGAGACCTTATGGAATGCAGCATGTCTGGCAGGACATCCTGCCAGTGAGAGATCGGCAGGCCTCGTGACTTCAGAGACAGTACGATAGCCTTCCACACTGTCGCATTTTCTTTCTCGACCTGCCCATTACCACGAGGGTTATAGCTGGTAGTTCTACTCATTGCAATCCCTTTCGATAGCAAAAACTGTCGCAATTCTTCACTCATAAAGGAAGAACCCCTATCACTATGTATAGTCCAAAGATGTGCGGGTTAGGTTGATTGGCTATGATAAATTGACCCTTAGTGGTAGGGGGATTAAATACGTGGGGTTACGGGGATAGGGTGGGATATGTGTTGGTGTAGGGGTTACGGGGATCGGGTGGGATATGTGTCGGTGCAGGCTCGATGGGCCGAAATGGCCTCTATCTGCACTGGGGTTTCTGTGATCTGTGATGTGATATAGTTAGGCATGCCAAACAAGGAAAACAGTTGGCCGAGGCATTTAATTACAACAGCATTTGTCACATCCGGACAGGGGATAACAAAAGGGAACCGAGAGTACTCGTCTATAATATTAAGAAAATAGACATTACGGTCGCTCGATGGAAGGGGACCTTTAAAGTCGAGATGCAAACGCTCAAATGGTCGAGTTGCTTTAATAAGATGAGCTGGCTTGGACGGCTTATAGAAGCGGGGTTTGCATTCAGCACAAACACGACAGGTTCTGGTCATTGTCCGGACCTCCTCAATAGAGTAGGGTAGATTGTGGGACTTAATGAAGTGGTTCATTCTGGTAACCCCAGGATGGCAGAGTGTGTCGTGGAGACTTTGAAGCTTATCTATACCTAGACTAGCACATACTCCTTGTGACAAAGCATCCGATGGCTCATTGAATACTCCAGGCCTGTACTGAATATCATAGTCATATGTTGACAGTTCTATTCGCCATCTTAAAATCTTATCATTTTTGATCTTGCCTCTCTGCTTAGTATTGAACATAAAGGCCACAGATCGCTGGTCAGTAATGAGCGTAAAATGTTGGCCAGTGAGATAATGTCTCCAATACCTGACTGCTTCGATAATCGCCTGTGCCTCCTTTTCCACTGAAGAATGTCGAACTTCTGGTCCTTGCAATGTACGAGAGAAGAAAGCTACTGGTCTACCAGCTTGATTAAGAGTTGCTGCCAATGCAAAATCAGATGCATCACTTTCCACTTGAAAAGGGATCTTCTCATCCACGGCACATACTACTGCCTTCTCAATGTCCCGTTTGATATTAAAGAAAGCCTCCTGAGCTTCCGCCGATAGCGGAAAATACGTCGACTTAATAAGAGGTCGGACTTTATCTGAGTAGCTAGCCACCCACTGGGCATAGTACGAGAAGAATCCCAGACACCTTCTTAAAGCTTTTACAGTGTGAGGTAAAGGTAATTCCTTAAGCGGGCATAATCTTTCAGGATCTTGCCCGATTACCCCATTCTCCACAACGCAACCAAGAATACACAAACGTGTAGTATTGAAGGTACACTTGTTTTCGTTGTAGGTCAGGTTTAACCTCTTTGCAGTCTCTAGGAACCTCGCGAGATTTTGATCATGCTCCCGTTGGTCGCACCCACAGATAGTAACATTGTCCAGGTACGGGAATGTTGCTTCCAACGCGTATTCATCCACCATACGATCCATCTCCCGTTGGAAGACGGATACCCCATTCGTCACTCCAAAGGGCACCCTAAGGAATTGGTACAGGCGCCCATTAGCTTCGAAGGCCGTATAAGGTCGGGCTTCTATTTTAATGGGGAGTTGATGATAGGCAGACTTTAAATCAATGGTGGAGAACACGCGGTACTGAGCTATCTGGTTCACCATCTCAGAAATACGAAGCAAAGGATAGGCGTCTAATTGGGTATACAAGTTTATAGTCTGGCTATAATCGACCACAAGTCTTTTCTTTTCATTAGTTTTAACCACCATCACCTGGGCACGCCACGGGCTATTACTGTGTTCGATGATTCCCTCCCGTTGAAGCCTTTCCACTTCCTCTTTCATAAATTTTTTATCTTCTGAACTATACCGTCGACTCTTAGTCGCTATAGGTCTACAATTTGGAGCAAGGTTCATGAACAAAGAAGGCGGACTTACTTTTAAAGTAGAAAGGCCACAGACTGTGAGCAGAGGCTGGGATCCACCATACTTAAGGGTGACGCTCTCATGCTGACACTGGAAGTCCAAGCCTAAAATTAAGTTCACACACAACTGAGGTAATATGAGGAGTTTAAAGTCCTTATACTCCGTATCCTTAATGGTTAATGTGACTTTACTATATCCAGTTACCTCCGAAGTAAGGGACTTGGACGCCATCACGATTTCACTTCGAGTAGGATACACCTTCAATGAACAGGAGTTAACAAGGTTGGGGTGTATAAAACTTTCAGTGCTGTCACAGTCTATCAAACACCCAGTAGGATGACCATTAATCTTGATGTCCATCATAGATTTGGACAAGGGACACGGTATGGTCTGGTCAACCGTAGCCGAGGCTAGAGTAAAACGATAGGCGGCAGCAGAAAAGACATCAGGTACAGGATTACCCTTACACACTTTAATAAAATGTCCCCGTTTCTTACGTTTAAAACAGGTAGCCTCTCTGGCTGGGCATCTTTGCCTGGGGTGTTTAGATTGGCCACAAAAATAACACTTAGACCCATGGGGTACAGCTGCAACAATAGAATTAAGTGGGGGCTCCATTGGTGTTGTGGATGCCTCCATATTCGGAACACACGCGGCTGAGAAAGACGCGTGGGCTGATGCATACACTTCTAAATTCTTCTGGGCTACATCTAACGATCGAGCAGTAGCGACGACCGTTTTTAAAACTAACGAGTCATTCTCAAGGCGTCTCTGTCTAATATAATTAGATCGGAGGCCAGATATGAAAGAATCATGGATGGCTTCTTCCTGATACAATATGGCAGAGACAGCCTTGTAGTCCTTAGCAAAAGCCTTAAGGTCCTGCAGGAAATCATCCAGGGATTCCTCGGGTAATTGCCTGCGAGTAGACAAAAGACACTTGGCGTATACTTCGTTAACCGACTTAAGGTACTGGGCCTTAAGGGCTGCGAGGGCCTCTTCATATGTAGTAATATCTTCAATTATAGAGTAAGTTTAATGACTTACCAAGTTGGTTAGAAGACCCAACTTGTTAACCGTCGGATCGAATGATGCGATGAAGTGTTCAAAACATCGAAGCCAATGCGTAAATTTCTTCGACGCGCCTGCCAAATGGGGATCGATATCCAGACGCTCTGGTTTCAAAAATCGATCCATCTTCCAAAAGATGTTACTTAATAAAATTGATGTGCCAAATAATGGCCTGAATCCAAGAGGTTAAAGCTTAAAACTTAAGGCTTTTATTAAGTAAGAACATGGCATCAAGTTAACACAGGGCAGCCATCATTCATCACCGACCCAGCCCTTATGAGTAAGACCCAGCTCTTATAAGTAAGACTCACACCAATCCGGAGGATCCAGAGGGGCGGGGCTAGGGAGGAGCATTAGTGGCTACACCTGTAGAACATTCCATACATTAACAAGTACAACAGCAACAGACAATACAAATGCCAGAACACAGAGTTATTTCATCACAAAGGCAGTGCAAATATGTAATGGCACAAGGGAGTATGGCAAGGCTGGATGGTATTTATTTTAACACAAGGAGTCTTGCGAGTAAGGCAGATGAATTGAAGGTGTTGATGAACACATGGGAGTATGATATTGTTGCTATCACAGAGACATGGTTGAGAGAGGGGCAGGACTGGCAGCTCAATATTCCGGGGTATAGAATCTTCAGGCGAGACAGAGGGGGGTGTAAAGGTGGAGGGGGTGTCGCAATATTAATCAAGGAGTCAATTACTGCTGTAAGGAGGGATGATATCTTAGCAGGTTCCTCTAATGAGTCCATATGGGTAGAACTTACAAAAAAAAAAGTGGCAAGCACTTTTCTGGGAGTGTACTATAGGCCCCCAAACAGTCAGGTGGAGATAAAGGAACAGATATGTAGGCAAAACTCAGAGAAGCGTAGAAATAATAGGGTAATAATAGTAGGGGATTTCAACTTCCCCAATATTAACTGGGATAGTCAGAGTGTGAAACGCTTAGAGGGTACAGAATTCTTAAAGTGCATCCAGGAGAGCTTTTTGAGCCAGCATGTAGAAATGCCTACAAGAGAGGGGGCGGTACTGGAACTAATTCTATTGAATGTAGCCGGGCAAGTGGTAGAAGTGTCAGTAGGAGAGCATTTTGGTGACAGTGACCATAATTCGGTGAGATTTAAGGTAGTCATGGAAAAGGACAAAGATGGACTGGAAATAAAGGTTCTAAATTGGGGGAAGGCCAATTTTAACATGATAAGGCAGGATCTGGCCAAAGTGGACTGGGATCAGCTACTTGTAGGAAAATCCATATAAGAGCAGTGGGAGTCTTTCAGAAAGGAAATAGAGAGAGTACAACGCCAACATGTTCCCATAAAGGTCAAGGGTGGGACCAACAATCCCAGTGAACCCTGGATGTCAAGGGATATACAAGAATGGATTAGGGAAAAAAGGGAGGCTTTTGGCAGTTACAAAGGACTAAAAACAGTGGAAGGCCTAGAGGAGTATAGAAAGTGCAGGGGGGTACTTAAAAAATAAATTAGGAGAGCGAAGAGGGGGAATGAAAAAGCACTGGCGGGCAAAATAAAGGAAAATCCCAAGGTGTTTTATAAGTATATTAAGGGCAAGAGGACGACTAGGGAAAGAGTAGGGCCCATTAGGGACCAAAGTGGCAATCTGTGTGTAGAGCTGGAAGATGTATCTGAGGTTTTAAATGAATATTTTGCATCTGTGTTCACTATGGGGAAGGACGATGTAGGCATAGAAATCAGGCAGGGGAATTGTGATATATTTGAACAAATTAGTATTGAGAGGGAGGAGGTACTAACGGTTTTAGCGGGCTTAAAAGTGGATAAATCCTCAGGCACTGATGGGATGTATCCCAGGCTGCTGCGTGAGGCAAGGGAGGAGATTGTAGGGGCCCTGACACAAATTTTCAGAACCTCTCTGGCCACAGGGGAGGTGCCAGAGGACTGCAGAACAGCTAATGTAGTACCATTGTTCAAGGAGGGTATTAGGGATAAACCAGGGAATTACAGGCCAGTGAGCCTAACATCAGTGGTAGGGAAATTATTAGAAAAAATTCTGAGGGAAAGAATTAGGCTCCACTTGGAGAAAAACATAGAAACATAGAAGATAGGAGCAGGAATAGGCCATTCGGCCCCTTGAGCCTGCTCTGCCATTTAATGAGATCATGGCTGATCATACAAATTCAGTACCCTGTCCCTGCTTTCTCCCCATCTCCCTTGATCCCTTTAGCCTTAAGAAATATATCTTACTCCTTCTTGAATATATTTAATGAATTGGCCTCAACTGCCTTCTGTGGTAGAGAATTCCACAGGTTCACCACTCTCTGGGTGAAGATATTCCTCCTCATCTCAGCCCAAAATGGCTTACCACTTATCCTTAGACTGTGACCCCTAGTTCTGGACTCCCCCGCCATCGGGAACATCCTTCCTGCATCTAGTCTGTCTAGTCATGTTAGAATTTTATAAATTTCAATGAGATCCCCTCTCATTCTTCTAAACTCTAGCGAATATATGCCTAATCGACCCAATTTCTCTTCATACGTAATTCCTGCCATCCCAGGTATCAGTCTGGTGAATCTTCACTGCACTCCCTCCATGGCAAGAACATCCTTCCTCAGATAAGGCGACCAAAACTGCACACAATACTCAAGGTGTGGTCTCACCAAGGCCCTGTACAACTGCAGCAGACATCCTTGCTCCTGTACTCGAATCCTCTCGCTATGAAGGCCAACATACCATTTGCCTACTTAACCGTCTGCTGCAACTGCATGCTTATCTTCAGTGACTGGTGCACAAGGACACACAGGTCTCGTTGCACTTCCCCTTTTCCCAATTTATTGCCGTTCAGATAATAACCTGCCTTCCTGTTTTTGCCACCAAAGTGGACAGCCTCGCATTTATCCATATTATACTGCATCTGCTATGCATCTGCTCAATCGCCCAACCTGTCCAAATCATACTGGAGTTTCTCTGCATCCTCCTCACAGCACACACGCCCACCCAGCTTTGTGTCATCTGCAAACTTGGAGATATTACTTCTAGTTCCCTTGTCTAGATCATTAATATATATTGTGAATAGCTGGGGTCCTAGCACCGATCTCTGCGGTACCCCACTAGTCACTGCCTGCCACTCGGAAAAAGACCTGTTTATTCCAACTCTTTGCTTCCTGTCTGCCAACCAGTTCTCTATCCAAGTCAGTACCTTACCCCCAATCCCATGTGCTTTAAACTTGCATGCTAATCTCTTATGCGGGAGCTTATTGAAAATCTTCTGAAAGTCCAAATACACCATGATGTAAAAAGACTACTGAGCGCTTGGTGTGAGCATAAAACAAAGTTTTAATCAATCGCCCAACCATGAGATTTCTAGTTTTATCACTAGTTCCTGGTTACAGAAACATCCTGAGCAAGCTGGGCCCACGCCCGAGTATTTATACTCCTTGGATGGCACCACCAGCTGGCCGCCCAGTGTTACTTCATGAGTCCTGATAAGATTCATGACGCAACACACCCACTGGTTCTCCCTTATCTATTCTACCAGTTACATTCTCAAAATATTCCAGTAGATCAGTCAAGCACGATTTATATTTTGTAAATCCATGTTGACTTTGTCTGATCCTGTCACTGTTTTTCAAGTGCTCTGCTATTACATCTTTTGTAATGGACTCTAGCATTTTCCCCACTACCGATGTCAGTCTATAATTCCCCGTTTTCTCTCTACCACCTTTTTTAAAATAGTGTGGTTATATTAGCTACCCTCCAATCCATGAGAACTGTTCCAGAGTCCATAGGATTTTGGAAGATGACCAGCAATGCATCTACTATCTCCAGGGCCACTTCCTTAAGTACCCTAGGATGTAGATTATCAGGCCCTGGGGATTTATCGGCATTCAATCCTTTCAAATTCCCTAACACCATTTCCCTACAAATACTGATTTCATTCAGTTCCTCCCTCTCATTAGACCCTATGTTCCCCGACATCTCTGGGAGGTTTTTTGTGTCCTCCTTTGTGAAGACAGAACCAAAGTATGTATTTAATTGGCCTGCCATTTCTTTGTTCCCCGTTATAAATTCCCCTGATTCTGACTGCAAGGGACCTACGCTTGGCTTCACCAATCTTTTTCTCTTCACATATCTATAGAAGCTTTTACAGTCAGTTTTTATGTTCCATGCAAGCTTACTCTCATACTCTATTTGCCCCCTCTTAATTAATCCCTTTGTCCTCCTTCCTTTGCTGAATCCTAAACTGCTCCCAATCCTCAGGTTTGCTGCTTTTTCTGGCCAATTTATATGTCCTCTCCTTTGATCTTATGCGATCCCTAATTTCCCTTGTTAGCCACGGTTGAACCACATTTTTTGTTTTATTTTTATTCCAGACAGGGGTGAACAAATTCTGTAGTTCATCAATGCATTCTTTAAATGTTTGCCATTGCCTATCCGCCATCAACCATTTAAGTAACATTCCCCAATCCATCCTAACCAACTCGCACCTCATACCATCATAGTTTCCGTTATTTAAATTCAGGATCCTAGCCTCTGAGTCAACTACTTCACTCTCCATCTTAATGAAGAATTCTAACATATTATGATCGCTCCTCCCCAAGGGGCCTCGCACAACAAGATTGCTAATTAATCCTTTCTCATTATATAATACCCAGCTTAAGATGGCCTGATCTCTAGTTGGTTCCTCGACATATTGGTCCAGGAAACTATCCCGTATACACTCTAGGAATTCCTCCTCCACAGTATTGTTACTAATTTGGTTAGCTCAATCTATATGTTGATTGAAGTCACCCATGATAACTGCTGTGCCCTTATTGCACATGTCTCTAATTTCCCATTTAGTGTTGTCCCCAACCTCAGCATTACTGTTTGGGGGTCAGTATATAACTCCCACTAACGTTTTCTGCCCCTTGGTATTTCTTAGCTCTACCCATACAGATTCCACATCATCAGAGCTAATATCCTTCCTTACTATTGTGTTAATCTCCTCTTTAACCAGCAATGCTACCCCACCTCCTTTTCCTTTTTGCCTGTCCTTCCTGTTTATTTAATACCCCTGGATGTTAAATTCCCTGCCTTGTTCACCCTGGAGCCATGTCTCCATAATCCCAATTATATCATATCCATTTACATCTATTTGCATAGCTAATTCATCCACCTTATTACGAATGCTCCTCACAATAAGACACAAAGCCTTCAGGCTTGGTTTTTTAATACTGTTAGTCCTTTTAGAATAATAATTTACTGTAGCCCTGTTTGATTTACACCCTTTATTTCTCTGCCTTCCACTTTTGCTTTTCTCCTTCCTGTCTTTTGATTCTATCCTCAGGCACTGATGGGATGTATCCCAGGCTGCTGCGTGAGGCAAGGGAGGAGATTGTAGGGGCCCTGACACAAATTTTCAGAACCTCTCTGGCCACAGGGGAGGTGCCAGAGGACTGCAGAACAGCTAATGTAGTACCATTGTTCAAGGAGGGTATTAGGGATAAACCAGGGAATTACAGGCCAGTGAGCCTAACATCAGTGGTAGGGAAATTATTAGAAAAAATTCTGAGGGAAAGAATTAGGCTCCACTTGGAGAAAAACATAGAAACATAGAAGATAGGAGCAGGAATAGGCCATTCGGCCCCTTGAGCCTGCTCTGCCATTTAATGAGATCATGGCTGATCATACAAATTCAGTACCCTGTCCCTGCTTTCTCCCCATCTCCCTTGATCCCTTTAGCCTTAAGAAATATATCTTACTCCTTCTTGAATATATTTAATGAATTGGCCTCAACTGCCTTCTGTGGTAGAGAATTCCACAGGTTCACCACTCTCTGGGTGAAGATATTCCTCCTCATCTCAGCCCAAAATGGCTTACCACTTATCCTTAGACTGTGACCCCTAGTTCTGGACTCCCCCGCCATCGGGAACATCCTTCCTGCATCTAGTCTGTCTAGTCATGTTAGAATTTTATAAATTTCAATGAGATCCCCTCTCATTCTTCTAAACTCTAGCGAATATATGCCTAATCGACCCAATTTCTCTTCATACGTAATTCCTGCCATCCCAGGTATCAGTCTGGTGAATCTTCACTGCACTCCCTCCATGGCAAGAACATCCTTCCTCAGATAAGGCGACCAAAACTGCACACAATACTCAAGGTGTGGTCTCACCAAGGCCCTGTACAACTGCAGCAGACATCCTTGCTCCTGTACTCGAATCCTCTCGCTATGAAGGCCAACATACCATTTGCCTACTTAACCGTCTGCTGCAACTGCATGCTTATCTTCAGTGACTGGTGCACAAGGACACACAGGTCTCGTTGCACTTCCCCTTTTCCCAATTTATTGCCGTTCAGATAATAACCTGCCTTCCTGTTTTTGCCACCAAAGTGGACAGCCTCGCATTTATCCATATTATACTGCATCTGCTATGCATCTGCTCAATCGCCCAACCTGTCCAAATCATACTGGAGTTTCTCTGCATCCTCCTCACAGCACACACGCCCACCCAGCTTTGTGTCATCTGCAAACTTGGAGATATTACTTCTAGTTCCCTTGTCTAGATCATTAATATATATTGTGAATAGCTGGGGTCCTAGCACCGATCTCTGCGGTACCCCACTAGTCACTGCCTGCCACTCGGAAAAAGACCTGTTTATTCCAACTCTTTGCTTCCTGTCTGCCAACCAGTTCTCTATCCAAGTCAGTACCTTACCCCCAATCCCATGTGCTTTAAACTTGCATGCTAATCTCTTATGCGGGAGCTTATTGAAAATCTTCTGAAAGTCCAAATACACCATGATGTAAAAAGACTACTGAGCGCTTGGTGTGAGCATAAAACAAAGTTTTAATCAATCGCCCAACCATGAGATTTCTAGTTTTATCACTAGTTCCTGGTTACAGAAACATCCTGAGCAAGCTGGGCCCACGCCCGAGTATTTATACTCCTTGGATGGCACCACCAGCTGGCCGCCCAGTGTTACTTCATGAGTCCTGATAAGATTCATGACGCAACACACCCACTGGTTCTCCCTTATCTATTCTACCAGTTACATTCTCAAAATATTCCAGTAGATCAGTCAAGCACGATTTATATTTTGTAAATCCATGTTGACTTTGTCTGATCCTGTCACTGTTTTTCAAGTGCTCTGCTATTACATCTTTTATAATGGACTCTAGCATTTTCCCCACTACCGATGTCAGTCTATAATTCCCCGTTTTCTCTCTACCACCTTTTTTAAAATAGTGTGGTTATATTAGCTACCCTCCAATCCATGAGAACTGTTCCAGAGTCCATAGGATTTTGGAAGATGACCAGCAATGCATCTACTATCTCCAGGGCCACTTCCTTAAGTACCCTAGGATGTAGATTATCAGGCCCTGGGGATTTATCGGCATTCAATCCTTTCAAATTCCCTAACACCATTTCCCTACAAATACTGATTTCATTCAGTTCCTCCCTCTCATTAGACCCTATGTTCCCCGACATCTCTGGGAGGTTTTTTGTGTCCTCCTTTGTGAAGACAGAACCAAAGTATGTATTTAATTGGCCTGCCATTTCTTTGTTCCCCGTTATAAATTCCCCTGATTCTGACTGCAAGGGACCTACGCTTGGCTTCACCAATCTTTTTCTCTTCACATATCTATAGAAGCTTTTACAGTCAGTTTTTATGTTCCATGCAAGCTTACTCTCATACTCTATTTGCCCCCTCTTAATTAATCCCTTTGTCCTCCTTCCTTTGCTGAATCCTAAACTGCTCCCAATCCTCAGGTTTGCTGCTTTTTCTGGCCAATTTATATGTCCTCTCCTTTGATCTTATGCGATCCCTAATTTCCCTTGTTAGCCACGGTTGAACCACATTTTTTGTTTTATTTTTATTCCAGACAGGGGTGAACAAATTCTGTAGTTCATCAATGCATTCTTTAAATGTTTGCCATTGCCTATCCGCCATCAACCATTTAAGTAACATTCCCCAATCCATCCTAACCAACTCGCACCTCATACCATCATAGTTTCCGTTATTTAAATTCAGGATCCTAGCCTCTGAGTCAACTACTTCACTCTCCATCTTAATGAAGAATTCTAACATATTATGATCGCTCCTCCCCAAGGGGCCTCGCACAACAAGATTGCTAATTAATCCTTTCTCATTATATAATACCCAGCTTAAGATGGCCTGATCTCTAGTTGGTTCCTCGACATATTGGTCCAGGAAACTATCCCGTATACACTCTAGGAATTCCTCCTCCACAGTATTGTTACTAATTTGGTTAGCTCAATCTATATGTTGATTGAAGTCACCCATGATAACTGCTGTGCCCTTATTGCACATGTCTCTAATTTCCCATTTAGTGTTGTCCCCAACCTCAGCATTACTGTTTGGGGGTCAGTATATAACTCCCACTAACGTTTTCTGCCCCTTGGTATTTCTTAGCTCTACCCATACAGATTCCACATCATCAGAGCTAATATCCTTCCTTACTATTGTGTTAATCTCCTCTTTAACCAGCAATGCTACCCCACCTCCTTTTCCTTTTTGCCTGTCCTTCCTGTTTATTTAATACCCCTGGATGTTAAATTCCCTGCCTTGTTCACCCTGGAGCCATGTCTCCATAATCCCAATTATATCATATCCATTTACATCTATTTGCATAGCTAATTCATCCACCTTATTACGAATGCTCCTCACAATAAGACACAAAGCCTTCAGGCTTGGTTTTTTAATACTGTTAGTCCTTTTAGAATAATAATTTACTGTAGCCCTGTTTGATTTACACCCTTTATTTCTCTGCCTTCCACTTTTGCTTTTCTCCTTCCTGTCTTTTGATTCTATCCTCAGGCACTGATGGGATGTATCCCAGGCTGCTGCGTGAGGCAAGGGAGGAGATTGTAGGGGCCCTGACACAAATTTTCAGAACCTCTCTGGCCACAGGGGAGGTGCCAGAGGACTGCAGAACAGCTAATGTAGTACCATTGTTCAAGGAGGGTATTAGGGATAAACCAGGGAATTACAGGCCAGTGAGCCTAACATCAGTGGTAGGGAAATTATTAGAAAAAATTCTGAGGGAAAGAATTAGGCTCCACTTGGAGAAAAACATAGAAACATAGAAGATAGGAGCAGGAATAGGCCATTCGGCCCCTTGAGCCTGCTCTGCCATTTAATGAGATCATGGCTGATCATACAAATTCAGTACCCTGTCCCTGCTTTCTCCCCATCTCCCTTGATCCCTTTAGCCTTAAGAAATATATCTTACTCCTTCTTGAATATATTTAATGAATTGGCCTCAACTGCCTTCTGTGGTAGAGAATTCCACAGGTTCACCACTCTCTGGGTGAAGATATTCCTCCTCATCTCAGCCCAAAATGGCTTACCACTTATCCTTAGACTGTGACCCCTAGTTCTGGACTCCCCCGCCATCGGGAACATCCTTCCTGCATCTAGTCTGTCTAGTCATGTTAGAATTTTATAAATTTCAATGAGATCCCCTCTCATTCTTCTAAACTCTAGCGAATATATGCCTAATCGACCCAATTTCTCTTCATACGTAATTCCTGCCATCCCAGGTATCAGTCTGGTGAATCTTCACTGCACTCCCTCCATGGCAAGAACATCCTTCCTCAGATAAGGCGACCAAAACTGCACACAATACTCAAGGTGTGGTCTCACCAAGGCCCTGTACAACTGCAGCAGACATCCTTGCTCCTGTACTCGAATCCTCTCGCTATGAAGGCCAACATACCATTTGCCTACTTAACCGTCTGCTGCAACTGCATGCTTATCTTCAGTGACTGGTGCACAAGGACACACAGGTCTCGTTGCACTTCCCCTTTTCCCAATTTATTGCCGTTCAGATAATAACCTGCCTTCCTGTTTTTGCCACCAAAGTGGACAGCCTCGCATTTATCCATATTATACTGCATCTGCTATGCATCTGCTCAATCGCCCAACCTGTCCAAATCATACTGGAGTTTCTCTGCATCCTCCTCACAGCACACACGCCCACCCAGCTTTGTGTCATCTGCAAACTTGGAGATATTACTTCTAGTTCCCTTGTCTAGATCATTAATATATATTGTGAATAGCTGGGGTCCTAGCACCGATCTCTGCGGTACCCCACTAGTCACTGCCTGCCACTCGGAAAAAGACCTGTTTATTCCAACTCTTTGCTTCCTGTCTGCCAACCAGTTCTCTATCCAAGTCAGTACCTTACCCCCAATCCCATGTGCTTTAAACTTGCATGCTAATCTCTTATGCGGGAGCTTATTGAAAATCTTCTGAAAGTCCAAATACACCATGATGTAAAAAGACTACTGAGCGCTTGGTGTGAGCATAAAACAAAGTTTTAATCAATCGCCCAACCATGAGATTTCTAGTTTTATCACTAGTTCCTGGTTACAGAAACATCCTGAGCAAGCTGGGCCCACGCCCGAGTATTTATACTCCTTGGATGGCACCACCAGCTGGCCGCCCAGTGTTACTTCATGAGTCCTGATAAGATTCATGACGCAACACACCCACTGGTTCTCCCTTATCTATTCTACCAGTTACATTCTCAAAATATTCCAGTAGATCAGTCAAGCACGATTTATATTTTGTAAATCCATGTTGACTTTGTCTGATCCTGTCACTGTTTTTCAAGTGCTCTGCTATTACATCTTTTATAATGGACTCTAGCATTTTCCCCACTACCGATGTCAGTCTATAATTCCCCGTTTTCTCTCTACCACCTTTTTTAAAATAGTGTGGTTATATTAGCTACCCTCCAATCCATGAGAACTGTTCCAGAGTCCATAGGATTTTGGAAGATGACCAGCAATGCATCTACTATCTCCAGGGCCACTTCCTTAAGTACCCTAGGATGTAGATTATCAGGCCCTGGGGATTTATCGGCATTCAATCCTTTCAAATTCCCTAACACCATTTCCCTACAAATACTGATTTCATTCAGTTCCTCCCTCTCATTAGACCCTATGTTCCCCGACATCTCTGGGAGGTTTTTTGTGTCCTCCTTTGTGAAGACAGAACCAAAGTATGTATTTAATTGGCCTGCCATTTCTTTGTTCCCCGTTATAAATTCCCCTGATTCTGACTGCAAGGGACCTACGCTTGGCTTCACCAATCTTTTTCTCTTCACATATCTATAGAAGCTTTTACAGTCAGTTTTTATGTTCCATGCAAGCTTACTCTCATACTCTATTTGCCCCCTCTTAATTAATCCCTTTGTCCTCCTTCCTTTGCTGAATCCTAAACTGCTCCCAATCCTCAGGTTTGCTGCTTTTTCTGGCCAATTTATATGTCCTCTCCTTTGATCTTATGCGATCCCTAATTTCCCTTGTTAGCCACGGTTGAACCACATTTTTTGTTTTATTTTTATTCCAGACAGGGGTGAACAAATTCTGTAGTTCATCAATGCATTCTTTAAATGTTTGCCATTGCCTATCCGCCATCAACCATTTAAGTAACATTCCCCAATCCATCCTAACCAACTCGCACCTCATACCATCATAGTTTCCGTTATTTAAATTCAGGATCCTAGCCTCTGAGTCAACTACTTCACTCTCCATCTTAATGAAGAATTCTAACATATTATGATCGCTCCTCCCCAAGGGGCCTCGCACAACAAGATTGCTAATTAATCCTTTCTCATTATATAATACCCAGCTTAAGATGGCCTGATCTCTAGTTGGTTCCTCGACATATTGGTCCAGGAAACTATCCCGTATACACTCTAGGAATTCCTCCTCCACAGTATTGTTACTAATTTGGTTAGCTCAATCTATATGTTGATTGAAGTCACCCATGATAACTGCTGTGCCCTTATTGCACATGTCTCTAATTTCCCATTTAGTGTTGTCCCCAACCTCAGCATTACTGTTTGGGGGTCAGTATATAACTCCCACTAACGTTTTCTGCCCCTTGGTATTTCTTAGCTCTACCCATACAGATTCCACATCATCAGAGCTAATATCCTTCCTTACTATTGTGTTAATCTCCTCTTTAACCAGCAATGCTACCCCACCTCCTTTTCCTTTTTGCCTGTCCTTCCTGTTTATTTAATACCCCTGGATGTTAAATTCCCTGCCTTGTTCACCCTGGAGCCATGTCTCCATAATCCCAATTATATCATATCCATTTACATCTATTTGCATAGCTAATTCATCCACCTTATTACGAATGCTCCTCACAATAAGACACAAAGCCTTCAGGCTTGGTTTTTTAATACTGTTAGTCCTTTTAGAATAATAATTTACTGTAGCCCTGTTTGATTTACACCCTTTATTTCTCTGCCTTCCACTTTTGCTTTTCTCCTTCCTGTCTTTTGATTCTATCCTTGCTTCCCTTTCCTCTGTCTCCCTGCACAGGTTCCCTCCACCCTGCCATTTTAGTTTAAACCATTCCCCAACAGCTCTAGCAAATACTCCCCCTAGGACATCAGTCCCGGTCCTGCCCAGGTGCAAACCGTCCAGTTTATACTGGTCCACCTCCCCCAGAACCGGTTCCAATGTCCCAGGAATTTGAATCCCTCCCACTTGCACCATTCCTCTAGCCATGTATTCATCTGAAATATCCTTCTATTTCTATTCTGACTAGCACTGGGCACTGGTAGCAATCCTGAGATTACTACCTTTGAGGTCCTATTTTTTAATTTACCTCCTAACTCCCTATATTCAGCTTTTAGGACCTCATCCCATTTTTTACCTATATTGTTGGTACCTATATGCACCTTCCCCCTCCAGAATGCCCTGCAGCCGCTCCAAGACATCCTTGACCCTTGCACCAGGGAGGCAACATACCATCCTGGAGTCTCATTTGCAGCCACAGAAACGCCTATCTATTCCCTTTACAATATAATCCCCTATCACTATAGCTCTCCCGCTCTTTTTCCTCCTGTCCTGTGCAGCAGAACCACCCATGGTGCCAGGAAGTTGGCTACTGCTGCCTTCCCCCGATAAGTCATCTCCCCCAACAATATCCAAAGCGGTATATCTGTTTGAGAGGGGGATGGCCACAGGGGACCCCTGCACTACCTGCCTGCGCCTACTACACTGCTTGGTGGTCAACCATTCCCTTCCTGCCTGTGCAGTGTTTACCTGCGGTGTGACCAACTCACTAAACGTGCTATCCACGATGTCCTCAGTATTGCAAATGCTTCAGTATGTATCCATTCGCAGCTCCAGCGCTGCAATGCGGTCTGCCACAAGCTGCAGCTGGATACACTTCCCACACACATGGTCGTCAGGGACACAGACAGAGTCCCTAATTTCCCACATAGTGCAGGAGGAGCATGCTACAGGGCCGAGCTGTGCTGCCATAACTTACCCTTTAATTAATTCAAATTAAGTTAAACCAAATCAATACCACTAATTACACTAGAATTAAATGATATACTTAAGGGTCCTTGTTTACTAGCACTCCCCGCTATACAACAGAGACCTTAGAAGCTATAAACCACAAAATTACGACATTCTAAACCTTATACACTATTAACCTTAACTGTCAAAACTATAGAGTAGTATAAATACTCACCTGGCCGTACTCACCCAATCAGCTGCTTCCTCTTGCCCGCATCACTTTTTGAATCATGACGTGGCTCTGGAATGCCGCCACTTGTCTGTGAGATTGGTAAGCCTCTGAAAAAACCCGCAAAACTGAGTATAAATTCTCACCGGCTGCTCCCGACACTGGGCCTCTGAAAAAACCCACAAAACTGAGAGGCAGGGATTAATCAGGGATAGTCAGCATGGCTTTGTCAGGGGGAGATCATGTCTATCCAATTTGATTGAATTTTTTGAGGGCGTGACTAGGTGTGTGGAAGAGGGTAGTGCAGTTGATGTAGTCTACATGGACTTCAATAATACTTTTGACAAAGTCCTACATGGGAGACTGGTCAAGAAGTTAAGAGCCCATGAGATCCAGGGCAATTTGGCACATTGGGTCCAAAATTGGCTTAGTGGCAGGACGCAGAGGGTGATGGTCGAAGTTTGTTTTTGTGACTGGAATGCTGTGTCCAGTGGTGTACCACAGGGATCGGTGCTGTGTTCTTTGCTGTTTGTAGTGTACATTAATGATTTAGATATGAATGTAGGAGTTATGATCAGTAAGTTCGCAGATGACACGAAAATTGGTGGAGTGGTAAATAGCGAGGAGGGAAGCCTCAGGCTACAGGACAATATAGATGGGATGGTTAGATGGGCAGAATAGTGGCAAATGGAATTTAACCCTGAAAAGTGTGAGGTGATGCATTTTGGGAGGACTAACAAGGCAAGGGAATACACAATGAATGGTAGGATCCTAGGAAGGACAGAGGACCAGAGGGACCTTGGTGTGCATGTACAGAGATCTCTGAAGGCAGCAGGACAGGTAGATGAGATGGTTAAAAAGGCATATGGGATACTTGCCTTCACTAGACGAGGCATAGAATATAAGAGCAGGGAGATTATGATGGAGCTGTACAAAACGCTAGTTAGGCCACAGTTGGAGTACTGTGTGCATTTCTGGTCACCACACTATAGGAGGGATGTGATTGCATTGGAGAGGGTGCAGAGGAGATTCACCAGGATGTTACCTGGGCTGGAGCACTTCAGCTATGAAGAGAGACTGGACAGGCTGGGGTTGTTTTCCTTAGAGCAGAGAAGGCTGAGGGGGGACCTGATTGAGTTGTACAAAATTATGAGGGACATAGATAGGGTAGATAGAAAGGAACTTTTCCCCTTAGTGGAGGGGTCAATAACCAGGGGGCATAGTTTCAAGGTAAGGGGCAGGAGGTATAGAGGGGATTTGAGGAAAAACTTTTTCACCCAGAGGGTGGTTGGAATCTGGAACTCACTGCCTGAAAGAATGGTAGAGGCAGGAACCCTCACAACATTCAAGAAGAATTTAGATGAGCACTTGAAATGCCATAGCATACAAGGCTACGGACCAAGTGCTTTAAAATGGGATTAGAATAGACAGGGCTTGATGGCCGGCGCTGTATAACTCTATGGCCTAGAAATTCAGTATAGCCACTTTTGGGGCGGTAAAGTCGGGCGGCCGCTAAAGTTTGCGCCCGGCGCAAAGTCGCGCCCCCTTCGCCGACATTCAGCCACATCGCCCCAAGAGGTTGCTGCTGCGCTAAAACAGGCGATGCACGACTATCTTTAGGCGCTAAGCCGGCGGTGCTGAGCGATACCCCCGAGGTCGGGTGCAGCGCCGGTGCAGCGAGTTGCTGATTGACGGCAGACACTCTGGCGCCGGTCAGCTCTTAAAGGGGGAGGGTGGATTTGTTTGCCTGCCATGCCCTGCACACTACAGCCCTCAACCTAGGCCTGACCACTTCAGCTTCATCTGCACAACGCCCAGGGCTATGGAGAAGGCCAGGGAGAGAGCGCAGCGCTTCAGCGACGGTCACCTGAGGCTGCTGGTTGGCGGAGTGGAGCGCAGGCGCCATGTTCTGTTCCCAGAAGGTGGCAAGAGGCCGCTGCCCAGCGCCTACCGGAAAGCCTGGAGGGAGGTCTCAAACAGGGTGTCTTCCAACAGCGTGGTTGCCAGGACTCCTGTGCAATGCCGGAAGAAGTTCAACGACCTCACTCGGGTTGTCAGGGTGAGTACCCTTTCCAGTGTCCTCCTCATCCCTGCATGTGCACCTCACTTTATGGGCAAAGGGACCTGAAAGCCCTAATGACCAGCCCTCATCCAGCAGCTATGGGACTGTCATGAAAATCACTTGCACATTCAGCACTTTACACAATGTACAAGCTATTCGACCATGGGAGGCATTGCAGACAAGATCAGGGCTTCACACTGTCAGGGCCAGTCCACCATGGGAGGCAGTGCAGACAAGATCAGGGCTTCACACTGTACAAGCTATTCGACCATGGGAGGCAGTGCAGACAAGATCAGGGCTTCACACTGTACTTAGAGGCGGTCCTTTCTCTTGCAGGCCAAGGTGGCGCACAACCGGCGGAAACGAATTGACACCGGGGGAGGCCGTCCTGACGTAAAAGAGCTCTCCGACCTCGACCAGCATGTGGAGCGCATTATGGCAGGCCGGCTGATTGGACCCGTCGCCAGTGGAGATGCCAACCCTGTTCTGGGCACCAATGGTAAGGGCATCACCTTTTTGACCTCGCTCGTTCCACTTGTGCCTCAGATCAGCATCCTTTGCCACTGTCCGACCAATGCAGTGAATGGCACCACTCATGCCACCCTCGCTGCCGCCCTGTCCTCACTCTAAAGCTACTCTTGTGCCTTCCTGCTTTCAGATGGTGAATCGCCAGGTGAGGAGGCGGGCCCTCAAGCTGCCACTGTCAGCGCTTCGGAATACGAGGAGGATGAAGAGGAAGCCGGCCCATCAGTGCCACCCTCAGCCGCACCAGCCATGGCGATGTAGGGGACACGTCTTCCCTGGAGGGGAGCCGGGGGGAAGGGTCGGAGGAGAGTGAAGCTCCGAGGCCCAGCGGCCTGCAGCAACACGGGAGGGGTGGGGAAGCTCGGCGGACTTCTCCCCAGAGGGTGAGTGCGGCCTCCAGTCCTGCGACGGTCAGCGCAGAGGAGGTGCGGCTCCTGGAGGAAATGGCCGTCCAGGCTGAGCGCAGGCACAATGAGCTCATGGCTGCAGTGGCAAGGATGCCTGACTCCATTGAGTCTTTGTCAAGGAGTGTGCAGCAATTTGGAGCAGCACAGGCCAGGATTCTACAGGACTTCGCGGCAGCACAGGCGGCGTCGAGCCAAGTGCTCAGTCGTGCCGTCCATTCACTGGCTGTTGTCATGCGGACACAGACCAGGGCCACACGGGCACTAACTGCTGCCACCCTCGCTGGATCAGCCAGGCATCGCCAGGGCACTCGCCGCGCAGCAGCAGCCCAGCAGTCTGTTCTTCAGTTGTTTGCTGCGCATGCTGCAGTGCTGGCCCGTGCGAGTGCCAATGTGTCAGGCGACCAGCGAGCACCTGCGATCTGCCAGGTTGGCACCATTCCTGCAGCCGACACTGCCACTCCGCCATTGCAGCTGCCACGAGCCGCTGGACAGACTGCTGCCGCCCAGCCAGAGTTGGAGCAGTCAGCAGCCGGCCACTCCAAGGCCAGAGCTGGTGCAGGCCGACCCCCAAGGGCATCTGCCGTCTCGCCATCTGCCCCTCAGCAGCCTTCCCCCAGCCTTGCTGCAGCCACTGGGCTCCCATTGAGGAGGAGCTGCAGGGCGGGCAGGGGCCAGGCAAGGATGCAAAAGGCATCGCCCTCGCAAGGCAAAAAGTAGAAGGTATGCACAAATGCCTGGTGCTTTTTGTAAGGCCGAGATTGGTGCAGTTGTGTTTTTGTAAGGCCGAGACTGGTGTCTTTCTTTCTTTTTGTAAGGCCGAGACTGCTGCAGTTGTGTTTTTGTAAGGCCGAGACTGGTGTCTTTCTTTCTTTTTGTAAGGCCGAGACTGGTAGTTTTGTGTTTTTGGAGGGGGCTTCTCCACATGAGGATGTAATGTGGGAAGGGCAGAGGTTTGCAATAAATTATTGTTGTTAAATTGCACTGTGCGTGGTTTTTTGGTGAAGTCCTGGTTGCCCTGCTCGGCTGAGGGCTTGTGGAGCGGCTACATTCATCTGCTGACATTGGCACAAGCCATTCCCTGAGAGGGGGCCTAGAACCGACGTTCAATAAGCCGGCGACGGGCGGCCCTTGCACTTTCTGCCTCCCTCCTGTGCTGGTCCTCCTCCTCCTCCTCCTCCTCAGGTGGTCCTCCAATCTCTGGTGGCAGTGGCTGAGTCCTGCGGATAGCCAGGTTGTGCAGCATGCAGCAAATGACCACGAAATGGGAGACTCACTCCGGCGAATATTGTAGGGCTCCACCGGAACGATCCAGACGGCGGAACCGTTGCTTCAGGACGCCGATTGTTTGTTCGATGATGTTCCTGGTCGCTTGTTGGCTATCGTTGTATCCCTCTTCAGCAGGGATGCTGGGCGCACGGAGCGGGGTCATCAGCCAGGTACACAAAGGATAGCCTTTGTCCCCGATAAGCCATCCTCGTGGGTGAGGCTGGGCCTGGAACATGTCTGCCACAGAAGTCTGTCACAGGATGAAGGCATCGTGGCTGCTGCCTGGAAAGCGGGCATTGACAGTTAGGATGAGCTGCCTGTGGTCACACACCAGCTGGACGTTGAGCGAATGGTAGCCCTTCCGGTTGCGGTAATCCTCGGCATTCTCCAGAGGTGCCCGCAAAGCCACATGCGTGCAGTCAATGGCGCCCTGCACCATGGGGAAGCCCGCGAATGCTGCAAAGCCCATTGCACGCTGTTGTGGCTTGGCAAGGGCCATGGAGAAGGAAATGAACTGACGTCTCCTTTTGAAAAGGGCATTTGTCACCTGGCGGATGCAGCAATGCACGGCGAACTGGGAGATGTTGGAAATGTCCCCAGTAGCGGATTGGAAGGAGCCGGTGGCATAGAAGTTGAGAGCCACCGTCACCTTCACTGCCACCGACAGAGACGTCCTGCTCCTCAGCTGTGGCTGCAGATCACCGCCAAGCAGGTGGCAGATCTCTGTGACCACCTCCCTTCGGAATCGCAGCCTCCGAACACACTGCTCGTCAGACATGTTGCGATAGGAGAACTGCTGGCGGTATGCCCTGGGTGGGTAAGGCATCCTTTCCCGACGCCTGTTGCCCCCTCTCCGTCTAGCCAGGGCTGCCACTCTCTCACGGCGTCTGTGAGCCCTTTGGATGCAATTGAGAAAGCCAGCGTTTACACCCATTGCAGCCCCCATAATATGCTGGCAAACAATGAATGTCAATGAAGGCAAAGACAAGTGGGAAGCTGTGGCCTGAAGCCACAAGTACCTGTCCGAGTGTTGGGCCAAAGCAGAAAGCTCTCTACCTTGGCCTCTCTGCAAAGATCCGTCTCTCAAGAAGGAGTGCTGCGAAATGGCAGCCTTTTATAGTGCAGGAGGAGTGCCCTTTAATTTGCGCCCCCCGCGCCCCGCATCAACTGAGCACCATTCCACTCTAACAGTCGCTAGGGGCGCCAGGCGCACAATGGGGCGTCGCGACTGAATTTCCGGTTGGGGGCGCACAAAGGGCATTGCACAAGTAAATGACGTCATGATCTGCGCGCGCAGCTGAGCACGTGCAAAGACTTTGCACCGCCGCTAAATCTTGAGTGAAGTTGGGGCGAGGCGCAGATCGCGCTGCGCCCGGGCGCTAAGTGCCTAGCGCTCGAGATCTGCTCCTCCTAAGGCGTTAACGGCTGGCGCAACCAACTGAATTTCTAGGCCTATGACTCTATGACTCATTTTCTGTGTATAATTATGTTTATTGATGTACTTTATGTTCAGAAGTATTTTTTGAGGGAATTTACCTTCCAGATGGTGTGACCAATTAGACGGCGCACTGCAATTCGACACAGAAAAAGTGTGGCAATTTGGTGCAGAATGTTGCTTGCTTGATAAAATTGCAATGACCAGTGGGACTGTGGTAATATTTGTTCCTGGATGAGAGCAAACCGCTCTCCAGCAATACAGATGATGGAGATTTGCTCGACTCCCAGTAATTAAGCCTCTGTTTAGCCTAGAATGCAAAGCCACAATTGATTAATATTGTATTCCATTAATTGGAATGATTTATATAATAATAATTGCAAGCATTATACAAACTCAGCGAGAAATGTTAATCCTCTTTGTTGGCAGTGCTGTAGGATTTTTGTGTCATAGCACTGTGAAGGAATCGGGATTAGACAAATTCCCTTTAGTGTGGTTTGTCAAGTACAGTCAACAGTATTTGAATAATTTTAGCTGCCAAAAATGCTGTGCTGGAGGCAGTAGAATGTGATACTAGGATCTTGGTTTGTTTCGTTGCCTGACATTTACAAATGTCTGGGTTTAAATGAAAAGATTTAAATGAATACAAAATTAAGTTGTTGTTGATGGATTTTGCACCCATAGCATTGTATTCCCTGTCTGATGAACAAGCAGTTCTAACTCTGATTGTTTCTATTTGCCACTCAGCTACAATAGTAGTGATGTATAATTCTACGTCGTGTAAAGAAATAGTTAACACCTTGCCATTATGAACATTTGTGAGTTATCTTCAAATAATATCAATAAAATCAACTTGAAAACAGACCACAGTTTTAATAAGCAATCAGCGCTCCATTCTCTTGAAAACTGCTTTGTATCTAATTTTGAAAACAATTACATTGATGCAAACCTACTGAGAAGTTGGTGCATTCTGGTTAGAAGACCCAATAGAGGAAGGAGAAATTACACTGTTTATCATAGAATCATAGAAATTTATGGCACAGATGGAGGCCATTCAGCCCATCGTGTTTGTGCCAGCCAAAAAAGAGCTATCCACCCTAATCCCTCTTTCCAGCTCCTGGTCCATAGTGCATATCCAAGCACTCTTTAAATGCAATGAGGGTTTCTGCCTCTATCACCCTTTCAGGCACTTTTCTGACCACCTGACCAATCCATTGATATCTTCCTGTAGTCTGCAGCTTTCTTCCTCATGACCAACCACATGGCCAAACTTCTTAATCATGCCCCTACATTGAAGTCTAACTCATTGATATATATCACAAGAAACAAGGGACCTAGTACTGAGCCCTACGGAGCCCCACTGGAAATAGCCCTCCAATCACAAAATCATTGGTCGATCATCACCATTTGCTTCCTGCCACTGAGCCAATTTTGGATCCAACTTGCCTCTTTCCATTGGATCCCATGGGCTTTTACTTTTCCATGCAGTCTGCCATGTGGGACCTTGTCAAAAGCCTTTCTAAAATCCATGTAAACTACTACCCTCATCCAACCTCCTTGTTACCTCCTCCAAAAATTCAATCAAGTTAATCAGACACAACCTTCCCTCGACAAATCCGTAGGGCTGAATTTTGCCGGCACTCAGAGGGTTTGTTCGGAGGTGGGTCCGCTGTCAAAATGGCAGAGCTTGACAGCGGGGCGGAAGTCCACTCTGAACCCACCTCCTTGTTGATTTCCCAAGTGCCAGCTCTGCTGTGGTTTGCAGGCCCGGCACTAAGCGATGGGTCAGACAATTGAGAAACTTAAAAAGCTGCTTAAAGGTATTTAAGCAGCATTTTACCTGGTCCTAATGATTTTTCCATGAGGTTCCCGGCACTCGGGGATTACATCAGGTAAGTGTGTCGGGTTCTCAATGACTCTGCATTGCTGTGAATAGTTGACAGCTGCAAAAGTGGTATAAAAGCTACCATTTCACAGCTGTTCAATTTCCAATCTTAGAGGCTGCAGCCTTCAGGATTTGGAATACACTTTTCAGCTTTATGGAGGTTTGAAGTGTTTGGAGTAAACTCTCTATCCAGTGTCAACTCCTTGGAGCAACCTCTCTAACCATTGACAGATCGCTGCTGTCATCTCAGCCTCACCTGCCATCTATTCCATCAGCATCGGTGCCCTTGAAAAAATCTCACCTTAGACCCCAGAATCCCACTACGATCAGCCCCAACACCAACATCACCAGGCACACCAGCAGCACCAGGCACACCAGCAGCACCGACCTTCTCTGCAATCACCTGATGCTACACAGGACACAGGGCATCAACGCCTGAGTGCATTGCTGCCTGGGACACCAGCGATGGCCTCACCATCGCCAGATTTACTTCACTTGATGCTGTACACCCTGGCTGACACATGATACGTCAGGTTGGCACCACCCCACAACAACACCATAAAACATCCCTACAATGTCCAAGCCATTCCTTTCACACTCATCATCATTGCGGGGGATACTGTTATGTCTCACCATTCACTGCAATTCACTAAGCCACTTCAAAAGGTGCACATAGATCTGTCCAAGAAGGCAAAGTGTTGAAAATAAAGGTTTCAATGTTTGACAACACATTAACAGAAACTTTACATGAACATTGGCTAAAACACCTAAGTGCCTACCCTTGTGTGTTGTTAGTTGGTATGATTGGACAAAGATGAGGGTGCGTGTGAGTGGTGGCTAGTGAGAAGGGAAGTGATAATGTAGATAGAGAGGGATGGGTGGAGGTGCAAGGTAAGTTGGTGTGAATAAGGATGTGCAGGAGTAGGGTAGGGAAGGCAGAGTGATGGGGATGTGATGAGTGGCACAGCAGGATGAGGTTGAATGTGGCTTTGCAGTAACATTTTGTGACCTACTGAGATCATTGAAAGGTTTGTGCCACTGCAGCCTGGTCCTTCTGACCACATCCCTGCTTGTGTCCTCCTGTGTAATGTGCAAGCAGGCAGTGTTGATTTCCTGGGGAGGTGTCTCCATTGGAAGGTAAGAGAACCTCCCTGCATGCTGTGACTCCCTCCATAAGCATATGCATATGGAGGGAGTAATGGGAGAGCCTGGGTGCAGCCGTGCACCTTTGTGCAGTGCTTGTCAGTGAATGCAGCACCTCAATGCTGCAGAACACTGACAGTAGAACTGTCAAAATGATTGTGGACATGGCCCCTTTAAGGAAACCGGCTGATGACGCGCCATCAAATGACGTCATCAGGCCCGCTTCCTATTAATTGGCCGGGAACCTCGCACGGCGGGCTTAATAAACCCCATCGACAGAAAATCTTGTTGGAGGCCGGGATCGACACAGATGCGGGGTCCCCACATGCCACGGACGTCACCCGCCCCGGATCCGTCGAGGTTGGAAAAATACAGCCCATAGTGATGGTCCTTGATTAATCTGTGCCTTTCTAAATGATGATTTATGCAGTCCCTCAGGAATTTTCCAATAATTTTCCTACCACCAAGGTTAGGCTGACTGACCTATAATTACTCAGTCTATCCCTTTCTCCCTTTTTAAACAACGGTACAACATTAGCAGTCCTCCAGTCCTCCAGGACCACGTCTGTAGCTAGATAGGATCGGGAAATGATGGTCAGCATCTCTGCTATTTCCTGCCTTGCTTGTCTTAACAGCCTGGGATACTTTTCATCCAGGCCTGACGATTTATCTACTTTCAAGGATGCTAAACCCCTTAATATTTCCTCTCTCACTATGTTTATCCCATCTAATATTTCACACTCCTCCTCCTTAAATTGAATGTCTGCATCGTTCCTCTGTTTTGTGAAGACAGGCGCAAAGTAATAATTAAGAATCATACCCATGTCTTTCGCTTCCACATACAGGTTATCTTTTTGGTCTCCAATAGATCCTAGGGGTAAAAATTGTGTAGCGCCCCCTTTGGGGGAGGCCTTTACGGGGGCTGGGGTCTGCAACGGGGGCAGGTGCTGGCAGGCGGCCAGCAACAAAAATGGCTGCCCGCCGCTTCCCCTTTAACTAGCGCTGCCCCGGCCGCAGGTAGGCCCCCACTGACCCCGGTGGACATAGCATCCGGCGGTAAGTCGGGGGGCGCCACCCAATATTATAGCTGGGGTGCTAGTGGGGCGCTGTGCACGGCGATGATGTCATCGCCGGCGGCACAGCGCGGCGCTAACAGATAGCGCCGCCGCTAACCTCCCACTGAATTTCGCGGGAGGCGTTAGCGGCTCCGCACCGATACGCTAGTTGATTTGCACCCCGTTAGCACCCTCTTCTATCTCCCTGATGTGGAGATGCCGGTGTTGGACTGGGGTGGACAAATGTGGGAAGTCACACAACACCAGGTTATAGTCCAACAGCTTTATTTGAAATCACAAGCTTTTGGAGCGCTGCGCCTTCGTCAGGTGAAGTGAAGAGATGCATATAGGCACAGCATATATAGTCAGAGTCTGGCAGTGTTCTCTGACTATATATGCTGTGCCCATATGCATCTCTTCACTTCACCTGATGAAGGAGCAGTGCTCCGAAAGCTTGTGATTTCAAATAAAGCTGTTGGAATATAACCTGGTGTTGTGTGACTTCCCACATTCTATCTCCCTGTAACTGTTTGGGGGTCTATAGTGCACTCCCAGCAGTATGATTGCCCCTTTTTTGTTCTTCAGTTCAACCCATTTGACCTCATTTGATGATCCTTCTAACATACCATTCCTCCTTACAGACGCAAATCAACTGAATTTAGCCCCCCTAGTCTTTCTTTAGTTATCCTCTTGTTCTTTATGTATTTATAAAGCATCTTTGGATTTTCTTTGAATTTCCTTGCCAATATTTTTTCATGCCCGCGCTTTACTTTCCTAATTTCCTTTTTAATTTCACCACTGAACTTTCTATACTCCTCTCGGCTTTCTGCAGTATTGCGTTCTCAGTATCTGACATAAGCTTCCCACTTTTGCCTTATCCTACCCTGTATGCCCCTTGACATCCAGGGGGCTCTAGATTTGGGAGTCCCACCCTTTTTCTTTGTGAAAATATATTTGCACTGAACCCTCACTATCTCCTCCTTGAATGCCTCCAACTGCTCTGACACTGATTTACTTTCATGTAGCTGTTTCCAGTCCACTTTTGCTAAATCGCAGCTCAGCTTAGTAAAATTGGCCTTTCCCTAATTGAGAACTTTTACTCCTGATCTATCTTTGTCCTTTTCCACAACTATGCTCATTTTAACTGAATTATGATCACTACCACCAAAATCTTCTCCCAATGATGCCCCTTTTGTGGTGATAGTTACCCTCCGCCCCGGTAGGGGGCGATGGAGAGTAGATGGAGAAAGGAGATGAATAAAGAAGCCTCGTGTTGATGGCTGAAGGAATACATCCCGTGTCCGTGTGTTGAGCACATTACATGGTGACAGAAGTGGCAAGTACCCGAAATACCCATGCTAAAGTCTGTCCGCGTCAATGGAACTAACTTTCCCAGTGAAACCGGTCAGCTCCCGGTGAGCGAAAGTTTATGATACGGGTGTAGCATAGTAGCTAGTTAAGCCAGGACGAAGATAAACAAGAGAGACTGAAAATAAACAGTGTACTTACCCCACGTTGCTTACTATCATGGCCACTCAAAGTCCTGCATTCTTTCAGATTTCTCCCCCCTCCGAATTTGATTTTACATGGCCGGAAGAGTGGCCGTTGTGGCTCAGCAGATTTGAATGCTTCAGACAGGCTTCAGGCCTTGATAAACAGTCACAGGAAAAACAGATCAACACGCTATTGTATTCCATGGGAGCGGAGGCTGAAACGATCATCCGGTGCAGGAATAGTACGGCTGATCAACTGAACAGCCATGACACAGTTAAAATGGAGTTGTCTAATCATTTCATCCCGCGGAGGAATTTGATATTCGAACGCGCAAGATTCCATAGGTGCGTGCAGGAGAGAGGGGAATCGGGTGATAGCTTCATCAAAGCGCTATATGAGCTCATAGAACACTGTGAATATGGTGCTATGCGGGACAAACTAATTCGTGACAGATTGGTTGTTGGACTAAGGGATCTTAAACGCTCTGAAAAATTACAGATGGATCCAGACCTCACAGTTGACAAAACAAAAACACAGGTTTTCCAAAGTGAAGCAATAATGAAACAGCAATCAATGCTTCAGAAAGATAGTAATGAGGAGGAGGAGTCCATTGCAACCATAAATGCCCCCCGACAATTAGCCCCCCAAAAACATTTTTCTACCAAATCAAGACAAACTGACTCGCATGAATATGTACAGAGGCCTCGCACTGGAACTAAAACTGGAACACATTTCCAACCACGAAAGCGGAGTTGCAGATGGTGTGGCCGGAGTACACACAATAGACAAATCTGTCCAGCCAAAGATGTTAGCTGCAGGGATTGCCAGAAAAAGGGACATTTTGCTGCAGTTTGCCGATCCACACCTGCGGTTGCTGAAATATCAGAGGACGACGACAATGAGATAGCGTTCCTGGGGTCAATTGGAGATGGGCAGCACCAGCCGTGGACCATCACCCTAAGCCTGTGTGGTCACATGACTGAATTCAAAATCGATACAGGGGCTGATGTCACTGTCATCCCGGAGTGCCTCTACAATGACCTAGGTCAAGAGGCTCTTCAGAGCACCACTAAGATTCTTCAGGGGCCTGGTCAAGTCCCGTTGAATGTCAGAGGAAAATTTTCAGCTACCCTGACCCATGGTCCACGGTCTACAAAACAGGACGTGTATGTGGTACGCGGTCTA
Source organism: Somniosus microcephalus (assembly GCF_052327205.1). NCBI lineage: Eukaryota > Metazoa > Chordata > Chondrichthyes > Squaliformes > Somniosidae > Somniosus > Somniosus microcephalus. The sequence goes on from NC_140987.1 coordinate 375,348,609, forward strand.
CGAACAGCGCTCCTCGGTCGCCCCGCCATAATTTCCCTGCGTCTGGTGTCCAGGTTAGGCCCACAAGTAGCAGAGACAGTATCTACGGACCTCGAACGGGAGGTCAGACAGCGGTTCCCCAGACAGTTTCAAGGCATTGGACGACTGTAAGAGGAGTATCACATTCGCCTCAAGCCGGATGCTAAACCTTTTGCTCTCTCTACACCCCAACGTGTCTCGCGCCCTCTTATGTCCAAAGTTAAGGAGGAACTCACCCACATGGAGCAACTGGGGATAATTGCAAGAGTTGAGGAACCCACGGCCTGGTGCTCCGGAATGGTTGTAGTCCCAAAACCCAACGGATAAATCAGAATCTGCGTAGACCTAACAAAACTCAATGAAAGTGTCTGTAGAGAGCTGCATCTCTTACCCTGCGTAGAGCACACGCTGGGGCAGCTGAAAGATGCAAAGGTTTTTACAAAGCTTGACGCTCAATCTGGTTTCTGGCAAATACCCTTGTCAGAGGAGTCAAAACGTCTCACCACGTTCATCATGCCATTCGGACGTTACTATTTCCACAGACTGCCCTTTGGAATATCCTCCGCCCCTGAGCATTTCCAGCGCCACATGTCCCGCCTCCTTGAGGGACTTGATGGTGTCTTATGCCAAATGGATGATGTGTTGGTGTTTGGCGTAACCCAAGAACAGCACGATCAGCGACTTTTTGCAATTCTCAGTAAACTACAGCAAGCTGGACTTACTCTTAACTCCAAATGTGAATTCGCCAAAACGCGGGTGAAATTTCTTGGCCAGGTCATCGATGGGACCGGTGTCAGAGCAGATCCTGACAAAGTCGAGGCCCTCGCACACATGGCCGCGCCAAGGAATGTATCTGAAATACGCCGCTTCATGGGCCTGGTCAATCACTTGGGCAAATACATACCCCATCTAGCCGATAAAACCAAGCCACTCCGGGATCTCCTCAACAGGCAGACCTCATGGTATTGGGGACCCCAGCAGTCCCAAGCTTTCACTGAGATAAAGACAGAGCTAACCACCCCGTTAGGCCTTGCACTGCATGACCCCAATGCACTCACTAAAGTGTCAGCTGATGCCTCATCGTTTGGCTTGGGTGCAGTCCTTTCACAAAGGAGACCTGACACTGACTAGCGCCCTGTAGCCTATGCTTCACGAGCCCTTTCAAAAACAGAGCAGCGCTATGCGCAGATTGAAAAAGAGGCCCTGGCCATTACATGGGCGTGTGAGCGCTATAGAGACTTCCTAATAGGCATGACATTCCAGGTCGAAACAGATCACAAGCCCCTCCTTACACTATTGGGATCTAAAAACCTGGACGAGTTGTCCCCCCGCATTCAGCGCTTTCGGATGCGACTCATGCACTTTCACTTCACTGTATCACATGTGCCAGGGAAGAGCCTAGCAACTGCCGACGTCCTCTCCAGGGCTCCCTACCAGCCGCCGGTGGATGATTCCCCTGAGGTGCAGTGCATAGAGAATTATGTACACTCAATACTCACTGCACTGCCCATTACTGAGAACCGCCTGGCTGTATTTCGTCAAGAACAGGAAACGGATGAACTACTTCGTCAGGTCTTCACATACTGCCGTGAGGGCTGGCCAGTTCATGCGAAACTTGACAACACTCTTAGACCTTACGTGGCCGTTTCAGGTGACCTCACTATTGCACAAGGATTGCTGCTACAAGGGTGCCGGTTGGTCATTCCAGCCTCAATGCAGAAAGACATTCTGGACAAACTGCATGATGGCCATCAAGGGATCACAAAATGCAGAGCACGAGCCAGGTGTTCTGTCTGGTGGCCTGGATTAAGCGGTCAACTACAACGTAAAGTACAACAATGCCCAAGCTGCGCCCAAATGAGACAACAACCACCAGAGCCATTGATTCCAGATGACACCCCTGAGGGCCCATGGCAGAAGGTTGGGGCTGATCTATTTCATTTGGATAACTCAACTTACCTGGTAATGTTTGACTACTTCTCTAAGTTCATTGAAGTTATCAAGCTCCTCTCCACCACCTCACATGCAGTCATTGAATGTATGAAATCCTGCTTTGCCCACCTAGGGGTCCCCCTGCTGGTCCGAACAGATAATGGCCCCCAATTTGCCTCGGACACCTTTCGCTCATTTGCCGACAGCTGGGACTTCACCCATGTCACATCCAGTCCTCTGTATCCTCAAAGCAATGGGGCTGCCGAGCGCGCTGTCCAGACAGCCAAACAGCTTTTTAAAAAGTCACCTGACCCATACCGGGCACTCCTTGCATACCGCTCCACACCTCTTTCTAGCAGATTCAGCCCTGCTGAGTTGCTACAAGGCAGAAAACTTCGTACAACCGTGCCAACTATGCCATCACTCCTGACCCCAGGCTGACCCGACCTCCAGAATTTTACAGACAAGGACAACAGGCCAACTTTAACAGTCGCCACAGAGCTAAGCCCTTGTGTCCACTCCTTCCAGGTGACTATGTTTGGATACGTGACTCCTGCAAAAGAGGCAAGGACAGGCCAACACCCCAAGATCGTATTTGGTTGATATCCAGGGCCAGGTTGTTCGCAGGAGCCTTCCATTCCCGATGACTACAATGGGGATGCGGGTCCTGGAACTCCTCCACCCACAGGGGATACCCCACCTCCGTCTCCTCCACCCACAGGGGATGCCCCACCTCCATCGGGTTCCAGACGATACCCTGAAAGGGTCCGCAATCCTCCTTCATACCTCCAGGACTTTGCAACATGAATAGCTTAAGAACCAAGATACCTCATTGGGCCAGAATAATACCCGAGGTACTTGGTGGAGGGTTCAGGCAGTCACCTTGTCCCTCCAAGCTTACTCTGCTTGCATTATTTGTCTTTCTCTAAAAAAAAGAAAGAAAAAGGAGAGATACATTGTGCATTAGAGATGTTATGTTTGTTAGAGTTTGTTATTTCTTAAGAACAGTAAAAAAGTAATGATTTGAAAGAAGGTCATTTGAAATGTTAATAGTAAATGAATAGTATTCAATGTCTGTTTAGAAAGGGAGATGTGGTGATAGTTACCCTCTGCCCTAGTAGGGGGCGACGGAGAGTAGATGGAGAAAGGAGATGAATAAAGAAGCCTCGTGTTGATGGCTGAAGGAATACATCCCGTGTCCGTGTCCATGTGTTGAGCACATTACACCTTTCACCTGCCCAGCTTCATTCCCTAAAACTAAGTCCAGAACCGTCCCCTCTCTTGTTGGGTTGGCTACGTACTGGCTAAAAAAGTTCTCATGAATGCATTTTAAGAATTCTGCACCCTCTATACCTTTTACACTGATTCTATCCCAGTTAATATTAGGGTAATTGAAATCCCCTACTACTACTGCCTTATTGTTTTTGAACTTCTCAGAAATTTGCCTACATATTTGCTCTTCTATCTCCCTCTAACTGTTTGGAGGTCTATAGTACACACCCAGCAGAGTGATTGCCCCTTTTTTGTTCTTCAGTTCAACCCATATGGCCTCATTTGATGATCCTTCTAACATATCATTCCTCCTTACAGCTGCAATTGTTTCTTTAACCAATATTGTGACCCCCCTCCTTTTTTATCCCCCTCTCTATCTCGTCTGAAAACCCTGTAACCAGGAATGTTAAGCTGCCATTCCTGCCCTTTTTTCAGCCATGTTTCAGTAATAGCTATGATATCATACTTCCACATGTCTATCTGTGCCCTCAGCTCATCTGCATTATTCACTAGCATCCTTGCATTGAAGTATATAACATTAAGTATTGCCAACCTCCTTTGTTGTCTATTTTCTAGCCTTTGTTTCCTCCATCTTTCAAACTCGCTTACTAATTTTCTGCCTTCCATTTCAAGCTTTGCTTCTCTCCCTTCTGAATCTATGCTCAGGTTCCCATCTCCCTGCCAAGCTGGTTTAAACCCTCCTCAACAGCATTAGCAAACCTCCCTGTGAGGACATTGGTCTTGGCCTTGTTGAGGTGCAACCCGTTCAGCTTGTACAGGTCCCACCTCCCCCAGAACTGGTCCCAATGCCTCAGGAATCTAAAGATCTCCATCCTGCACCATCTCTCCAGCCACACATTCATCTACTCGATCCTTCTATTTCTGTACTCACTAGCACATGGCACTGGGAGTAATCCGGAGATTACTACCTTTAAAGTCCCGCTTATTAATCTCTTTCCTAGCTCTCTAAAGTCTGCCTGCAGGATCTCATCCCTCTTTCCACCTATGTCATTGGTATCTATATGGACCACCATCTCTGGCTGTTCACCCTCCTCCCTCAGAATGTTCTGCAGCCACTCAGTGACATCCTTGACCCTGGCACCAGGGAGGCAACATACCATCCTGGAGTCATGGCTGCAGCCACAGAAACACCTGTCTGTTCCCCTAACCATTGAATCCCCTGTCACTATTGCTTTCCTGGCCTTCCTCCTCCCTTCCTGTACAGCTGAGCCACCCATGGTGCTGTGGACTTGGCTCTGGCTGTACACCCCAGAGGAACCATTGCCCTTACTAGTATATGGTTAGAGAACAAGGTGCACTCAGGGGTCTCCTGCACTACCTGCCTGGTCCTCCTCATCTGCCTGGTGGTCACCCATTCCCTCTCTGCCTGCACACTCTTAAGATGCGTGGTGGCCACCTCCTGAAATGTGCTATCCACGTAGCTCTCAGCTTTGCGGATGCACCACAGTGACGCCAGCTGCTGCTCAAGTTCTGAAATCCAGACTTCGAGCTCCTCCAGATAATGACACTTCCTGCACATGTGGTTGTCCAGGACATGAGAAACATGGCACAGGATGTGCATTTGGCAGGACTGAGCTGTTCTTCCATGCCTCTATTTATTAGACTGCTAACTAAACTTGTTAATTTAACCCAATGCCCTAACATAGATAGAAAAAAGACAACGGTAATACTCACCAACCAATCACCTACCTGCTGTCCTGTGACATCACTTTTTCATTTTTAAACTAATTACTAGATGAGATAGAGAAGGCAATTGTGATGTGGAGTGTAAATTGAGTGGGCAGAATGAGCCCAATGCCCACCTATTGTAACTTGTAATGGGACAAAACCATTTTCATGGTAGCTTGGCAATCAGCATGACTGCGGGAAATCTGGTGGCCTATTTGGACAGCCGAGCCAGTAGGGGATTCTTATAAGGGGAGGGCCAGCCCAATTTGGGAGGGGTGGGAGGGATGAGACAGTGGAAGTTAAGGCAACACCTCCCTTTTTTGTGGAGGTGCAGGAAGACTACACCTGGCATGTGCTCATCCTGGCCCTCAAAAAAGCTTCAAAAACCATTCAGAGGTACCCTGTGAGAGTCCCCCAGCAATTTGTTTAAGGAACACTGGTTCAGCTGTGTTTCGTATTTGTGTCAGTTTGCCAGGCATTCGCCATGCGTCACTGTGCGTTTATTGATGAAAATGTCTTTGGGTTCCTATCTATGTCATGGAACTCTGATTTGCATATAATAATGTCTCCAGCGGCAGCCCTGACTGCTTATTTCAAGGCCCAAACCAAAATGTCAATGGCAGTGGCAGGAAGATGGTGGTAAGTTTTTTCTTTAGCGTATTGGTCTCGCTACTGCTTCAGTGCCACTGAAAAATTGGTTGGTAGAGAGGCTAAAATCATCCCCAGAATCTATGAGCAGAAATGCCATGTATTGTTTTAAATGTACCCTGGATTGCTCAAAACTCAATACAGAGTCTGCATGTTCTTTCTACTGATTTCTTCCATCTTCTTCATCTGAATGTGCAGATTCTTGAACCTATCTTGCATTATCTTATGATACTTGTGCTATATTTGAACAAGCCAGTTCTGATAGTGCTGTCACATCTTTGGGTTTTACACCAGATAAACTACTTGAGTTCAGTGTCAGTGGCCACTCCAGTAAACAGACCTCATATCTCCTATGAAGCAGATTGTCTTTATCTTCCCAATATCCAGGGAAACTTTGCCAGTATATTCCATTTTATTGGAATATCACTCATGCCACCACATGATCACAGAGTTTTCGGTAGGCAGAAGAATATACAATCTATCAGACCATAAGCCAAGTGGCAAATTTAACATTGAAGTGGTAAGTGGACAATATACAGTACAAACAGTATATTTACAATAACTGCAACCTTTACTATTCTCCGCAAAATGTCAAAGCTATAAAGATGCTTCTTGCCTTTTAACATAAAATTGATTGTTGACACATAATTGTTCAGTTCTTACATGGCAAAATGCTACCAGGGAGCCATTAATTCAGCTCACTCTCTCTCCTGGCTTCAGATTGATTGCTGGCTGGTATATAGTCAGAAGTAGATATGTCATTCAACATCCTTTGAAAATAGACGAAAACAAGAGACATTAGACAACTGTATCTTTCATAATATTTTTAGGTTAACTGTCATTCATAAGTTGTCAATTAGCTAGGATATTTATCCACCTAAGTATATCTGCCATTTACAGTAAAGTTCAAATGCATCTTTCAGACATTCTGTTTGTATCTGAGAATTGTCAAACTAAGCAAAATGAATGGACCGAAATAGCTTAATTCATTGATCTGTGTCAAATACTTTGAATGATCTGTAATGACAAGAATAAAACCATGCAGACCAAAGCTTTCCAATGCTATACATACCTCTGCCCTGTTCTGAGGTGTGAAAATTGGTCAGTCTATGATGTGTATTACATACAACTTGCAGAAACAGCGAGCAGTGACTGACCTTTTGTGCACCATGTTCAGTCGGAAAGAATCTGATAAATAATCGAACGGACAGAATACTTCATTTTTCTCAGATGCTTGCTTTAATTCCTTTTCTCAAGGCCACTTCCTTTGGTGAGAATGAGAATTTTCAATAGTATGGGAATGATAGAGAATTAGATTCAAAAGCACTGTCATGTGACTCAGAGTGAAAATGCACCAGATTATTCCTTGCCGAGGACAATGCTGACTCTGGGCTAGTTATAGGCCTGAAATCCCAGAGACAAAATATTGCTAGGCTTAGTTGTTTCGCTTATAGAAACAAGACATTCACCCATGCAGAGGAATTGAACCTTTGCCAACTTGACAACTCATTATTCTATGTGTGTCTGTTTTTCCAAGTGCAATTGTGCCATTAGACAATTATACAATTAGTGCTGAAATATGTGATCAAATATGAAGCAGAATAACTGACAAATTATTGCAGAATGTGAAATAATATCAGTAGCTCACAATATTCTCTTCTGTTTGGCCTTCCATTTATCTTCAGCGCCAGTCAGAAGTCAAGATTTTTTTTCTAATCTGTTAATCGTCTTCAGCATATTAAGCACTGAATTATTCTTTTTTTTATGCCTGATAATGACTTCTTAATGATATCCATAGTTTACTAGAAGCCAGCCATTAAATTCACTCTATAGACAGACAATAGAACTGCCAATTGACTAAAAATGCTAGCATTTATTGCTTTTATTCTTTCATAGAAGATTTGTTGCCCATCCATACATTCTGCAAAATATAGTTACAAGTTGCAAAACGTCAGGAAATCCTTCCTCCAGAACTTGAAGAGGTAGGGAAGCTGAAATACAATATCTATTATAGTTTTGGACTATAAACATAAAGGTTACCTGCAGTGGAAGCAGATTCAATAGTAACTTTGAAATGGTGATATATAATTAAAAATTAAAATTTTGCAAAGCTATGGGGAAAGAGCAGGGGAGTGGGACTAATTGCTAGCTCGTTGAAAGAGCCAGCACAGGCACGATGGGCCAAATGGCCTTCTTTTTAAAAAAATTGTTTATGGGATGTGGGCGTCACTGGCAAGGCCAGCATTTATTGCCCATCCCTAATTGCCCTTGAGAAGGTGGTGGTGAGCTTCTTGAACCGTTGCAGTCTGTGTGGTGAAGCTGCTCCCACAGTGCTGTTATGGAGGAGTTCCAGGATTTTGACCCAGCGATGATGAAGGATCGGCGATATACTTCTAAGTCAGAATGGTATGTGACTTGGAGGGGAACTTGGAGGTGGTGGTGTTTCCATGCACCTGCTGCCCTTGTCTTTCTAGGTGGAAGAGGTCACGGGTTTGGGAGGTGCTGCCGAAGAAGCTTTGGCGAGTTGCTGCAGTGCATCTTGTAGATGGTATACACTGCAGCCATGGTACACTGCTGGTGGAGGGAGTGAATGTTTAAGATGGTGGATGGGGTGCCAATCAAGTGGGCTGCTTTGTCCTGGATGGTGTCAAGCTTCTTGAGTGTTGTTGGAGCTGTCCATCACACTCCTAACTTGTGCCTTGTAGATGGTGGAAAGGCTTTGGAGAGTCAGGAGGTGAGACACTTGCCGCAGAATACCTAGCCTCTGACCTGCTCTTGTTGCCACAGTATTTACGGGGCTGGTCCCGTTAAGTTTCTGGTCAATGGTAACCCCCCCAGGATGTTGATGGTGGGGGATTCGGCAGTGGTAATGCCATTGAATATCAAGGGGCGGTGGTTGGACTCTTGCTTGTTGGAGATAGTCATTGCCTGGCACTTCTGTGGCACGAATGTTACCTGCCACTTATCAGCCCAAGCCTGAACGTCATCCAGGTCTTGTTGCATGCAGACATGGACTGCTTCATTATCTGTGGAGTTGCGAATGGTGCTGAACACCGTGCAGTCATCAGCGAACATCCCCATTTCTGACCTTATGTTGGAGGGAAGGACATTGATGAAGCAGCTGAAGATGGTTGTGCCTAGGACACTGTCCTGAGGAACTCCTGCAGCGATATCCTGGGGCTGTGATGATTGACCTTCAACCACCACCTTCTGTGCTAGGTCTGATTCTAGGATTTTAGTATATGGTTAGCAGTAGAGCTGAAGGTTATTAGGGTACATTTAGATGGAGATGATCAAATATTCAATGGAATGAAAGATGCTGGGGCTATGGAACTGTTACATTATGAAAAGTGACCTGCCAAAGCAAAATAATGTGGGTTCTAAGGTTATATAAAATTGTGAAGATTCACACCATTTACTTTGGGGTGAGAAGAAAGCTCTGCAGAGCCTTTGTTTTAAGACTTTTAGGAACATAGAAACAGGAGTAGACCATCCAGCTCCTCGAGCCTGTTGTGCCATTCAATGAGATCATGGCTGATCTGTATCTTAACTCCAGCCGTCTGCCTTGGCTCCATATACGTATTTTTATACTCTTGGCTAAAAAAATAAATTAAAAAAAAATTAATCTTTTCTTCTAATATAATTGTAAAAACTTTCTGTGTTGATCTTGATATCCCTCACAAGTTTCTTTTCGTATTCCTTTTTGCAGCTCTTACTACCATTTTTGTCTTCCTTTGCTGTTCTTTATAGCTCACCCAGTCCCCTGGATCTGCACTACTCTTTGCAGCTTTATATGGTCTTTCCTTTAGTTTTATGTTATTTCTCACCTTTTTTGTTGACCAAGACTGTTTTATTTGGTAAGCAGAGCTCTTTCTCCTTAGTGGTGTATACTGGTCCTGTATTAAGCTAAATACTTTTTTGAACATCTCTCACCGTTCATCTGTAGTTTTACCCGATAACAGTTTGACATGTTTGCTGTTGTCAGTCTCTGTCTCATCCCATTAAAGTTAGCCTTACGCCCAGGTGGATTCCCCGCTCAGGCCTGAGTTAAAGTTGCAGTCAGATCTCAATGATGTCATCGGGCTGCAACATGCACATGTAAAGAAGGACCCTGTTGGCTCCAGATGTGTCTCCTTGCTGCCTGCTCAGGAGAGTAAGTTCAAATTGCAGATGTTGCGATAATGGCGGCTTTCGGACAGGTAACTAATTGCCCACCTGTCAGGTTTCTGCTAAGCGAGTAGGGTTAACAGCGCTCTCATAACTGTGTTAAGTTTCTCCTTTTGAAATCTAACATTGAATTTGATCATATTATTATCACTGTTAGATAAATGTTCTCTTACTGTTAGATTATTAACTAGTCTGGCTCATTACTCATTACTAAAGCTAGTATGGCCAGCACTCTTGTTGGTTCTAGAGCATGTTGCTCCAGAAACTTGAAGGCATTCAAGAAATTCACTACCTTTCATGATGTGAGCTACTTTGCTCTTCCCAATCTACATGAAAATTAAAGTCTCCGATTAAAACAACGTCATCACCGGCAGCGCCACGCTGCAGGGCGCTACCAGCTACTGCTGCCACTAACCTCCCGCTGAATTTCGCGGGAGACGTTAGCGGCACCGCACCCGGGCGCTAGGGGATTTGCCCAGGGGACGCTAATGAGAGGCGCAAACCAACCCAATTTTTCCCCCTTATAACCAAGAATATTTAACTTTCAATCATGATCAGCTTGCTGCCATTTCTCAGTAATGGTCACCATGACATATCCTCTAAGCTTTATTTGAACCCCTCATTCACTCAATTTATTTCCTATACTCCATGTATTAGTATATAAAACTCTTACTTGGGCAAGAGACCCTAACCTGTGACGTAATAAAATTCACTACGCACTTGGTTTGAGTATAAAGCAAGGCTTTAATCAACTTGTTTCAGAACATGGAGGTCTAGTTGTGCTTCAATAGTTCCTGTCTTACAAAATGTCCCTGGCAAGCTGGGCCCACGCGCGAGTATTTATACTCCTTGGATGGCACCACCAGCTGGCCGTCCAGCATTATTTCATGAGTAGTTTCTTTATGATGATGAGATTTATAACATTCTTCCTGCCTAAAAGATTTGGAAGTCCGAGGACTTCCTCTTAACGGATTAGGCGGACTACGAATAGCCGCAGTCTTTTAGATCTTTATTTATGGCTAGAAGGCACATCTCCCCAGACCGTGTCTTGGTCCCTGGGCCGCTTGATCTGTACCGGTGGATCGACAGGGCCCATGTTGCCCTGATCGACCCGAGGGAGGCTGGGGAGATTGTGACTCCAGGTGCGGGTCCCCACAGGTGCAGAGCTGGCTTCATCCTGTTTGATAGCCGGGGATTGACCGGCGTCCTGGCCTCGGGTGGCCATCCCACGGGGAGCGCTCGGCTCCCCGAGTGGATCCGGTGGGGCAGCCAGCAGATCTCTCGATGTCCCAGGTAGGGCGTCATCTTCGGGGCAGTGCAGAATGTCAGCATCATCACCGTGGGTCCCTCTACCAGTTGGGTCTGTGGAACCGGCTGGACAGGGAGCCAGGTCCCTGGATGAACAGAGAGGTCTGCTCACTGTTGAAAGCACGCAACGCAGCATTTAAATCTGGCGACGCGGCGGCTTACAGTGAAGCTAGGACCAACCTAAAAAAGGGTATCAGGACTGCCAAAAGCAAACAGACACTGTGGATAGAGGATCATTTCCACAACAACTCGGACCCCCGGCGCATGTGGCAAGGCATCCAGTCGATCACTGACTACAAGGGCAAAAACTCCAGCCCCCCGGTTAGCGATGCCTCCCTTCCGGAGGAGCTTAACAATTTCTACGCTCGCTTCGACAGGGACAACAAGGAGCCGGCTACCAAAGCCTTGCCACCCCCGGAAGACCAGGTGCTCACTCTGTTGACCTCCGACGTAAGGGGTGTTCTACGCGGAGTGAACACACGAAAGGCTGCTGGACCGGATAGCATCCCTGGACGGGTACTCAAGGAATGTGCTGATCAGCTGGCAGATGTCTTCACCGCCATCTTCAATCTGTCATTGGCCCAGGCAGTAGTCCCTACATGCTTCAAGATCGCTACCATTATTCCTGTGCCAAAACAAACGGCTGTGATGTGCCTGAACGACTATCGACCTGTCGCACTCACACCCATCATAATGAAGTGTTTCGAGAGACTGGTCCTGGCTCACATCAAAGCCAGTGTTCCCGCCTCTCTTGACCAACACCAGTTTGCCTATCGTGCAAACAGATCAACGGAGGATGCAATCACAACTGCTCTACACTCGGCACTGAATCACTTAGATGGTAAGGAGACCTACATCAGAATGCTGTTCATAGACTACAGCTCAGCATTCAACACTATTGTCCCCAACAAGCTGGCCACCAAACTCCAAACTCTTGGCCTGAACACTTCCCTCTGCAACTGGACCCTGGACTTCCTAACAAACAGACCCCAGTCTGTCAAATTAGGCAACCACACCTCCCCCCACCACCGCTGACCCTGAACACGGGGACCCCACAAGGATGTGTGCTGAGCCCCCTCCTCTACTCCCTCTTCAACCACGACTGTGTGGCTGTTCATGGTTCCAACACCATCATCAAGTTTGCGGATGATACCACGGTAGTAGGCCAGATCACCAACAACGATGAGTCAGCCTACAGGGAGGAGGTCCAGCATCTCGTGAAGTGGTGCGCCGATAACAACCTGGCCCTTAACATCAAGAAAACCAAAGAAATCATTGTGGACTTCAGGAAGTCTAAAGGCAAAAGTCACACCCCCATCCACATCAATGGGACTGTGGTGGAAAGGGTGGACAGCTTTAAGTTCCTCGGAGTCCACATCACGGAAGACCTCTCCTGGTCCCTCAATACCTCCTCTCTGGTGAAGAAGGCCCAGCAGCGCCTATATTTCCTAAGGAGGCTGAAGGGATGTAACCTGTCACCCCTGATCCTCTCTAACTTTTACCGCTGCACAATAGAGAGCATCCTGACAAACTGTATCACAGTATGGTATGGCAGCTGTAGCTACTATGACCGGAAAGCCCTGCAGCGGGTAGTCAAAACTGCCCAACGCATTACCGGCACCCGGCTACCGACCATAGAGCACATATACCAGAAACGCTGTTTACGGAGGTCACGGTCCATCATCAAAGACCCTACCCACCCCAGCCACAGTCTGTTTGCCCTCCTGCCATCTGGGAGACGCTACAGATGCATTCGCACCCGTATGACCAGATTTTGGAACAGTTTCTTTCCCAGGGCTGTCATCCTACTGAACTCCACAAATAAACTCTAAAGCCTGCACATCTGCCAATGCACTTTATTATGTTTATGTTAATGTATTACAAGCCAAATGTATGTTGAATGTTTAAATGTCTTAGTCTAAATGTACACTCTTGGGAGCCGCAAGCCTACATTTTGTTGTACTGTCCTTGTGCACTAACAATGACAATAAAAGTTGATTTGATTTGATTTGAGGGTACCGCTCATGCGCGTATGTGGGATTGTCATCCGTGGGTTCTACCTCGTCAATGAGGGGATCGTTTTTAGAAGATTGGACGAATCTTTGGAGCAGCACGGGGCCGGGAGCTGCCAACCATGGGTGGAGCGACGCTGGAAGCTGAAGAATCGCTCGTGAGGTGTGACATTGGTAGACGTAGAAAGGAGAGACCAGATGGAATGCAACACGTCAGGGAGCATAGTTTCCCACTGCTGGTCTGGTAGGTTGCATGACCTCAGCGTAAGACGAACAGCATTCCAAATGATAGCGTTGTATCTCTCAACCTGTCCATTACCGATGGGATGGTATGGTGTTGTTTTACTTGTGGCGATTCCCCGTTGGGAGAGATACCTTTTGAGTTCGCTTGACATGAAGGAGGGACCCCGATCAGAGTGGATGAAATTGGCCTACCGCAAAGGGGAAAGACTTGATCAAGGCATTTGATCACTGTGGAAGTATGCATATTGGGACAGGGGAAAGCAAAGGGAAAGCGTGAATATTCATCCACCATAGTCAGCAAGTAGGTGTTTCGCGTTGAGGAAGGCAATGGCTCTTTAAAGTCAATGCTGATTCGCTGCATAGGCTGCATAGCATGTATGAGTGGGCCATCCGATGGACGGAAGAATTGCGGTTTTAATTCCGCACAAATTCTACAGGAGGAGCACGTTCTTTTCACATCTTCTGCAGAAAATGGGAGATTTTTAGATCGCACAAAGATGGCATAAGTCAGTATGAAGATCCACAAGAGTTGAAGTTGACATAGAAGAGCAGAATGCCCGAGTGAGGGTATCCGGGGCCACATTCTCTTTGCCGGGTCAATAATGTATGGTGTATCCAAAGGCGGCCAATTCCATCCTCCAGAGTTGTATTTTGTTATTCTTGATCCTAGTGCGTTTCTGGTTATCCAGCATAAAGGCCACAGAGCGCTGATCGGTTATAAGTGTGAAATGGCGATGAGCGAGAAAATGACTCCATTTATGTACAGCTTCGAGGATGGCCGTAGCCTCCTGCTTGACAGGAGGATAATGGAGCTCGCTACCCTGCAAAGTTCTGGACAGAAATGGAACAGGTCGACCACCTTGATTCAAAGTAGCAGAGATCGCCACATCCGATGCATCACACTCGACCACGAAAGGAAGATTTTCATCAATGGAACGAAGCGTGGCTTTTTCCAGTTGTCGCTTGAGGAGGTTCAAAACTGAAACAGCCGTTGCCTCCAATGGAAATGACTTTGTGTGAAGCAGGGACTGGATCTTGTCGGGGAAGTGGGGTATCCATTTTGCATAATAGGCGAACTTGCCGAGTCCCCGACGAAGAGAGCTGAGATTCATAGAGCTCCTGAAGCGGATGAAGTCGCTACGGATCCGGTTTGTTGACACCGTTGCCCACCCAATAGCCAAGGATGTTGACTGATGGTACTGATTTCACAGATTTGGACTCATTTAAGGTTAAGTTGCAACGACGGAGAACGTCAAAAAATTTCTGGAGTTTGGCATCATGCTCCTTCTGGTCATGACCAGCAATGGTGATATTATCCAGATATGGAAAAGTGATTGTTAAGTTCTCCTGTTTGACTAGGCTATCCATTGGCCATTGAAAGACGGCCACCCCATTGGTGACCCCAAATTGAAGGCGACTAACCTGGTAAAGCCGACCATTGGCCTCAAAGGCCGTATACTTTTTGTCAGAGTCCTTTAACGGTACTTGATGATATGCGCTCTTTAAATCAAAGGTTGAAAATACCTTGTAGTTAGCAAGGTTATTGACCATGTCATTGATGTGTGGTAGTGGGTAGGCATCCAGGTTGGTATACTGGTTAATAGTTTGCAAGTAATCGATGCAAAGACCTTTCTTGTGTTGCTTCAGATGATTTTTGAAAACAACAACTTGAGCCCACCAGGAAGATGAACATGGCTCAATGATACCGTCAGCTAGAAGGCAAGAGATTTCTGCCTCGATAAAGGATCGATCATCTTGGCTGAAACATCGTGATTTAGTGACTATGGGCTTACTTCGGGGGGAAAGATTGGCAAACATGGAGGGCTCGTCGAGCGAAGCCGCCGAAAGTGCACAAAACGGTAATTTGGAAATAGTAAGCTCCGGCTTTGACCCTCCAAACTCGAAAGTGAGTCTTTTGTGTTGTTTCTGGAAATCCTGTCCCAGGAGCACATCACTGCATAGATTCTTGAGCACCCCGAGCTGGGTGGAGAAATAGGTGCGGCCATTGGGAATAAGGTCGACAAGACAAAAGCCAGAATAATTGGTGGTCAGTGTCGTCAGAGCCATTGCAATTTCCCTGTCCGACGGGTAAATACGCAGGTTTAACTTACTGACAGCCTGCTCACTAATGAAGCTGTCAGAGCTGCAGGAGTCATTTAGTGCACTCAAAATGTGTCCATTTACCGAAACCTTCGTGGCTGCATGAGACAGACATTGGGGAAAAACAGCTGTGATGGGAGGTGGGGCAGTTTTACCCTTGACAGCTGTAACCTTAGTAGTGGTTCTTGGGGGCGGAGCAGTTTTATAGATTGCAGCTGTAACCTTAGTAGTGGCTCTTGGGGGAGGAGCAGTTTTATAGATAGTAGCTGCAAAACTAACAGGAGCTCTCGACTGGTATACCTTAGAAAAGTGGCCTTTCTTATTAACAGCGGCTCTTGGCTGGCATACCTTAGAAAAGTGACCTTCCTTGCTGCAATGATTGCAGGTTGCGTTATGAGCAGGACAAAATTTCCTATAATGGAATGCACCTCTACAGAAGAAACACTACCTTCCAGATTGCCAAGATGCCACTAGAGCGGGGTCGTCATCAGTGTAGGTTTCTAGGGTAGGGTTGTCATCAGCCAGGTTGGAGTCATCATCCGTGAGGGCTTCCGCCCGAGGCCTGTCGAAGGAGTCACTAAAAGTGATAGCAGCAGCCCGTGCACGTGGTGAAAGATAGGTATCTGCATTCTGCTTTGCTAAGTCCAGAGAACATGCCTGGTCAAAGGCAGCCTGTAACTTGAGCGTTTTATTCTCCAACAGATGCTGACGTATGAAGGGAGACGCAATCCCATTAATGAAGGAATCACGAATTAACTCCTCCTCCTACTGCTCAGCTGTAACAGCTTTAAGATTACAATCCTTGCTGAGCCTGTGAAGTTTCTGAAGGAATTCATCAAGTGATGCCTCGGGTTGTTGTCGAGTTGTGGCCAGTAGATGCCGAGCAAAAAGTTTCATTTGGGGACTTGACATATAGCTGCTGTAGTATTTGGATAGCGGCGTCATAGTCTACACAGTCTTCGATATAATGAAACACATGAGGGGATACATAATTAGCAAGCATTCGTAACTTGTTAGGAACATTCTCACCACACTCCTCAAGGAAGTTGCTAAAGGTACGATACCAGTGTTTCCATACCTTAGCAGCTGTAAGTGAATTCGGGTCCAGGTTGAGACAGGCGGGTCTGAGTAGTTTCTCCATGATGGATCGATTACTTGCCTGAGTTCCCTTCTACGGTTCGAGTCATAACTGGCTGTTCCCGAAATCACCCAAAGCGTGGAGTCGATATCAAGTTGATTAAATTGACGTAATAAAACTCACTACGCACTTGGTTTGAGTATAAAGCAAGGCTTTAATCAACTTATTTCAGAACATGGAGGTCTAGTTTTATTTCACTAGTTCCTGTCTTACAAAATGTCCTTGGAAAGCTGGGCCCACGCCCGAATATTTATACTCCTTGGATGGCGCCACCAGCTGGCCGTCCAGCGTTATTTCATAAGTAGTTTCTTTATGATGATGAGATTTATAACAACCTGCCCTTTGGCCCTGATGCTGTCTTTTGGATATTGTTTAACTTAACACGTTCTTTATTTGTCATTTCTGCTGTAATTACTTTAGTTATTTTCTTATTCCCTTCACCTGGAATATCTATGTCATTGTTTGTGACGTCAACTCTGCACAGATCCATTAAAAAATGTAAACTATCATTTTTATTATTGTTTCTGACTGAGCCCCCTCCATAACCCCCCGCCCCCACATTAGTTTAATGTCCTTTTTCCCACCCTATTTATCCTTTCCACTAGGAGCTTGGTCCCAGCCCTGCTGTTGCACAAACAACTACAGTTTGCTAGTAAGTAAGGTGACATTAACTATTGAGCAAGTAAGGTGACATTAACTAAAATTGCTTCAGTTACAGCTACTGCATTATAATTACCTAGTGCTCAGTTTTAGATTCAGTATGTGAAGCCTGCTTCACCCAGCCGAATGCATTTTCAGCTTAGCTACCAGAGTAATTGCACTGACCAGAGGAGTAGAACTGAAACTCGCAGCAGCCAGCAGATTGTCTGGAGATTATTCACGTTATGTTGACTTTATTTCTTATATTGAACTTGACGCAATATGATTGCATGATTGCAACGCTTGCGCCTGCGCTCACTCGGAGGTCGAACTCCAAACCATCGACGACACCTTCACCGAAGTGTACGAGAGCATGGGCCTTACACGAAACATCCATAAGACAAAGGTCCTCTACCAACCTGCCCCCGCCACACAATACTGCCCCCTGATTATCAAAATCCATGACAAGGCCTTGGACAACGTGGACCACTTTCCATACCTCGGGAGCCTACTGTCAACAAGGGCAGATGTCGACAACGAAGTCCAACACCGCCTTCAGTGTGCCAGTACAGCCTTCGGTCGCCTGAGGAAGAGAGTGTTTGAAGACCAGGACCTCAAACCCAGCACTAAGCTCATGGTCTACAGAGCAGCAGTGATACCCGCCCTGCTGTATGCCTCAGAGACATGGACCATGTACAGCAGGCCCCTCAAAGCACAGGAGAGGTACCCCCAATGCTGCCTCCGCAAGATCCTGCAAATCCATTGGCAGGATAGGCGCACCAACATCAGTATTCTTTCTCAGGCTAACATCCCCAGCATCGAAGCTTTGACCACGATCAATCAGCTCCGATGGATGGGTCACATTGTCCGCATACCCGATACGAGACTCCCAAAACAAGCGCTCTACTCGGAGCTCCGGCATGGCAAGAGAGCCCCAGGTGGGCAGAGGAAACGTTTCATGGATACCCTCAAAGCCTCCTTGAAAAAGTGTAACTGAAGGGTTAATTACAGTCCTAGCCCTTTTGGGCTATTCCAGATCAGGCGTATTCCCCAGATGTTCACCCTCAACTTAAGTTAGAGATAGTCGAATTCCATAAGACGCTTAAATGGGTCTAAAGGTTCAGGCTATCTCTCCCTAAAGGAAAGGAATGACTAAAGATGTTACCGTCCTCCGGATAATACTTTTAATAAGTTGAACCAGACTGTAACCTTCTGGATATTATAAGGGTCCGGAATACCCCCCAAATTTCTGCAACTCCTTACATAAGAGTGTGCAGAATTTGTGGGTTCGTGAGTCTATACAGAATTACTCTTTGAGACAATTATAGTTTTATTTAAGAGCCGGCATTCAGTTACCATCTGTTGAATCAGTTGTAACATTAACAATTCAAAGTACAATTAGCTTACGCTTTTTATTTCTCAGAGATCCTTATTCTCAAATCTTAACTTCGTTATATTTCTTATTTCTTACTAGCTGGAGTGCCCGGCGGCACCGAGGGTTTTTTGAGGGCATGTTGTTATGAAAAAAGTAGAAATAATTTTTATCTATATATATCTCAATGAGTCTGTCTGTCTGTCCATCTGCCTGTCTGTCTGTCTGTCTGTGTGGAGGAAGGAGAGAGAGAGAGTGGGAAGGAGAGAGAGAGAGGGGGAAGGAGAGAGAGAGAGAGAGGGGGAAGGAGAGAGAGAGAGAGGGGGGGAGGAGAGAGAGAGAGTGGGAAAGAGAGAGAGAGAGGGAAAGAGAGAGGGGGAAGGAGAGAGAGAGAGGGAAGGAGAGAGAGAGAGGGAAGGAGAGGGAGAGAGAGGGAAGGAGAGAGAGAGGGAAGGAGAGAGAGAGAGAGAGAGAGAGGGAAGGAGAGAGAGAGAGGGAAGGAGAGAGAGAGAGAGGAAAGGAGGAAAGGAGAGAGAGAGAGAAAAAAAGAGAGAGAGAGAGAGGGGGGAAGGAGAGAGAGAGAGAGAGAGGAGGAAGGAGAGAGAGAGAGGGAAGGAGAGAGAGAGAGAGGGAAGGAGAGAGAGAGGGGAGGAGAGAGAGAGAAAAAAAGAGAGAGGGGGAAGGAGAAAGAGAGAGAGAGGGGGGAAGGAGAGAGAGGGGGGTGGAGAGCGAGAGAGAGGGAAGGAGAGAGAGAGAGTGGGAAGGAGAGAGAGAGAGAGAAGGAGAGAGGGAAGGGGAGGGAGAGAGAGAGAGGGAAGGAGAGAGAGAAGAGAGAGAGAGAGGGAAGGAGAGAGAGAGAGAGGGAAGGAGAGAGAGAGAGAGAGAGGGGGGAAGGAGAGAGAGAGAGAGAGGGGGGAAGGAGAGAGAGAGAGAGGGGGAAGGAGAGAGAGAGAGAGGGAAGGAGAGAGCGAGAGATGGGGAAGGAGAGAGAGAGAGAGAGGGGGAAGGAGAGAGAGAGAGAGAGAGAGAGGGGGGAAGGAGTGAGAGAGAGAGAGAGGGGGAAGGAGAGAGAGAGGGGGGGAAGGAGAGAGAGCGGGAAGGAGAGAGAGAGAGAGAGAGGGGGGGAAGTAGAGAGAGAGAGAGGGGGGGAAGGAGAGAGAGAGCCGCCGCTCCTCCGGTCGATGTGTTGCAGGCTGACCCCTGATGAGTGCCCGATCCGCTGAGCTGGAGCCCTCGCCGCTGCTCCCCTGCTCGCTGTCTCTCGGGCCGCGTGGTTCTCTGTTTTCCCGCGCAGCCGGCCAGAGAGAAGAAAAACAAAAGAGATGAAGAGAGACGCGCTTGAGTGAACGACCTAATTTAAAGCAGCCTCTCCCCCGCTAAAAGGTAAGAGCCGGAGGGAGATTTTGCAGGTGAAGAAGGGCGGCCACCATTTAATTTCCCACCCGGGGAAGGGCTTGGAAAATTGAGCCCTTCAGGCCCGGCCGGGCTCTCGGGCCGCGACTTACCTCAGCTGAGCTCCTGCTTCGGGAGAGAGAGAGAGAGACAGAGGGGGGGAAGGAGAGACAGAGAGAGAGAGGGGAGGAAGGAGAGAGAGAGAGAGAGAGAGAGAGGGGGGAAGGAGAGAAAGAGAGAGTGAGAGAGGGGGGAAGGAGAGAGAGAGAGAGAGAGAGAGAGGGGGGAAGGACTTAGAGGCAGGCCGCGGTGACCGTGCGCGGCCTAGCGATTCAGGCCCGCACTGGCTCTCGGGCCGCGACTCACTTCAGCTGAGCTCCTGCTTCAGGAGAGAGAGAGAGAGAGGGGGGGGAGGAGAGAGAGAGAGAGAGGGGGGGGAAGGAGAGAGAGAGAGGGAGAAATTCCTGAATCAATACTAATGAATCAACAATTTCCTCACCTCCATTACCATTTTTTTAGCTTCAGGCCCGGCCGCTCTTTAATGGCCGCCACTCACCTCAGCTCAGCTCCCGCTCGGCAGTTTGAAGGATTAGGCCCCGCCCACAAACGACATGAAACGCCCCCCAATTGGTCAACCATCACGTCACTCAACGCTAATGAGCGGTAGGATTGGTCAACTGCTAATGAATGGATTTTGTCCTTTTTTTGAAAGTTTTTTGTATACTGTCCGAACAATTTTTGTCCGACCAAAAAGTAAATATGCCTATGAGGCTCCCCTAATCATAAGCTTTCTTTTGATATAGCATATGTGTAGTTATACTCTATAACTTTTGAGTGATGCCCCGGACAGACAGACAGACAGATACCACGATCCTTTTATATATATAGATTTCTAAATCCAGAACATCATTACATTTCGTATTTCTTATTTCTAAATCCTTACTTTTCTTATTCCTTATTTTTAAATCCAGAACATCCACCAAAAATCAATCACTTTGATTTACCCAAGACTCATAGTTAAAAACTTACAGAGATGCCTCTGGAAAGTTGAGAAACGCCCTGCCCATTCAGCGAATTCTGACATTCTGCTCCTACTTCTTGTGTTCTAATTCTGTGTTAGATTTCAGGAGATGGTTCTATTCATAGGGATTAGTGGAGACCTCAGGAACAGGAGTCCTTCAAGAGTAAATTGGGCCTGTTCCTGGCTGGGGTGGAGATCACCTCTTACAGAAGGTAAGTACTGTAGAAAATACAGGGACAGAGTAAGCTCCTGGACGAGTTTCGATCGCCTAGATGGGTCGGAGAGGAATTTCCCAGATTTTTTCTCCCAAATTGGCACATTGGGTTTTTTATCTGGTTTTTCGCCTCTCTCGGGAGATCACATGGGTTCGGGTGGGATGGAGAGTGAAAGTAGATTTGAGGTTAGGATCAGATCAGCCATGATCTTACTGAATGGCGGAGCAGGCTCGAGGGGCCGATTGGTCTACTCCTGCTCCTATTTCTTATGTTCTGTTTAAAAAGGTCATTTTTATACCCTTTTGGCTTTGGTTTCTTCTTTGATGTTCTCTGCTGATGTCAGCTAATTATTTTTATTGATACTGTAGTGTATGTACAATTAAGAGAGAACTACTTTTACAGCTCCTGTATACTGTAGTACCGGCAGTGACCACACCTGTATATAAGCCTTGAGCATGCCTTTGTACCCCAGTCTTGAGACTACCCTACTCCAGTAAATACCTGTTGATTGTTAAGTTACAGCATCCGTGTGGTTATTGAAAAACATCATACTCTCAGAATCACGGATCTAACAGTGGCGACGAGTGTCGATTCGAATCTACCTGCAACTCTGCATTTCCCTTCGAGGATTCGCTCTGGGAGGGCGGTGGAAGAAAGTCGAGGCCAGAAACACGGGCGTTGACCACGAGCAACCGCCCAGTCGTCCGGCAGAGAGTGAATATCGCAGGGGAGGCTGTGGAGAGCCGGGCTTGGTTCCCCAGCCACGATGATCAGCAATAGACTGACGACAGGTACAGCGCAGACCCTTCCCGGACAGCGGCGGCTGGAGCCGACCGACGGTGGAGAGAAATCCTTGCAGCGTCGATGGGGTAAGACAAAGGGTGAAGCGCACAGGGCGCAGCCGGGGGTTGAAAACCGAGCAGCGTCGAGGAAAAACAAAACGGAGAGAGAGAGGGTAAAGCAACAGCCGGGTTCAGGACCGAGCGGCGGAAACGGGAAAGGCGCACAAAAAAAAAAGAACGCGCAGAGCACAGCCAGGGCTCAAGGGCTGAACAGTGTCCACAGGGAGAAGAAGGGAGAGCGCGGGAGGCGCCATTGAGCCGCGGAGCAGAAGGAAGAGCGTGGGAGACGCCATTTTTAGAAGCCGCAGCGGAGAAGAAGGGCGAGCACGGGAAGGATGGAAATCACGGGAGACGCCATTTTGTGCCAGCGGAGAACAAGGGGAAGCGCGGGAGACGCCATTTTTGACAGTTAAATCACACCCAGGGATGCCGAAGAGTGGCAGTATCTTTACATTCGACAATGAAGTCGAAGATTGGGCGACATATGTGGAACGTATTGAGGTGTACTGCAGGACGAATGAAGTGCCAGATGCTAGGAAAGCACTGGTTTTGTTAAATTCCATGGGTGCAAAAAAGTTATGGGTTACTGCGAAGCCTAATAACCCCAGAGAAGCCGGTGAACAAGAATTTCGAAAGCATAGCAGAAATCCTACAGGACCACTTAAACCCCACACCGCTGCTGATAGCAGAACGATTTAAGTTCCATAAAAGGAACCAACACAAAGACGAAAGCAATGCTGAGTACCTAACAGAACTGCGCAAGCTATCGAAACACTGCCAGTTTGGAGCGGGACTAGCAGATACGTTAAGGGACAAGTTTGTGTGTGGGCTGCAAAGTGAAGGAACCCAGAAATGGCTTCTATCAGAAAAGGATCTTACGCTGGACAAGGCTTTCAGTATGGCAGTATCACACGAAGCAGCCGCAAGGGGCGCGGCAGAGATACAACGGAGACCGCAAGAATATGGCACCAATGAAATGTCCTATGGAACAGGGAAGTGCTATCGCTGCGGCAGAACAACACATGACCAGAAGGATTGTTGGTTCAAGGACCAAGTGTGCAGACAGTGTGGAAAAGCAGGACACATAGCAAGAGTCTGCAGGTCTGGGATGAAAACCAACAGTAAGAAATCTCCACAGGAGAAGTACAAAAAGGTACACCAGGTGATGGGCAGTAGTTCAGACGAACAGAAAAGTGACACAGACTCCGGAAGCAAGGAGCTGGGTTGTCTGAAACTACATAAGGTAACCAAAATGGAGGATCACCAGACTATCTGGGTTACACTCAAGACAGACGGAGTCCAAGTGAAAATGGAATTGGACACAGGATCAGCCCTAACAGTCATAAACCAAAGGGACTACAAGCGGCTATTCTCACATATACCCTTGAAAGCTACAGAGATTGTCTTGAAGATGTACACGGGGCAAAAAGTCTACCCCAAAGGAAAAATAAGGGTGAAAGTGATATATAAAGGCCAGGAAATACCTAAAATGGACATATATCTATTGCCAGATGGAGGACCACCATTGCTAGGACGTGAATGGATCCGGAAGATACAATTAGATTGGCATTCCATACAGGCACTGAAGGTTGAGGCCAAAAAGGATGACGACGTCACACCTGGACGACTGTCAAAAATGCTAACTGACGCAAAAGAAGTTTTCCAGGAGGGACTCGGAACACTAAAAGGCATAACAGCAACGATTCAAATAGAGGAAAATGCAAGCCCACAATTTCTTAAGGCCAGACCAGTGCCTTATGTGATCAGACCAGCCGTCGAAGCAGAGCTGGAAGGGTTGGAACATTCAGGAGTACTGTCCAAAATAGACTGGAGCGAGTGGGCTACACCCATCGTTCCTGTAATGAAGAGGTCGTTGAGTAATACGCCTGGGGAACCAAAGAAGGTTCGCAACTGTGGGGATTTTAAGGTGACAGTGAACCCAGTCCTTCACACGGTACAATATCCACTTCCACGAATTGAGGATATTTTCGCCTCGCTATCTGGAGGTAAACGCTTCACCAAAATTGATCTAGTCCAGGCGTACTTGCAAATGGAGGTAGAAGAAGCCTCGAAACAATACCCTACGATTAACACTCATAAAGGCCTTTATCAATACAACCGGCTGGTGTTCGGGGTAGCATCAGCTATGGCTATTTGGCAAAGGGCGATGGATCAAGCCCTGTAAGGGATTCCAGGGACCCAGTGTTATTTGGACAACATCCTGGTCACGGGCGAAAATGACAGTGATCACCTCGCCAACTTGGAGAAGGTGCTCACCAGATTAAAGGAATATGGGCTACGAGCTAATCGCCACAAGTGCGAGTTTTTCCAGAAGCAGATCTCGTATTGTGGCCACGTCATCGATGAAGAGGGGTTACATAAGTCCCCTGAAAAGATTGAGGCAGTAGTCAAGGCTCCAGCACCGGAAAATGTGTCACAACTGAGGTCGTTCCTCGGGCTGGTAAACTACTACCATAAGTTCTTACCAAATTTGTCAACGGTATTACACCCACTGAACACCTTACTGCATACAGGGGTACCATGGAAGTGGAATGACGAACGTAGACGAGCTTTCCAGAAGTGTAAAGAATTCATCACATCAAAAGAGGTGCTGGCCCATTTCAACCCAGCACTACCAATTCGTTTGGCATGTGATGCATCACCCTATGGTATTGGAGCTGTGCTGTCGCACAAATTCCCAGACGGGTTGGAGAGGCCAGTAGCCTTTGCGCCTCGGTCACTAACCTCAGCCGAGCGCAACTACGCCCAGATTGACAGGGAGGCCCTCAGCCTAGTATGGGGTGTAAAAAAATTCAACCACTATCTGCATGGGCAGAAGTTCAACTTGCTGACTGACCACCAACCACTTGTCTCCATCTTTAGTCCTAAGAAGGGCGTTCCAGTGATGACGGCACAACGGTTACAAAGATGGTCCCTGTTTCCAGGGGCGAATCAATATGAAATAGAATATAAAGGCACGAAACAGCATGGAAACACTGATGGGCTATCGCGCCTGCCACTGCCTACTGTGGAGGAAGCACCAGCAGTGGACCCTATCGAGATATTTTATTTGTCAATAATTGAACGATTGCCAGTAATGAACGCGGATATAGAGACGGAGACCCGCAATGGTCCGACGCTGACTCGGGTAAATGATTTGACGGTGAGGGGATGGCCAACACATGGCGACTCACTGTTGCCAGCATTCTCATCCAGAAGAGAGCAGCTGTCAGTGTGCCAGGGGACAGTGATGTGTGGATCCAGAGTGGTGATTCCACCCAAGTTAAGGGAGAGAGTGCTAAATGAGCTACATGAAGGTCATCTGGGGGGAGTGAAAATGAAAAGGCTTGCTAGGGCTTATGTGTGGTGGCCGGGAATCGATCAACAAATCGAAAACCTAACCAAGAGCTGCTCAGGATGCCAGAAGGTCCAAAATGCACCACCACATGCCCCTCTACACCCATGGGAGTGGCCCTCCTCTCCATGGCAACGGGTGCATATTGATTTTGCTGGTCCATTCATGGACTCAATGTTCTTAATAGCAGTGGATGCTCATTCGAAGTGGCCTGAGGTGATAAAAATGTCCTCAACCACTTCAGAGAAAACGATTGCAGTCCTACGGACGATATTTGCCAGAAACGGGTTGCCAGAGCAGATTTGCTCTGATAATGGACCACAGTTTGTGCCCGAAGAGTTTCGAAAATTTATGAGAAGGAATGGGGTAAGGCATTACACATCCGCCCCGTATCATCCAGCCACAAATGGATTGGCTGAGTGGTTCGTACAAACCTTTAAGAAGGCGATAAATGCCATGTGCGATGATGAAATTCCACTACAGCATAAGGTGGACAATTTCTTATTAGCCTACCGAAACGCGACACATGCAGTTACCAACCAGACCCCGGCCATGATGTTCTTTAACCGAAGGTTGCAATCTCATCTGGAGTTGCTTAGACCAAATGTGCGAAGAAATGTTGAGGATAAACAATTCCAGCACATCAATGAGAAGCCGACAAGGAGCTTCAATGTAGGACAACCAGTCTTGGCCCGTGACTACCGAACAGAGAAATGGCAACCCGGTACGATATGCACACGGCAGGGGCCATTAATGTACACAGTGGATGTCGGGGAGAACATTCTGAGACGCCACGTTGATCAGATCTTAGCATCACAAGAACGAGTCAACCCCATGTCTTGCGTACCTGGGGATGAACCCGACATACCGGTAGCATCTACCTCCGAACCAGTAGCAGTGGAACCCGATGAACTAACCGATGAAAAGGGGCCAGAATCACCTCCGCACCAAGAACAAGAATCTCAGGAAAGGCGCTATCCCGAAAGGATCAGGAAGCCGCACCAAAGACTGAATCTATAAATGGACTATTGTTGTTTAATGTACATGTTAAAGTGTTAATTGTTATTTGAATATTATGGGTACTACTAATCTAAAAGGGGAGGAATTGTAGTGTATGTACCCTTAAGAGAGAACTACTTTTACAGCTCCTGTATACTGTAGTTCCGGCAGTGACCACACCTGTATATAAGCTTTGAGCATGCCTCTGTACCCCAGTCTTGAGACTACCCTACTCCAGTAAATACCTGTTGATTGTTAAGTTACAGCATCCGTGTGGTTATTGAAAAACATCATACTCTCAGAATCACGGATCTAACAGACACCTCTGTTTGAATGCTTTCTATATTACTATCAATTCAACTATTGCATGCATAATTATTTATCTACTTTTAGGTGTTCCAAAAACCATCATAAAAGCAACGATAGCTATGGTTTCTGTTTGATGCCATTCTTACTGAAGATTCTTCATTCAATTCTTAATTTTGGCTTAACTGCTTTTTTGCAGACATTGGGGTAGATTTTCCCGAACCTGTCGGGAAAAGGTGGGACTTCCCCTTTCGGGTTTTTGACCCACCTACTTTGACGTCCATCCAATCCGCGCGATTTTCCCTTCATTGACCTTGTTGAGCCCGCCCAGCGGGCTCAGCAGGCCAATTAAGGGCCATCCGACAACAGGTGACGTCACAGACTGAAATTTCATCTGTCAAGAGTTCTTGACAGATGAAATATCAGTGTTTCACAGCTGTTTGAAGCTGTCAAACACTGACACTTTGAGTTCTGACATGAGCCCTTCTGCACAGACTGAGTTAGAACTCTCACCGGCACTCAAAGCTGAAGGCTGTCACTTTTGACAGATCGCAGCCGTTCAGCTTTCAGTTCCAGCTGAGTGATGCGCTCCCAATGGCTACAGGAAAAAGTGCTGTTAAGGTAAGTACAGGTAAGTAAAATTCTTTACACACGCTAGACACACCAAACACACTTACCTTTACACTCATGCGTCCATCACTCAGCTGAGCAGCGACATCGCGACCCCTCCAAGTCCTTCAACTCGACGGCCCGCCTGCTCTAACCTGGCGTGGTTTGGAACCGTCGGGAAACCCACACGAAACCCCTCAAAATAGGGATTAGGCTAAAAACTGCCTGTTAACTACCTGTTAACAGGCAGTTAATTGGCACTAATCCCTTTCCACCTGGTTTCGGCGAGTCCCAGTGCGGGGCGGGTACCCGCCGCCCCTGAAACTTACGTGGGGCGGGGTTTTGGGCAGGATGGTGTCGGGACCCCAAATTCGGGATTTTCCTCCCCCACACACCTGAAACCCCACCTGATGGCTCCACAAAAATCTAGCCCATTGTGTCTTTCCTTATTCTCCATGTTCAATACAAACCCAATGCAATTGCTTGGTGTCTCTATTGAAGTTGTATCTTCAAAGTCTTGTTGTTGGTATGGTTTTTACTATATGTAAATCAAAACCAATTGAACTGTGTGTTTACTTGTTTTCTAGCTATATTCAAGAAGGAGTTGGATATATTTCTTAAGGCTAAAGGGACCAAGGGGTATGGGGAGAAAGCAGAGACAGGGTACTGATTTTGGATGATCAGCCATGATCTCATTGAATGGCGGAGCAGGCTCAAGGGGCCAAATGGCCCACTCCTGCTCCTATCTTCTATGTTTCTAGGTTTCTATCTCAATTGGTTACATATTTAATCTCATGGTTCCAGTTTTCCAAGTTTAACATAAAACTATTTGACCAGCAGATGTTTCTTTTCTTGATGTCATGTTTCAAAGGCACATGCCTCTTTTAATGTTTGTATTTCTGTTTTATCGTGTCAGCTCTTCACACTTTAAACTGTGTCTCTCATTGTGTTCATTGCAAACCTTAGACCTTTCGGAACCACCAATGGTTTGCTTCAATCTTTCATTGTTTTAGAATATTTAACTAATTCCCATTTCAAAGCTTATTTACAACTTTGTTATGAACTGATCTTTTCTCAGAAGCCTATATTTCTGTTCACAGCCTGTCTGCTGAGACTTGTGTCTTTTAAACCCAGTATGCCTTTTATTAATAATATTAGAAATCTGTTCATTGTATCGTGTATTTCTCTGAATCATGGCTATTCCTTTACATAACATCCCCATCAACACCTGGGAATCCCTGGCCCAAGACTGCACAAAGTGGAGGAGAAGCATCTGGGAAGGCACCGAACACCTCGAGTCTCTTCGCCGGGAGCAAGCGGAAGCCAAGCGCAGGCAGCACAAGGAGCACCCCACCCACCTGCCCCTTCAACCACCATCTGCCCCACCTGTGACAGGGACTGTAGGTCCCGCATTGGACTAATCAGTCACCTGAGAACTCGTTTTTAATGTGCAAGCAAGTCATCCTCGGTTCCGAGGGACTGCCTAAGAAGAAGAAGAATTCGATCCTTTTTTTGGAGATTTGGCAAGAAGCACAGCAGAGGCATTGATTTGTGAGGAACCGGCTTCGTCAGTTGTACTACCAATTCAGTGCTACATGTTTGTCACTACCTACTGTAAAACTGGCATCAGATTGGTAATATAATAAAGCATAAATTTGTTGGATAGAGTGAATAATGAGATAAATTGTACATTGGCTGCAGAAGAAAAGGGCTTTTAAGGGCCATTCCATGTTCCAGGCTACGAAACTTTGTACTTTTGGTTATAACTGCCCACATTCTTTTCTGTGCTGAAATTACAGCTTCTTTAGCATACTTCTTAAAAATTGATCTCTATTTTTGATTACTGAATACCTGCTCAGCTATTTGTTAGAACCTGTTTAAAAATGTTTCTTTATCCCTTCATGAGCTATGCCTTTGATTTGATATTGATTTGTTTTTAAGTGTTAATCAATAGCTCCATTTTTTATCATTGGTTTGCCATCAGCTATTTAGAATCCTAGAATCCTAGAATGGTTACAGCATAGAAGGAGGCCATTCGGCCCATTGGGCCTGTGCCAGCTCTCTGCAAGAGCGCTTCAGCTAGTCCCACTCCCCCCACTCGTGCCCCCCCTCCCCCGTCCCCGCCATTTGAAATGGAGAAATGCGAAACAGCTACTAAGATTTTAGATTTGGGTAAGACCGACTTCAAAGAGATGAGAAAGAGACTGTCCACAGTAAACTGGGCAAATCTATTAATGGGTAAAATGACAGAAGATCAGTGGGAGATGTTCAAAAGAGAATTTAAGGTGATACAGAACCACTTTATACCCCTGAGGGGCAAAAGCTCTACTTGCTAAAATAAACAGCCATGGATGAATAAAGAGATAAGGGACAGCATAAAAGTTAAAGAAAAAAACATACAAAAATGTAAAAATAGCACAGATCCTGGTGAATGGGAAAGATACAAAGAACAGCAAAAGGTCACAAAACAGATAGTAAGAGCTACAAAAAGGGAGTATGAAAGGAAACTTGCAAGGGATAGCAAAATCAACATTAATTTTTTTTACAATTGTATTAGGAAAAAGTGGGTAGTCAGGAGCAATGTTGGCCCCTTAAAAACTGAAAGCAGCGATATTATCAATGATAATAAAGAAATGGCGGACATGTTGAATAATTACTTTGAGTCAGTATTTACAGTAGAGGAAGAGGATAGCAGGCCAGAAACCCTAAGGAAACTAAATCAGGGACAGGGACTTAATAAAATTAATGTAAGTAAAATAACAGTAATGAAGAAAATAATGGCACTCAAGAGTGACAAATCCCCAGGACCAGATGGTTTTCATCCCAGGATTTTAAAGGAAGTAGGTGAGCACATTGCAGATGCCCTAACTATAATCTTCCAAAGCTCTCTCGATTCAGAAGCTGTTCCTTTAGATTGGAAAATTGCACATTTCACTCCGCTATTTAAGAATGGCGAGAGAGGGAAACCAAGGAATTATGGACCAGTTAGCCTAACATCTGTTGTTGGGAAATGGCTAGAGTCTATAATTAAGGATAGCATGGCTGAACTCCTCAAAATTTTTCACTTGATCAGAGGGAGCCAGCATGGATTTGTGAAAGGTAGGTCATGCCTGACAAACTTGATTGAATTTTTTGAGGAGGTGACTAAAGTAGTGGACAGAGGAATATCTATGCATGTTATTTATATGGAAATCCAGAAGGCATTTGATAAAGTCCCACATAAGAGACTGTTAAATAAGGTAAGAAGCCCACGGAATTGAGGGCAAATTATTGACCTGGTTAGGAAATTAGCTGAGCGGTAGGAGACAGAGAGTAGGGATAATGGGTAGGTACTCAAATTGGCAGGAGGTGACTAGAGGTGTCCCGCAGGGATCTGTGTTGGGGCCTCGACTATTCACAATATTTATTAATGACTTAGATGATGGCACGGAAAGTCATATATCCAAATTTGCCAATGACACAAAGCTAGATGGCATTGTAGGCAGTATAGATGGAAGCATAAAAGTACAAAGGGATATCGACAGGTTAAGTGACTGGGCAAAATTTTGGCAAATAAATTTCAATGTAGGCAAATGTGAGGTCATCCACTTTGGACCTAAAAAGGATAGAACAGCGTAGTTTCTAAATGGTGAAAGGCTAAAAACTTTGGAGGTCCAAAGAGACTTGGGGGTCCAGGCACTTAGATCATTAAAATGTTATGAACAGGTACAGAAAATAATCATAATGGCTATTGGGATGCTAGCCTTTATATCTAGAGGACTAGAATACAAGGGGGTAGAAGTTATGCTGCAGCTACACAAAACACTGGTTGGACCATACCTGGAGTACTGTGTGCAGTTCTGGGCACCACACCTTAGGAAGGGTATATTTGAAGGGTTAATTACAGTCCTAGCCCTTTTGGGCTACCCCAGATCAGGCGTATTCCTTCAACTTAAGTTAGAGATAGCCGAATTCCATAAGACGCTTAAATGGGTCTAAAGGTTCAGGCTATATCTCCCTAAAGGAACGGAACGACTGAAGATGTTATCGTCCTCCAGATAGTACTTTTAATAAGTTGAACTAGACTGTAACCTTCCGGATATTATAAGGGTCCAGAATACCCCCCAGAATTCTGCAACTCCTTACAAAAGAGTGTACAGAATTTGTGGGTTCGCGAGTCTATACAGAATTACTCTTTGAGACAATTCTAAAAACATAGGGGGGAAAATTCAGTTGGTTGCACCTCCCGTTAGCGCCTTAAGAGGGTGCCAAGTGGGGCGCAAAGGAGCTAGCGCCTGGGCGTGGCGATATCTGTGCCTCTCGCAAAATTGACCGGACATTTTGCGGTGGCGCTAAACAATACCGCCCGATCTCCTGCACACGCAGATCTTGTCGTCATTCAAGAGTGCAACGCCTTTGTGATGCCCCGGAATGGAAATTGAGTGGCGCCCCCCTCCTTTCTGCCTGGCGCACCCAACGACAGGTTGACTGGAACACTTCCCAGTCGCTGTGGGGCTGGGGGGACGCTATTTAAAGGGGGCCTCTTCCTGGCTTCTGTGTGGTAGCCATTTTTGGACCACTCTTTCTGAGAGAGAGAGAGAGATTTTGAGAGAGACAAAGAGAGAAAGAGAGATTTCTGCATTGAGTCAATGCTGTCTGAGGTAGTTTTGGCTTCTGACCATAACTTTGCAGGTACTTTGCTTTTTGACCTTCATAACTTTGATTGCCTAGATACTATGGGGGCTGCAATGGATGGGAACGTCGGCCTTCTCCATCACATTCGGAGGGCACAGAGACGCAGAGAGAGAGTGGTAATCATGGCCAGACGGAGGAGGGCCAACAGGCCTCTACAGGAGACCTTACCCATCCAGGGTTTATCGCCAATAGTTCTCCTACATTAATATGTCTGAGGAGCAATGTTTGTGAAGGCTGCATTTCAGCAAGGATGTGGTCACTGAGCTCTGCCACCTGCTTCAGCCAGATCTGCAGCCTCAACTGAGGAGCAGGACGTCTCTGTCGGTGGCAGTGAAGATAACAGTGGCTCTCAACTTTTATGCCACCGGCTCATTTGAATCAGCTACTGGGGACATCGCCAATATCTCCCAGTTCGCGGTGCATTGCTACATCCGTCAGGTCACAAAAGCCCTCTTTAAAAGGAGACAATAGTATATCTCTTTCCCCATGATCCTGGACAAACAGCAAGAACGCGCAATGGGCTTTGCGATGATAGCGGGATTCCCCATGGTGCAGGGCGCCATTGACTGCATGCATGTGGCTTTGCGTGCGCCGCAAGAGTATGCCGAGGATTTCCGCAACCGAAAGGGCTTCCATTCCTTAAATGTTCAGTTGGTCTGTAACCACAGACAGCTGATACTCGCTGTCAATGCTCACTTTCCTGGCAGCAGCCATGATGCCTTCCTCCTGCGCCAGACTTCTGTGGCAGACCTTTTCCAGGCACCGCATCACCCAGGAGGTTGGCTTCTCGGGGACAAGGGATATCCTCTTTGCACCTGGCTGATGACACCGCTCCGTACGCCCAACACCCCTGTTGAGATGCGATACAATGAGAGCCATCAAGCTACCAAGAACATCGTTGAGCACACAATCGGCGTGCTGAAGCAATGGTTCCGCTGTCTGGACCATTTTGGAGGAGACCTTCAGTACTTGCGTGAGCGAGTCTCCCACTTCTTTGCTGTGTGCTGCATGCTGCATAACCTGGCAATCCTCAGGACCCTGCCAATGCCATCAGGCATTGGAGCACCAGCAGAGGAGGAGGAGGAAGGGGAGGAGGAAGATGAGAAGGATGATCATCAGCAGCACCAAGGTGGGAGGGAGGCACACAATGTACAAAGTGGAAGGGCCGTCCATCAAAGGCTCATAGCAAGTCGCTTCTAGGCCCCCTCTGAGGAAATGGCTTCTGCCATTCAAACAACCTGAATGAAACCATCCCGCAACCCATAAGTCGGTCAAGGCAACAATGATTGCAAAGACCAAACATGTACATTTTGAATACAGACACTTCTTTATTTGACAAACTCTGTGTGTCTCATTTCTGCATGACAAACTAACAGAAAGAAACACAAAAAAAAGCAGTCATTAACATAACTGGCTCTCACAACCTTGAGGCAATGTCCAAAACAGTTACATAAATTTGACCACGAACCTCGGCCTTCAATAAAACAATGAAAAACATTTTGTCACACCTCCTACTTTTTGCCCTTCGAGGGTGATCTCCTTCCCTTGCGAAATTCCCCCCTTCCCACCCTGCAGCTCATCCATAATGGGACCCCAGTGGCTGGAGCAAGGCTGCTGGAAGGCTGCTGATTGTCACAACCTGAGACTGTCGATGCCCTTGAAGGACGGCCTGGACCAGCTCTGGGCCTGGAGGGCCCGGCTGAAGACTGCATCAACTCTGCATGGGTGGCAGCAGTCTGTCCTACAAGCGATGGCAACTGCAGTGGAGAATTGCCAGTGGTGGCAGCAAGAATGCTGTCATCTTGAGAGAGGACAGCAACTCCCTGCTCGACCGACACACTGGCACTCCCATGGGGCAGCACTTCAGCATCCGGAGCAATCTGATGGAGTACAGATTGCTGGCCTGCTGCGGCGCAGTGAGAGCCCCGGCGAAATGTGCCCGATCCAGCAAGGGTGGCAGCAGTCAGTGCTCGCGTGGCTTCAATCTGCGTCAGCACGAGACCAGCCAGTGACTGCATTGCAACACTAAGCATTTGTGTGGCAACCGCCTGTGCTACACCGAAGTGCTCCACACGCCTTGCCAGTGATTCAATGGATTTGGGCGCCCTTGCCACTGCAGCCATGAGTTCAGTTTGCCTGCGCTCCGCCTGGGCACTCATTTCAGCGAGGACCTGCTCCTCCTCTGCGTCCAGTGCAGCAGGACTCGATGCCATACTCTCCATCCAGGGAGAAGGCCCCCGAGCTTCCCTACCCCCATCGCGTTGCTGCAGCCCGCTGGGTCCTGGAGCTTCACCCTCATCTGACCATTTCCCCCTACTCCCCTCCAGGGAAGCCGTGTTCCCATTGTGGGCATGGGCTTCCTCAGGAGAGGGTGGCGCTGATGCTCCGGCTTCCTCTTCCTCCTCGCTCTCAGCTTCACTCCCACTGGCAGCTTGAGGGCCCGTCTCCTCACCTGGTGAATCACCATCTGAAAGCAGGGAGGTACAAGAGTGGCTTTAGCATGAGGACAGGGTGGCAGCAAGGGAGGCATGAGTGTAGCAATTTAGCAATTTGGATTGAAAGTGTCAAAGGCTGGTGTTTTGAGGAACAAGTGGAAGGAGAGAGGACAAAAACATGATGACCTTACCATTGCTGTCCAGAACGGGGTTGGCGTCTCCAGTGGTGATGGGACCAATCACCCGGCTTGCCACAATCCTCTGGATGCGCACCTCAAGATCGCTGAGGGGTTGCAGCTGAGGCCGCCCTCCACCAGTCTGTTGCTGCTGTCTCCTATTGTGAGACAGCTTGGCCTGCAAGAAAAAGGACGGCGCCTGAGTAAATATACAGCCATGGTCTTGCCTGAAATGTCTGCCATAGTTGAATAGCCCTTACTGTATGCAGCCATGGTCTTGCCTGAAATGCCTGCCATAGTTGAATAGCCCTTACTGTATGCAGCCATGGTCTTGCCTGAAATGCCTGCCATAGCTGAATAGCCCTTACTGTATGCAAAGTGTGGAATGTGCATGTGTGTTTGATGAAAGGGCCATAGGTGTTGGATGAGTGTTGGGCATTGGAGCTTTTAAGACCCTCTGGCCATAAAGTGAGGTTGAGATGGAGTGATGTAGAGGTTTTGAAAAAAAGGCACTCACCTTGACGACCCGAGTGAGGTCGTTGAACTTTTTCCTACATTGGAGATACGTCCTAGGCACCATGCTGCTTGAGGAGACTCTCTGAGCCACCTCCCTCCACACTCTTCTGTACTCATGTGGCAAAGGCCTCCTGCCACTCTCTGGGTACAGAATGGATCTTCTGCGCTCCACCGCGACAACCAGAGCCTCCAAGGCCCGCTCGCAGAACGCTGTGCTCGCTCCCTGGCCCTCTCCATAGTCCTTAGCTGCAGGATTTAGCCACAGGTGTGCCCAGGCTGAGATTCAAGGCTCCAATGAGCAGGGTGTGGCTACAGAGCAAGATCGACCCTCCCATTTAAGAACTGACCGGTGCCAGTGTGTCTGTGTTCAATCGGTAACTGACAGCACCTGCGCTGCGCCCGCCCTCTGAGGTAGCGCCTCGCTCCTCGGCCTTAGCACCTTAAGAGAGGTGTGTAGCACTTGATTTAGCGCTCCAATCACCTCCAGGGATGATAAAAGCCAAGTTTGCTGTCGGAGGCGATAATTAGCACCAGGCGCTAAACTTTGCGCACCGCCAATAATGGTGCCCCAAATGGGGCAATACCGAATTTATCCCCCATATAGATTTATTTAAGAGCCGGCATTCAGTTAACATCTGTTGAATCAGTCGCAACATTAACAATTCAAAGTACTATTAGCTTACATTTCTTATTTCTCAGAGATCCTTATTCTCAAATCTTTACTTTGTTATATTTCTTATTTCTAAATCCAGAACAAACGTTACATTTCTTATTTCTTATTTCTAAATCCAGAACCTCCACCAAAAATCATTCACTTTGATATACCCGAGACTCATAGTTAAAAACTTACAGAGATGCCTCTGGAATGTTGAGAAACGCCCTGCCCGTTCAGCGTGTTCTGATGTTCTGTTAAAAAGGTCTTATTTTTATACCCTTTTGGCATTGGTTTCTTCTTTGATGTTCTCTGCTGATGTCAGCTAATTGTCTTTATTGATTCCCCTGTTTGAATGCTTTCTATGTTACTATCAATTCAACTATTGCATGCATAAATATTTCTCTACTTTTAGGTGTTCCAAAAACCATCATAAAAACAATGACAGCTATGGTTTTTGCTTGATGTCATTCTTACCGAAGATTCTTCATTCATTTCTTATTATTGGCTTAACTGCTTTTTAGCAGACATTTTGACTCCGTTTTGCTTCAAGTTTAACAAAAACACAATGCAATTGCTTGGTGTCATCTATAGAAGTTATATCTTCAAAGTCTTGTTGGTATGGTTTTTACTATATGTAAATCAAAACCACTTTAATTGTGTTTACTTGTTTTCTAGCTATATCAATTGGTTGCATATTTAATTGTGTTTCCTGTCATCCAAGTTTAACATAAAACTATTTGACCAGCAGGTTTCTCTACTTAATGTCATGTTTTCAAAGGCACATGCCTCTTTTAATGTTTGTATTTCTGTTTCAACGTGTTAGTTTGTAACACCTAAATTGGGTCTTCCCATTGTGTTCGTTGCAAACTGTAGACCTTTCGGAACCACCAATGGTTTGCTTCAATCTTTCATTGTTTTAGAATATTTAACTAATTCCCATTTCAAAGCTTGTTTACAACTTTGTTATCAACTGATCTTTTCTCAGAAGCCTGTATTTCTGTTTACAGCCTGTCTGCTGAGACTTGTGTCTTTTAAACCCAGTGTGGCTTTTATTAATAATATTAGAAACCTGTTCATATTATCATGGATTTCTCTGAATCAGGGCTATTCCTTCACATATTGGCCTTGGAGGCAGTGCAGCATAGGTTTACCAGAATGATACTTAGACTTCAAGGGTTAAGTTATGAGGAGAGGTTACACAAATTAGGGTTGTATTTCCTAAAATTTAGAAGGATAAGGGCTGATCTGATCGAAGTTTTCAAGATATTAAGGGGAACAGATAGGGTAGATAGAGAGAAACTATTTCTGCTGGTTTGGAATTCTAGGATTAGGGGGCATAGTCTAAAAATTAGAGCCAGACCTTTCAGGAGTGAAATTAGGAAACACTTCTACACACAGAGGGTGGTAGACGTTTGGGACTCTCTTCCACAAATGGTAATTGATGCTAGGTCAATTGTTAATTTTAAATCGGAGATTGTTAGCTTTCTGTTAACCAAAGGTATTAAGGAATATGGGTCAAAGGCAGGTATATGGAATTAGGTCGCAGATCAACCATGATCTCATGAATGGCGGAGTAGGCTTGAGGGGTTGAATGGCATACTCCTGTTCCTACATTCCTATGTTCCTAACACCACTTTAGATGGAGTCACAGGTGTAGCAGGGCTTTGGAAAAGCAGAATATGTACCGTCAGCATTGACTTTTGGAGGATCTGCTGGAGCACGGAGCCTTGCTGGTGAGGGGTGCAGGGCTGAAAATGTGGCCTTTGACTGTGCATGTCTGATTCATAGCATGCCAAATTTTGCATGGCAGACATTTGCCAGGAACAAAGAGGCAGCTCTTAAAAATCCCCAGTTGTCCTACGTAGGCTAAGTAACTCTGGTCCCACGTGGAAAGTTGAGTAATGCTCTGCCTCAAGTATGCTGCTCACCCATATGACAGGGCTCAGGAAACGGGCCTGGTCTGCTTGGGAGTAATTCTGCTGTCATTTTTTGGTGAGTGTTTGGTGGTGAGCAGTTGTATGCTTGTACATTAAGTATTCTGCATTTATTTTGCTCTATATCATTGTCTTTTTGTGGAATGATTATATTTCAGAAGTATTAGAAAATGCAAAGCTGCACATGAGGAGAATTATTGGCTAACTATCAGGTACAACTAACAATGGCCCAGAAATTCGTGTCGGGGGCTTCCCGCGGGTGCAAGCCCCCGACCTACACTTACCTAGCACGCCGGCAGTTGAGGCCTGGGCCTGCGTGGATTTCCTCTCTGTGGCCCGGTCCAGCTCCCGGCGCGCTGTGCATGCGTGATCCAGCGGCGTACTTAGTGCGATGCGTCGGCTGGGATGACGTGAGCACTGGGCAACCAATCGGAGAAGGGAAAAGTCCATTCATGAGTTTGACAGAAAGATCTGTCAAACACATGAAAACTCCAGGCGCCCAAAACAGTACTTAACCTTAAAATAAATTTGTAAAAAAATCACACTATTTAAATCAACTATAAATAACATTAAATAACTATTTTAAACAATAATTTAAATTTTTGAAAAAAATAATTTTATAAAAAATCGGGGCTAAAAATACACTTACCTCACTGTAAAGTATTTAAAAATAATAAATCTGTGGAAAAAAAATTCTAATTTTAATTAATTGACCACTTACCTTTTAAAATGAAGTCCTTACGCCTGGTTTTTAGATGTGCAAAAAGTGGAGGCCTTCACACACAGGCAAACCTGTAAAAAAAAAGGAAGTTCAACGCGCACGCGCAGACTCCTGCGCGCACGCGTTCGACCTCTGAACCCCTTGGTTCAGAGGATCGGAAATGCCGGTTTCCTGCGCATGCGTAGTGCATGCAAGATTCCGGCACTTCCATCGGGTCCACGCGTGAGTACTCCGTCTGTACTCACACGTTGGGACCCGAATTTCTGGGCCAATATAAAGTTAATCATCTGTTCTTCATACTTCACCCAGCAAGGTGTTTGACATTTTACTCTATCATGCCTTCCAACACATACACTGTGTTACAGCATTCCTTTCTTTCTAGAAGATTTTCCCTTGTGCAATGTATTGTTCCTTTCTCTGTAGAAGAATGTGACCTTTGACAGTGTGTGAGGGCTGGCAGTGGAAGTCCAAAAATAGAACCTCTTACCTGCAGCAACACAGCCATTATAGACGCCACAGATTAGGAGGCTGCACAGTGCATATGGGATATTGACATTCATGGAGCCAACAATGCTTCAGGTTTGTGCAATAATAATCTTATCAGGATAATCATTTACTGTTGAAACAATTCAACATTCATCATGTTAAAAATGGTATTTGCGCTTCTTCACAAAAGATTGCATGTACTGTCAGTTCAGCAGCAATAAGCATAAACAATGCCTATGGTCACACAATGGTCACAAACTGAAGAAGAGGAAGCTGGTATCATGGGGCCACAACTCTCAGCAGCGCATTCTGTATTAGTGATAAGTTTGAGCAGGGAATGCATGGTGAATCACAAAGCAGTCAGGAAGAGGCAGCCTTGGCATCTCAAGAAGAGCAGACTGCTGCTTGGCAGAGATCCAGCATGGCCTCTTGTTGCTTCATAATTCTGATCTCATGGAGCCAGTCTAGTATTACACATTTTGCCATTATGCACTGTCTTGCAGCCATGATTATTTGCTTTGCAAGCTGCCATTGAGCAGCAAGCAACAGCAGTAGCATCTACAGGGAAGACCTTAGGTAAGCAGCAGTAAGCACAGTTGAACACTTCTCAGGAACTCTGCCACTAAATTTGAGGAGTTTGGATCCAAAATCAAAGAAATGTTTAAGCCCGATCTTCCTTAGCATAGAAATACAGTCAGGATATTACACAAAGCACATTTATTCATGCACTCCTCCATTGATAAAACAAAATATTTAATATTGTCAAGTTTGTAGCTATCCTTTTTCTTACTTCATAAAACAATACTAGCATACTTCATTTAAAAAAAATCATATAATGGAGAAGAGCAGTTAGACTTAGGACAAAATATATTCATAACATTCCGAATTCCGTCCTTTTTAATATAAAATCCTCTGAAGGCCTCAAGGGAAAATTTCCTTGACTGGTCCATACATGGGCCGGGAACCTTACAGGGCAGCGTAACAAGCCTCATCATCATAAATTCTTGATGGAGGCCGGGATCGAGACAGATGCGGGGTCCCCACACGCCATGGACGTCGCCCACCCCGGACCCGCCAAGGTTGGAAAAATCCAGCCCATGTTTTCTGCTTTGGACAGCAGCTGGTGATTTTTTCTTGTTTCCACCTGATTCTGTCTCTGGACCTGATTTGCTGCAAACATTTTGATGCTCTTTCATTGTGCAGAATGCAACACTACAGTTATTATACCAGTTTGTTCTCAATCATGCTGTAAATCAACCTGGAGTCGGCTAAATATCGGGTCCAGTGCTTCAAGAGCTCAACTGTATGCTTCATGTAATTCATGGGCTTTGAATGCTTTGGGACTTCTGGTAAGATCAATCTAAATGGCTTTGCCATCAACAAATATTAAAACATCAAGTTCAACTTGCCTCATCTCAGTCTGCTTGTTTCTGGCAGTAGATACACTTTCATAATAAAATGTATAGCTCTCAAACTAAGTTATTTCTTAAATGAAACCTGGCTTCAATCACAAAAATACCACAAAGGAAAGACAGAACATGAATGCATGATGCACAAAATATTTCATTTTGTCACAAGAAGGTTCTGTATCAGTGCCGTCAATCATATTTAGAGTGGGTAACTCATAAACTCAGAGGAACTAATTTTTCATTTTGTTTTCACCATCAAATAGTTGGAAAAAACTTGATTACGATAAGATTTCTGCACAATGAGCACTGAAAAGAACATAGGGACAGGAGCAGGCCATTCAGCCCCTTGAACCTGTTGTGCCATTCAATTAGATCATGGCTGATCTGTACCTTAACTTCATCTACACAACTTGGTTCCGTAACCTTTAATACCCTCGCATAATAAAAATCTGCCAATCCCAGTTTTGAAATTTTCAATTGGCTTTGCCTCAACAGCTTTTTGGAGGAGAGAGTTCCAGATTTCCACTACCCTTTGTGTGAAGTAGTGTCTCCTGACATCACCCCTGAACAGCCTAGCTCTAATTTTAAGGTTATGCCCCCTTGGTCTGTACTTCCCACACTGGAGTAAATAGTTTCTCTCTAGCTACACTATCAAATCTATTAATCATCTTAAACAACTCAATTAGATCACCCC
This sequence comes from Somniosus microcephalus, assembly GCF_052327205.1. Taxonomy (NCBI): domain Eukaryota; kingdom Metazoa; phylum Chordata; class Chondrichthyes; order Squaliformes; family Somniosidae; genus Somniosus; species Somniosus microcephalus. The sequence goes on from NC_140987.1 coordinate 375,389,586, forward strand.
TTAATCTTCTATAAGGCAATACCAGGAGAGTCTCTGCAACCTGTCCTCATAATTTAACCCTTTTAGTCACGGTATCATTCTGGTGAATCTGCATTGCACCCTCTCCAAGGCTAATGTATCCTTCCTGAGGTACAGTGCCCTGAACTGAATGCAATACTCCAGATGAGGTCCAATCAGAGCTTTATATAACTGTATTAACTTCCACCCCTTTGTATTCCAATCCCCTTAAGATAAAGTCCAACAATCCATTAGCTTTTTAAATTATTTTTTGTATCTGTCCACTAGTTTTCAGTGATTTCTGTTCTTGGATCGCTACATCTCTCTGCTCCTCTACAATTCCTTGTTTCTTGCCATTTAGAAAATACTTTGATTTATCTTTTTCAGGTCCAAAGTGGATGAACTCACACTTCCCCACATTCCACTCCATCTACCAATTTTTTTCCCACTCACTAAACCCATCAATGTCCCTTTGCAACTACCTGCTCTCATCTATACTGTTTACTGTGCCACCTAACTTAGATTTGTCAGCAAACTTAAATATATGGCTCTCTCTTCCTTCATCAAAGTCATTTATAAATATAATGAAAAGCTAAAGTCCCAGTACAGATCCATGAGCGACACCACTAGTCATATCCTGCCAATTGGAATACATACCCATTATCCCTACTCTGTCTCCTACCTCTTAACCAATTCCCTACCCATGTCAATAGGTTGCCTCCAATTCCAGTTTCTCTCATTTTTGTTAACAGTCTCTTGTGTGCAACCTTATCGAATGCCTTCTGGAAATCCATATAAATAACATCCATAGACACTCCCTTATCTATTACATTAGTTACCTCCTCAAAAAACTCAACGAGGTTTGTTAGATATGACTTACCTTTACAAATTCATGCTGGCTCTCTCTGATCAGTTCATGTTTGTCCAAGTGCTCGGTCACTCTGTTCCTAATAATAAATGTTATCAACTTCCCCACAAGATACATTAGACTAATAGGCCTATAATTTCCTAGTTTATCTCTCTTCCCCTTCTTAAATAGTGGAGAGACATTGGCAATTTTCTAATCCAAGGGGACAGTTCCTGAATCAAGGGTTTTGGAAGATCATTGCATCTACAATTTCTTCACCTACTTCATTTAATATCTTGGGGTGGAAACCATCAGATCCTGGAGATTTGTCTATCTTTAGTCTTATTATTTTCTCCATTACTATTTTATTACTTGTAGTAAAATCTAGTAAGTTCCTACCCTTGATTTATTTTTAATTATCCTCGAATCTCTGATACTTTATCTTCTTCCGTTACTGTGAAGACCGATACAAAGTATTTAGTAAGTATGCCATTTCTTGATTTCAATTATAATATCACCTGCGTCTGACTTTAAAGAGGTCAATTTTACTCTTAGCCACCCTCTTTCTCCTAATATACTTGTCGAAAGTGTTAGTGTTGTCCTTGATATCCCTCACAAGATTTTTCTCTTTTTCCTTTTTAGCAGCTCTTAATACTTTCTTTTTATCTCTTTGCTGTTCTTTATATTTCTCCCAGTCCTTGAGATCTCTACTGTTCTTTGCATTTGTATACACCGTTTCTTTTAGTTTCATACTATCTCTTACTTCTCTTGTTGACCATTAATTAAGAAGGGGAAAATAGAGTACGAGAGTAAGCTTGCAAGGAACATAAAAACTGACTGTAAAAGCTTCTATAGATAGGTGAAGAGAAAAAGATTGGTAAAGTCAAGCATAGGTTCCTTGCAGTCAGAATCAGGGGAATTTATAATGGGGAACAAAGAAATGGCTGACCAATTAAATACATATTTTGGTTCTGTCTTCACAAAGGAGGCCACAAATAACCTCCCAGAGATGTTGGGGAACATAGGTTCTAATGAGAGGGAGGAACTGAATGAAATCAGTATTTGTAGGGAAATGGTGTTAGGGAAATTGATGGGATTGAAGGCCAATAAATCCCCAGGGCCTGATAATCTACATCCTAGTGTACTTAAGGAAGTGGCCCTAGAAATATTAGATGCATTGCTGATCATCTTCCAACATTCGATGGAATCTGGAACAGTACCCATGGATTGGAGGTTAGCTAATGTTACCCCACTATTCAAAAAAGGTGGTAGGGAGAAAACGGGGAATTACAGACCGGTAAGCCTGACATCGGTAGTGGGGAAAATGCTAGAGTCCATTATAAAAGATGTAATAGCAGGGCACTTGGAAAACAGTGACAGGATCGGACAAGGTCAACATGGATTTACAAATGGTAAATCATGCTTGACTAATCTACTAGAATTTTTTGAGGATGTAACTGGTAAAATAGATAAGGGACAACCAGTGGATATGGTGTATTTGGACTTTCAAAAGGGTTTCCATAAGGTCCCGCATAAGAGATTAGCGTGTAAAGTTCAGGCCCATGGGATTGGGGGCAAGGTATTGACTTGGATAGAGAACTGGTTGGCAGACAGAAAGCTAAGAGTTGGAATAAACAGGTCTTTTTCCGAGTGGCAGGCAGTGACTAGTGGGGTAACGCAGGGATCGGTCCTTGGACCCCAGCTATTCACAATATATATTAATGGTCTAGACAAGGGAACTAGATGTAATATCTCCAAGTTTGCAGATGACACAAAGCTGCGTGGGCGTGTGTGCTGTGAGGAGGATGCCAAGAAACTCCAGGATGATTTGGACAGGTTGGGTGATTGGGCAGAAGCATGGCAGATGCAATATAATGTGGATAAATGCGAGGTTATCCACTTTGTTGTCAAAAACAGGAAGGCAGATTATTATCTGAATGGCAATAGATTGGGAGAAGAGGAAGTGCAACGAGATCTGGGTGTCCTTGTGCACCAGTCGCTGAAGGTAAGCATGCAGGTGCAGCAGGTGGTTAAGAAGGCAAATTGTATGTTGGCCTTCGTAGCGAGAGGGTTTGAGTACAGGAACAAGGATGTCTTGCTGCAGTTGTACAGGGCCTTGGTGAGACCACATCTTGAATATTGTGTGCAGTTTTGGTCGCCTTATCTGAGGAAGGATGTTCTTGCCATGGAGGGAGTTCAGCGAAGATTCACCAGGCTGATACCTGGGATGGCAGGAATGACATATGAGGAGAGATTGGGTCGATTGGGCTTATACTCGCTGGAGTTTAGAAGAATGAGAGGGGATCTCATTGAAACTTATAAAATTCTAACACGACTAGACAGACTAGATGCAGGAAGGATGTTCCCAATGGCGGGGGAGTCCAGAACCAGGGGTCACAGTCTAAGGATAAGGGGTAAGCCATTTAGGACAGAAATGAGGAGGAATTTCTTCACCCAGAGATTGGTGAACCTGTGGAATTCTCTACAACAGAAGGCAGTAGAGGCCAATTCATTAAAAATATTCAAGAAGGAGTTAGATATATTTCATAAGGCTAAAGGGATCAAGGGATATGGGGAGAAAGCAGCGACATGGTACTGAATTTGGATGATCAGCCATGATCGCATTGAATGGCGGAGCAGGCTCGAGGGGCCAAATGGCCTACTCCTGCTCCTATCTTCTATGTTTCTATGACCAAGGTTTTTTAATTATACAAGTAGAGCTCTTGCCCTTTAGAGATATGTACAGAAAATAAGCAATAACTTGCATAATTTACCATTTATTGTCAATAAAATGATAGGCATGAGCTACAGATGCATGAATGGTGATGCAAGTGCTATCAGTGGTGCCTTGTATCCTGGCAATGTCGCATATCTCAAAAAATTGGGTCTATTTTTCCAGCCACTGCTGCGTTCTGGTGGTGAACTTTATGTATGCATTTGTGTGATAAAGCAGAACCTCTTTTACCTCCTATGTTGCAGAGAAGAACTCCATTCTGGCTGACCCAGACTCCTGCTGGTACTTGAAATAACCCAGTGAAATAGAAGTTATGTTCTGTTCTCTGGTCGTACTTTCCAGATGTTGTGTGTTAGCCATAGGTCTGTTTTCAGGAAATGGTATAGGTCATGGAATGCATAACTGCTGAGGGGCAGCTTCTGCATATACCATTCCTCTCAGAAGTTCAGCTTGTTGGTACATCTGCTGTGCTCACATTGAGGTATAGGGGTATATGTGAGTGCTGACAGTTCATCTCCAATGGTGTTGACTCCCTCAGGTGATCCTCATTTGACATTCATTCTGCTCTTCCTCCAACAGGCCCATCAATGACTGATTTGACGCTGCAACTACTTTCACTAAAAGACTATTCTTTGACAATTTCCCTAAGATATCTCCTGCTCTGCACATCCCTTGAATTCTGTCAGCTCCCTCTGTTACTGTTATTCAGCTTCAATTGGAAGGCAGTAATACAATGTGCAAATTTGTGCATTACTTCTGAATTCCTTGTAAAAAAAAGTACTAAAGTAGTAATGTCTTTGAGGTGTTTTGAGATTCCCTGAGAATGTGGAATGTGCTATCTAAATCAGGCACTTCACACCTGTCTTAAGGTGCAAAGGCCGAGGAGCGAGGCGCTACCTCAGAGCGCTGGTGAAGCAAGGAAGGGCAAATCAAAATAAACCTGCAAAGTGCTGCTCAGTACTCAAACCTCCTTCACACAGCATTGAATCTCTCCAGAAGTCTCTCTCTCAGGATGCATGGTGCAAAAATGTCATCGACAAAAAAAGGCAGGAAGCAGTCGCCTTTAAATAGCGCTCCCCCAGTCCCTTTCTTACAGCAAAACGCTCCCCTCAACCTGTCGTTGCTAGCGGCAAGTGGTAAGGCAGGGGGCGCCACTCAATATCCGGTCCGGGGCGCTAACAGGGCGTTGCGCACTCGACTGATGTCACGATCTGCTGACGCAGGAAATCGTGGCGGTAGTGTTTAGCACTGCCGCAAAAATGTCTACTTAATTTCGTGAGCAGCAAAAACATCGCTGCGCCCGGGAGCTAGTTGCTTTGCGCCCCAATTAGCGCCCTCTTAATGTAAGATTCGGAAATTTTCATTAAATAATCACGCAAGAAAACAGGATTAATAATACAGCTTTATTGACCAAAAGAAGCTTATACAGAAAACCCTTTGATAAAAAGGGGCATACAAAATGGCCGCCGGACCTCGTGATCAGTTTCTTGGACCATTTGATTTCTGTTACTGCAAGCCAGACAGGCTTGTGGATTGAGAACAGTAAGCCCGCGAAAGCCAGTATCGGGAAACCGAAACTCAGGGAAATGGGCATACATATTCAATTGGATTCTAAGTACAAGACAGTTTCAGGCAACAGGATGGGGCCCATCAACATATGGGCGGACAATTGAATGAACACTTAAACCCATTTACTGTACAAAGGAAAAACCGTTTAACAGCCATCAAGGGCAATCTCCAGACCGATCAATATGCGAACCGAGTTACGGTGACAAAGTAAAACACATTATCGGCCAGGAAGGCCAGTTAAGCTATCACCAGCTCCCGTTACAAGACAAAGCGCCCCTGCAGAGATTTCTGCCCGCCAAAAATATTACAAAGACTGGACTATGATCTGGCGGGAGATAAGACTGTCCCAAAAGGGTATAACTATGGATTGAAAAGTCCATCAGTACGCTTCACCTCGACGCTACGCTTCGCTTCGGACTTCACTTCGGTTTTCATCTTCTTCAACGCTTGGGAGTACATTTCGGCGCTTCGCTTCAGATTCACGTTTCGGGACGGACTCTTCGGTTAAGGCAGCGTGGTCGGTGTTCGGCCAGGCAAGGTTCAGCCACAACAGGAAGACGAAGGAGGGTGGCCCGGGTACTTTTGTCGGGAGATCATCGACGACCCAGGCCGAAGGAGAAGACACCCTCTGGAAAAGCCTAAGCCAGGCGGGAAAGAGAAATAAACGGGCTCTCCCATGTGTATCCAGTTATTCAGCAGGTTTCAACTGATTTCAGTCATGACGAGCGCTCATCAAGGCTGTGTCCACTGACTCCTCGCCTGAGAGAGAGAGAGAGAGAAAAACAAGCTGCGCCAGAAGTTTCCAAATCCACGTGACGACGGAAAGCTGTGCCAAAAGGCTGCGAACCCCCTATTTTGCGAATCTGAAAGTGGTGAGCATGATTCCGAGTTCCTCAGGTCGAAACTTAGTCTAGGTATAGGGGAGGGAGCAAGGGTAATCGTAATGTGTTCCCCCTTTTTCGATGTGCCATGTGTTTCCCATTTCCATGGAATTAAGTTTATAGATATGTGCATGCTTGTAGTTACTTTAATTTGTGCTTATGACATGTATTTTTTGTGGATGTAACTGGTAGAATAGATAAGGGAGAACCAGTGGATGTGGTGTATTTGGACTTTCAGAAGGCTTTCGATAAGGTCCTGCATAAGAGATTAGCATGTAAAGTTAAAGCACAAGGGATTGGGGGCAAGGTACTGACTTGGATAGAGAACTGGTTGGCAGACAGGAAGCAAAGAGTTGGAATAAACGGGTCTTTTTCCAAGTGGCAGGCAGTGATTAGTGGGATACTGCAGGGATCAGTGCTAGGACCCCAGCTATTCACAATATATATTAATGATCTAGATGAGGGATCTAGATGTAATATCTCCAAGTTTGCAGACGACACAAAGCTGGGTGGGCGTGTGTGCTGTGAGGAGGATGCTGAGAAACTCCAGTATGATTTGGACAGGTTGTGTGATTGGGCAGATACATGGCAGATGCAGTATAATGTGGATAAGTACAAGGTTATCCACTTTGGTGGCAAAAACAGGAAGGCAGATTATTATCTGAATGGCAATAGATTGGGAGAAGGGGAAGTGCAACGAGACCTGGGTGCCCTTGTGCACCAGTCGCTGAAGGTAAGCATGCAGGTGCAGCAGGCGTTAAAAAGATAAATGGTGTGTTGGTCTTCGTAGCGAGAGGATTCGAGTACAGGAACAAGGATGTCTTGCTGCAGTTGTACAGGGCCTTGGTGAGACCACATCTTGAATATTGTGTGCAGTTTTGGTCGCCTTATCTGAGGAAGGATGTTCTTGCCATGGAGGGAGTTCAGTGAAGGTTCACCAGGCTGATACCTGGGATGGCAGGAATGACATATGAGGAGAGATTGGGTCGATTGGGCTTATACTCGCTGGAGTTTAGAAGAATGAGAGGGGATCTCATTGAAACTTATAAAATTCTAACAGGACTAGACAGACTAGATGCAGGAAGGATGTTTCCAATGGCGGGGGAGTCCAGAACCAGGGGTCACAGTCTAAGGATAAGGGTTAAGCCATTTAGGACTGAGATGAGGAGGAATTTCTTTAGCCAGAGAGTGGTGAACCTGTGGAATTCTCTACCACAGAAGGCAGTTGAGGCCAATTCATTAAATATATTCAAGAAGGAGTTAGATATATTTCTTAAGGCTAAAGGGATCAAGGGATATGGGGAGAAGGCAGGGACAGGGCACTGAGTTTGGATGATCAGCCATGATCTCATTGCATGGCCGAATGGCCTACTCCTGCTCCTATCTTCTATGTTTCTATGTTAATGGAGTAATTAACCATTTTACAGTTTGGGCACTTTTTGTGTTCATGGCTGAACAATAGTTTCCATAAGCAGAGTGATTCTCCTGTGAATTAAAACCTTTGTCTAGATACATTCTGTGTATGGTTAACAATTAAACGCTAATTGCTCTGTATTGTTTTCTGGAGAATATGTGAGATACCCATCATGTTCTCCCATTCCTTCCAAAATGATATTCACACCATATGTACAGGCTAAAAATCAGAGATGGCTATTAAAATATTTGACTGACAATCAAGAATCATCCAATCAGATAACAAAGAGTCTCTTCACTTTCTAATTGGCATGGGAAGCCAATGTGCCACAAGGATGGATGTATTGGGTGACCAATGGTGGGAGCATGAGTTGGAAAACCTAGGAGGAAATAAAAAGGAACATAGGACAGGAGCCCCTCAAGCCTGTTCTGCCATTCAATAAGATAATGGCTGATCAGTATCTTTACTCCATCCACCTGCCTTGGCGCCATATATTTTTATACACAGGTCTTGCAAAAATCTATCGATCTCAGATTTAAAATTATTAATTGAGCTAGCATCTACTGCTTTTTGTGGGAGAGAGTTTCACACTTCTAACACCTTTTGTGTGAAGAAAGGGGCGCGTTGGAGGCGGGACTGCTGCTTGGCGGGTCGATGTCCCGCCTCCATCGATTTGTGGCCAACCCATGCTATTTTCCCTTGATTGACCTTGTTCCCTCTTGTTCTCACAGGTGAAGTGTCTCTGATTCACCATTTTGTACTGAATGAAAAGAGAATACGCCGTTCTAAGCTTTAGTTATTTGAACTAAACACAACCAAAGACAGAGAGGGAAAAATTCAGTTGGTAGTGCAACCCGTTAGTGCCTTAAGAGGGCGCCAAGTGGGGCGCAAAACAACTAGCGCCCAGGCGCGACGGTATCTGCGCCTCTCGCGAAATTGACCGGACATTTTGCAGCGGCACTAAACAATACCGCCCGATGTCCTGCGCACGCAGATCTTGGCGTCATTCAAGTGTGCAACGCCCTTGGGGCGCCCCGGACTGGAAATTGAGTGGCACCCCCCTCCTTTCCGCCTGGCGCAACCAACGACAGGTTGACTGGAATGCTTCCCAGTCGCTGTGGGGCTGGGGGGGCGCAATTTAAAGGGGGCCTATTCCTGGCTTTTGTGAGGTAGCCATTTTTGCACCACTCGTTCTGAGAGAGAGAGAGAGATTTTGAGAGAGACAACGAGAGAAAGAGAGACTTCTGCATTGAGTCAAAGCTGTCTGAGGTAGTTTTGGCTTCTGACCATAACTTTCAGGTACTTTGATTTTTGACCTTCATAACTTTGATTGCCTCGATACTATGGGGGCTGCAATGGATGGGAACATCAGCCTTCTCCATCACATTCGGAGGGCACAGAGACGCAGAGAGAGAGTGGTAATCATGGCCAGATGGAGGAGGGCCAGCAGGCCTCGGTACAGGAGACCTTACCCTCCCAGGGTTTTTCGCCAACAGTTCTCCTACATTAATATGTCTGAGGAGCACTGTTTGCGAAGGCTGCGCTTCAGCAAGGAGGTGTTCACTGAGCTCTGCCACCTGCTTCAGCCAGATCTGCAGCCTCAACTGAGGAGCAGGACGTCTCTGTCAGTGGCAGTGAAGTTAACAGTGGCTCTCAACTTTTATGCCACCGGCTCATTTCAATCAGCTACTGGGGACATCGCTAATATCTCCCAGTTCGCGGTGCAATGCTGCATCCGTCAGGTAACAAATGCCCTCTTTAAAAGGAGACGAGAGTACATCTCTTTCCCCATGACCCCGGACAAGCAGCAAGAATGCGCAACGGGCTTTGCGATGATAGCGGGATTCCCCATGTAATTATTCGCAATAATTTACAGTTCTGAAGATTAATTTTTTTGATTGAAGAATCCCTGGGCGTTGTGCTTTTAAATTTCCAGGGATAAAAATGGCTGTCATACCACATGGCCGAAGACAAAGGGGCTTGGAATGCAGCTTTCTGTGTCTGGAAGTAAGGTTCAATGGAGACAAAATGTTACCACAGGACAATGCTTTGTTTACAAAGCAATTGAATGCTATTAGCATTTGTTTGTATATCGAGTGGATACATCTCAACTGCAGAAGAGACTTTTGTATCTTGAATGGGATCCGTTTAAGAATTGAATGGGTCTAAATCACCTAGCATTCTGGACAATAGAGCAGTTGTATTTCCCTTTTGTTTCAGCCCAGGGAGCTCCGGAAGACACATTAACCCAGTCCAACCACTCTGAGTTATCCAATCACAGCTTTCTCTTGTGTATTGGACCCTTTGGGTGGGGAATTTTGCACACAGCCCTTGCAGGGCAGAATGGCAGGACCTCACCAGGTATAAAAGATAGCTGCTGAGAAGCTATCTCTCTTTTCTCTCTTTACTTCGCTGGACCACAGGTGAGCAGGGTGTTCTGACTCCTCGGCAAGGCAACCTAGCAGGAGTTAGGGGGTGGTGATTTGAGGGTAATTGCTAAGATTGTTTAAGTAACATTGTAGTCATTTTATCCCTCGTTTTCGCCATCTGCAACCCCCTGTTATATAGTTTTACTGTAATTACTGTGTTCATGTGGTATAGTTTATTCTTTGGATTGTAGTTTATTTAGGTAATAAAATTTGTTTCTCTCATCCAAACCACTTGTCCGTTTTAATATCATTAATTATAAGTTCCTCCACTCAGAACTGAAGGAGGGGTAGCGATTTGAAACCGCTGTTTTAAATTGGCTTAGGGTGCAGCAGCAAAGGGCTGCTGACCAGGTGAATTACCGTAAACCAGGTAAAAGGTTGGAATTGGTCAGGGCTCAGAGGCAAAGGCTGCTGGCCAGGTAAATTACCATAAACCAGATAAAAGATGCCCCCTTAGTAATGGCAAGCCAGGTAGGAGTGGAGGCAGTTTTTGATTTAATAAGTGGTCTGGATCTGGAGAAAGCATCAGCTCTTGTTTCTCTCGTTGTTTTCAGTATGTGGGTAGCCCTGCGGATGTTAGCAGCAGCGTTTAGGCTGACCTATCATGGTATAGGTGGCTGGGTTAAGGAGGGTGAGAAGAGGGTGCAGGAGGAGGTTAAAGGTGCCAAGAATCGGGAGTCCCAGCTTGAAAAAAGACAGGCGGATGTAGAACGCCTCAGAGAGGTGTATGAGGCCAGAGCTAGTGGTATGAGGGTGCGGGAAGAGAATGCACGCCTCACACTAGAGGTCACAAAATGCCAGGCATTTATAGAGCGCCTTGTGCAGGAAGTCACAGAGGCGAGGGACAGAGAGATGAGGCTACAAGAGGAGAATGCACACCTCACCCAAGAAGCTAGCGAGGGAGAGAGCCATGCGAGAAATGAGATAGAATTCCTAAAGTGCCAAATCACTAAGGCCAGGGAAAATGAGATGAGACTGCGGGAAGAGAATGCCAGGTTTGGTGAAGCAGATCATGGCCCCTGTAGGGCAGAGATAGAAAGCCTTAACGTGGCTTTAAAGGTAGCAAGGAGAATGATATGCGTGATCAGCCCGAAGGCAGGTCAGCTGGATTTTACTGGCAGCCCAAATCAAACCGTCCCACTGGCAACACCCAGGGAAAGGCTGGCTAGGGAATTAGAGACCCCAAGACCGCAGCCCACAGCTCCGAGTCTTGAGGAGCTCTGACAGCGAGATGGGGTGGACAATGGGGTGGTAGGAGAACACCAGCAGGTCCCGCTAGGCAGGCGGGGACCAGGATCAGTGTACCCCCTCCAACAACGGAGGTACGGTCCGCCCGTGAGGAGTGAGCCTGAGAATAGGAATCCTCAGCCCACAGCAAGTTCAAGTTCACAGGCAAGCACTGTGGCTTGTGTGGGGGGAGGAGCCATTCATGTTCAGAGTAAGCTGTTTAAGCCAGGGAACAGGGAAGGAGAGTCCTGGGACCCCTGTAGAGCAGGTCCAGTAGCAGAAATCCGGGACAAGGGAGGCACACAGGGGGTAGTTTTGGCCCCAGAAAAAAGGCAGGTCCAAAATTCCCCAGTTAAAGCCACCTGGGTGAGGGAACATGAGTTTGCTGTCCATGCAAGTTCAAGTTCACAGCCTGTAAAAACAGGCACTGTGACTTGTTTCCAGGGAAAAGTTGTCCAGCCCACCAATTGGAACGCTTCACTACCCCAGTGGGACCCTAGTTTTGCCCAAAGTTCAAATTTAAAAGGATTATGTGGCTCAGTAATGGAAAAACAGCAGCCTGGGATTAGAAATCAGCAGGCTGCTGCCCATTCATCCACTGAAACTGCCAGCGCATGCGCATGCGCTGGTCTGGAGACAGGAATCCCCCAGTCTTCCGAACAGCAGATTCACGCAGGTGCAGTGGCCTGTTGAAAGGGACCAGCTTCCCAGCCCGCTTCTAGAGTGGTCCCCCCCATGATGTGGGACCCTGGGGGGGGGCAGGGATAGCAATCCCTCTTGCAGGAGACATAGGGAGGGAGTTGACACCAGGTTTTAAACCTGGGGAGGAAAATTTCCAGCCACCAGCAGCGGGTGGTGAGAGTATACCTGCCCCCAGCACAGGATGGGCAGGGAAGAGCAGACAAACCCAGAGAGAGATTTGCACCGGCAGGCTGCCAGGCACATTATACAGTGCGGGCTATTTGGACATGGGGGAGAAGGTTCCCAGCCAGCTGGGGCTGTGACCCTGGCTCAGGGTCCGCCAGCCAAAATTTCCCCCACTGAGACGCACCTCAGAAGATCTCAGCGGGCCCGCAAGCCCGAGAAAAGGTGGTCACCAGGGTACCTGCCACAAAGAGCAATCTCCCAAACCAGGGAGAAGCCAGAGAACAGATGCCCCCACTCAACAGCCATAAGCTGCGAGGGACCAGAGACAGGAGGCAGTCCAGCTTCGCTGCAGCCAGCAGCAATCTGCGACGGGGCCAGAGATTAGCCTGGCCGTCCGGAGACGGGCAGCATCTGTACTATAGCTATGTGTGAATAGTGCGTGCTTTTAAGGTGTATTTTAGTTTCATATAACTAGTCTTAAGTTTAAGTTTAAAGAGCTTAAGTTTACATGTGTGCCAAATGTTTGCATTTTGGGTCTGAGGTCGAGGGACCCGACCATGTCTCCACCTAAGGCAGCAGGTCAGTGAGACCTGGCTGCATGTCCTTTTAAGTTTTTGCAGGAGATTGGAAAATGAAGCAGCCATGTTCGCCTAGCCCGAGCTGGGCATCGAATGAAGATACAGAGTCAGAATGTTGGGGATCACCTCGCCACTGGACAAATCCAGAGGGAAACCCTGCAGCGATCTTCGGGAAAAACCAGACAGGGTTCGGAGGAACTTGCCTACTCCTCCTACGGGGAGGAGATGGCACCAGCTGGGTGGGGCACGGCCCCCAACCCAGCACTATCCTGACCGAAGTTCACTTGCGGGAGACCTCGCTGTTGAGGAGTCGCGATGGGGAAGCGCGGGCGCCTTGTGATAGGGACGCGTTCCTCGGGGGTGGGTGGTGATGGCCCGGGAAAGATCGTATAGAGGAGGGGGAGACCCAAGAGTCGCGTGGGTGCGTTCGGGAAAGAGAGGAACTCATCCGGGGGCCCACGGGCAAAGTGAGGGTAAGTGTGGCTGGGAAGGATGAGTGGGTGGCCGGATCAGTGTGGGGCCAGGGAGAGCCGCCATACAGGCACCCATCATTTTCTACAGCCAGCCGAGGGTACACGGGAGGGGGAAAGACTGGGAGTCGAAATCCCATGCTCCCCGGTCTCGGTCTGTGCTAAGGTATATTTTAAACAGGAGGGGTACCCCGCCTCCACAAAAGGACAAGGGAACGGCTCGGGGCTGGCGGAGCAGACTGGTCTGTAAATCCATTCTGCCTGTTTTAAAGTTTAAGACGATCAAAGGGGGGTGGAAGGTACTTTTACTGCCCGAGTGGGAGGAGCAATGCCCACTCGAATTTCGCGACCCATCATCGGCACGTGATGATCGGGGTTCATTTAAGCATGTTGTTTAATGATTTTTTGTATTTTGTGTTGAAGCCCCAAGTTGAGCAGAGGCGTAGGACCCTCTCCGTGCTTGGGATCATTTTGATTACATTGTGTAAGTAAGATTGCAACATTTTGTAATAACTTATGATGTAAAAAAGTGATTGTAAATTTGGTTTACACTGTATAATTTTACAAGCGTGTAGGGCTATGAGACCCCTTACTGAAAACTGAAGTATCTGTAAGATGCCTACCGTATCATGGTTTTTTTCTTGAATTTAAGGGGAATAGACGGGACGGGGATCAGTGGCAGATAGCTATTAGGTAAATATAGGGGATGGTTGTTTGTGAGGGGTCAGAAATTATTGCTCATTTCTTCAAGTGGATTCTACAAGGAAGCTGGAAGTATCCAAGGGCGGACTGTAAGAATTCGCAATAATTTACAGTTCTGAAGATTAATCTTTTTGATGAAAGAATCCCTGGGCGTTGTGCTTTTAAATTTCTAGGGATAAAAATGGCTGTCATTCCACATGGCCGAAGACAAAGGGGCTTGGAATGCAGCTTTCTGTGTCTGGAAGTAAGGTTCAATGGAGACAAAACATTACCACAGGACAATGCTTTGTTTACAAAGCAATTGAATGCTATTAGCATTTGTTTGTATATCGAGTGGATACATCTAAACTGCAGAAGAGACTTTTGTATCTTGAATGGGATCCGTTTAAGAATTGAATGGGTCTAAATCACCTAGCATTCTGGACAATAGAGCAGTTGTATTTCCCTTTTGTTTCAGCCCAGGGAGCTCCGGAAGACACATTAACCCAGTCCAACCACTCTGAGTTAGCCAATCACAGCTTTCTCTTGTGTATTGGACCCTTTGGGTGGGGAATTTTGCACACAGCCCTTGCAGGGCAGAACGGCAGGACCTCACCAGGTATAAAAGATAGTTGCTGAGAAGCTATCTCTCTTTTCTCTCTTTACTTCGCTGAACCACAGGTGAGCAGGGTGTTCTGACTCCTCGGCAATGCAACCTAGCAGGAGTTAGGGGGTGGTGATTTGAGGGTAATTGCTAAGATTGTTTAAATAACATTGTAGTCATTTTATCCTTCGTTTTCGCCGTCTGCAACCCCCTGTTATATAGTTTTACTGTAATTACTGTGTTCGTGTGGTATAGTTTATTCTTTGGATTGTAGTTTATTTAGGTAATAAAACTTGTTTCTCTCATCCAAACCACTTGTCTGTTTTAATATCATTAATTATAAGTTCCTCCACTCAGAACTGAAGGAGGGGTAGCGATTCGAAACCGCTGTTTGTAAATTGGTTTAGAGTGCAGCAGCAAAGGGCTGCTGACCAGGTGAATTACCGTAAACCAGGTAAAAGGTTGGAATTGGTCAGAGCTCAGAGGCAAAGGCTGCTGGCCAGGTAAATTACCATAAACCAGTTAAAAGATGCCCCCCTTACACCCATGGTGCTGGGCGCCATTGACTGCATGCATGTGGCTTTGCAGGCACCGCAAGAGAATGCCAAGGATTTCTGCAACTGAAAGGGCTTCCATTCCTTAAACGTCCAGTTGGTCTGTGACCACAGACAGATGATACTCGCTGTCAATGCTCACTTTCCTGGCAGCAGCCACGATGCCTTCATTCTGCACCAGACTCCTGTGGCAGACCTTTTCCAGGCACCGCATCACCCAGGAAGTTGGCTTCTCGGGGACAAGGGATATCCTCTGTGCCCCTGGCTGATGACACCGCTCCGTTCGCCCAGCACCCCTGCTGAGCTACGAGACAACGAGAGCCATCAAGCTACCAGGAACATCGTTGAGCACACAATCGGCATGCTCAACCAACGGATGTCAGGAGGCTACAGTGCGATTTGGACAGGTTGGGGGAATGGGCGGATACGTGGCAGATGCACTATAATGTGGATAAATGCGAGGTTATCCACTTTGGGGGTAAAAACAGGAGGGTAGATTATTATCTAAATGGCAATAGATTGGGAGATGGGGAAGTGCAGAGGGACCTGGGTGTTCTTGTGCACCAGTCACTGAAGGAGAGCATGCAGGTGCAACAGGCGATTAAGAAGGCAAATGGTATGTTGGCCTTCATATCAAGGGGGTTCGAGTATAGGAATAGGGATACCTTACTACAGCTGTACAAGGTGCTGGTGAGACCGCATCTGGAGTATTGTGTACAGTTTTGGTCGCCCCATCTGCGGAAGGATGTTCTTGCCATGGAAAGAGTACAACGGCGATTCACCAGGCTGATACCTGGAATGGCGGGAATGACCTACGAAGAGAGATTAAATAGTTTGGGCTTGTACTCACTGGAGTTTAGAAGATTGAGAGGGGATCTCATCGAAACATATAAAATTATGGCAGGCCTGGACAGGCTGAATTCAGAGAGAATGTTTCCAATGGCCGGGGAGCACAGAACCAGGGGCCACAGTCTAAAAATAGCGGGCAAATCATTTAAAACAGAGATGAGGAAGAATTTCTTCACTCAAAGAGTGGTGAGCCTGTGGAATTCCCTGCCACAGAGGGCTGCGAAGGCTAATTCAATAAATATTTTCAAGAGAGAATTGGATATATTTCTGAAGGCTAAGGGGATTAAGGGTTACGGAGAAAAGGCGGGGACGGGGTACTGAACTGGTAAGATCAGCTATGATCTCAGACGAAGATCAGCCATGATCTCATTGAATGGCGGAGCAGGCTCGAAGGGCCGAATGGCCTACTCCTGTTCCTATCTCTATGTTTCTATGTTTCTATGTTCCGCTGACTGGACCATTCTGGAGGAGCCCTGCAGTACTCATCTGAGCGAGTCTCCCACTTCATTGTTGTGTGCTGCATGCTGCATAACCTTGCAATGCTCAGGACCCAGCCAATGCCACCAGGCATTGGAGCACCAGCAGAGGAGGATGAAGATAAGGAGGATGATCATCAGCAGCACCAAGGTGGGAGGGAGGCACAAAGTGGAAGGGCCGTCTGTCAAAGGCTCATAGCATGTTGCTTCTACGCCCCCTCTGAGGAAATGGCTTCTGCCACTCAAACAACCTGAAAGGTACCAACCCGCAACCTCTAAGTCGGTCGAGGCAACAATGATTGCAAAGACCAAACATGTACATTTTGAATACAGACACTTCTTTATTTCACAAACTCTGTGTGTCTCGTTTCAGCATGACAAAGTAATAGAAAGAAACACAAAAAAAAGCAGTCATTCACATATCTGGCTCTCACAACCTGGAGACAATGTCCAAAACAGTTACATAAATTTGACCACGAAACTCGGCCTTCAATAAAACAATGAAAATCATTTTGTCACACCTCCTACTTTTTGCCCTTCGAGGGTGACCTGCTTCCCTTGCGAAATTCCCCCCTTCCCAACCTGCAGCTCCTCCATAATGGGACCCCAGTGGCTGGAGCAAGGCTGGGGGAAGGCTGCTGATTGTCAGAAACTGAGACTGCAGATGCCCTTGAAGGACAGCCTGGACCAGCTCTGGGCCTGGAGGGCCCGGCTGCTGACTGAACCAACACTACATGGGCTGCAGCAGTCTGTCCTACAGTTGATGGCAACTGCAGTGGAGGAGTGCCAGTGGTGGCAGCAGGAATGCTGTCACCTTGAGAGAGGACAGCAACTCTCTGCTTGACCAACACACTGGCACTCCCACGGGGCAGCGCCAGCAAGGGTGGCAGCAGTCAGTGCTCGCGTGGCCTCAATCTGCATCTGCATGAGACCAACTACTGACTGCATTGCAGCACTAAGCATTTGCGTGGCAGCCGCCTGTGCTACAGCAAAGTGCTCCACACTCCTTGCCAGTCATTCAATGGATTCAGGCAACCTTGCCACTGCAGCCATGAGCTCAGTGTGCCTGTGCTCCGCCTGGGTGCTCATTTCAGCGAGGATCTGCTCCTCCTCTACGTCCAGTGCAGCAGGACTCGAAGCCATACTCTCCCTCCGGGGAGAAGGCCCCCGAGCTTCCCTACCCCCATCGCATTGCTGCATCCCGCTGGGTCCTGGAGCTTCACCCTCATCAGACCATTCCCCCCTGCTCCCCTCCAGGGATGGCGTGTTCCCAGAGTGGGCATGGGTTGCCTCGGTGGAGGGTGGCGCTGATGCTCCGGCTTCCTCTTCCTCCTCGCCTTCAGCTTCACTCCCACTGGCAGCTTGAGGGCCCGTCTCCTCACCTGGTGAATCACGATCTGAAAGCAGGGAGGAACAAGAGTGGCTTTAGCGTGAGGACAGGGTGGCAGCAAGGGAGACATGAGTGCAGCGATTTAGTGATTTGGATTGAAAGTGTCAAAGGCTGCTGTTGTGAGGAACAAGTGGAAGGACAGAGGACAAAAAGGTGATGACCTTACCATTGCTGTCCAGAACCGGGTCGGCGTCTCCAGTGGCGATGGGACCAATCACCCGGCTTGCCACAATCCTGTGGACGCGCTCCTCAAGATCGCTGAGGGGTTGCAGCTGAGGCCGCCCTCCACCAGTCCGTTGTTGCTGCCTCCTATTATGAGACAGCTTGGCCTGCAAGAAAAAGGATGGCTTCTGAGTAAATATGCAGCCATGGTCTTCTCCCATGGTTGAATAGCCCTTACTGTATGCAAAGTGTGGAATGTGCGTGTGTGCTTGATGAAAGGGCCATAGGTGTTGGATGAGTGTTGGGCATTGGGGCTTTCAAGACCCTCTGGCCATAAAGTGAGGTTGAGATGGAGGGATGAAGAGGTTTTGAAAAATAGGCACTCACCCTGACGACTCGAGTGAGGTCGTTGAACTTTTTCCTACATTGGAGATTGGTCCTAGGCACCATGCTACTTGAGAACACTCTCTGAGCCACCTCCCGCCACACTTTTCTGTACTCGCATGGCAAAGGCCTCCTGCCACTCTCCGGGTACAGAATGGATCTTCTGTGCTCCACCCCATGAACCAGAGCCTCCAAGGCCCGCTCGCAGAAGCTCTGTGCTCGCTCCTTGGCCCTCTCCATAGTGATTGGCTGCTAGATTTAGCTACAGGTCTGCCCAGGCCGAGATTCAAGGCTCCAATGAGCAGGGTGTGGCTGCAGAGCAAGATTGACCCTCCCCTTTGTAGGAATTAAACAACGGGGTTGGGGTTATTTGTCTCTGGCTAGTCAGAAGCCTCTGAGCTGCTCCAGGGACCCCCGTGAGGTTTTGAAGCGCTCCCCTATTCCTGGTTCTGACCGCCGGACTTATTCGGTAGCGATGTGGACAGAAAAATGTGACTCGTGATTTGGGTGCAAAACAGATCAGTATTTATTGAAACAAAAAGAAAGAAACAACTTAAAAATCGATACAGCACAGCTTGTGCCTGGTACAGCACTTTTGCTTAATGCAATACACTCAGTGTCCACTAGAGTGCTCCTTGCTCAGTGCAACACTTCTTTAAATACAGCACTTTAAAAAACAGCTACGCAGTGTTTACCACAGCACTTCTCTGCTAGGTACAACACTCCTTTATTAAAATATACAGCACTTTTAAAATACAGCCACTCAGTTTCCACTGGAGCACTTCTCTACTCAGTGCAACACTCCTTTATTAATACAGTTTAAACATAGAAACACCTTGCTCACTAGAGCATCTTTGCTTAGTGGCTTTTACTTAAAACAGCACTTTAATACAGTTACTTTCGGTGTTCACTGAAGCACTTTTCTGCTAGTACAACACCGTCTTACTTAAATAGAGGGGGGAGAAACGGACACAACGAGGGAAGATCGACTAAAATCACAGTTCTGATAAAATTCACACTTAATTCCCACCCCTATACCTATTCTAAGTTGCCTTCTGAAAGGGCCAGAAAAATATATGCTCACCAATGAAGAAATGCCTGCTCCGTGCTCTGAGATCTTTGATCTTCACTGCCCCGAAGTAAAAACACCCCAGTATTTTAAAAGTAAACTGCTGGTGTTCCACTTCTTTAGGCAGGCTCCCACGTTGTAGAGAGCACGGAGGCGAGGCCAGAGAGAGAGAGAGAGCTTCTGGGAAGCTATCTTTTATACCCGCTTTTGGGGCTCGCTCAGATCTGGATGTTTCTGGGCTAAAACAAAAGGGATCCAACTGCCCCACTGTCCAGTAATGGGTTTGGATGAATCACCCATTCATTTTAAACTGTTCCTTTTCTCAGTTTAAATGTCTCTTCATTATTGTCTGTGCTGAGCTTTGAATGTATTTTCCATTCATGATGGGTTTTGAATGGAGCTGTCCTGGTTTGAAAAAAACATGTCTTTCTGTGTCTACTATGTAAACAGCTTGGGAGGCTCGTGTAAACAGAAGCCATTGTTAGCCATTGTTCTTGTGGTCAGGCTGAAACCACAGTCAAGTGGTTAATCCTTTGTGCAAACATCTTGTAGCAGTTTCTGTAAACATACCGATTATCTGCTGCAGGGGGGTGGGGACTCCCCTTTGATTGGCAGCTCCATTGAGCCTTTCTTCCACAGACACAGAAAGCTGCTTTCCAAGTCCTTTTGTCTTCGGCCATGTGGTCTGACGGACATTTTGATCCCTGGAATTTTAAAGGCATATCACCCAGGGATTCTTTAATCAAAAAAATTAATCATCGGAGCTGTAAATTATTGTGAAATCTTACACCTTTAAGAACTGACTGGCACCAGTGTGTCTGTGTTCAATCGCTAACTGACAGCACCTGTGCCGCGCCCGCCCTCTGAGGTAGCGCCTCGCTCCTCGGCCTTAGCACCTTAGGAGAGGTGTGTAGCACCTGATTTAGTGCTCCAATCACCTCCAGAGGCGATAAAAGCTAAGTTTGCTTTCAGAGGCGAAACCTTGCACACCGTCATTAATGGTGCCCCATATGGGGCGATACCGAATTTTTCCCCCAGAAAGTTTTATTTTTGTCGCAGAGGACACCTGATGAGGAGTTGAGGCATGATTTATATGTGGACTAATATGATAAGTCACGAGCAACAAATTCAAAGGGGGAGAAATTCCATAGCTTAGCGCCACCCGTTAGTGCGGCATAATGTCAAGAAAGCGGCAGCGGCCACTCTTCCGCCAGCTGGTGGTGGGTCCTGTGGTGTCCTCCATTTTTGAAGTCCCGGTCACGCTGCCAAACTGAAGTAGTGCCCTGCAAAAAACAATGGCAGAGTGGAGCTGTCAGTCGGCGTGCAACCCTAACTTAACACACCACAGCGAATATCGACCCTAATGCTGAGTTCAGCGCTGGGTCCTAAGCATGCCAGGTAAACCCAGCGTGCAAGCAGTCTGACAGGGGCCCTTAAATGGATACACACATCTTTCAGGTAAGTTTGCAGTTAAACTTTTGGATCATGATTTCGCCAGCCATGGCGAGTCCGGTGAGGCCGGAGCAGACAGCGGCCGCAAACTCTGCACCCGTCTTCATCCTGCCTCCTCCAAGTGATTTTGCCCTGAATTGGGCTTGTGAAGCCTGCCCTGCGAGGTTCCCGGCCAATTAAAAGGAAGCGGGTCGGATGACGTCATCTGATGATGCGCCATCTGCCAGTTTCCTTAAAGGGACCATGTCCACAATCATTTTGACAGCTGTGCTGTCAGTGTTCTACAGCATTGAGGTGCTGCAAACACTGAGAAGCACTGCACAGAGGTGCACGGCTGCACCCAGCCTCTCTCATGACTCCCTCCATATGCTTATGGAGGGAGTCACAGCATGCAGGGAGGTTCTCTTCCCTTCCAATGGGTGGAAGAGACCTCCCCAGGACACCAACGCAGTCTGGTTGCACATTGCACAGGAGGAACACAAGTAGGGATGTTGTCAGGAGGACCTGACTGCAGTGGCGCAAACCTTTCAATGATCTCAGTAGATCATGAAACATTACTGCAAAATCACACTCCACCTCATCCTGCTGTGACACTCATCACATCCCCATCATTCTGCCTTCCCTACCCTAATCCTGCACATCCTTACTCACACCAACTTACCTTGCACCTCCACCTATCCCTCTCTATTTATATTATCACTTCTCCATCTCACAAGCCACACCTCACACTCACTCTCATTCTAGTCCAATCATACCAACTAACAACACACAAGGGTAGGCACTTGGGTGTTTTAGCCAATGTTCGAGTAAACTTTCTGTTATTGTGTTGTCATACATTGAAATCCTTATTTTCACCACTTTGTTAGCGAGTTCCAGTGAATGGTGAGAAATAATGTCCCCCCCCCCCGCTCCCTCCATTGGTGATGATTGTAAAAGGAATTGCTTGGACATTGTAGGGATGCTTTATGGTGTTGGTGTGGGGTGGTGCCAACCTGATGCATCATGTGTCAGCCAGTGTGTACAGTGTTAAGTGAAGCAAATCTGGAAATGTGAAGGATTCAAAAATTTCATACATCTCTTCCCTGCCGCCCCCCCCCTCCACCCTCGAAGATTTATTTGGTTTTTAAAAGAAACCCTGGTCAGACTGAGTTTTTAAATCCAGGGCACAACAAAATGGCTGCGGTCAGACCTCGTGACCGAAAGCCTGTCAGTTTCAATTCGGACCCTGGCAAGCTAACAGCTTGTGCATTTCAATGTCTGCAGCAAGGAGATCACGAAACCAGACAAGACTTTTGCATATGCATTGGGGACAAACCCAATTACAATCAGGCCTACGCATAAAGGCCATCAAGGTGTTTGCTCAAACAATCAAAATAATCAGCGGGGCCATCGAGACTGGGCTGGCCCCCATCAAAGAACCTGTTGGACAAAGGAGAGCAGTTGCAGAACCGGCAGGAACCGATTACCGGCCATCCAAGTCGATGGGCCAAGATCGATACCTTTTGTTTAATTCCAGCCCGCTCAAATCAGACAAAAGAATGAACTGATTGAGCATAGAGATAAGGGCTACCGAGGGGGTATAACTAGCCTCTCGAGAAGCCATTCGCTCTCTCTCGCCTCGCCTCCTGCGCCCTGCCTCGCCATCAACCAAGGAAGAAGACCATCGAAGGAGAGCCCGTCCAGAGAGGTAGGATACCCTGTCAGAGACCTTTTAATTACTGGGGTATCTCTACCTGGACAGTGAAGTCTGTGCAACAGCAGGACCACGTGACATCGGCAGGCAACAGGGCGAAGGGGCAAGGCTTTTCTATCAACATCTCAGAACGGTGAGCATGCTACTTCTGACCCATCGCAAGATAATCTAGCTAGATGTAGAGGGTGGGAGTTAAGGAGATTGCTGAATTGTCATTTTAGCCATTTTCCCTCGATGTGCCATTTCTCCTCCCCTGTTAAGTGTAAGTGTACTGCATTCATATCAGCCTTTTGTATAGTATTGTTATCTTATTTTCTCTGTTAATAAATTTTGGTTTTCTTTGTACCAAACCACTGGTCTGCTCGTTTGTCTATATCGCTATCTGCCAATAAGTCCGGGGATCAGAACTAAGGGGTGAGCGATCCGAACCGCTCAGAGATAAGGCAGCCGGAGACATAACCGACTGGCCAAAGCAAGTAGCAAAACCCCCTACAGAATGGCGACCGGCGGCAAGACCCCATCAGCAGTGTGCAATATAGCAGACAGTGGTGCGGACGAAGGAGCCGTAATGGAAGAGAGGTTGTCCGATTATGTGTTTAGAAAGGTGAATATCACCAAGAAGTGGATACTCACCCTATTACAGGCTGAGCATCCCATAGATGCAGCCGCCCAGTGGACGGCCAGTAAACAACATAAGGGGTCAATAGAGAAAGCAGTGTGGCTTATGTGCTACAAGAAACAGGTCCTACTGTTAGATGGAGTTGTAGCAGCACAGGCTGCCAAGCTTAAGAAATTGGCCCTAGAAATCCAGGACAATGAGATAGAGATACAGGATAAGGCTTTAGCAGAGGAGAAATTGATAGTGGCGCTTCAGGCGCTAAACGAAGAAAGAATGCAGACGGCAAAAGAACACCAGGCAAAAATAGAGCGCCTGGAGAGCCGGGTCGCTGAAGTTAAGAATAATACAAGAGCAAAAATAGAGCGCTTGGAATGCCAGACCGATGAAGTCAAAGGTAGCGCAAGCTACAAGGTGAAGTGTTTGGAGTTCCAGGTCAGAGAGGCAAGCGGTAGTGAGATAAGGTTACAGGACACAATTGCCTGCCTAACCCAAGAGATAAGAGAACAGGAGGAGAAGGTTAAAGAAGTAAAGGCAGCATTTTGGCTGGCTTGCGACCAAGGTTTTGAGGAAGCAGATTATGGCCCCTGTAGGGAAGAGATAGAAACCTTGAGTATGGCTTTAGCGAGGGCCAAGGGGATGATATGCCTTATCAGCCCAAAGGCAAGCCAGTTGGACTTTATCGGCAACCCAAGCAGAACGATCCCACAGGCAGTGCAAAGAGATGAGCCAGCAAGGGAACCAGAGGTTTCATGGCCACCACCCATAGCTCCGAGCTTTCAGGAGGTCTGGCAGCATAGGGGGGTGGAAGGTGAAGTGGTAGGGGAGGTACAGCAGCCACCGCTAGATAGGCCAGGGCCGGGACCGGTGTACCCCCTCCGACAACGGAAGTACGGCCCGCCCGGTGATGACGACGAACAAGGAGCCGTCCAAAACCAGTTTGTGGTACCGCATGGCACCCAGCAACTCGGAGCCATGGTTAGTCACATCCCCAAGCTCTCCGAAAAGGGAGACCACTCACTGCATTTTAGAGAGATAGAACAGGCAGCTTGCGTTAATGACTGCGATGACGCAGCGCAAGCCAAGATGCTGCTGTTTTCTCTGGAGGGTAAACTCCTCCAGACATTATCAGATGAATGTAAGAAGGGGCAGAAGGGACACGATGACTTAAGGGATGAGATATTGGAGGCCATGTGTATGAATGACGGCAGCCCATTCGCCCGTGTAGAAAGAATGGTACTGCTCCCAGGGGAGACCCCGCAGGCGTTCGCAGAAAGGCTGTGGCCAGTCTACTGGAGGGCGTGCCCGGTAACGCCGGCACTAATGTTGATAGACCAAGACCAATTGGCCCACTGGCTCCGTTGTCTAATGACAAACTGCCTGCCCCAAATCCGAGCCCAGGCTGCGGCCTGGTTTGACCCCCGTAGCCCCCAGACCACCGAGGAAATGGTGATCCGCCAGCTCACGATAGCATTTAAAAATATAAGGGGTATCGAGATGCCCCAAACCAAGGGGAAAGTCCATGAGGGGGCCAGAATAAGAAAGAATGGCACCAGGAGGGAAACCGTCCCTCCCAGAATAAGCTGAACTGTTACGGGTGCGGGAAGGACGGCCACTGGTGATAGGATTGTAAGAATCCCTGGAAGGAGAATATAGGGGAGGAATTCACCAGCCCCAGCCCAAAAGGCAGGGTCAGGTATCCCTCCCGCTGCGATCGAGCCATTCCTGGAGTCGATACAGTCCCTATGATCTCTCCTCCTGGCCAGCCAGGGGAAAATAGCTGCCACCACCGGTGTTGTAGTTCCCTCAGCCCCATCTGACTCCCCGCAATGACTGGAGCCCACGCAGCCTGTCCACCTGTGTGATCTCCGGTATGACGGATGGAAGAGACCGCTCGTGCAGATGGAGGTAGAGAAGGTTAAATGGACTTATCTGCTGGATACGGGAGCATCGTGCACTGTGATCCACGCAGCTAACCCCACCACCTCACCTCTGGCTAGCGGGGTTCCATACGTCCTATCGGGATTCACAGGCAAGGAACAGGCGGGAGCGTTCTCCAAGCCGCTCTCAATCCAGCTGGGCATGCTCCAGACCAAGTGGACGTGTGTCCTGGCAAGGTGGGAAGCAGAGGGAGGCAAAGGGATCCTAGGGGCTGACTTTATCGTGGGCCACGGGATCCTCATGGATCTCCGCAATCATTGCCTCTGGGGAGCCGACACGGGTAAGGAGGGCGGTGTGGTAGTCATCCCAGGAAAGGAAGGGAAGGGGACCCTGTGTACTGTGAAGCCGAAAGAGGGTTACAACCTCGGGCTCATGGCCGATGGTGTCCCGAGGGAATTCCAGGCATTCGTACAAGCCCACCTGGCCGCGTTTGCCACGCACAAACACGACTGCGGGAGGGTCACCGGGTTTGAGGTCAGGGTAGACGGGGACCCCGTGGCCCGGCCCCAGAAGCAGTATAGCTTCCCCCGAGAAGCAAAGGCCGACATGGAAGCAGCCATGTCCTCTTTAGTACAGCAGGGAGTGTTGAAGCCCATAGCCACCCATGTTAATTCTCCGTTTTGGCTGGTTAAGAAACCGGACAATTCATGGCGAGCCACGGTGGACTATCGGATGCTCAACAGCAATATTCCCGCATGTGCCCCCACAGTGGCAGCCGTTGCCAACCTCATCGGAAGTATTCCAGCATCTGCGACCACGTGCACGGTGCTGGATATTTCAAATGGGTTTTTAGTCCATCCCTTTAAGGCAGGAGGACGAGTACAAATTTGCCTTTACTTTTAAAGGGCAACAGTACACTTGGAACTGCTTGCCACAAGGCTTTCATAACAGCCCCAGCATCTTCCACCAGTGTATGGCGGATAGTTTAAAAGATATTAGTCAGCCCACCCAGTTAGTGCAATATGTGGATGACCTGCTGTTGTTTACCGACTCAGTCGGGGAGCACAGCCCACTGCTGGCCGAACTGCTGGAGCTGCTACAGTGTAAGGGGTTCAAAGTGAACCCGAAAAAGGCGCAGATCGGCCAGCGGGAAGTTAAATTCCTGGGCCTGACCGTCCGCGCCGGAGAGAGAGCCATAGACAAGGCGAGGAGGGAAGCGGTCCAAGAGCTACCGGTCCCCAACACAGTGAGAGGCGTGAGGTCGTTCCTAGGGTTAACAGGGTACTGCAGAGACTTCATTGAGGACTATGCAGCTACAACAGCCCCTCTGCTCCAACTCCTAAACAAGGGAATGGAGTGGTGTTGGGATGAGGGGTGCCAGGCAGCATTTGTCCAGGTCAAGGGGGACCTGCAGACCGCACCAGCCCTGGGAGCCATCGATGGGGGGAAGGAATTCTTCTTGGAGGTAGCGGCCAGCGGGGATAGCCTCAGTGCTGTGCTGCTCCAAGAGCGGCATGGCAGGCTAAGACCCGTGGTCTACTCCTCCAGAGTACTCACTGATGTGGAGAGGAGCTACTCAATTTGCGAACGGCACCTTTTGGCCACGTATTGGGCTGTGAAAAGATCCTCGATCTTCACAGGCACCTCTCCCATCACCATCCTCACACATCACACACCCACCCAGATGCTTCTGGATGGGAGGATTAAAGATGGGACAGTCAGCAGTGCCCGCATTGCGCGCTGGACCCTCCTCCTCTCGCAGATGGATCTGAGGGTGAGGGGCCTTTGCGAGCCAAAGCTCGCGGCCAATATGGTATATCCTGGAACAGCACATCGGTGTTCCATAGAAGGGGCATGGGAGGTGAACATAGGTTTACGGGCCGGGATACATCCCTCAGGCCGTGAGATCTATGTAGACGGATCCAGCATGGTATCTGCTGGCAAACGACTTACGGGTTGTGGAGTCTATGACCCAATGGCAAACATTGACTTGGCAATCAAGCTCCCCAGTACCATGAGCGCCCAGCAGGCAGAGCTGTCCGCGGTGGTGTACGTCGTGACCCACCCCGAAATCTTCCCTACCCCGTACATGATTTGCTCGGACAGCATGTTCACTTGCAATTCGTGCACGGAATACCTGGCCATTTGGTCTCGCCGCGGGTATACCTCTGCTGACGGGAGACCCTTAGTAGTAAAACCACTGCTGGAGAAAATCCTGGCAGCCATGGGGGAGGAAGGCGAGATCTTCATCCACAAAGTGAAGGCCCATTCCTCCACAGAACCCCGCGGCCAGGGTAACCAGCAAGCTGACACGCTGGCCAAGGAGGGTGCCCGCACCGGCATTTTCTGGGACCCCTATGGGTCTGGGCCCATGGCGACAGTTAGAGGCAGGGATGGGACCCAGAGGAGCTTAGGAGTAGCATTAGCCCCGGATCTTAAAACGGTCCAAGCACAGGACCCTGTCCTGAAAACCGCCATCAGCGCAGTGAGCGAGGGTAGGAGCATAGAAGGCCCTTAGGACGCAGCGGCCCTCTCCATAAGGGAAGGCATGCCGTTCAAAGAAGAACAGTGGGTAGTACCCCAGCAGCACAGGAGGGAGTTCCTTCAACTGGCCCATGAGGGTCCGGGAGCGGGACACCCCGGGCCTGAGACCACCTGGCAACGGGTGGAACAGGCGGGATGGTGGCCGGGACTCTGGGAAGACGCCCGCGAGTTCTGTGCTAGCTGTCTTGTGTGCGCTGCAAACAACCCCGACCCCCACAGAAGGAAGGTGCCCATGGGACATGTTAGGAGGGTGGAGGGACCATGGCAGTCAATCCAGATCGACTAAATCAGGCCCCTGCCCACCGCCCAGGGAGGCTACAAATACTGCCTCGTCCTGGTGGACGTGTTTTCCAAGTGGGTAGAAGACTTCCCCTGTAGAACAGCCACAGCACTGGGCACAGCAAGGATCTTGGTAAACATAGAAACATAGAAACATAGAAGATAGGAGCAGGAGTAGGCCATTTGGCCCCTCGAGCCTGCTCTGCATTCAATGAGATCATGGCTGATCATCCAAATTCAGTACCCTGTCCCTGCCTTCTCCCCATGTTCCTTGATCCCTTTAGCCTTAAGAAATATATCCAACTCCTTCTTGAATATATTTAATGAATTGGCATCCACCGCCCTCTGTGGCAGAGAATTCCACAGGTTCTCCACTCTCTGGGTGAAGAAATTCCTCCTCATCTCAGTCCTAAATGGCTTACCCCTTATCCTTAGATTATGACCCCTAGTTCTGGACTCCCCGGACATGGGGAACATCCTTCCTGCATCTAGTCTGTCCAGGCCTGACAGAATTTTATAGGTTTCGATGAGATCCCCTCTCAATCTTCCAAACTCCAGTGAGTATAAGCCCAATCGACACAATCTCTCCTCATACGTCATTCCTGCCATCCCAGGTATCAGCCTGGTGAATCTTCGCTGCACTCCTTCCATGGCAAGTATATCATTCCTCAGATAAGGCGACGAAAACTGCACACAATACTCAAGATATGGTCTCACCAAGGCCCTGTACAACTGCAGCAAGACATCCTCATCCCTGTACTCGAACCCTCTCGCTACGAAGGCCAACATATCATTTGCCTTCTTAACCGCCTGCTGCACCTGCATGCTTACCTTCAGTGACTGGTGCACAAGAACACCCAGGTCTCTTTGCACTTCCCCTACTCCCAATCTATTGCCATTCAAATAATAATCTGCCTTCCTGTTTTTGCCACCAAAGTGGATAACCTCACATTTATCCACATTATAGTGCATTTTCCATGTTTCTGCCCAATCACCCAACCTGTCCAAATCATACTGGAGTTTCACAACATCCTCCTCACAGCACACCCTCCCACCCAGCTTTGTGTCATCTGCAAATTTGGAGATATTACATCCAATTCCCTCGTCCAGATCATTAATATATATTGTGAACAGCTGGGGTCCTAGGACCGATCCCTGCAGTACCCCACTAGTCACTGCCTGCCACTCGGAAGACGACCCATTTATTCCAACTCTTTGTTTTCTATCTGCAAACCAGTTCACTATCCAAGTCAATACTTTGCCCCCAACCCCATGTGCCTTAATTTTGCATGCTAATCTCTTATGCGGGACCTTATCGAAAGCCTTCTGAAAGTCCAAATACACCACATCCACTGGTTCTCCCTTATCTATTTTACCAGTTACATCCTCAAAAAATTCCAGTAAATTAGTCAAGCACGATTTACCTTTTGTAAATCCATGTTGATTTTGTCCGATCCTGTCACTGCTTTCCAAGTGCTGTGCTATTACAGGAAGCTTTGTGCTATCCGGCACCGACGGGACCGAGCTGTTGCCGTCCCATCAAAACTGCCGGACAAACCAGCGCTAATGTTGAAACATACGCAGATTTTGAGCTCCGTATCTGGCAACAAACCCTGTTGCTTAGCAACAGCTTCTAAACAGTCGGCCGTACCTTGCAAGCGTCTCTGTAGCTTAGCAACAGCTTCAGCGAGACCTTGCAGAGCCTGACTGGTGAAAAAAAAGCAACGAAAAGAAAAAAAACCTAACGAAACGGCTCCTGATTTTTGCCGGTGGCTCGAGCATTCCGGACAGTTAACCTCCGGGTAAACCAAAATTTCCTGTAAAGCTTTTATAATGGACTCTAGCATTTTCCCCACCACCGATGTCAGGCTTACTGGTCTATAATTCCCTGCTTTTTCTCTACCACCTTTTTTGAATAGTGGGGTAACATTAGCTACCCTCCAATCCATGGGTGCTGTTCCAGAGTATATCGAGCTGTGGAAGATGACCAGCAATGCATCTACTATCTCCAGGGCCACTTCCTTAAGTACCCTAGGATGTAGATTATCAGGCCCTGGGGATTTATCAGCCTTCAATCCAGTCAACTTCCCCAACACCATTTCCTTACAGATACTGATTTCTTTCAGTTCCTCCCTCTCATTAGTTCCTATGTTTCCCGACATCTCTGGGAGGTTATTTGTGTCCTCCTTTGTGAAGACAGAACCAAAATATGTATTTAATTGGTCTGCCATTTCTTTGTTCCCCATTATAAATTCACCTGATTCTGACTGTAAGGGACCTATGCTTGACTTCACCAATCTTTTTCTCTTCACATATCTATAAAAGCTTTTACAGTCAGCTTTTATGTTCCCTGCCAGCTTACTTTCACAATCTATTTCCCCCCTCTTAATGAATCCTTTGGTCCTCCTTTTCTGAATCCGAAACTGCTCCCAATCTCAGGTTTGCTGCTTTTTTTGGCCAATTTATATGTCCTCTCTTTGGATCTTATGTTATCCCTAATTTCCCTTGTTAGCCACGGTTGAGTCACCTTTTTTGATTTATTTTTATGCCAGACTGGGATAAACAAGTTCTGTAGTGCATCCATGCGATCTTTGAATGTTTGCCATTGCCTATCCACCGTCAACCCTTTGAGTGACATTACCCAATCAATCCTGCCCAACTCACATCTCATACCATCATAGTTCCCTTTATTTAAATTCAGGACCTTAGTCTCTGAGTCAACTACTTCACTCTCCATCTTAATGAAGAATTCTATCATATTATGATCGCTCCGACCCAAGGGGCCTCGCACAACAAGATTGCTAATTAATCCTTTCTCATTGCATAATACCCAGTTTAAGATGGCCTGATCCCCAGTTGGTTCCTCAACATATTGGTCCAGGAAACCATCCTGTATACACTCCAGGAATTCCTCCTCCGCAGTATTTTTACTAATTTGTTTAGCCCAATCTATATGTAGATTAAAGTCACCCATGATGACTGTTGTGCCCTTATTGCACTCTTCTCTAATTTCCCTTTTAATGCCATCCCCAACCTCTGCATGACTGTTTGGGGGTCTATACACCACTCCCACTAACGTTTTCTGCCCCTTGTTATTTCTCAGTTCTACCCATACAGATTCCACATCATCAGAGCCAATATCTTGCCTTACAATTGTGTTAATCCCTTCTTTAACCAGCAATGCTACCCCACCTCCTTTTCCTTTTGCCTATCTTTCCTGAATATTGAATACCCCTGTATGTTGAGTCCCAGCCTTGGTCACCCTGAAGCCATGTTTCCGTAATCCCAATCATATCATATTCATTTACCTCTATTTGTGCTGCTAATTCATCCACCTTATTACAAATGCTCCTCACATTAAGACACAAAGCCTTCAGGCTTGTTTTTTTAATGCTCTTAGACGTTTTAGAATTATTTACTGTTGCCATATTTGCTTTAAACCCTTGATTTCTCTGACTGCCACCTTTGTTTTTCTCCTTCCTGTCTTTTGCTGCTATCCCTGTTTCCCTTTACACTGTCTCCCTGCTCAGGTTCCCAACCCCCTGCCATTTTAGTTTAAACTCTCCTGCAGGGCTCTAGCAAACACTCCCCCAAGGACATCGGTCCCGGTCCTGCCCAGGTGCAGACCGTCCTGTTTGTACTGGTCCCACCTCCCCCAGAACCGGTTCCAATGTCCCAGGAATTTGAATCCCTCCCCCTTGCACCATTCCTCTAGCCACGTATTCATATGAAATATACTTCTATTTCTACTCTGACAAGCACGTGGCACTGGTAGCAATCCGGAGATTACTACGTTTGAGGTCCTATTTTTTAATTTACCTCCCAGCTCCCTATATTCAGCTTTTAGGACCTCATCCCATTTTTTACCTATATCGTTGGTACCTATATGCACCACGACAATTGGCTGTTCACCCTCCCCTTCCAAAATGCTCTGCAGCCGCTCTGAGACATCCTTGACCCTTGCACCAGGGAGGCAACACACCATCCTGGAGTCTCGTTTGCTGCTGCAGAAATGCCTATCTGTTCCCCTTGCAATAGAATCCCCTATCACTGTAGATCTTCCCCTCTTTTTCCTCCTGTCCTGTGCAGCAGAACCACCCCTGGTGCCAGGAAGTTGGCTGCTGCTGCCTTCCCCTGGTAAGCCATCCCCCCATCAGTATCCAAAGTGGTATATCTGTTTGAGAGGGGGATGGCCACAGGGGACTCCTGCACTACCTGCCTACGCCTACTACTCTGCCTGTTGGTCACCCATTCCCTTTCTGCCTGTGCAACCTTTATCTGCGGTGTGACCAACTGGTTAAATGTGATATCCACGATGTCCTCAGCCTCGCGAATGCTCCAGTGTGCATCCATCCGCAGCTCCAGCGCCCCAAT
Organism: Somniosus microcephalus; assembly: GCF_052327205.1. Classification (NCBI taxonomy): domain Eukaryota; kingdom Metazoa; phylum Chordata; class Chondrichthyes; order Squaliformes; family Somniosidae; genus Somniosus; species Somniosus microcephalus. The sequence goes on from NC_140987.1 coordinate 375,421,607, forward strand.
GCGGTATGCCAGTAGCTGCAGCTGGATACACTTCCTGCACACATGGTCACCAGGGACTCAGGAAGTGTCCCTGATTTCCCACATAGCGCAGGAGGAGCATACCACGGGGCCGAGCTCTCCTGCCATGAATTACCCTTTAATTAATTTAAGTTAAATCTAAACTACCAATTAAATGATATACTCAATGGCCCTTGTTTACTGACTGTCCCCGCTACACCACAGAGATGCTAGAAACTATAAAACACAGAATTTAAGCTTGTAAAAAAGGAGAAAGAGAGAAATACTCACCAACCAATCACTTAGCTGCTTTCTGGTGTAGTCACACTTCAATTACTTTTTACTTCTCTCTCCCGCTCTCAGAGCTCTGAGACTGGTCAGCCTACCTGGTCCTCGGGGTCATTTTTGTAGTCGCTCCGCCACCGCCGCCTGCTCTACTCAGGTCTGCCGCCGCTCTGGGGCCTACCTGGTCCTTGGGGTCGCTTTTGTAGTCGCTCCGCCGCCGCTGCCCGCTCCACTCAGGTTTGCTGTCGCTCTGGGGCCTACCTGGTCCTCGGGGTAGCTTTTGTAGTCGCTCCGCCGCTGCTGCCCGCTCCACTCAGATCCGCCGCCGTTCTGGGGCCTATCTGGTCCTCGGGGTCGCTTTTGTAGTCGCTCCGCCGCCGCCGCCCGCTCCACTCAGGTCCACCTGTACGGGAGGTGTTCTCGTGGTGGGGACTACCCCAGTTTGTGGAGTCTGACCAGGGAAGCCACTTCACCAGCCAAGTCATGCAGAACACTTTTATACTGCTCGGCATCAAGGGAAAGTGGCACACAGCTCACAATACACAGTCCTCAGGGACTGTGGAGCGCATGAACTGCAACGTAAAATAAAAGCTGAGGAAAGAGACAGTGGACTCGCCCCAAAAACGGGCGGAGTTCCTGCCTCTAGTCCTCATGGGGATCCGGGCCAGCCAGTCCAAAATTACAGGGTATTCCCTGTACGAGTTAATGACTGGCAGGGTTATGCAGACCCCCACCCATGTCCTAGCCCCAGTTCTTACCGAAGGGCAGCTTCGGGAGGTAAATTGGGATAAATTCGCCCGAACACTCCTCGAGCGCCTGAAGCAGATTTACGAGCAGGCAGCAGGTAGCATTGGGAAGCAGCACCGGAATAACCGGTTGCTGCTCGAGCCTAACAAAAGTCACCAATGGGAGATAGGGGACCAGGTAATGGTTAGAAACTATGCCCGAGTGGGGAGTTTAGAGCCATTGTACATGGGGCCCTATAGCATAGTAGATAAAGCCAGTCCCATGGTGTATGCAGTGAAATTGCCCCAGCACACAAAATGGTTCCATATCAACCAGTGTAAGCTGTTTAAGCCAGAGGCGAAGAAGCAGGCAGCTGGGATCCAACCCGAGGTTAGAAATCCTCAGCCTGCAGCGGGCATGCACACACAGGCTGTACACGCAGGCGCAGTCACGTGCGTCAAGGGAGGAGTCCCCCAGCACCTTGTTCAGACCACTCCCCCCCTTCTTTGGGATTCCGAGGAGGAGGAGCCTGAGCCAGATGGCCCCGCCCCCAGGTTTTGAACCTGGAGGTGGAGACCCTCAGCCACCGGCAGCCGGCGGCGGGAGATCACCGGTCCCCAGTTCAGGTTTGGGAGGGGAGGGACCCCAGGGAGAAGATCCCCAGCCAGCGAGGAATGCGGTCCGAGCAAAAGGTCCGCTCACCAGGGTAGCCCCACCAGTAGCACTTCCTAGGAGGTCCCCTCGGACACCCCAGCCTAGGAAGGCATGGTCACTGGCTCCCCAGTTTGAAAGGGCAACCTCCCGAGTTAAAGAGAAGTCGGAAGACAAAGGTCCCCAGCTAGCAGCTACAGACTGCAAGGGACTGGAAGTGCAGGTCAGTGCAGCCACGCCGCAGGGAGCAGCCTGCAACAGCCCAAGCAGGAATTAGGCTGGCCGCTCGGAGATGGGCAGCAGATGTATATAGTTTTAATAGTTTAAGTTTATAGTGTTAAGTTAGGCTATTTTAATTTAATTCTAAGTAAGGAACAGTTAGTTTCGATATAAGTATGAAGCCGTCTCAGAGTATTGTCCATGTGAGTCGAGGTCGCGGGACCCAACCATACGTTACCCGAGCCAACGAGTCTCCAGGAAACCTGGCTAGATGCCTTTATGTCTATTGCAGGAAATTTCGGAATGTACGGAGGCGTAATCCTGCTCGCCCTGCTCGGGCTGAGCATTGGTAGGAGAGGGGACGTCGAGGACCACCACATCTTCGGGTGCTCGGGGAACAGGGCGCCGGTGGCGGTCGACAGTACCGGTGTACGGGAGGCGGAGGAGACAACCGCTTACTTCCACAGGGGGTCGTGGCCGGGGTGGCTGGGATCCAATTCGTCCCAGTACTCCAGCTAGACCGGGTTCACCTATGGGGAGGCCTCCCTCCTGTGCCCCAGGATATGGATTGTCACTCCCAGGATTAGCGTCACCGTGGGCAAAAGGATATGTTTAACATGCAAGGGGCACGTTCCCCTGGATAGGTGGTGGTGGCTCAGGAAACTAATTAAAGGCATGGGGAGCCCCAGATTTGAGTGGGAATGGTTGGGGAACAACACTCATCGGACTATCACAGGGACCCACGGGGGGGTTAAGTGTGTGCTGGGATAAATGGTGGGAACGTGATCAGGGGATCTATGTTTGTATGTGGGAATCAGAGAAGGCCTGCCCCACAGGCATTTCCATCATTTTCCGCAGCCAGCGGCAAGATAACGGGAGGGGGATGGACTGGGAGTCTCGCCTGGATGCATGCGCGATCCCATACTCCCCAATCTCAGTTAATGCCACTGAACTAGTGACCCGCCCCCGACAGCCCCTGCCCACGACTGCGACGTCACGGACGATAGTAGAGGAATGCCCCGCCACCACCAAGGGACCAGGGAATGGCTTGGTGCTAGTACCTACAGACCAGGTGCTGTATCAAGGGGTGCACTACGCGGTAGCCTCCATGATTTTAAACCTCACCGAGGTACACCTGACCGCGTGGTGCCCCACAGAGACCGCGCAGTTGTATCAAGCCCTCTTAAAAGATATGTTCCGTAAATTCTATGAGTTTGATTTTTCTGACATTGACAGAACCAGACTATACACCCACGCACTTTTGGACGGGATTGGGAGACAAAGAAGGGGTGCTTTTAATGATGTTTTAACTGGGTTTTATACAGGGTCTTCTGTCATCAACAGCTTAGATGACATCACGCTTCAGACCCAGATTAATGGTTTAAAAACACAATTAAAGAAAATATTAATTGATGAGAATGAGGTGGTGGGATACGAGTTGCATGAGGACCAGGCCATGACACTCCATTTAAAGGAAATCATAGCGGAGCTGGAGGAACATGCCAAAACGGTTAATGCTCTCATTAGGGAGGACAGAAATGCTTCTGACCAAGCTGCGCAGAATGAAGTGTGCGTGCTGTATGGAGCATGGTTGCTGGGCGAGGGCCGCAGCAATCTGGAGGATTTAAAGCAAGGTTTAGTCCCCTCCTGGATCAGCAACAAACACCTCGCAGCCCTCCACCCTTTTGAGAATGCATTAAGCTCGTGCCAGCTCCGGCTAGCTTCGGAGGCCTACCCAGTCCCAGTGGACTGTGGGCAGTCCAACCACACCATCATGGGGATAGTTGTAAGAATGCCGGTCATGGGCGGGATGGCCCGACCCGCGCCGGTGTACAGGGTGGAGAACATTGGAGTCATTCAGGGGGGTGAACACTTCGTTTTACAGCGAACCCGCCCTACGTCATAAAGTGGGAGCATGCTATGACGGGCACTGACCTCTCGGGGTGCCGTAGCCGGGGAGCACACATAATCCTGTGTCCCCAGCACTTGAATGCCTATTCCAAACCACAGTGCGGGTTCAGAGCTGCTGGCACGAAACCTATAAATTGCACCATGGAGGCAATGGCACAAGGCCATGTTCCCCCCCAGGCAGCATATATAGGAGGTGGGACATATTGTGTCACCACAGGAGCGCCTCACTACCAGTACGGAGAGCATAGCTGGTGTGCGGTGAGTGACAGCAGTTTCTGTTTCAAACCCGAGGCAGAAGTTCAAGTGGCACAACTACGAATTGTCCCCATTCCTGAACCCTCCACTGTTCACCTCACTGTGAAAGAGAATTTCACCCACCTGCAGAAATATGTTGTGCATTTCGGTTATCAGATTCCCCCTCTCCCAGAACACCTCACCAAATTGCTAAAAGCCATTTTAGTGTCACAAAAACACTTCTATACCCTGGAACAGAAGACTGTCCAGATAGGGGCCGACATTTTAGATATTACGACCCCATCCTGGTGGGATGTTTTTGAAAATATAGGGGTCCCATCCTGGATCCGTATGGCATCCCACATCCTGGTGGTGTGTCAGTTGGGGATAGTTCTCTATATGGTGTGCATCCAGTGTAGGAGAAAGGGTCCCAGATTAGAGTTTAAAACTAAAAAGGTGTGGAAGGAACATTATGCCCAGGTGGAGGAAGAGACACCCGTTTGAGTTTTGCGTTGCATCACTTAAACGTGATGGTCGTTGTTTGTTATTTTTAATAAAGATTATTTCTTTGTTTCATTGTGTTATTTTAATACAGATTGTGACTGTTTGTACAGAATAAAATTTTGTAATGTACCAAGTGGTGCAGGGGTGTTGGACCCCCTCCATGCTTGGATTGTTTGTAATGAATCATATTTGCCATCTGTAGATGCCTGTCATACACTGCGTTTTCTCTAAGTATGGGAAATGTGTGCTGAGGGATTATGTATAGGTAAATACAGGGGAAGGTTATTTGTGGGGGGTCAGAAATTTTGCTCACCTTGGTTGGACACTTCAAGCAAGTTTCAGTATCCTAGGGAGGACTGAAGGATTCAAAAATGTCATACATCTCTCCCCCCCCAAAGATTTATTTGTTTTTTAAAAGAAACCCTGGTCAGGCTGAGTTTTAAAATCCAGAGCACAACAAAATGGCTGCGGTCAGACCTCGTGACCAAAAGCCTGTCAGTTTCAATTCGGACTCTGGCAAGCTAACAGCTTGTGCATTTCAATGTTTGCATCAAGGGGATCACGAAACCAGACAAACTCAATTACAATCAGACCTATGCATAAAGGCCATCAAGGTGTTTGCTCAAACAATCAAAATAATCAGCGGGGCCATCGAGACTGGGCTGGCCCCCATCAAATAATCTGTTGGACATAGGAGAGCAGTTGCAGAACCGGCAGGAACCGATTACCGGCCATCCAAGTTGGTGGGCCAAGATCGATACCTTTTGTTTAATTCCAGCCCGCTCAAATCAGACAAACGAATGAGCTGATTGAGTGTAGAGATAAGGGCTACCGAGGTGGGTATAACTAGCCTCTCTCTTGCCTCGCCTCCTGCGCCCTGCCTCGCCATCAACCAAGGAAGGAGACCATCGAAGGAGAGCCCGTCCAGAGAGGCAGGATACCCTGTCAGAGACCTTTTAATTACTGGGGTATCTCTACCTGGACGGTGAAGTCTGTGCAACAGCGGGACCACGTGACATGAGCAGGCAACAGGGCAAAGGGGCAAGGCTTTTCTTTCAACATCTCAGACCGGTGAGCATTCTACTTCTGACCCATCGCAAGATAATCTAGCTAGGTGTAGAGGGTGGGAGCTAAGGGGATTGCTGAATTGTCATTTTAGCCATTTTCCCTCGATGTGCCATTGCTCCTCCCCTGTTAAGTGTAAGTGTACTGCATTCATATCATCCTTTTGTATAGTATTGTTAGCTTATTTTCTCTGTTAATAAATTTTGGTTTTCTCTGTACCAAACCACTTGTCTGCTCGTTTGTTTATATCGCTATCTGCCAATAAGTCCAGGGACCAGAACTAAGGGGTGAGCGATCCGAACCGTTCAGAGATAAGGCAGCTGGAGACATAACCGACTGGCCAAAGCAAGTATCAAAACCCCTTACAATGGTGAGGCCATCGCTGGTGTCCCGGGCAGCAATGTGCACGGGTGATGATGCCCAGTGTCCAGTGCAGCATCAGTTTATTGCGGAGAAGGTCGGTGTGGACGTTAATGCTGCTGGTGTGCCTGGTGCTGCTGGTGTTGGGGTTGATCGTGTTGGGATTCTGAGGACCATGGTGAAATTTTTTTCAAGGGCACCGATGCTAATTGAATAGATGGCAGGTGAGGTTGAGATGACAAAAGTAATCTGTCAATGTTGAAATAGGTTGTTCCAAGGAGGTGATAGTGGAGAGAGAGATTACTCCAAACACTTCAAAAGTGCATAAAGCGCAAAAGTGGGTTCCAAATCATTAATGCCCCAGCTTCTAAGGTTGGAAAGTGAAAGCTGTGAAATGGTAGGTTTTAGACCACTTGTGCAGCTTTCACCTATTCACAGCGATCCACTGTCATTGAGAACCCAACATACTTACCTGATGTGATAGCCGCTCTCCGGGAACCTCGTTGAAAACCTATTAAAATGATGAGTACATGAGAAAATGTTTCTTAACTACCTTTTAATAAGCTTTTAACTATCTAAATTGGCTGACTGCTGCTAGGTGTCGGGTCTGTTCAGGGATGACAAACCCAATACTTGGGAAACTGACAAGGAGGCGGGTTTACAGTGCGATACCGACCCACTGTCAATCCTTGTGATTTTGACAGCGGACCCGCCTCCAAACCCACATTCTGAGCGCCGGCAAAATTCAGCCCTTAGACTGTTTTTTTAATTTTATTGAAGTAGTGGCTTGCTGCAATAGATGTTAAAAGTTTTTAAGTGTATAGGGAGTGCTCCTTCTTTGCTTGCAAGCCTTCGGCTGGTAAAGGAAGGCCTCTGAGAAGACAGGAAATGCTGTAAGAACTCAGCAGGTCAGGCAACATCCATGGAGAGAGAAAAAGAGTTCACGTCTCAGGTCGAGACGCTGTCATTTCAGATTTGCAGCATCAACTTGCAGAGGGAAGAGCAACACACAGAAGAGGAAGAAGCCAAAGAGGAGTAAGCAGAAGAGGAGGAAGCAGAAGGGAGGATGCAACCCAGACAGCCCCTTTCTGGCCGGGATATCCAGGATGGAATCATCTGCCTGTGGTACCAGTGACCACAACCCCAATTACCCTTTCAACATTAGTCCCACACCTTACCTTCCCTCTGTTACTGACCATCACAGTGCCTTCTTGGCCATGATGCTGAAATAAAAGCCACCACAAAGCAAACTTTCCAATTCAACTTTATACATCTATCCATCCAATATGACATCAAGAAATCAACTCATCACCCTATGCATTCTCTTAGTGACTGTCTTGTGTGTGCCTTTGCCTATCCTACTGATGTCACGCAGTGCTACCCCAGTGGCTGCAGCATGGCTGGTGGAAGGCTGCTGACTTTCAGTGGGGGACACTACAAATGGCCTTGCTGGTCAACCTTGAGGAGCTGGTGGCTGGGAGTGTCAAATCAATTTTCCTCTTCTCCTTCACTCTCCTCTCCCTCTTCTTGGCCATCCACTGGCTGGGCAGGCTGCATTTCTTGGGTGCGTGAAGTGAGGAAGGCATAAGGGTGGAGTTGCGGTGACGGGAGGGCAGGAAAGCAAGAGATGCATGCCAGAAGGAGGATAACATAGGAGGATACCAGCATCTTTTATCCTTTCAGCCCCACTGCTGGTCACGGGCTCAGCGATGCCCCTGCCAAGAATGGCCTGCACCATCTCCTCCAAGGAAGTGAGGTGAGGCTCAGAATGGAAGATGTGCCTCGTGGTTGGTACAGATTGTTCGTAGGTGAGTGATTGGGGGTCGTGCATTGAGCAGTGTGCGAGGCTAGTGGTGCAGTTGGTAGGAGACGGCTTTTGAAGATGCATTCACTGACCTTGACCAGTAGTCTGAGGTCATGAAGCTTCTTTGGGTGCTGGAGCCAGGTGGTGGGGGCGAAACTGCTGGCAGTGATGGCCTTGGTGATGTGGTCCCACGTTGTTCTTTCTGGAGGGCTTCCTGGCCCCTGTGGGTAGAGGACCTCTCTTGCAGTGCTGACAACCTGCACAAAGCTGTAGCACTGTGTGCGAGACCCTGGCCACCCATTCCCTGGCTTGCTGAGCCATTTGTTTTTGTGCTGAAGTACTTTTCCCATGTTTTGAGGTTCAGACTGGAATTCAGCTTTAAGTGCTGAAGACTTCTATTTGGGACTTATTTTAATGGTAATTTTTTTTGAAAGGCAGTAAGGGCTGAAAACTGCATTTTTTCACTGCATTTAATTTTTATTGTTCTGAGTGCATTGCCCCTTTAATTCATAGCCCTTTTAATTGCCCACAATTCATTGCAAACTCCACAACCTCACTCCTCTTATGTTCATTAATAACTAGACATTCTTATTATGAACACAGCTAGCTTTTGCTAGTTACTTTTATTGAGCACATGTGGACTTGTGCAGCATCTTGTAGAGGCTTCCATCTTGACTGCTGCCTTGTGGGTAGCCTAGCCTCATGGGTAATGTAGTCTTAATATAATATATAGCTGGGTAGTGTAGTCTTATACATACAGCTATATACAGCTCTACTGCTCCACCTAGTGTCCACCACAGAATGACATGTTATTGATCACTACATCCTCCTTTCTTTGAGGTTTAACAAAATCAATATCAATCAACTTTCAAGAAAACAATAAAGATAATATCAGTAACACTTTTGTTAGTGCTCTATAAACATAAACATTTTCAAAACAGTCAACACATTTTCAAAGCTTTACATTGCACTCAAAGATTAAGTCTATCAGGCTCTTTTACTTCACGTGTGGATCTTCTCAACACGGGTAAGTCTGATGTGTCTTCATGAGATTGTTCTGGCGGTGAATGACAAGATGCAGTTGCGGCATTGTCATCAATCTGCTCTTGTATAGATTGAGGTCTCCTTGCGATCTTTGCTTGGAGAGGGTTTCAGTGTTTCCTTCACTCTTCATGCCATAACTCTCAATGTAGTCAATGCACTCTTGAAAAATTGCTGGCAGCTGGATCCCATCATACAGCATAGTCCTCTCAGCAGCCTCGGCTAATGGAACACCAAAGATTGGCCTGAGGGAAGAAGTAGTATCCACCGGAACTGCTTCCTGCTCTGGTGCAGGCTTCTTCTTTTTCTTTTTCTCTTTCCACTGCTTAACAACATCTGCTGCGGTTATATCTTTGGACTTTTTCTCCTTGTGTTTTTCCTCTTTGTGCTTTTCTTCCTTTGGCTTCTCTTTGACCTTGAAGTCTTTTTCTTTCTTCTTGGAGAAACTAGGCTTTCTGAAGACATGGATACCCTTTGGCCTTTTCATCTTTGATGGGCTCTCTGCTTCATCACCTGAGTCATCTGGTCTGCTTATGGCACAGTTTATACGGTAGACTCTCTTGACCAGTTCTAAGTCTTCACAAGCTTTGTCACCTAGTATCGAATCAAGTCTTTCAGCCACAACAGAAAACATGAGATGATGCACTTTGTCTTTGACTGTCACTTTAAGTCTGCATACACCTAAGCTATCTATTTTCTGTCCATTATAGTCCTTCAGTAGTACTGACTTTTTCTGTATTTTGGGCTTTTCTTTCATATTGTTAATGTCACTCATGCTGATTAAGTTTGCTTTTGCCCCAGTGCCTAGTTTCAATGTAACTAATGCTCCATTTATCTGCAGTGGGATCATCCATTTGTCCTCTTTTACTGCATTAACTTTATGTTCAGCATTGTCTATTTCTGAGGGCTGCACATTTTCTGTATCTTTTTTGATATCGTCACATGACACCATTCCTACAAAAAATGTCTCACTTAAATCAGTGTCCTCAATCACATTAACTCGTTGCCCTTTCGTCGTTTTTACTTTTGAAAAGCATTGTTTGGCAAAGTGATTCTTTCCATTACACTTTGTGCACATTTTTCCAAACGCTGGGCAATGTCTTAACTGGTGTTTGTAACCACAGCGTTTAAAATTAAAAATTTCATCCTCCGATTGCTTTTCATTTCTGTTCTGCCCACGTTTCTTCCCCTTGTAGGACACAGCACCGACAACAGCATTATCACTCATTACATTCGCATCATTATTGATTTCACTGAAAGTCTTCGCGTGATTTCGAGCTAGCTCGCTGGCTTGGCATATTTTCACCGCATTTTCCAAATTTAGTTTGGTTTCTCTCAACAGACGTTCCCTGACTTTTTTATCATGAATACCAAACACAATCTGGTCACGAATCATGGATGCTTTGAGCTCAGAGAAATTACATGTCTGTGCTTTCAGTTTCAGATCAGTTATAAAGCTATCAAAAGTCTCATTTTGTTGCTGTGTCTGAGAACGGAAGATGTATCTTTCATACGTCTCATTCTTTTTGGGAGAGCAATGTGCATCAAATTTTTTTAGCACATCTTCTAATTTTTCTCTGTTCTCCACTGGATTAAATACAAATGTATTAAATACCTCTATCGCCTGTGGGCCTGCAACTGTGAGCAGCAACGCTATCTTCCTTGCGTCTGGCTTCGTACCGAATCCGATGGCTGCAATGTAGAGTTCGAATTGTTGTTTAAAAGTCTGCCAATTGTAGTCGATTTTTTCTGTGAGATTCAAACGCTCTGGTGGCTTCAAATTCTCCATGTCGCTTTTCACAATTTTCAGCAGATCTTCACCACCCTGGTACCATCTTATGTTCATTAATAACTAGACATTCTTATTATGAACACAGCTAGCTTTTGCTAGTTACTTTTATTGAGCACATGTGGACTTGTACAGCATCTTGTAGAGGCTTCCATCTTGACTGCTGCCTTGTGGGTAGCCTAGCCTCATGGGTAATGTAGTCTTAATATAATATATAGCTGGGTAGTGTAGTCTTATACATACAGCTATATACCATTGGGATGGGCTTCACTTGGCCAGTGCTGGGGCTAGAGTCCTGGCGGATCATATAACTAGGGCTGTAGAGAGGGCTTTAAACTAACTAGTGGGGGGGAGGTTCCTAGAGAACAAATAATAAAAATGACAACAGAGAAGGTCATAGACTTAGGTAGCAGTGGGGAAATTAAAAACCAGAGAGTGTTAGGAAGGGGCAGGAGGTATGGGGTAAAAGGTAAAGTAAAAAAAGGGCAAAAGCAGGAACTAAGTGTCACAAAACACATTTGAAAGTTCTCTATCTGAATGCATGTAGCATTCGTAACAAAATAGACGAGTTAATGGCACAAATAGCTACATATGGGTATGATCTTGTAGCCATTACAGAAACATGGCTGCAGGGTGACAATGCCTGGGAATTAAACATACCAGGTTATTTAACAATCAGGAAGAACAGGCAGGAAGGAAGGGGAGGTGGGGTGGCTATGTTAATAAAGGAAGGAATCACTGTAATACAGAGAAATGATATTGGGTCAAAAGATCAGGATAATGAAACAGTTTGGGTGGAGATAAGGAATAATAAGGGGAAAAAAACACTAGTGGGCGTAGTCTATAGGCCTCCGAACAGTCGCAACTCTGTTGGACGGAGTATCAATCAGGAAATAGTTGAGGCTTGTAATAAGGGAACATCTATAATTATGGGGGATTTTAACTATCATATTAATTGGACAAATCAAATTGGGCAGGGCTGCCTTGAGGATGAGTTCATTGAGTGTATTAGGGATGGGTTTCTTGAGCAGTATGTAACTGAACCAACCAGAGGGCAAGCAACCTTAGATCTGGTCCTGTGTAACGAGACAGGATTAATTAAAAATGTCCTAGTAAAGGATCCCCTTGGAATGAGTGACCATAACATGGTTGAATTCCATATTCAATTAGAGGGTGAGGAGGTTGTATCTCAAACAAGCGTGCTAAGCTTGAATAAAGGAGATTATGAAGGTATGAGAGCGGAATTGAGTAAAGTGGATTGGGAAAGTAGATTAAAGGGTAAGACGATACATGATCAGTGGTGTACATTTAAGGAGTTATTTTACAACTTCCAAAAAAAGTATATTCCACTGAGAAGAAAAGGGTGTAAAAGAAAAGACAGCCATCCATGGCTAAGTAAAGAAATTAAGGATAGTATTCAACTAAAAACAAGGGCATATAAGGTAGCCAAATCTAGTGGGAGGATACAGGATTGGGAAACTTTAAAAGACAGCAAAAAATAACAAAAAAGATTGATTAAGAAAGGGAAGATAGATTATGAAAGTAAACTAGCAAAAAATATAAAAACAGATAGTAAGAGTTTTTATAGTTATATAAAAAGAAAAAGGGTGGCTAAAGTAAATGTCGGTCCCTTAGAGGATGAGACCGGGAAATTCATGGTGGGAAATATGGAGATGGCAAAAACATTGAATGAATATTTTGTATCAGTCTTTACAGTAGAGGACACCAAGAATATCCCAACACTGGACAAGCAGGGGGCTATAGGGGGGGAGGAGATAAACACGATCAAAATCACTAAGGAAGTGGTACTCGGTAAAATAATGGGACTCAAGGCGGATAAATCGCCTGGACCTGATGGCTTACATCCTAGGGTCTTGAGGGAAGTGGCGGTAGGGATTGTGGATGCATTGGTAATAATCTTCCAAAACTCCCTGGACTCAGCAAAGATCCCGGCAGACTGGAAAACTGCTAATGTAACACCCTTATTTAAAAAGGGCAGTAGACAGAAGGCTGGAAACTATAGACCGGTTAGCCTAACATCTGTGGTAGGTAAAATTTTGCAGTCCATTATTAAGGAGACAGTAACAGGACATTTGGATAATCATAATTTAATAAGACAAAGTCAGCATGGTTTTATGAAGGGGAAGTCATGTTTGACAAATTTGCTGGAGTTCTTTGAGGAAGTAACATGTAGGGTGGATAAAGGTGAACCAGTGGATGTAGTGTATTTAGACTTCCAAAAGGCATTTGACAAGGTGCCACACAAAAGATTATTGCGTAAGGTAAAAAATCACAGGATTGGGGGTAATATTCTGGCATGGATAGAGGACTGGCTATCTAACAGAAGGCAGAGAGTTGGGATAAATGGTTCATTCTCAGGCTGGCAATCAGTAACCAGTGGTGTTCCGCAGGGGTCAGTGCTGGGTCCCCAACTCTTTACAATCTATATTAATGATTTGGAGGAGGGGACCGAGTGTAACATATCAAAGTTTGCAGATGATACTAAGATGGGAGGGAAAGTAGCGAGTGAGGAGGACATAAAAAACCTGCAAGGGGACATAGACAGGCTAAGCAAGTGGGCAGAGATTTGGCAGATGGAATACAATACTGGAAAGTGTGAGGTTATGCACTTTGGCAGGAAAAATCGTAGAGCAAGTTATTATCTTAATGGCAAGAAACTGGAAAGTACTGAAGTACAAAGGGATCTGGGGGTCCTGGTGCACGAAACTCAAAAGGTTAGTATGCAGGTGCAGCAAGTGATTAAGAAGGCCAATGGAATGTTGGCTTTCATTGCTAGGGGGATAGAATATAAAAATAGGGAGGTATTGCTTCAGTTGTACAAGGTATTGGTGAGACCGCACCTGGAATACTGCATACAGTTTTGGTGTCCATACTTAAGAAAAGACATACTTGCTCTCGAGTCAGTACAAAGAAGGTTCACTCGGTTAATCCCGGGCCTGAGGGGATGGACATATGAGGAGAGGTTGAGTAGATTGGGACTCTACTCATTGGAGTTCAGAAGAATGAGAGGCGATCTTATTGAAACATATAAGATTGTGAAGGGGTTGGATCGGGTGGATGCAGGGAGGATGTTCCAGATGATGGGTGAAACTAGAACTAGGGGGCATAGTCTTAGAATAAGGGGCTGCTCTTTCAAAACTGAGATGAGGAGGAACTACTTCACTCAGAGGGTGGTAGGTCCATGGAATATGCTGCCCCAAAAAGCTGTCGAAGCTACATCATTACATAAATTTAAAACAGAAATAGGCAGTTTCCTAGAAGAAAAGGGAATTAAGGGTTATGGGGAGCGGGCAGGAATTTGGACATGAGTCTAGGTTCGGATCAGTCATGGCCCTATGGGTAGTGGAGCGGGCCCAGGGGCCGTGTAGCCTGATCCTGCTCCTGTTTCGTGTGTCTAATTCTGTTGGATTCAGGAGATAGTCCTGTCATAGTGGATTGGCGGTTAGGATCAGATCAGCCATGATCTTATTGAATGGCAGAGCAGGCTGGAGGGGCTGATTGGCCTACTCCTGCTCCTATTTCTTATGTTCTTATGTTCTTATGTACTGCTCCACCTCGTGTCCACCACAGAATGACATGTTATTGATCACTACAACTCCCAGAGGCTGTGCGAAGCTCCAACACCTCACCTGGATGGGAACTTTAGGTTTAATGCCTCCACTAATGCCACCAGGAGGACATTACATGGTAAGTTAGTGCTGCGCTACAAATCTCCAGGCCCCAGCTCCAAATTTTGCCCGGTAGCGCAGCGGCCATTTTTAGCTGCCATAAACCCGAGGCCGCTGTGACGTCGGCAGGTTTCTGTCAATGTTCAATTTCTGGGCCCAAGTCTTTCTCCTTGTTTAGAGGTAGTTTGGACACTCTAGTTTCTGATTGTTGCTGAGTCTAATCATGATGCTAGCAAAACCAAATATCACTGAATGAGAAGAGGGAATTATAGATCTTTTGTTGGAACCACCTCCCAAATGTTGGCTATACCTGCTTTGTACAACTTATTTTGTGAAAGTGCTGTCAATGCTTTATCTTTTGTTGGCAGACACACCAAACCAAATTAGAAACTCTTCAACAAAAGCAAAATACTGCAGATGCTGGAAATCTGAAATAAAAACAGAAAATGCTAGAAATACTCAGCAGGTAAGGCAGCATCTGTGGAGAGAGAGGTAACGTTTCAGGTCGATGACCTTTCATCAGAACTGCGCTTGCACAGAAAAGTGCCATGGGAAGTGGAGGGGGTGTTTGGGGTGATTGAGGAGTGGACCCGGGTGTCGCGGAGGGCCCTTCCCACAGTTTGTTTTCTTGTCCCATTTCCATCTCCTTTTGCCTTGCACCATCATCCCTTTCGTCATTTAATATCTCCTGACATCCGCCCTACCACAGACATTCCCTTTTGTTCTTTCCTTCCCTCCCCCCTTTCCATGCCTCTGTACTTGCTTAAAACCTGTTACATCTCTAACTTTTTACAGTTCTGATGTAAACTCATCGACCGGAAACATTGGCCAGGATTTTTCTCACCTCGGCGGGTCCATGGCGGGCAATGTCGGTGACGGGTCCCGACATGCGGCTGCCCCCATCCCACTCTGTAAAATGAATTTCCCTTGATAGGGCTTGATAAGCCTGCCCAGTGCGTTTCCCGGCCAATTAGAGGAAGCGGGTCTGGTGACATCATTTCATGATGTGTCATCAGCTGGTTTCCTTAAAGGGACCTTGGCCAAATTTATTTTGACAGCTGTGCTGTCAGTGTTCTACAGCATTGAGGTGCTGCGAACACTACCAATGACTGCACAAAAGTGCATGGCTGCACCCAGGCTCTCCCATGACTCCCATCATATGCTTATGGAGGGAGTCACAGCATGCAGAAGAGACCTCCCCAGGAGATCAACACAGCCTGGTTGCACCTTGCAGAGGAGATCACAAGCAGTGATGTTGTCAAAAGGACCTGGGTGCAGTGCTGCAAACATTTCAATGATCTCAGTAGATCATGAAACGTTAGTACAAAGCCACACTCAACCTCATCCTGCTGTGCCTCTCAACAAATCCCCATCACTCTGCCTTCCCTACGCTGCTACTGCACATCCTTACTCACACCAACTTACCTTGCACCTCCGCCCATCCCTCTCTATCTATATTATCACATCCCAATCTCACTAGCCACCCCTCACACTCACCCTCATCCTAGAGCAATCAGACCAACTAACAACACACAAGGGTAGGTACTTGGGTGTTTTATGCAATGTTCATGTGAAGTTTCTGTTAATGTGGCGTCAAACATTGAAACCTTTATTTTCAACACTGCATTCTTGAACAGATTTGTGTGCACCTTTGGAAGTGGCTTAGTGAGTTGCAGTGAATGGTGAGACATAACTGTACCACCCGCAATGGTGATGAGTGTGAAAGGAATGGCTTGAGTATTGTAGGGATGTTTTATGGTGCTGGTGTGGGATGGTGCCAACCTGGTGCATCATGTGGCAGCCAGGGTATACAGTGTCAAATGAAGTAAATCTGGACATGGTGAGGCCATCCCTGGCCTCCCAGGCAGCGATGTGGTTGGATGCTGATGCCCTGTGTTCTGTGCAGCATCAGGTGATTGCAGAGAAAGTTGGTGTTGTTGTTGGTGCTGCTGGCGTTGGAGCTGATCGTGGTGGGATTCTGAAGACCAAGGTGAGAGAGTATAAAGGGCACCCATGTTGCTGGAATAGATGGTAGGTGAAGTAGAGATGACAGAATCATTCTTTCAATGGTCACAGAGTTCTTCCAATGAGGTAAGAGTGGTTGGAGAGTGGAAAGTGGAAAGCCTGCAGAATGTGTGCTGGAAATGGAGTGAGAAAAAGCTTCTGCCTGAGGAAAGTGAATATCAGTCAGGTGGGAGCTTTTACTGTACATTTGAAGCTGTCAAGTAATCAGCTGGAGCAATGACCACTGAACCCACGCCTCAGCTTGACAGCCGTGGTCTGCACACAGACTAGATCCTGTAGTCATGAAGTTAAAGACAAAAGCTAAGTGAAAAAAAGCTGTTAAGCATCTGGCAACTAGATGCTAATCATTTTAATTGGGTCACCTGTCGTGTTGTCTCAGCGGTGACTGGCCCAACATTGGGAAAAGCGCCTGGTGACGCATTGGAACCTGCTGTAAAAAAAAAACACATTCCCACCCGACCCGCCACCGATTGTGCTCGCTGACCCCCTGGAAAATTTTGGACTTAAACTCCGTTTCTCTCTCCACAGGTGCTGCCTGACCTGCTGAGCACTTACAGCATTTTCTGTTTTATTTTAGACACCCCTCAAGTTGGTCAGTACTTAAACAATGTGCTCCTCAGCCTTAATTTTCTATCATTTTTCCACCTGCTTTCTCTTCGGGATTATATTTGATTTCAGTGCAATTTTTTTTCAGGACTTTCTTTCTTCTCCAGGGGCAGATGTATACATTTTAAAGAGAGTTCCTATTTGGACTGTACTTCTTGTGGGAAAAGATTTGCCTCATTAGCCTCTTTTTCTCTTGTTGGCCAAGTTGCTTTTATCTCCTTTGTGCCATTTGGCAGAGTTTTCTTTGCAGTACAGGTCATGTGGCTCACTTTTATCACATCAGGTGTATTATTAGCACCTGATCTGCATACATTCACAACTTTGTTTTAAACAGCTCCTATAAAATGCTGCCAACACAGTTAAAACTGAACCAGAGAGAAAACTGTGACTGTGCAGACTCAATAGAAATACCATTAATCTTTTGTCTGCAACACAATTATGAGGGTAATCGAGAATATTAGGAAATTGTGTTTGAATCTATCAATTTCTAAAATGTGTGTTTGTTTCCTGTACACACTTTCACTGCCCATCACTTTGTGGGGCTACATACATTTTTCATAATGCCTAGATGAGTACTAGTAGTTAGCAATTTTGGAATGGTACTTACAATTAACAAGATTGAAGAATACAACACTCCAAAGAGTTTTGCAAAAATGATAAGTGGCCTTTTACAGAGATGCTTTGGGGAGAAAATAATATCTCATTGAGGGGTTTTCTGCGGCTAAATTAATTTGATAATGTGAATTTCTGATAAATAATTGGGTGATTTTTTTGCAGCCTTAACTGGAGTAGATAGCTGAAGTAAATTCACAACCAGCTGTACACTAATGCTGGCCTAAATTCTTTATGCACTGGCTCATTTCTATAGCGAACACCAATTCTCTGGGGCCTGACATAGTTTTTACAACAAGGGAGTGAATCATTGAAAGTGGAAAATGGGAAGTGATTAATTTTTTATCTTGTCACACAGAAGAGCCTACAGTTTATTTTCTGCAGTTACATCTATATGCTGGATAAGTTCACTCCAATGTGTTAATAAACTACTATAATACCCAATGTTAACCTCTTATGCACCAAGAGACAGCAAATATAATTTCATTATACCACCACTGAACAGGTTCACGAGGGCAATAGAGGAGAGTTTTTTTTACTTGGAGCCATAAGGACTTGCTAAAGTGCTACTGTAATTGTTAATCTAACACTGGGGGAGCTAACAGAGGCCAGTCAGCCTCATGGTGAAGAGAAATGCAAATAGCATTACTACTTGATATTCCGTTATATCATTTTGATGAGATATAAACCCAAAGCAGTATGTTACTAATGCTTGCCATTATTTTATGTATTAAAATATTTATCAATTACCATTGGTGATTTTTGTTAACTTTCATATAGATAAATGCTGCAGAATTTATAATAAAATTTATGTGATTTCCTGGAATAAACATTATGAATTCTTAAGATTTATGACTCAATTGTTAGAAAATATATTAATGCAGAGATTAGACAAGCATGTAGTAAAGGCAGAGTGGTTTTAATGGGGGATTTTAACTTCCATATAGATTGGGATAAACAGACGAGCTTACGTCAGAATGGTAGCAAATTTCTTGAGTGTGTTCAGGACAGTTTCCTGCAACAGTATGTCCTACCACCAACAAGGGGGCAGGCCATATTAAATTTAATAATGAGTAATGAGCCAGATTTAGTTAACAGCCTAATGGTGCATGAACATTTATTTAATAGCGATCATAATATGATTGAGTTCAATGTTGTGTTTGAAAGGGAGAAACCTGAAACAGCCACTAAGAGTCTAGATTTAGGTAAGGCCGACTTCAACAGGATAGGCTAATAAAATGCTAGCCTTTATATTTAGAGGACTAGAATACAAGGGGTTAGAAGTCATGCTACAGCTATACAAAGCCCTGGTTAGACCACACCTAGAATACTGTGTTCAGTTCTGGGCACTATACCTTCGGAAGGATATATTAGCCTTGCAGGGAGTGCAGTGTAGATTTACTAGAACGATACCTGGACTCCAAGGGTTAAATTACAAGGAGAGATTATACAAATTTGGGTTGTATTCCCTGAAATTTAGAAAAAGATTAAGGGGTGATTTGATCAAAGTTTTCAAGATATTAAGTGGAGCTGATAGGATAGAGAGAGAGAAACTATTTCCACTGGTTGGGGAATCTAGGACTAGGTGACATAGCCTTTAAAATTAGAGACAGACCTGTCAGGAGTGAAGTCAGGAAACACTTTGGAACTCTCTTCCGCAAACAGCAATTAATGCTGGGTCAATTGTTAATTTTACATCTGAGATTGATGGATTTTTGTTAACCAAAGGTATTGAGGGATATGGGGCAAAGGTGGGTATATGGAGTTAGGTCACATATGATCTCATTGAATGGTGGAACAGGCTTGAGGGGCTAAATGGCCTACTCCTGTTCCTATATCCCTAAAAGGTGAAGTTTTGTTGAAACTATAAAAGGTTCTCCAAACAGGAAATTAATATTTGTAGAATAAATGACTAATTGTTTTCTATACTGAGGTAACCTCTCAAATGGCATATGAGAATCGACATTGTGAAACAGATTACACAGATTTACAGAGACATTAAGCCATTAGTAATTTGTACAGACCTATCTGGCTCAAATAAATCTGATGTTCACAACAGACAGCAAAAATATACTGAGTGATATTTAAGGTCTTGTTTATGAAAAACTGCTGATATTAGTAAGTGATTTCCTGAAAGTAATAGATGCTCTGTCAAATATTTATCAAAATTAAATACCTTAGAGTTAATGTGAACACATTCTGCGAGGCAATCAGACATCTAGTGCTGTGATTGGACATCAGTAATCGTCAGTGAAATCACAAATGATTGACTACAGTACGAGACAAGTCCGGCAATCAATCATGTGCTCCCCATACAAGATACAAATGCACAAATTACTATAGCATTATCTTAATAGTTTATGTCTCTCAGAGTTTATTATACAGTTTCTCATACATTACAGAATGCATGGAATATTACAAATTGCATGGTATATGCATGTACATACCATACACAGTTCAGTACATTTGGCTAAGGTCTATCCTTGGCAGAAGGCTTGGGTCAGGCAGGAAGATCAATTTAGAAGGCCCATTACAAACTGGATTTGGATGGTATATGTTACTTATGGCTGTTTAGGAGGAAATAAGGTTACACGACCACAGCAATGAGTTGAGCCAGGGTCCCCTTCAGCTGTGAGGGAATTGAAGGTCGTGGGGAGGGGAGGGGAATTGAGGGGGGGGAGAGGGGAGGGGAATTGAGGGGGGGAGGGGAGGGGAATTGAGGGGGGAGGGGAGGGGAATTGAGGGGGGAGTGGAATGGGGGGAGGGGAGGGGAATTGAGGGGGGAGGGGAGAGGAATTGAGGGGGGAGGGGAGGGGAATTGAGGGGGAGGGGAGGGGAATTGAGGGGGGAGGGGAATTGAGGGGGGTAGGGGAGGGGAATTGAGGGGGAGGGGAGGGAAATTGAGGGGGGAGGGGAGGGGAATTGAGGGGAGGGGAGGGGAATTGAAGGGGGGGGAGGGGAATTGAGGGGGGAGGGGAGGGGAATTGAGGGGGGTGGGGAGGGGAATTGAGGGGGGAGGGGAGGGGAATTGAGGGGAGGGGAGGAGGAGGGGGAGGGGGAGGGGAGGAGGAGGGGAGGGGAGAGGGGGAGGGGAGTGGGGAGGGGAGAGGGGAGGGGGAGAGGAGGAGGGGAGGGGGGAGGAGAGGGGGAGGGGGTGGAGGGGGGAGGGAGGGAGGAGGGGGAGAGAGGAGGGGGAGAGAGGGGGGAAGGAGAGGGGAGGGGGTGGGTGAGGGGGGAGAGAGGGGTGGGTGGGGAGGAGGGAGGGGGGACTGTGCCTTCAGGAAAAAGCCCATAACTGCTGGTGGTTTCGTGACTCCAGGTATATCCCTGGGAGTATGTTTTCATCTTTAATACACTTTCACACTATTAGCTAATTGTTTTCATGCAGTAGTGCAAGTGATCTTTACTTGAATTTAGGAATAATCGGATGGAAACTGTCGTGTATTGATTGCGAGTTTGACACCAGTCAATACGGTAATGTAATGTGCGAGTTTAACACCAGTAAATATGGTAATGTAATGTGCATTGCATTATGGGAATTACCCAGGAAAGCAGCAGTCAGCCATTTTACCAATAAAGAGAACATCGTAGTTAGAAGCCTGTCTGCCTGATTCTGATTTAATTCAATGTATCTACATGCTTGATTGAACGTATTAAAGCATAGATACAACATTGGCGACGAGGATAACGAACGGAATCATTTTAGATAGGTAGTTGCCCAAGCTTTAGTTAGCTAGGATGGAGCAGACCGGCATTCAAAATTTTGCTTGCTTCGCCGAGCCAGCCACGTTGGGTCCAAGATGGACGAGGTGGTTAATGTCTTTTGAGTTTTATGCCGACGGCAAAGGACTCATTATTGACGACACCTCTACAGCTGCCACAAAGCAGAGGAGAAGAGCTCTACTTCTACACCCGCAGGACCAGATGTCCAGGATATGTTTTCAAATCTACCGGACACAGGAGCGCCAGCAGACTACACAGCGGCGGTTAGTGCTTTGAATCACTACTTCGTGCCCCAGGTCAACGCAGCATTTACTAGACAGACTTTTCATAAGTTGTCCCAGAAGACAGGTGAGATTGTGGAACAATTTCCAACTCGCTTGCGGCAGGCTGCTAAAGACTGTGCTTTTGGGGGGGTGCGGATAATCAAATAAGAGACGCTATCCTGAGTAGGTGCATGTCAGCCTATGTGCGGTGGAAATTGCTAGAGGAAGGGCATGGTCTAACGCTCACCCGCACGTTACAATTGGCCTCACAATGTGAAAACGTCAAGGAGCAGATGTCAGCCATGTCATGTACAGAGAAGGCGGAGACAGATACTGTTCGCCGTGTTACACAGAAAAGAGGGTATTATGAGAAAAGCTCGACAGAGAAATCAAAGAGAAATGGCGATAGGAACGAAAGGAAATGTTACAGATGTGGACACACAGACCACATGGGCAGAGATTCGAAATGCCCAGCACGCGGACAAACGTGTCATAAGTGCGAGGGAAAGGATAATTTCTCCAAAGTATGCCGCACAAAGGGTACAAAGAAACACAGTGTGAACAATGTAGACGAACAAAATGACTTTGCATTTGCTGTTACTGGAAATAACGTGACAGAGAGACTTACCTTTTGTGTGGGGGGAGTAAACCTGAGAATGTTAATTGATTTGGGTGCAACTAGTAATGTGATAGATGAGAATACATGGGAAGGATTAAAGTCAGATCACATTAAGTGTCAGTCACATGTCTCTAAGACAGAGAGAAAGTTACTCTCTTATGCTTCTAGCCAACCACTGTCAGTTAAAGGTGTATTCACATGTGGGATTACAATAGGTAAGAGAACTGAGCAGGCGGAGTTCATTGTAGTTAAAGGCCATGGAGAGCCATTGCTAGGAAGGGAGACAGCCATGAAACTGGGAGTTTTAAAAATAGGCGCAGATGTCTCAGCTGTGGTAGATGTAAGACAGCTACTAGAACAGCGGTATCCAAAGGTGTTCCAGGGAGTAGGAAGGCTGAACACAAAACAGATCAGTTTGTATATCGACCCACAAGTGAAGCCTGTGGCCCAGCCACTCAGGCGTATACCATTCAACTTAAGGGGGGCATTAGGGGCCAAAATAAAACAATTGAGGGACATGGACATTATCGAACCTGTAACTGGTCCCACCTCATGGGTAAATCCTGTGGTTATTGTACCAAAAGCGGATAAGGATGTAAGGTTATGCCTAGACATGAGACGAGCAAATCAGGCAATAGTGAGGGAATGATATCCAATCCCCACCATTGATGAGATACTCCAAGGTATGAACGGCTCGACGGTGTTTAGTAAGCTAGACCTGAAATGGGGTTATCACCAGCTAGAACTGACCCCTGAGTCACGAGAAATCACAACGTTTGCATTACATAATAGAGTATACAGGTACAAGAGGCTGATATTCGGTGTATCTTCAGCTAGTGAGCAATATCAGCATGAGATAGCTAATGCCTTAGCTGGAATAGAGGGTGTTGACAACATCTCAGACGACATTATCGTGCATGCACACGACCAGGAAACGCACGACAGATGCCTGCACGCTGTCATGACCAGACTAATGGAAAGTGGACTACACTAAACTCAGAGAAGTGCCAATTCAACATGGACCGATTGATTTTCATGGGAATCCTGTTGTCTGAAAAGGGCATCGGACCAAAAGCAGAGAGAGTGCGAGTGGTGGCAGAAGCTCGGGAACCAGAGAATGCTATAGAGGTGAGGAGTTTCTTGGGACTCGTTGGGTACAGTAGCAGATTCATCTCGCAGTTTGCAACGCTATCAGAGCCACTGCGACGCCTGACGAGAAAAGACACACCATTTAAATTTGGATCACAACAGAGACAGTCATTCAGTGCACTCAAGGAAGAGTTGGCCAGAGCCGGCACTTTAGCATATTTTGATAAGGACGCACCAACCAAGGTGATAGCAGATGCCAGTCCTGTAGGTTTAGGCGCAGTACTAGTTCAGGACGATAAGTGACGAGGTGCCAATATGCTATGTAAGTCGTAGTTTAACAGACTGTGAGAGGAAATACTCTCAAACAGAGAGAGAGGCCTTCGCTCTTGTATGGGCTTGTGAGAGGCTGCAGCCATATGTGTATGACCAAAAATTTAAATTGGTAACTGACCATAAGCCATTACAAGAGATATACGACCCACATTCTAAACCCTGTGCCTGTATAGAGAGATGTGTACTTAGAATACAGCCGTACGATTTTAAGGTGATACACATTCCAGGCAAGCAAAACATTGCAGAGCCACTATCATGATTGCTGGGGAAGACAGCAAAACAGGAGAGACATTCTCATGGCTCAGATGAATACGTGAGATTTGTAGCTGTGAGTGCGACACCAAAAGCACTCACTACTAGAGAGGTGGAGGAAGCCTCTGCTACCAACCCAGAGTTGATTGAGGTACAGAAGGCAATCACAAACCGACATTTTGAGAACTGTAAAGCTTATGCAGCAATTGCAAACGAGCTGTGCGTAGTGGGGTACCTAGTTCTTCGGGGAACACGCATCGTGCTACCCACAGTGTTACACGCACGAGCACATGAAGGACACTTGGGAATAGTTGGAACAAAGCAACATCTCAGAACTAAGGTTTGGTGGCCTGGCATGGACAAGGCAGCTGAAAACACTGTAAAGCGTGCCATGGCTGTCAGATAGTGGCCAGACCCGACCCACCTGAACCTTTGAGACCAACACTATTACCGGAGGGCCCCTGGCAGGATGTAGCTATAGACTTACTGGGACCTTGCCATCCAACCACTCCATTCTTGTGGTAGTTGATTATTATAGTCGCTACTATGAATACAAGATCATGACCTCCACAACAACAGAGAAGGTTATTGATAATTTAGAGTCAATCTTCAGCTGTCATGGTTTGCCAATCACCTGCAAATCTGATATTGGTCCCCAATTCAGATCTGAACTATTCAAAGAATACTGTGAAAACAACGGGATCAAACACCAGAAAACGACAGCAAAATGGGCTCAGGCTAATGGAGAAGTCGAGCGCCAGTATGCATCACTGATGAAGAGAATCAGAATTGCTCAGTCAGAAGGACTAGATTGGAAACGTGAACTTAGAAAATATGTGACTGTGTACAGGAGCATTGACCATGCCACGACAGGAAAGAGCCCGGCAGAGCTGCTCTTTAAACGGAAAATGAGAGGAAAGCTGCCAGACATCACAGAGTCGCGTGCAGACATGGAAGTACGTGACCGGGACGCAGAACAAAAAGGCAAGTCCAAACTGTACGCAGATGAACAGCAGGGAACACAATACTCAGAGGTGGAAGTTGGCGACACGGTGCTGGTACGGCAGGACAAAGTGGACAAGTTCACCACTTCTTTTAATGCCACACCCCACAAAGTTTTGAGTAAAACAGGGAGTCAAGCAGTAGTGGAATCTCCAGAAGGAGCACGTTACTCGCAAAACACTACGTTTGTGAAGAAATACAGAACCAATGGACCAAGGGAGACACTCCATGAGCAGGAGGAAACACAAGGGACTGAGGACAGTATAGTAGACCCTGACACACATACCACTGTGACACAGGCAATACCCACTGACACCAACATGTCAGACATACCCAATACAGCCAGACCTCAAAGGGTTAAAAGAAAACCCCAAAGACTGTCTGATTATGTCACAACATAAACTGTGTGAGAACTGCATGGGTGATGTTAAATGTTTAAACCTGGGAATTATTTAGTTGTGTGGTAAGACACAAGTTTATAAAAAGTTTATAAACCAAATAAGTTATGCAGTGTTATTGTAAGCAACTGTTTGTAAACTGCAAGTTTGTTTCCAAGGAAAAGGGGGATGTTGTGTATTGATTGCGAGTTTGACACCAGTCAATACGGTAATGTAATGTGCGAGTTTAACACCAGTAAATATGGTAATGTATTGTGCATTGCATTATGGGAATTACCCAGGAAAGCAGCAGTCAGCCATTTTACCAATAAAGAGAACATCATAGTTGTAAGCCTGTCTGCCTGACTCTGATTTAATTCGACGTATCTACATGCTTGATTGAACATATTAAAGCATAGATGCAACAGAAACAATAATAATCATCAGTGTAATGCCGAAGGCCTGTGTATATTTTAGTTCATCTCATGAACAGTATTACCTGCAGTGTTTGTAGCTGTTGCTAAAATTAGCTCAGCAGTACTAACCCAAGACTACAGTGGAAAATATTGAATTTCAGCACAACTTGTGGAAGTGCTGTAACCTAATGAAAGATGACAAATTGAACAATGGCCTACTTAAAGGGGAACTCAACTCATCATTTTAAATTCCAACAGTTTAATGCTAAAAAATAATCACTGCCAAGTGCTCTGAATTTAGCTGTTGTGTTGTAGAAAAAAAATTGTGATATTGCATCCAGGGATACAATCTCTTCTGTAGACAGTATGCTCTGGATAAGTCAACAGTGATTTCCTGACTATATTTACAGTTATCCCAACAGTCCACAGTTTTTGGCTCCTTTATACTTATCATACTTGGGAGTGAAATTCGACTTGTGCCCAAAATGAGTGGCAAGGCGGCGGCGCAACTGCTCTGCATGCCAATCCATTTCGGCCTGTGGACTGAGCCAAATTTGGCACCGGGCCTCATTTGAATAGAAGTGGTGAGCTGGGAGCACCAAGAGGCATCCCAATGCAGCTTGCCGGTGGTGGTCTGTCAAATTCCGGCCAGTAAGTAAGTCCTCCTGGGGGATGGGAGGCGAAGCCGAGCAGGGCGTGGGTGGTAGGGGGTTAGTTTGGGTGAGCAGCCCAGTTCACAGTTCAATACATGTAGCTGGCATTGGCAGGGCTGAGGTCTATCCTTGGCTTCTGTCATGCAGGAAAAATTTGGGGCCTCATTATATACTGGATTTCAATGACATATGATACTTATTGCTGTTGAGGAGGACATGACACGACCACCTCAGCTAACAGTTGTTTCTGGGTTCTCTTCAGCCATGAGGTAATGGCAGATGGTGGTTAGAAGGGAGTGTTCCTGCCAAGAATAAACTTCAGCCCTAGAAATGCCAGCCAAATGCACCCCTCCTCACTTGGCTTCATCTCCCATTTCACAGGACCTACTTGTGCACTCAGCCCCTTCTGGCTCAACAAAAATAGAACTTAAAAAATGTTTTGTGGCTGTTTTTTGAGCAGCCTCCAGCAGTCCCTTTAAGGGAGACATTTACAAAAGGCTAGGAACAGTTCTGTTCCTTCTATGTACAGAACTCATAATATGTGTTATTGGCAACAGCCAATCTACTAGGACTGTTACAGATGCTTCCCCATGAGGAAACATTGCAAAAAT
Organism: Somniosus microcephalus; assembly: GCF_052327205.1. Lineage (NCBI taxonomy): Eukaryota > Metazoa > Chordata > Chondrichthyes > Squaliformes > Somniosidae > Somniosus > Somniosus microcephalus. The sequence continues at coordinate 375,448,463 of NC_140987.1, forward strand.
AATACTGTGAGGAGGTGCAAAAAGAGAGAAAGAGGTGTTGATCTAAATTGATAAACCTCTAACATAGTAAATAATACACTGGAGTGTGAAGGAGTTGGATGGTGCTGGGTATATTGTGTGGTTCCTCACTGGCTGAGAAAAACTTCCACAGGTGTAATTATTTAGCTTCTCTCCCATGGAAAGATATTCTCTTTGATTGCTTTAATTATGTATCAAAGCAGTGGATTACAGGTGGGAGGCATTAACCAGATACACTTAGTTGCCAGATATACTCCATTTTACAAGGGCAATACTGATAATTTGACGAATTTAGCGGCTATGTGCACAGCTTCTATAATTTTCTGGAAAGCTTGTCCCATGACTCCAGCTTCTCGACATGCTTATCTGGTTGAATGGCATTGTAACAAAGTATTACCTGCTATTACCTTCATAGTGATGGCTGATAGAAATAGAATTCTGGCAGTAATCACATTGCTGTTGGCTTTTTTAGGATTTGTTTATGATGTGTGTTCTTAGTTGGCCTTTTAAGTATTTGTATGAAGCAGGTCTGTCATTTTTTAGTGTCTGAAGTAATTATCAAGCTGGTCTGTTGCCAGTTTGTAGTGAAACCTCTGTGGTTACTAACCAGAAGATGTCATAATAGATCAATCATAGTGCTTGCTAATTGGTGTCTCTCAGAATTTTCTTTCTCTGTTATATTTGAGAGGTCATAACAGGTAGAATGTTAAAACAGTCACCAATAACCAGCTTTTGAGTTTTATTTTAAGTGTTCCTGATATCACAATAGTTTGAAATTTAAATGAATCTTTTTTGTTTGCATTGATCGATTACTTCAGCAAGTTTCATTCATAACAGTTGGTTCGAATGTTTGTTACCAGCACCAATTACAGATACACATTCAACAAAGAGAAAGGCAGGCTAATTGTAGCAGTGAGTCCTCTCGCCTTCACTACAATGTGCTGTGCCGTTTGGTAATTTGAAGTCATGATGCCACAATGCAAAAGACAACTTTGAGAAATAATTGTGTGATATAATTACTTGTAATTTGAGATTTGCTTAATGTACATTAACTCAACAACCTTCACACTGCACAAGTAATCTACAAAAATAAAACGTCTAAGAAGCAATACTCTTTAGTTATAACTGAAAGAGTTTCTCTTAATGTTCTTCTGAGAAATTGACTTTACTAATATCTTTTGAGCTAAAATGTCAGCTACTTTCTTTACCTTTTCATTATGTTCTGATTTGCAGCTGACTGGTGACTTAAAGCTTCTTTTGTTTTTCCTCTATTGTACCAGCCAAGTACAGTCTGAAGTCTTTGTTGGTGATTCTAGTTTCAGATCCATTTATTCCAACTGATATATTTGAGATGTATATCTTTACCTATCTTTATAAAATGCAAAGGGCTTTAAGAATCCCGAGATTACCTCTTAGGTTGTATTACTTGATAGAAGTGCAGATGGCAATGATAGTTATATTGTACTAAGCTAATGTCAAGTTATAACGCGTGCTTCATGTAGTATTCTAAATTCATATCAAATGACTACACTTTTTGCTAAATAACCTTTCCACCTGAGTTAGCCATCCAGCATCCAGCCTGTCATTCTGAGTCAGGGAAGCAGGAAGTTACAGTCGATATAGATTTGAATAACTATTGTCAGCAGCTGACCCACTGGAAATAATGTTAAAGCAGTGCAAGAAGAGATTCTCTTCCATGGATAGTGTTGTGTATTGATTGCGAGTTTGACACCAGTCAATACGGTAATGTGATGTGCATTGCATTATGGGAATTACCCGGGAAAATGGCAGTCGGACATTTTACGCAATAAAGTGAACATCGCAGTTATAAGCCTGTCTGCCCGACTCTGATTTAATTCGACGTATCTACATGCTTGATTGAACGCATTAAAGCATAGATACAACATTGGCGACGAGGATAATGAATGGAATCATTTTAGATAGGTAGTTGCCCAAGCTTTAGTTAGCTAGGATGGAGAAGACCGGCATTCAAAATTTTGCATGCTTAGCCGAGCCAGCCACGTTGGGTCCAAGATGGACGAGGTGGTTAACGTCTTTTGAGCTTTATGCCGACGGCAAAGGACTCATTATCGACGATACCTCTACAGGTGCCACAAAGCAGAGGAGAAGAGCTCTACTTCTACACCTAGCAGGACCAGATGTCCAGGATATCTTTTCGACTCTACCGGACACAGGAGAGCCAGCAGACTACACGGCGGCGGTTAGTGCTTTGAATCACTACTTCGTGCCCCAGGTCAACGCAGCATTTGCTAGACAGACTTTTCATAAGTTGTCCCAGAAGACAGGTGAGACTGTGCAACAATTTGCTACTCGCTTGCTGCAGGCTGCAAAAGACTGTGCTTTTGGGTGGAGTGCGGATAATCAAATAAGAGACGCTATCCTGAGTAGGTGCACGTCAGCATATGTGTGGAGGAAATTGCTAGAGGAAGGGCATGGTCTAATGCGCGCCCGCACGTTACAACTGACTTCACAATGTGAAAACGTCGAGGAGCAGATGTCAGCCATGTCATGTACAGAGAAGGCGGAGACAGATACTGTTCATCGTGTTACACAGAAAAGAGGGTATTATGCGAAAAGCTCGACAGAGAAACCAAAGGGAAATGGCGATAGGAACGAAAGGAAATGTTACAGATGTGGACACACAGACCACATGGGCAGAGATCTGAAATGCCCAGCACGCGGACAAACGTGTCATAAGTGCAAGGGAAAGGATCATTTCTCCAAAGTATGCCGCACAAAGGGTACAAAGAAACACAGTGTGAACAATGTAGACGAACAAAATGACTTTGCATTTGCTGTTACTGGAAATAACGTGACAGAGAGACTTACCTTTTGTGTGGGGGGAGTAAACCTGAGAATGTTAATTGATTTGGGTGCAACTAGTAATGTGATAGATGAGAATACATGGGAAGGATTAAAGTCAGATCACATTAAGTGTCAGTCACATGTCTCTAAGACAGAGAGAAATTTACTCTCTTATGCTTCTAGCCAACCACTGTCAGTTAAAGGTGTATTCACATGTGGGATTACAATAGGTAAGAGAACTGAGCAGGCGGAGTTCATTGTAGTTAAAGGCCATGGAGAGCCGTTGCTAGGAAGGGAGACAGCCATAAAACTGGGAGTTTTGAAAATAGGCGCAGATGTCTCAGCTGTGGTAGATGTAAGACAGCTACTAGAACAGCGGTATCCAAAGGTGTTCCAGGGAGTAGGAAGGCTGAACACAAAACAGATCAGTTTGTATATCGACCCACAAGTGAAGCGTGTGGCCCAGCCACTCAGGCGTATACCATTCAACTTAAGGGGGGCAGTAGGGGCCAAAATAAAACAATTGAGGGACATGGACATTATCGAACCTGTAACTGGTCCTACCCCATGGGTAAATCCTGTGGTTATTGTACCAAAAGCGGATAAGGATGTAAGGTTATGCCTAGACATGAGACGAGAAAATCAGGCAATAGTGAGGGAACGATATCCAATCCCCACCATTGATGAGATACTCCAAGGTATGAATGGCTCGACGGTGTTTAGTAAGCTAGACCTGAAATGGGGTTATCACCAGCTAGAACTGACCCCTGAGTCACGAGAAATCACAAAGTTTGCAGTACATAATGGAGTATACAGGTACAAGAGGCTGATATTCGTTGTATCTTCAGCTAGTGCGCAATATCAGCACGAGATAGCTAATGCCTTAGCTGGAATAGAGGGTGTTGAAAACATCTCAGATGACATTATCGTGTATGCACACGACCAGGAAACACAAGACAGATGCCTGCACACTGTCATGACCAGACTAATGGAAAGTGGACTGACAGTAAACTCAGAGAAGTGCCAATTCAACATGGACCGATTGATTTTCATGGGAATCCTGTTGTCTGAAAAGGGCATCGGACCAACAGCAGAGAGAGTGTGAGCGGTGGCAGAAGCTCGGGAACCAGAGAATGTTACATAGGTGGGGAGTTTCTTGGGACTCGTTGGGTACAGTAACAGATTCATCCCGCAGTTTGCAACGCTATCAGAGCCACTGCGACGCCTGACGAGAAAAGACACACCATTTAAATTTGGATCACAACAGAGACAGTCATTCAGTGCACTCAAGGAAGAGTTGGCCAGAGCCGGCACTTTAGCATATTTTGAGAAGGACGCACCAACCAAGGTGATAGCAGATGCCAGTCCTGTAGGTTTAGGCGCAGTACTAGTTCAGGACCAACAGGGACAAGAGTTGCCAATATGCTATGTAAGTCATAGTTTAACAGAGTGTGAGAGGAAATACACTCAAACAGAGAGAGAGGCCTTAGCTCTTGTATGGGCTTGTGAGAGTCTGCATCCATATGTGTATGGCCAAAAACTTAACTTGGCAACTGACCATAACCATTACAAGTGATACATGGCCCACATTCTAAACCCTGTGCCTGTATAGAGAGATGGGTACTTAGATTACAGCCGTACGATTTTAAAGTGCTACACATTCCAGGCAAGCAAAACATTGCAGAGCCACTGTCATGATTGCTGGGAGAGACAGCAAAACAGGAGAGACATTCTCATGGCTCAGATGAATATGTGAGATTTGTAGCTGTGAGTGCGACACCAAAAGCACTCACTACTAGAGAGTTGGAGGAAACCTCTGCTACCGACCCAGAGTTGATTGAAGTACGGAAGGCAATCACAAACGGACATTTTGAGAACTGTAAAGCTTATGCAGCAATTGCAAATGAGCTGTGCGTAGTGGGGTACCTAGTTCTTCGGGGAACATGCATCGTGCTACCCACAGTGTTACACGCACGAGCCCTGGTGTTAGCACATGAAGGACACTTGGGAATAATTGGAACAAAGCAACATCTCAGAACCAAGGTTTGGTGGCCTGGCATGGACAAGACAGCTGAAAAACACTGTAAAGCGTGCCACAGCTGTCAGATAGTAGCCAGACCCAACCCACCTGAACCATTGAGACCAACACCATTACTGGAGGGCCCCTGGCAGGATGTAGCTATAGGCTTACTGAGACCCTTGCCATCCAACCACTCCATTCTTGTGGTAGTTGATTATTATAGTCGCTACTATGAATATGACATCATGACCTCCACAACAACAGAGATGGTTATCGATAGTTTTGAGTCAATCTTCAGCCGTCATGGTTTGCCAATCACCTGCAAATCTGATAATGGTCCCCAATTCAGATCTGAATTATTCAAAGAATACTGTGAAAACAACGGGGTCAAACACCTGAAAACGACAGCAAAATGGGCTCAGGCTAATGGAGAAGTTGAGCGTCAGAATGCATCGCTGATGAAGAGAATCAGAATTGCTCAGTCAGGAGGACTAGATTGGAAACTTCAACTTAGAAAATATGTGACTGTGTACAGGAGCATTGACCATGCCATGACATGAAAGAGCCCGGCAGAGCTGCTCTTTAAACGGAAAATGAGAGGAAAGCTGCCAGACATCACAGAGTCGCGCGCAGACATGGAAGTACGTGACCGGGACACGGAACAAATATGGCAATTCCAAACTGTACGCAGATGAACAGCGGAGAACACAATACTCAGAGGTGGAAGTTGGCGACAGGGTGCTGGTACGGCAGGACAAAGTGGACACGTTCACCACTCCTTTTAATGCCACACCCCACAAAGTTTTGAGTAAAACAGGGAGTCAATTAGTAGAAGAATCTCCAGATGGAGCACGCTACTCGCGAAACACTACATTTGTGAAGAAATACAGAACCAATGGACCAAAGAAGACACTCCATGAGCAGGAGGAAACATAAGGGACTGAGGACAGTATAGTAGACCCTGACACACATACCACTGTGACACAGGCAATACCCACTGACACCAACATATCAGACATACCCAATACAGCCAGACCTCAAAGGGTTAAAAGAAAACCCCAAAGACTGTCTGATTATGTCACAACATAAACTGTGCGAGAACTGCATGGGTGATGTTAAATGTTTAAACCTGGGAATTATTTAGTTGTGTGGTAAGACACAAGTTTGTAAAAAGTTTATAAACCAAATAAGTTATGCAGTGTTATTGTAAGCAACTGTTTGTAAACTGCAAGTTTGTTTCCAAGGAAAAGGGGGATGTCATGTATTGATTGCGAGTTTGACACCAGTCAATACGGTAATGAAATGTGTATTGCATTATGGGAATTACCCGGGTAAACGTCAGTCGGCCATTTTACGCAATAAAGTGAACATCGCAGTTATAAGCCTGTCTGCCTGACTCTGATTTAATTCGACGTATCTACATGCTTGATTGAACGCATTAAAGCATAGGTACAACATATAGGGCTAAAAATTCAGTTAGGGGCGCCCAGCTCGCCTGGGCGCCGGAATTACCGCTGCGCGCGGAGCCACTTGCGCCATCGGGATATTCAGTTTCAGCGCCCCAAGTGGAAGCCGGCCGCTAAACAAGGGTTTCGGCGCCCCGCTTGGAGCGCTGAAACTGAATATCGGCGCGCAAAGTGCCGCAGCGCCACACGCTGCAGCACGGCAGGCTGCGGTACTGCAGGCCTTCCTCTCACTGTTAAGGGGGAGGTGCCTGCAACAGCGCGGTCCCCGCTCGCGAGTGCCGGCAAATGAGCCCGGCACCAAGGAGAAGTGCCGGGCTCTCGGGAAACAGCCGGCAATGCCGCGGGGGGGGTGGTGTAGGAGGCCGGGGACGGAGGTGCGGGCAGGCGGCCGCCGAGAAACCGGCCGGCCGCACCTCCACCTTAACTCGCCCCACTACCGCCACAGGTAGGCCCCTGTGTACCGGTCGCTGTTTGCGGCCGGCGCGGAAGAGGCGGCTGCGACCTAATATGGCGCTCGGGGCGGTAGCGGTGCGCTGCGCACACCGATGACGTCATCGGTGGCGGCGCAGCGCTACAGGCTAACGCCGCCATTAGCGCCCCGCTAAATATCGCGGTGGTTGTGGCCAGAGGCGCAAAAGCCTTCTTTGGGCGCAAACTGGTGGCGCAGGCCACTGAATTTCTAGGCCATAGTATTTTTTAACCTTCTCCAGTCTGCTGGCCAAACTTGATGAATCTTAGCCTTTATGGGAAAACTGCAAAATTCAGATATTGTCATCAAAGTTTTTGCACTTAGCAACTAGACCTACAAAATCTAACCCATCACTGTTTAACCATAGTACATAGTACATTGGGATAGCTTGCAAACATTTCTAAAAAAAATACTCAAGGAAAGACAGTGCAAGTAACCTGCCAGTTGGATGTCCACCCAAATGGACAGTATTATTCTCAAAATGTTTTTTTCTTCAAGGAAGGTGAACTTTTGGGGAGGGGGGGGCAAGTTTTAACTCTGTAGTTTTTGGGTGTGGTAGACGTGTAGAGGTCAAAACTTTACGATGTGTCATTGAACATCACTGTTAGAATAAAGACATATTGATCCAAGTATAGCTCTGAAACCTGAAGTGATCTTTTATTGCATTACAAATTCCAATTTATATGGAAATCCTGCATCAACTTTAGCTGCTACAGTTCTATCCATATCCCCATTTGAAGCAAAAGTAGTTTGTTCCTATATAGAAAGGTAAACTTGTAGCTCATAAGTGACGTTTTTATCTGTTAGAACGTATATGCCTAACAAGTGTATATATGTCTCAGTTTTTTGGGGGGATTTTTTTTCTGAATCGTGATTTCCATCCAAATAAAGAAATTGTCATATATCAACTTAGCCGTATAAAACATTTCCTCATTGACCAGGTTATAGGATTAATGTTACTGCCTTTGTTTCCTTTTTCTTTTCTTCTATTTTCCCAGCAGACAAAAGAAACAATCTCAGTACACAGCTAAGACCTCCTTCTATGGCTGTTGAACACAGATATCTTAAACTAGACAACAAGTCATCAATTCAACAGTATATTTCTTGAAGGCATCTGAAAAATAAATGCAAGTCTCCTGAGGGTGACTTCAGAGGGGTAATGGTAGAGAAGATTGAATGTTCTAGTTAAGATGCACTTGGATGCTCATATCCTAGATCAGAGAGATATCTTGACTAGCAGACAGGAAAGAACTTGGCTTTTCATCTGGGTTGTTGTCTGCAAAACATTTCAGAATATTTTATGCAACACTAGTACAGTTTTTGAAACATAATTGATAAATATTTCTGGAAACATGCAGAAAGGCCTGTCAACAGCTGTAAAGAGAAAAGATCGGTAAAGCATTGGTAGTGGGTATTTAAAGGGCTATAAATTCGGCTGGTTAGCGCCTCCTGTTAGCACCTCTGGGGGGGGTGATAACGGGGCACTAACCACTTACCGCCCGGGCGCGGTGAGAATATTGCCTCCCGCTAAATTTGGCAGGGGGTTTGCGGTGGCGGTATGGCGTAGCGCCCCAATCTCCTTTGCCTGGAGATCGTGACGTTATCGCTGTGCGCATCCCCGGTAGCGCCCCGGACCTGAACTTCGATTTCACCCACTGCAGCATCGCCGGGTGAAAACACCGGCAGCTGCAGGAGGCGTTCATCAATTGGCCGGGCGCTGCGAGGCAATACTTAAAGTTGAGGTGGTCGAGATAGGAAAGAAAATACTGAAATGCTCGTTCTGTTTTTTTTGCTTTTTTCCCCCAGTGCTCGATCAGCCCGGCACTCTGCTGCCGTGCATCGGGCTGATCGGGCCGGATCGCGGCTGCTGTCAGGGACCAGGGAAGTTACTTTCCCTTGCAGAGCCTGCAGCGACGGCCCTTCCCTTTAAGGAAGGGAGGGAAGGAGCCTTCCAACGCGGCAGCGCTCCACGGTCCATTGTGCAGCGCTGCACACCTACCGCCCCGCCTGCTGCCTGTTGCGCTCCAGGAAGGAAATGGAACGTTTGATTTAGCGCGCCACTTCTTTCCTGAAGCATAAAACCAAATGGCCTAGAAATTCAGTATAGCCACTTTTGGGGCGGTAAAGTCGGGCGGCCGCTAAAGTTTGCGCCCGGCGCAAAGTCGCGCCCCCTTCACCGATATTCAGTCGCATCGCCCCAAGAGGTTGCTGCTGCGCAAAAACAGGCGATGCACGACTATCTTTAGGCGCTAAGCCGGCGTTGCTGAGCGATAGCCCCGAGGCCGGGCGCAGCGCAGGTGCGGCGAGTTCTTGATTGACGGCAGACACTCTGGCGCCGGTCATCTCTTAAAGGGGGAGGGTGCATTTGTTTGCCTGCCACGCCCTGCACACTGAAGCCCTCAACCTAGGCCTGACCACTTCAGCTTCACCTGTACAATGCCCAGGACTATGGAGAAGGCCAGGGAGAGAGCGCAGCGCTTCAGTGACGGTGACCTGAGGCTGCTGGTTGGCGGAGTGGAGCGCAGGCGCCATGTTTTGTACCCAGAAGGTGGCAAGAGGCCGCTGCCCAGCGCCTACCGGAAAGCCTGGAGGGAGGTGTCCAACAGGGTGTCTTCCAACAGCGTGGTTGCCAGGACTCCTGTACAATGCCGGAAGAAGTTCAATGACCTCACTCGGATTGTCAGGGTGAGTACCCTTTCCAGCGTCCTCCTCATCCTTGCATGTGCACCTCACATTATGGGCAAAGGGACCTGAAAGCCCTAATGGCCAGCCCACATCCAGCAGCTATGGGCCTGGCATGAAAATCAATTGCACATTCAGCACTTTACACACTGTCCAAGCTATTCGACCATGGGAGACATTGCAGACAAGATCAGGGCTACACACTGTCCAAGCTATTCGACCATGGGAGGCAGTGCAGACAAGTTCAGGGCTACACACTGTCCAAGCTATTCGACCATGGGAGGCAGTGCAGACAAGATCAGGGCTACACACTGTCCAAGCTATTCGACCATGGGAGGCAGTGCAGACAAGATCAGGGCTACACACTGTCCAAGCTATTCGACCATGGGAGGCAGTGCAGACAAGATCAGGGCTACACACTGTACTTAGAGGCCGTCCTTTCTCTTGCAGGCCAAGGTTGCGCACAACCGGCGCAACCAAACTGAGACCGGGGGAGGCTGTCCTGACCTCAAAGAGCTCTCCGACCTCGACCAGCGTGTGGAGCGCATTATGGGAGGCCGGCTGATTGGCCCCGTCGCCACTGGAGATGCCGACCCTGTTCTGGGCACCAATGGTAAGGGCATCACCTTTTGGACCTCTCTCGTTCCACTTGCACATCAGATCAGCATCCTTTGCCACTGTCCGACCAATGCGGTGAATGGCACCACTCATGCCTCCCTCGCTGCCGCCCTGTCCTCACTCTAAAGCTACTCTTGTGCCTTCCTGCTTTCAGATGGTGAATCACCAGGTGAGGAGGCGGGCCCTCAAGCTGCCACTGTCAGCCCTTCAGAAGACGAGGAGGAGGAAGAGGAAGCCGGCCCATCAGTGCCACCCTCAGCTGTGCCAGCCCATGGCGATGTAGGGGACACGTCTTCCCTGGAGGGGAGCCGGGGGGAAGGGTCGGAGGAGAGTGAAGCTCCGGGGCCCAGCGGCCTGCAGCAACGCGGGAGGGGTGGGGAAGCTCGGCAGACTTCTCCCCAGAGGGTGAGTGCGGCCTCCAGTCCTGCGACGGTCAGCGCAGAGGAGGTGCGCCTCCTAGAGGAAATGGCCGTCCAGGCTGAGCGCAGGCACACTGAGCTCATGGCTGCAGTGGGAAGGATGCCTGACTCCATAGAGTCACTGGCAAGGAGTGTGCAGGAATTCGGGGCAGTACAGGCCAGGAGTCTGCAACAATTCAGTGCAGCACAGGCCAGGAGTCTGGAACAGTTCAATGCAGCACAGGCCAGGAGTCTGCAGGACATCAATGCAGCACAGGCCAGCAGTCTGCAGGACATCGCGGCAGCACAGGCCAGGAGTCTGCAGGACTTCGCGGCAGCACAGTCGGCTTCTAGCCAAGTGCTCAGTCGTGCCGTCCATTCACTGGCTGATGTGATGCGGACACAGACCAGGGCCACACGGGCACTAACTGCTGCCACCCTCGCTGGATCAGCCAGGCATCGCCAGGGCACTCGCCGCGCAGCAGCAGCCCAGCAGTCTGTCCTTCAGCTGTTTGCTGCGCACGCTGCAGTGCTGGCCCGTGCGAGTGCCAATGTGTCAGGCGACCAGCGAGCACCTGCGATCTGCCAGGTTGCCACCATTCCTGCAGCCGACACTGCCACTCCGCCACTGCAGCTGCCAGGAGCTGCTGGACACACTGCTGCCGCCCAGCCAGAGTTGGAGCAGTCAGCAGCCGGCCACTCCAAGGCCAGAGCTGGTGCAGGCCGACCCCCAAGGGCATCTGCCGTCTCGCCATCTGCCCCTCAGCAGCCTTCCCCCAGCCTTGCTGCAGCCACTGGGCTCCCATTGAGGAGGAGCAGCAGGGTGGGCAGGGGCCAGCCAAGGATGCGCAAGGCATCGCCCTCGCAGGGCAAAAAGTAGAGGTATGCACAAATGCCTGGTGCTTGTTGGAAGGCCGACACTGGTGCAGTTGTTTTTGTGTAAGGCCGAGACTGGTGTCTATCTTTATTTGTGTAAGGCCGAGACTGGTGTCTATCTTTCTTTTTGTAAGGCCGAGACTGGTAGTTTTGTGTTTATTGGAGGGGGCTTCTCCACATGAGCATGTAATGTGGGAAGGGCAGAGGTCTTCAATAAATTTTTGTTGTTAAATTGCAGTGTGCATGGTTTTTTGGTTAAGTCCTGGTTGCCCTGCTCGGCTGAGGGCTTGTGGAGCGGCTACATTCATCTGCTGACATTGGCACAAGCCAGTCCCTGAGAGGGGGCCTAGAACCGACGTTCAATAAGCCGGCGACGGGCGGCCCTTGCACTTTGTGCCTCCCTCCTGTGCTGGTCCTCCTCCTCCTCCTCCTGCTCCTCCTCCTGAGGTGGTCCTCCAATCTCTGGTGGCAGTGGCTGAGTCCTGCGGATAGCCAGGTTGTGCAGCATGCAGCAAACGCCCACGAAATGGGAGACTCGCTCCGGAGAATACTGCAGGGCTCCACCGGAATGATCGAGGCAGCGGAACCGTTGCTTCAGGACGCCGATTGTTTGTTCAATGATGTTCCTGGTCGCTTGATGGCTCTCGTTGTATCGCTCTTCAGCAGGGGTGCTGGGCGCACGGAGCGGGGTCATCAGCCAGGTACACAAAGGGTAGCCTTTGTCCCCGATAAGCCATCCTCGTGGGCGAGGCTGTGCCTGGAACATGTCTGCCACAGAAGTCTGTCGCAGGATGAAGGCATCGTGGCTGCTGCCTGGAAATCGGGCATTGACAGCTAGGATGAGCTGCCTGTGGTCACACACCAGCTGTACGTTCAGCGAATGGTAGCCCTTCCGGTTGCGGTAATCCTCGGCATTCTCCAGAGGTGCCCGCAAAGCCACATGCGTGCAGTCAATGGCGCCCTGCACCATGGGGAAGCCCGCGAATGCTGCAAAGCCCATTGCACGCTGTTGCTGCTTGTCAAGGGCCATGGAGAAGGAGATGAACTGACGTCTCCTTTTGAAAAGGGTATTGGTCACCTGGCAGATGCAGCAATGCACGGCGAACTGGGAGATGTTGGCAATGTCCCCAGTAGCGGATTGGAAGGAGCCGGTGGCATAAAAGTTGAGAGCCACCGTCACCTTCACTGCCACCGACAGAGACGTCCTGCTCCTGCAGATCAACGGCAAGCAGCTGGCAGATCTCTGTGACCACCTCCCTTCTGAATCGCAGCCTCCGAACACACTGCTCCTCAGGCATGTTGAGATAGGAGAACTGCTGGTGGTATACCCTGGGTGGGTAAGGCCTCCTTTGCCGATGCCTGTTGCCCCCTCTCCGTCTAACCAGGGCTGCCACTCTCTCACGGCGTCTGTGAGCCCTTTGGGTGTAATTGAGAAAGCCAGCGTTGACACCCATTGCAGCCCCCATAATATGCTGGCAAACAGTGAGATGTCAATGAAGGCAAAAACTTTTTGAAAGCTGTGGCCTGAAGCCAGAAGTACCTGTCCGAGTGTTGGGCCAAAGCAGAAAGCTATCTACCTTGGTCTCTCTCCAAAGATCCGTTTCGCAAGAAGGTGTGCTGCAAAATGGCAGCCTTTTATATTGCAGGATGAGTGCCCTTTAATTTGCGCCCCCCGCGCCCCGCATCGGCTGAGCACCGTTCCACTTAACAGTCGCTAGGGGCGCCAGGCGCACAATGGGGCGGCGCGACTGAAGTTCCGGTTGGGGGCGCACAAAGGGCGTTGCACAAGGAAATTAAATCATGATCTGCGCGCGCAGCTGAGCGCGCGCAAAGACTTTGCGCTGGCGCTAAATCTCTAGTGAAGTTGGGGCGAGGCGCAGTTTGCGCTGCGCCCGGGCGCTACCCGCCTAGCGCCCGACATCTACTCCTCCTAAGGCGCTAACGGCTGGCGCAGCCAACTGAATTTCTAGGCCAATATTTTTAAGTTGAAAGACATTAGCGCCTGGCGCTAATTTTTTCAACATTCAAAAGTTAGCGCCCCAAACGGGGATATAATGAATTTCTCCTCAGTCTGAACGTATTTGCAGTTTATTTTTACTTAATAAATATTACTGCTTTTTGCATTATAGAAGCTTGTCATCTGATGGTGGTGAGCCTTCTTCTTGAACCATTACAGTCTGTGTGGTGAAGCAACTCCCACAATGCTGTTAGATAGGGAGTTCCAGAATTTTGACCGAGCAACAATGAAGTAACGGTGATGCATGTCCAAGTCAGGATGGTGTGTGACTTGGAGGGGAACTTGAAGGTGATGGGAGTTCCTATACACCTGCTGATCTTGTCCTTCTAGGTGGTAGAGGTTGCCGTTTTGGGGGGGCTGCTGCCAAAGAAGCTTTGGTGAGTTGTGCAGTGCATCTTACAGATTGTACACACTAGAGCCCTGGTACACCGATGGTGGAGGGAGTTGTAGTGTATGTACCTTTAAGAGAGAACTACTTTTACAGCTCCTGTATACTGTAGTACCGGCAGTGACCACACCTGTATATAAGCCTTGAGCATGCCTCTGTACTGTAAGTCTTTAGACTACCCTCCTCCAGTAAACATCTGTTGATTGTTAAGTTACAGCCTCCATGTAGTTATTGGAAAACATCATACTTTAAGAATCACGGATTCAACAGTGGCGACGAGGTCGATTCGAATCTACCTGCAACTCTGCATTTCCCTTCAAGGATTCGCTCCGGGAGGGCGGTGGAAGAAAGTCGAGGCCAGAAGCACGGGCGTCGACCATGAGCAACCGCCCAGTCATCCGGCAGAGAGTGAACATCGCAGGGGAGGCTGTTGAGAGCCGGGCTTGGTTCCCCAGCCACGACGATCCAGCAACAGACTGGCAACAGGTACAGCGCAGACCCTTCCCGGACAGTGGCGGCTGGAGTCGACTGATGGCAGAGAAAAAGCCGAGCAGCGTCGACAGGGTAAGAGAGAGGGTGAAGCGCACAGGGTGCAGCTGGGGGTTGAAAACCAAGCGGCGTCGAGGAAAAACAAAACAGAGAGAGAGAGGGTAAAGCAGCAGCCGGGTTCAGGACCGAGCGATGGTAACGGGAAAGGCGCACAGGAGAACGCGCAGAGCACAGCCAGGGCTCAAGGGCTGAACTGCGTCCATGGGGAGAAGAAGGGAGAGCGCGGGAGACGCCATTGAGCCGCGGAGAAGAAGGGAGAGCACGGGAGATGCCATTTTAGAAGCCGCAGCAGAGAAGAAGGGTGAGCGCGGGAAGAAAGGAAAGCGCGGGAGATGCCATTTTGTGCGAGCGGAGAAGAAGGGAGAGCGCGGGAGATGCCATTTTAGACAGTTAAATCACACTCAGGGATGCCGAAGAGTGGCAGTATCACTGCGTTCGACAATGAAGTTGAAGATTGGGCGACATATGTGGAACGCATTGAGGTGTACTGCAGGGCGAATGAAGTGCCAGATGCTGAGAAAGCACTGGTTTTGTTAAATTCCATGGGTGCAAAAACTTATGGCTTACTGCAAAACCTAATAAACCTAGAGAAGCCAGTGGATAAGAATTTCGAAAACATAGTGGAAATCCTACAGGACCACTTAAACCCCACACCGCTGCTGATAGCAGAAAGATTTAAGTTCCACAAAAGGAACCAGCATAAAGACGAAAGTAATGCTGAGTACTTAACGGAACTGCGCAAGCTATCGAAACACTGCCAGTTGGAGTGGGACTAGCAGATACGTTAAGGGACAAGTTTGTGTGTGGGCTTCAAAGTGAAGGAACCCAGAAGCGGCTTCTATCAGAAAAGGATCTTACGCTGGACAAGGCTTTCAGCATGGCAGTATCACACGAAGCAGCCGCACGGGGCGCTGCAGAGATACAACGGAGACCGCAAGAATATGGCACCAATGAAATGTCCTATGGAGCAGGGAAGTGTTATCGCTGCGGCAGAACAACACACGACCAGAAGGATTGTTGGTTCAAGGACCAAGTGTGCAGACAGTGTGGAAAAGCAGGACACATAGCAAGAGTCTGCAGGTCAGGGAAGAAAACCAGCAGCAAGAAATCTCCACAGGAGAAGTACAAAAAGGTACATAAGGTGATGGACAGTAATTCAGACGAACAGAAAAGTGATACAGACTCCGGAAGCAAGGAGCTGGGTTGTCTGAAACTACATAAGGTAACCAAAATGGAGGATCACCAGACTATCTGGGTTACACTCAAGATAGACGGAGTCCAAGTGAAAATGGAATTGGATACAGGATCAGCCCTAACAGTCATAAACCAAAGGGACTACAAGCGGCTAATTTCACATATACCCTTGAAAGCTACAGAGATTGTCTTGAAGACGTACACAGGGCAAAAAGTCTACCCCAAAGGAAAAATAAGGGTGAACATTATATACAAAGGCCAGGAAATACCTAAAATGGACCTATATGTATTGCCAGATGGAGGACCACCACTACTAGGACGTGAATGGATCCGGAAGATACAATTAGATTGGCATTCCATACAGGCACTGAAGGTTGAGGCCAAAAAGGATGACGACGTCACACCCGGACGACTGTCAAAAATGCTAACTGACGCACAAGAAGTGTTCCAGGAGGGCCTCGGAACACTAAAAGGCATAACAGAAATGATTAAAATAGAGGAAAATGCAAGCCCAAAGTTTTTTAAGGCCAGACCAGTGCCTTATGCGATCCGACCAGCCGTCGAAGCAGAGCTGGATGAGTTGGAACGTTCAGGCGTACTGTCCAAAGTAGACTGGAGCGAGTGGGCTACACCCATCGTTCCTGTCGTGAAGAGGTCGTTGAGTAATACACCTGGGGAACCAAAGAAGGTCCGCATCTGTGGGGATTTTAAGGTGACAGTGAACCCAGTCCTTCACACGGTACAATATCCACTTCCACGAATTGAGGATATTTTCGCCTCGCTATCTGGAAGTAAACGCTTCACCAAAATTGATCTGGCCCAGGCGTACTTGCAAATGGCGGTAGAGGAAACCTCGAAACAATACCTCACGATTAACACTCATAAAGGTCTCTACCAATACAATCGGCTGGTGTTCGGGGTAGCATTGGCTCCGGCTATTTGGCAAAGGGCAATGGATCAAGTCCTGCAAGGGATTCCAGGGACCCAGTGTTATTTGGACGACATCCTGGTCACGGGCGAAAATGACAGCGATCACCTCGCCAACCTGGAGAAGGTGCTCACTAGATTAAAGGAATATGGGCTATGAGCTAATCGCCACAAGTGCGAGTTTTTCCAGAAGCAGATCTCGTATTGTGGCCACGTTATTGATGAAGAGGGGTTACATTAGTCCCCTGAAAACATTGAGGCAGTAGTCAAGGCTCCAGCACCGGAAAATGTGTCACAACTGAGGTCGTTCCTCGGGCTGGTAAACTACTACCATAAGTTCTTACCAAATTTGTCTACACTGAACACCCTACTGCAAACGGGGGTACCATGGAAGTGGAATGACGAATGTAAATGAGCTTTCCAGAAGTGCAAATAATTGATCACATCAAAAGAGGTGTTGGCCCATTTCAACCCAGCACTACCAATTCGGTTGGCATGTGATGCATCACCCTATGGTATTGGAGCAGTGCTGTCGCACAAATTCCCAGACGGGTTGGAGAGGCCAGTAGCCTTTGCGTCTCGGTCACTAACCTCAGCCGAGTGCAACTACGCCCAGATTGACAGGGAGGCCCTCAGCCTAGTATGGGGAGTAAAAAAATTCAACCACTCTCTGCATGGGCAGAAGTTCACCTTGCTGACTGACCACCAACCACTTGTCTCCATCTACAATCCAAAGAAGGGCGTTCCAGTGATGACTGCACAACAGTCACAAAGATGGTCCCTTTTTCTAGGGGCGAACCAATATGTAATAGTATATAAAGGCACGAAACAGTGTGGAAACGCTGATGGGCTATCACGCCTGCCACTGCCTACTGTGGAGGAAGCACCAGCAGTGGACTCTATTGAGATATTTTATTCGTCAATAATTGAACGATTGCCAGTAACTAACGCGGATATAGAGAAGGAGACCAGCAATGATCCGACACTGTCTCGGGTCTATGATTTGACGGTGAGGGGTTGGCCAACACATGGTGACTCACTGTTGCCAGCATTCTCATCCAGAAGAGAACAGCTGTCAGTATGCCAGGGGACAGTGATGTGTGGATCCCGAGTGGTAATTCCACCCAAGTTAAGGGAGCGAGTGCTCAATGAGCTTCACGAAGGTCATCTGGGAGGGGTGAAGATGAAAAGCCTTGCTAGGGCTTATGTGTGGTGGCCGGGGATCGATCAACAAATCGAGGACCTAACCAAGAGCTGCTCAGGATGCCAGATGGTCCAAAATGCACAACCACATGCCCCTCTACACCCATGGGAGTGGCCCTCCTCTCCATGGCAACAGGTGCATATTGATTTTGCTGGTCCATTCATGGACTCAATGTTCTTAATTGCAGTGGATGCTCACTCGAAATGGCCTGAGGTGATAAAAATGTCCTCAACCACTACAGAGAAAACGATTGCAGTCCTACGGACCATATTTGCCAGGAACGGCTTGCCAGAGCAGATTTGCTCTGATAATGGACCACAGTTTGTGTCCAAAGAGTTTCGGAAATTTATGAGAAGGAATGGGGTAAGGCATTACACATCTGCCCCGTATCATCCAGCCACAAATGGATTGGCTGAGAGGTTCGTACAAACCTTTAAAAAGGCAATAAAAGCCATGTGCGATGATGAAATTCCACTACAGCATAAGGTGGACAATTTCCTGTTAGCCTACAGAAATGCGACACATGCAGTTACCAACCAGACCCCGGCCATGATGTTCTTTAACCGAAGGTTGAGATCTCGTCTGGATTTGCTCAGACCAAATGTGCGAAGAAATGTTGAGGATAAACATCAATGAGAAGCCGACAAGGAGCTTCAATGTAGGACAACCAGTCTTGGCCCGTGACTACCGAACAGAGAAATGGCAACCCGGAACGATATGCACATGGCAGGGGCCAGTAATGTACACAGTGGATGTCGGGGAGAACATTGTGAGGCGCCACGTCGACCAGATCTTAGCGTCACAGGAACGAGTCAACCCCATGTCTCACATCCCTGGGGATGAACCCGACATACCAGTAGCATCTACCTCAGAAACAGTAGCAGTGGAAACTGACGAAATAACCGACGAAAAGGGGCCAGAATCGCCTCCGCACCAAGAACAAGAACCTCAGGAAAGGCGCTATCCAGAAAGGATCAGGAAGCCGCCCCAAAGACTGAATCTATAAATGGACTATTTCAGTTTAATGTGCATGTTAAAGTGTTAATTGTTATTTGAACATTATGGGTACTGCTAATCTAAAAGGGGAGGAATTGTAGTGTATGTACCTTTAAGAGAGAACTACTTTTACAGCTCCTGTATACTGTAGTACCGGCAGTGACCACACCTGTATATAAGCCTTGAGCATGCCTCTGTACTGTCAGTCTTTAGACTACCCTCCTCCAGTAAACACCTGTTGATTGTTAAATTACAGCCTCCGTGTAGTTATTGGAAAACATCATACTTTAAGAATCACAGATTCAACAGGAGTGGATATTTAAGGCAGTGGATGAAGTGCCGATCAAGCGGACTGCTTTCTCCTGGATAATGTCAAGCTTCTTTAGTGTTGTTGGAGCTGCACCAAGCAAGTGGAGTGTTATCCATTACATTCCTGACTTGTGCCTTGCAGGTGGTATAGAGGCTTTGGGGAGTCAGAAGGTGAGCCACTCATCACATCATACCCAGACTCTAACCTGCTCTACTAGGCATGGCATTTATGTGACTGGTCCAGTTAAGTTTCTAGCCAATGGTGACCCCAGAATGTTGATGGTATGGGACTTGTAGGTGGTTTGCTTTGGTGGTTCGAATCACCCCCCCTAATTAGTTCGATACGACAAGAATTACAGTGAACAGGATTGGAACACAGACATGCTTTTCAGACTCAACCGTTGGTGTTTAATAAGGTTATCACACACCCGCCTCCAGTACGTAAAATGCCTGGTGGCGTAAAACAAACAGTACAACAATACAACTTGGCCTGGCGACCAGGCCCCTGTCTTGTATTAAGATGCCTAAAATCAGACTGTGTTGCAATACAGAGTATAACAAGGACTTGTCCACAAACCCCGGAACATACACTATATAATACAAACAGAAGGTCCCTACTAAACATAGAAACATAGAAACATAGAAGATAGGAGAAGGAGTAGGCCATTCAGCCCCTCGAGCCTGCTCCACCATTCAATGCGATCATGGCTGATCATCCAGTTTCAGTACCCAGTCCCTACTTTCTCCCCATACCCCTTGATCCCTTTAGCCTTAAGAAATATATCCAACTCCTTCTTGAATATATTTAATGAATTGGCTTCTACTGCCTTCTGTGGTAGAGAATTCCACAGGTTCACCACTCTCTGGGTGAAGAAATTCCTCCTCATTTTTGTCCTAAATGGCCTACCCCTTATCCTTAGACTGTGACCCCTGGTTCTGGACGCCCGACCATCGGGAACATCCTACCTGCATCTAGTCTGTCCAGTCCTGTCAGAATTTTATAAGTTTCAATGAGATCCCCTCTCATTCTTCTAAACTCCAGCAAGTACTAGCCCAATCATCCCAATCTCTCCTCATACGTCATTCCTGCCATCCCAGGTATCAGCCTGGTGAATCTTCGCTGAACTCCTTCCATGGCAAGAACATCCTTCCTCAGATAAGGCGACCAAAACTGCACACAATATTCAAGATGTGGTCTCACCAAGGCCCTGTACAACTGCAGCAAGACATCCTTGTTCCTGTACTCAAACCCTCTCGTTACGAAGGCCAACATACCATTTGCTTTCTTAACCGCCTGCTGCACCTGCATGCTTACCTTCAGCGACTGGTGCACAAGGACACCCAGGTCTCGTTGCACTTCTCCTTCTCCCAATCTATTGCCATTCAGATAATAATCTGCCTTCCCATTTTTGCCACCAAAGTGGATAACCTCACATTTATGCACGTTATATTGCATCTGCCATGCTTCTACCCAATCACCCAACCTGTCCAAATCATCCTGGAGTTTCTCGGCATCCTCCTCACAGCACACACGCCCACCCAGCTTTGTGTCGTCTGCAAATTTGGAGATATTACATCTAGTTCCCTTGTCTAGATCATTAATATATATTGTGAATAGCTGGGGTCCAAGGACCGACCCCTGTGGTACCCCACTAGTCACTGCCTGCCACTCGGAAAAAGACCCGTTTATTCCAACTCTTTGCTTTCTGTCTGCCAACCAGTTCTCTATCCAAGTCAATACCTTGCCCCCAATCCCATGTGCCTTAACTTTACATGCTAATCTCTTATGCGGGACCTTATTGTAGTGTATGTAACTGTTCTACCTTTAAGAGAACTATTGTATGTAACCGTCCACCTTTAAGAGAACTATTTTAGGTGTGGCACTACTTTATCCTGGCTGCTGTATACTGTAATACCGACGGTGACCACACCGGTATATAAGTGCTGTGGCAGAATTTATTGGGCAGATTCGCCCTGACATTCGAATAGTAAAGTCCTGTTTAAGTTACTCTTGTAGTCTGTGTATTACTTCGCTATACAACCCACAGACTTTACAGTGGCAACGAGTTCGATCTTACCCTGCGGCAACAATACTTCTGAAGAAGTAAACGAGCGTCGAAAAGAGGCACCCGCCCTCGTCGGTTTGCTGAGAGAAAACTCGAGTCTGCAGACCAAGAAAGGAGGAAGATTTCAAACACGAAGTCTTCCATCAGCAACAGGCACGGATTGTCCCTTCTGCCACGGTGGTGAGTGAGCCGATCAACACGAGAAGCAAGTCGGCCACGGTGACTGTGAGTAAAGGGAAAATAGAAACAAATAAACGGAGGATAAGGGCGGTGCACTCGACCACGGTCGAGGGGGAAAGGAGCCGGACAGAAGTCGGGCCCAGAGGCGCTGAGACTGGGACAGCGTGGAGCAGAAGCTGCGGTACAAGCGGGCTGGGGAGCGTTGTGAGACGGCTAGACCGCGACGGCGAAAAAGGCCGGACAACTACCGTGACCACGAGGCGCTGTGACCGGGATTGTAAGGCGCGGGAAGATATAAAAATAAATAAGCCACGGAGAACTCAGCCGCAGCCGGGGAGGAAAGCACCGGACTGCGAGAGGGCTGGGAGGCGCGATTGGAGCGAAAAAGGCCGGGCACCTACCGAGGCCGCGAGGCGCTGTGACCGGGATCATAAGGCGCGGAGGCAATAAATAAATAAATAACTAAATAACCCGCGAAGAATCAGCCGCAGCCGGGGAGGAAAGGACCGGACTGCGGGAGGTCTGGGAGAGGCGTTTAAAGCCGCTGAGGGAGAGCCGCGCGAGCGGGAGAGACAGAGCCCGAGAGAGAGCAAGCGAGAGCCGAGCGAGCGGGAGAGACAGAGCCCGAGAGAGAGCGAGCGAGAGCCGCGCGAGCGGGAGAGACAGAGCCCGAGAGAGAGACCGAGCGAGGTTCCGGCCAGCGGCTTGCAGCAGCTGCCGTGAAGGATCAGGAGCTGGATCTGTCCGACGCCAACTGGTTGTCCCCAGCGCCGGTTGCCCCTGCCGAAAAGAAGGAAGGGGGGGGGGACAAGGAACGCGATCGGCTTTTCTAGCGCGCGCTTCAGAATAAACTGAAGCCGGCGCACAGGCTACAAACCCCGTAAACCAGCGGTCATCGATCGAGAGCAAAGCTTACCCCTCCCACCAGAGGAAGAAGTCAGGAGCGGGAAACCGCCATTTTGCCAGTAGGGGGGAAGAAGACAAGCGCGGGAAACCGCCATTTTTGGAAAAAAAAAAGAAAAAGTTAAAAAATTAAAGAGAAATCCTGTTGTTTCGCAGAAAGATAGTGAGAGATAGTGAAGATGCCTAAGCATGGTAACATCAACAACTTCGATGCCGAGGTGGAAGATTGGGCCACGTACATAGAACGTATCGAGATATATTGTGAGGCCAATAAAATAGAAGATGATGATAAAGCTATAACCTTGCTAAACTCGATGGGCGCGAAGACATACGGGTTATTGAAGCATCTTCTATCACCAGCTAAACCGGCGGATCAGACTTTCGATAATATTGTTGCTGTTCTGAAGGATCACTTGAACCCCACACCGCTGATGTTGGCGGAACGATTCAAATTTTATGCGAGAATGCAACGGAAAGAGGAAAGCAACGCGGAATACTTGGTCGAACTGCGTAGACTAGCGAAATACTGCCAGTTTGGAGGAAATCTGACAGAGGCATTGCGAGACAAGTTCGTGTGCGGGTTGTCGAAGGAAGGAACGCAAAAGCGACTACTCGAAGAGAACGACCTTACACTTGAGAGGGCTGTCCTTATTGCAGCATCGCACGAAGCCGCAGCGAAAGGAACTGCGGAAATGCAGCTAAAGGCAGCGGTACTCAGTGTGGATCAAATTACTTCGGGTACAACGAAATGTTAGCGTTGTGGGAAGACAACACACGACCAGAACCAATGCTGGTTTAAAAACCAGGAATGTAGAAAATGTGGCAAACTGGGTCACATAGCTAAAGTATGCCGGTCAGGAAAGAAGACCAACAACCAAAAAAAGCCATCACAGGGAAAGTACAACAAAGTACACAAGGTGGCTGAGAAGAGTTCAGACGAACAGAATTCGGATTCAGACCCAAACGGCCAGGAACTGGGTAGTCTGAGAATTCACAATGTGAGTAAGAAAGCTGACCTACAAACTATCTGGGTCATGCTAAAAATAGCTGGAGTCCAAGTGAAAATGGAGTTGGACACTGGATCAGCCCTATCAGTCATAAATCGAAGGGATTACAACCGGCTATTCTCACATATACCCTTGAGAGATACCAAGTTCGTATTGCAGACATACATGGGGCATAAAGTATACCCCATGGGGAAGATAAGAGTCAAGGTGAGAGACAGGGGCAAAGAACACCCAGGAATGGACTTATATGTACTACCTGAGGGAGGACCACCACTTCTAGGATGGGAGTGGATCAAGAAAATAGACATGGAATGGCACTACCTAAAAGCAATAACGAGTGAGGACTTGGTGCAGACAATCAGCTCAGACTCTGAAACGGATGACGATAAGACCAGCCCAAGTATGAAAGACAAGGCTAAAATGGACTTGCTGACTGAGGTTGGAAAAACGAAGGCGTGCATAAAGGCTTATGCGCCAGAGGAGAACAAAGTTTCAGAACAGAATTCCACGGAACAACAACAACATAGTTTGACAGAGAATTCTGAGTCTGTCCAGTTTACAGACATATACATTACTGAGGAACACCGAGCTCAAACTCAACTTTATTTCAAATTACAACAGCAATTAGAACAATTGAGTCGCCGTCTTGAGCAAGAGACAACAGCAATGAAAAAGTTCTTGGACACAGAGTGGGAGAATCTGGAAAGACAACAGAAGCAGCTGAGGGAGAAAATGGAGCAGGAGCACACAAACCGTCTGCGCGAGGAGGCCAAACGAATCAAAGCTGATTCGGTCTCTGAAGGTGCGTGCTCTAATCTGGTGGAGCAAGATGTTCAGCAACTGAAGGCGCTTGTTAGCAGGTTGCAGGCAGAAAAGGCTGATTTGGTCGCCATGAATTCCGAGCTCCTACTGAAGTCGGGTGCAGCATCACCGGATGATTCAATTGTGGAAATTCGAATGGTGGGGGCTGCGGATGATGGCGAAGTAGAAACAGCAAAGGAGCCCCAGGGCAAGGTTCTAAACAGCCCTGCAGCTAATGGGAAAGGGATGATGGCAGAAGAGTTAACAGTCAGCCAACTCCTTCATATGCTGAGGGATAAGACTCTGAAATGGGAAAAACTTGAACACGAGCCTCAATCTTCAAAGAAAAGGGGTTCGGAGCTCTCAAAAGTTATTGAAATAGCTGAAGTGGCAACACAGATGGAGAAGACTGCAGCAGAGCAGCCCTTGGATGTCAAAAGTACGCTGACTCACGTCAATGTAGAACAACAGAATGCTGAAACAGCTACTTCAGTAGAGGGATTGAATAGTCCGATCAATCAATCTCCGAAGGAAGTTGAAGTATTGAAATCACAAATGAGGTCATTAGTAAAAGACTTGCTGAAAGCCCAGAAAAAGCTGGATGAAGCGGAGCACATGAAGAAGTCTCTTCAGGAAAGATGTCTGGATTTGGAACAAAAGCTGGCTAACGTCCAGCTGGGTATGGAGGAAATAGAAGACCCTCTCGCTGGCTTAGCTCAGGACGACACCGAATATGACCATGACCTGTTGAGCGACACCGAATATTACGAGGACCTGTTCTGCCCAGCTTGTGATGAAAACTCCCAAAGTGCAGAAACCTTGATGAATCACAAAAAGTCTAAGGAACATCGGGAGATGGTGGCGCTACTACGGGAGGAACTGTGCAGGCAGCTGGCAGCTGACAGTGGAGCCCAGAGAGTCTCCAAGAAGCAGAAAAGGAAAAGACGAAGCAGAAAATAATGACCATCTGAACCATTATCACCTCTATCAGACACGCACGTGCTCCCTCCGAATGGAGCCAAATCAGTTGGAAGTAGAAAAACTTCCCAAGGAATCCAGTGGTTTTTAAAAGTCAGCAATGCTGGTTCAGGAGTGACGGAAGTTCAAGCTGTTAAATTTAGGGAAGGACTATTGGATGAGTCACTCCAGCAATGTGAACCGACTACACCACCGGGAACTGCTACACCACGGAGGCGTTGTCCGGACTGAGTTAAGAAGCACAGGAGACGCCTCCACAGAGACTAAATCTGTGAACTGTTTTCCACAGAGACTGAAATTGTGAACTGTTTTCCACAGAGACTATATCTGTGAACTGTTGTAACATGAAGTTGGATATGTTATGATGTTATGTTAATGGGGAATAAGTATGTTGTAAGCTAAAAAGGGAGGATTGTTGTGTATGTAACTGTTCTACCTTTAAGAGAACTATTGTATGTAACCGTCCACCTTTAAGAGAACTATTTTAGGTGTGGCACTACTTTATCCTGGCTGCTGTATACTGTAATACCGACGGTGACCACACCGGTATATAAGTGCTGTGGCAGAATTTATTGGGCAGATTCGCCCTGACCTTCGAATAGTAAAGTCCTGTTTAAGTTACTCTTGTAGTCTGTGTATTACTTCGCTATACAACCCACAGACTTTACACTTATCAAAACCCCTCTGGATTGGTTGGGACACACAACACCCCCTCACACAGTACCGGTGGTCTTAAGGATGCGTGGGCTTGAACAATGCTCACCCCGATTGTCCGTTTTCTTGCTCACTGCTTCCCTGTGTAGAACGTGTCTCCTGGTTCTGAATCGCCAATGCAGTATCCAATTCCCAGTTTCGAGGTTCGTTCCTACAGTCAAAGAGCAAGGCAATGCTCTTGTTGCTCATGGTGGTTTAGAGCAAGCGAGAGAGAGCGAGAGAGAGAGAGAGAGAGAGAATGGTCAAAGCTGCCTTTGCTTTATACCCTAAAAGTTCATTCCGGTCTGTGTATTGCAGTGATGTCTTTTAAATCACCCTTCTTTGTCTGGTTCCCACCTTTTTGAGTCTGGGCCTTCCCCCAACTCTTGTATGCCAATCAACACCCAGTAATCCAAACCACAGGACATGTACAGGGCTGAGGGATGGAAGACAATTCCTTCTCTTGTCTCCCCCTCCCTGTGGTACATATTTGATGTGATTTAGTCTTACTGCTGATGTGTTTTGCCCAAGGTTAAAGTGTTTTTCTTTGAGGCCAGGAAGTCCATTGTTCCAGCGAAACTGGCATCGTGGTCGTATCCAATTGAAGTGTGATGAAATATATTCCATTCATCACTGCCTGTTTTCTGTGTCTTGTAACTGCCTGCTTTCTGTGTCTTTTCCCTTCCCCCAGTCCTCATGTATTATGTATTGGAATGTGCTGGAACTGGTTGTGTGCAGGGCTCCGCCCATACCTGGCTCCTTGGTAATCTAAGTTCAGTCAGGCAGCAGCCTCCTGAAGGAAGACATCTCTCTATTTTACGTGTTATGTTCTGAGTTAATAAAAGCCTTACTTTTGTTCTGCTAACTTCGAGTCTCGGAATAATTGAGGCACATCAATTTTATTAACTCAATTTTCAACACTATGGATCAACTCCTGAAACCCGAACGTTTGGATTTGGATCAACATGCTCCGGACGCATCAGCACGCTTCGGACACTGGTTTGACTGTATGGAATTCTTCCTGGACAATTCCGCAGCCGTCAAAGACGCTACGGACACTGCGAAGATGAGACTCGGAATGCTACGGAATTGGGTAAGCCACCGGGTTTACCCCCTCATCCAAGACGCCGATACGTACCTGGCCGCCTGCAACACCTTAAAGGCGCATTACCAGCAGCCTACGAATGAGGTGTATGCTAGGCATCTACTCGCTACTCGCGCACAGCGACCTGGGGAATCGGTGGAGGAGTTCCTAAGCATCCTAAAAAAGCTTGGCAAGGACTGTAAGTGCCGAGATGTAAAAGCCGCAGTGTACACCGACGAGTTTGTTCGTGATGCCTTTATCACAGGCCTCAGCTCCACTCACATCCGGCAAAGACTGCTGGAAAAAACGGAGTTGGTCCTGAAACAGGCTGCGGACACCGCGCGGTCCCTGGAGATGGCCCAGAGAAACTCGGGCGCCTACTCTTCAGCCCACGCCGCCACGTGTGCGCCGAGGGCGCCGCCATCTTGGAAGGCATCTTCCCCGCCCGGCAGCCCGACACCGTCGGGGCCCCGCTCTCCCCCCAGAAGCCCTACGACAGCCGCGACGCGTCAAGGACCCAACTGCTACTTCTGCGGGCAGCCAAAGCACACCAGAAACCTGTGCCCGGCGAAAGGCACCACCTGCTTTAAGTGCGGTAAGAAGGGGCACTTCGGGAAGGTGTGCAGAGGGAACCCCGCCGGAAAACCAACCGCCGGAAAACCCGCCACCGCCGCGTGTGCGCCGTGGGAGCGGCCATCTTGGACACCATCTTGCCCGACCTCGTGGGGTCCGCCATCTTATGAGCAGACAGCGTGGACGCCATCTTGTCTCGATCAGGGCCCTACAGTGGCATCGGTCACAGTGGACCAGACCAGGCCGCATCCGCTATCCAAATCAATGGTGGACATCGAGGTAAACGGGTGCCGGGTTAAATGCTTAATTGACAGTGGAAGCACGGAGAGTTTTATCCACCCTGAACTGGCACAACAACTCTCCCTAAAGGTGGTCCCTGCTCAGGGTACCATCTCTATGGCCGATAAAACCCAGACATCGACCATTCTGGGTTACTGCACGGTACAATTGTGCGTTAACGGAACTGTGTATGATAATTTTAAAGTATTAATCATGAAGAATCTATGTGCGAGTGTGATCTTGGGTTTGGATTTCCAGTGCAACCACCAAAGCATCACGCTCAAGTACGGTGGGTCCCAGCCGCCCCTCACAGTGTGCGGTCTGGCTACCCTGAAGGTAAAGGCGCCTTCGCTATTCGCGAACCTTACCCCTAACTGCCGGCCAATAGCGACCAAAAGCAGGAGGTACAGCTGGGAGGACAGGCGGTTGATCGCGACCGAGGTAGACAGGCTCCTGAAAGAGCGCATTATTGAACACAGCAACAGCCCGTGGCGCGCCCAAGTGGTGGTGGTAAGGGGTAGCGAGAAGAAACGGATGGTGATCGACTATAGTCAAACGATCAACAGGTACACCCTACTAGACACCTACCCGCTACCCCGCATATCAGAAATGGTGAACCAAATCGCCCAATACCGGGTGTTCTCCACCATCGACCTCAAGTCAGCGTACCACCAGCTCCCTATCAGACCAGAGGACCGCCCGTACACCGCCTTCGAGGCGAACGGACGCCTCTACCAATTCCTCAGAGTCCCCTTTGGGGTGACGAACGGGGTCTCGGTCTTTCAGAGGGAGATGGATCGCATGGTCGATGACCACCACTTGCAGGCAACCTTCCCCTACCTCGACAACGTCACCATCTGCGGTCACAACCAGCAGGATCACGACTCGAACCTCGAGAGGTTCCTGAAAACCGCACAAAAACTCAACCTCACCTATAACGAGGACAAGTGCGTTTTCAACACCACGCGCCTCTGCATACTGGGCAGCGTGGTGGAGAATGGGGAAATCGGACCAGACCCTGACCGATTGCGCCCCCTACGGGAGCTGCCCCTGCCCAACACTCCCAAAGCCCTGAAAAGGTGCCTGGGGTTATTTTCTTACTATTCCCAATGGGTCCCCAACTACTCCGACAAAGCCCGCCCCCTCTTGAAAGCATCCTCTTTTCCGCTCTCTGCTGAGGCCCACGCCGCCTTCAAAAGCATTAAGCAGGATATTGAGCGGGCCACGCTACAGGCAGTGGACGAGAACACTCCATTTCAAGTGGAAAGTGATGCGTCCGACTTCGCCTTGGCGGCCACCCTCAACCAGGCGGGGCGGCCCGTAGCTTTCTTCTCGAGGACCCTCCAAGGCCCCGAGATCAGACACTCCTCCGTGGAAAAGGAGGCCCAAGCCATCGTGGAGGCAGTGCGCCACTGGCGCCACTACCTAGCCGGCAAACGCTTCACCCTACTTACCGACCAGCGGTCGGTAGTGTTTATGTTCAACAATAAACAGAGGGGGAAGATTAAAAATGATAAGATTCTTAGGTGGCGGATCGAGCTCTCCACCTTCGAGTACGACATCATTTACCGGCCAGGGGCCCTTAACGAATCCCCTGACGCCCTCTCACGAGGGATGTGTGCCAGCGCCACCGAGGATCGGCTACAGACCCTCCACAACGACCTCTGCCACCCAGGGGTCACGCGGCTGTTCCACTTCATAAAGTCCCGTAACTTACCCTACTCGATTGAGGAAGTTCGGTCTCTGACCAGGAACTGCCGCACTTGCGCTGAGTGCAAGCCTCGGTTCTACCGCCCAGATAGAGCCCACTTAATCAAAGCTACACGGCCCTTCGAGCGGCTCAGCTTAGATTTCAAGGGCCCCCTCCCATCCGTCGACCGCAATGTTTACTTCCTGAACATTGTGGACAAATACTCCCGTTTCCCATTCGCCTTCCCCTGCCCAGACATGACCAGCGCCACGGTCATTAAATGCCTCAACAGCCTGTTCTGCCTGTTCGGTATGCCGAGCTATATCCACACGGATAGGGGGGCGTCCTTCATGAGTGAAGAGCTACGCCAGTACATGCTGTCCAAGGGGATCGCCACGAGCCGTACCACCAGCTACAACCCCCGGGGTAACGGCCAGGTGGAGCGAGAGAACGGGACAGTGTGGAAAGCAGTCACTCTAGCTCTAAGGACCAAGGGCCTCCCTATCTCCCGCTGGCAGGAAGTCCTCTCGGATGTGCTCCATTCGATACGGTCGCTATTGTGTACGGCCACTAATGCCACGCCTCATGAACGAATGTTTGTCTTTCCTCGGAAATCCACCTCAGGCGTATCCATGCCGTCATGGCTCTCCACCCCAGGTCCGGTACTCGTGCGAAGGCATGTGAGGGGCCACAAGACGGACCCTCTCGTGGAGCCAGTACACCTACTCCACGCCAACCCCCAATACGCATATGTCCGGCACGCCGACGGAAGGGAGGACACCGTGTCCATAAAAGACGTCGCCCCAGCCGGCATCGACAACAACCACGGCAATAGCAGCGACGACGATCACAGCAACCCTTACCCACCCAATATTCTTTCATCACCCCCGGAAGAACATCGACCAACGGCACCCCCACCAACTACCCCTTCAACAATCCCGGCGGCACCCCCGGCAGAGACCCAGGAGGCTACCGGGGACACCCAGCCGACACCCGCGGCACCACAACAGCCACGTCGGTCGCAGAGGACTATCAAACCCCCGAACAGACTAAATCTATAGAAGGGGTGAATGTGATGAAATATATTCCATTCATCACTGCCTGTTTTCTGTGTCTTGTAACTGCCTGCTTTCTGTGTCTTTTCCCTTCCCCCAGTCCTCATGTATTATGTATTGGAATGTGCTGGAACTGGTTGTGTGCAGGGCTCCGCCCATACCTGGCTCCTTGGTAATCTAAGTTCAGTCAGGCAGCAGCCTCCTGAAGGAAGACATCTCTCTATTTTACGTGTTATGTTCTGAGTTAATAAAAGCCTTACTTTTGTTCTGCTAACTTCGAGTCTCGGAATAATTGAGGCACATCATGAAGATCCATCGAAACCCATTAAACCACAAAGTCTCATTGTCCAAAGTTAAATCACCTATTTGTAGGATTCACAAAATTGAACTTTATATTATAAAGGGTCAAATGGCAGAAGAGGCCATGATTTTAAAGACTGTTTGAAAAGAAGCCTAGGAAAAGGGGCATTCAAAATGGCCGCCAGACCCCGTGGCCAACTTATTGGGACACTTTAAAATGGTTCCTGCAGTCCTCAGACAGCTTTGTGGATTCAGCCCACAGTAAGTTCTGGAAGCCGTTTCTGAGAGAACGAAACCAGACACCCACATATACATATAGATTGGATGCAGATCCAGTCAAGATCGGCCTGTAGATAAAGGCCATCTAAATGTTTAACCAGACAAAAGGGAACAGTTTCATATTCATGAGAAGAGCATCAAGGGCCTGTTAAGGACATCACCAGGACATTAAAAACAAAGAAGGTCATTCCAGACCAGAGATGGCCCGTTACCGGCCATCCAAGAACAGTTTAAAATATAATAACTACACCATTGTGCTCCCAGCCCGCCAAAATTAAAACAAAAGACTAACCTGATTTGGCGCGAGATAGGGACTTCTGATGAGAAGTATATCTGGGAACCCAGAGGTAGAAAGAAGCCATCGAGGGAAGGCATCATGGAAAACGGGAGGAAGCCATAAACGGAGCGGCCATCATCGGAGAGGAAGAAGAAGAAGACGGTTCGAGCCGGCGTCCCGCCCCAGGGTAAAACATCGGGAGATCATCAACCAACCCCGGGCCGTTGACGAAACGAGAGGCCATCGACCCACTCCAGCTCGGGAGAAGGGACAATTAAAACCGACAGAAGAAACGATGGGGGCCAGCCCGAGGCTCCTCTGACCGGGGTCGAGCAAACAATCCCCGACCCCGCCGACATCCAGACCAGCTGGTGTTCAGCCGTCCCCGACCTCCACCTCAGGAGAGAGGTGTGGCGCAGTTCGCTGGGGCTCCAACAACCACGTGGAGATGGGAAGCCTGAAAGGATCAAACGCAGACCTGTTTCAAAACCTTACACTTCCTAGTTGGATTGGTGAGCATAATTCTGGCCCTTCATAATCAGATCTAGATAGGTTTAAGGGGGTGGACATTTAAGGGTATAATTAACATGAGTTGTTGTCCCTCGATGTTCCGTGTGTTTTCCCCATTTCATGATGATCTTTGTAGAGTAAAAGATGCCTGTATTTGCCTTAGTTAGTACTGTGTCGTTATGATTTGTTTGTGTTTTCCCCTCCCATGTACCTTCTTATTTGCTTGCATCTTGATTTGTTTTACATTATGCAATAAAATTCCATTTCGTTTCATCAAACTTGGTCTATAAGAGTTTTCTCTACATTGTAGTTCCTGCCCCAAAGTCCAGAGTACAGAATCTAAGGGGCGAGTGGGTCGAACCACTCACGGTTTTACTGTGCAAGAGAGAGAGGCCTCTAGAGAGAGAAACCTCTGCGATCTAAAACCCCTTACATATTCAGAATTAAATCACCTATCGAGACGCTCATTGTCCAAAGCAAATGTCTTTTCCATAGTTAAATTGAAACTCACAGGTGTGTCTGTGCTTCCAGGTCCAACTGCGCCACGCCCCTCCCACTGGGCCAAACAGACTGCTGGTCAAACAGCAGTAACAATCATACAAATCCTTGAGGCCTACTCCAATGCTTACAGACTCAACAAAGTTAATGCCATTGAATGTCAAGGGGAGCTGGTCAGCCTCTCTCTTGTTGGAGATGGTCATTGCTTGGCACTTGTGAATGTTACTTGACACTTATCAGCCCAGGCCTGGATATTGTCCAGGTATAGCTGTATGTGGGTATGGACTGCTTCATTATCTGAGAAATTGCAAAAAGAACTAAACACCGTGCAACCATCAACGATCAGCCCCAAATCTGTCCTTATGATGGAGGGAACAACATTGATGAAGCAGCTGATGATAGTTGGGCCTATGACACTGTCCTGAGGGATTTAATTGGATGGATTCAAACAAGAAGTTGCCAGAGGACACCCCCATTGTCTCAGAATGATACGTTTGGATAAGGATACACAATTCTAATAACTACTTTGTCTGGTATCCCAATTACTAGTCCCAATCAACTTGTGTGTTTTTGGTAGGTAATCCCTCGTGAACTAAAATCAGCTTCATAGCAATGCCATAACATAAGCTGAGCCTCCAATCCCTTCCAGCCCAGATATGTAAAAACCTCAAAACATGAGAGCCACAAACAACATAAAATAGCACTTTACAAACAAACTTGAGGTAAATATGATTGTCATGCTCCTAGACAGTCCTAATTACAGGCGTACCTTCCTTCTTTATGAACTAAAATATCTGCTTGTCTTTGAAGGTGCCTTAGATCATCTCCCCTAAATTCTCTCTGTCTTCCTGCTCAGTATTCACTGCTTCACTGTAAAGCACCTGGAGATGGTTTCTTACCTGAAAGGCACTACACTAATGGTTGCTGCTACTGATGCTGCTCTCCCACCTGTGATTCTTCTGCACTGGGGCAAGTAGTCAACTTCTTCATGATGGGGATGAGCAAATGATCATTAGCCCAAGAAGGATAGTTTTTACTTGTCTTTCCCAAAAAGAGCCACCTCTTTTTTTATATCCCTCTATTATTAAATATAGCTTTGTGGCGGAGCCACTAAGGGACTCCAATCAAATGTATATAATTCCCTTTAACAACATGTTAGCTACAGCCTGAGTCTGTATCTTTGTATTAACTGTTTGCATGTACAGAGCGCGGGCAAACGCGATGACGTCACGCCGTTCATCACGTGATCCCCCACCGGCAGGAAAAACGTGATGATATCATGACGCCAGCCACGGGACCGCCCAAGCAGTCCTCGTGGAGCCTCCGAACTGACTGGACCTGTATTCATAGTTCTCTTGCAACTGTTTGTTAAACTCAATTAGTTTTACATTAAACATCGTTTGTTTGATCGCCTGAGTCGACCTCAGTCTCTTGATAGGAACTAGATATTCCTACATTGGTGACCCCGACTTTTGTGAACGGTTTTCGCAGAAGGAACAAAGCATGGAATCAAACGCCGTTGTATTGAAGCTGCCGCAATTCTGGGAGCAACAAGCAACCGCATGGTTCATCCACATCAAAACCCAGTTTGCATTACGGAACATCGTTGCGGATCAGACCCGATATTTTTACGTGGTCTCCGCACTCGACAGCTCCATCACGTCACGGATCGTCAGCCTACTTGTGAACCCCCCGGACGACCGCAAGTATGAAACTATCAAGGCGCGGTTGTTACAGGTCTACGGGCTCACGAATTCGGAGCGCGCCCACCAACTGCTCACTATGCCCGGCCTCGGGGACTCCAAGCCATCTGAGCTCATGAGCCAAATGCTCACGCTCCTTGGCTCCGAACCGGAATGCTTCCTCTTTAGGGAGCTCTTCCTCAGTCAGTTACTGGAGCAAGTACAAGTTGCCCTGGCCAGGTCCGAAGTCACAGACTGCGCAGCGCTTGCTGCCGAAGCGGACAAGATTTTCGCAGTGACGCAGCAGTACTGCGCTGCCACGAGGTGCCCATCCCCCACAGACTCCACCCCAGCCCCTCAACCTTCAGGGCTGTGCTCCTACCATGCACGGTTTGGCGCGAAAGCCAGTGCTCCCGCCCTCCCTGCAGCTTCTCTCCCAAAAACAAAAAAACAACTGCAACCCCGACAAAAGAAGAACGGGTCTGACGGGTGCCCCGCAGCTGCGATGGCAATCGGAAATTCTGGCAAGCTGTTGTTCATCACCGATTCCATCTCTGGTCGGTGATTCCTATGCGACACCGGTGCACAGTGCAGCATTATACCCGCGTCCGCTATTGATGCGCGGTGGATGCGCGGGCTTTGCCAGTCCTCTTTGCCATGAGGTAGAATAAAAGCAGTTGTGTTTTACTAGCTCTGGTCTCGACTCCCACGTTTGCCGCGGTATCTCAACACTGGTGATTCAAGCTGGGAGGCACGGCCTCTCACTCGAAGCGGCTAAAGGTGGAGCTATCTGGACCATCGGCAAATGGCGGGTCCAGGTGTGCTTCGGCGGCCAGTGATTTGTTTGGGAATTTGTTACGGCCAGGGTTTCACAAACCATCCTCGGCGCAGATTTCCTGTGTGCCAACGGCCTCCTGGTCGATGTGCGGAACCAGCGGCTGATCAACGCGGCCACATTTCACTCCATTCCTTGCCACCGTGGTGCCACCATCGCCCTCACCACCGACGCATCAGACTACGCCAGCGGCGCAGTGCAGGAACAGTGGGTAAATGGAACGTGGCAACCACTGGCGTTCTTCAGCCGTCAGCTATGGCTAAACGAGCGGAAGTACAGTACCTTCGACCGGGAGTTGCTGGCTCTTTTTCTGGCCATCCGCCATTTCCGGTTCTTGCTGGAAGGCCGTCCTTTCACTGCTTTTGTAGACCATAAGCCACTAACGTTCGCTATGGCCAAGACTGCCAAACCGTGGTCAGCCCGACAACAACATCAGTTGACGTTTATCTCTGAATTCACTACTGATATTCAGCACGTGGCCGGTAAAGACAACCTGGTGGCGGATTGCCTCTCCCGAGCGACCGTTCAGGCAGTCCAGCTCGGCATCGACTATGCCCTCATGGCTGCGGATCAAGCCTCGGATCCAGAGGTGCAAGCTTACCGAACCAGCCCCTCTAGCCTCCAAGCGGCCGACGTCAAATTCCACGCCGCAGGCACCACGCTACTTTGAGATGTCTCCGTAGGAGATCCTCGCCCTATCGTGCTGGTCGCCTGGCGCCGAAAAGTGTTTGACGCCATACACGGGTTGTCACACCCTGGCATGAAGGCCTCGCAAAGGCTGATGTCGTCCATGTTCGTTTAGCGGGGCTTGCATAGGGATGTCCGCGACTGGGCCAACACCTGCGTGGTCTGCCAAAAGGCCAAGGTGCAGCGTCACATCAAAGCTCCATTGGGCACCTTCGCTGTTCCGGAGCAACGGTTCGATCACGTGAATGTGGACCTGGTGGGGAATGTGGACCTGGTAGGGCCACTTCCACCTTCTCATGTGTTTACACATATCCTAACGATGGTAGACCACACCACTAGATGGCCAGAGGCAGTTCCCTTGTCATCCACCACTTCGGCAGACGTAGCCAGGGCATTCATCTCCTCTTGGGTCGCCCGTTTCGGGGTACTGGCGGACATCTCTTCTGATCGTGGACCACAATTTTCCTCTGAGCTCTGGAACACAGTGGCTCAGGGGCTCGGCATCAAGCTACATCGCACCACAGCCTACCATCCGCAGGCGAACGGCCTCTGCGAACGGTTTCACAGGTCGCTCAAAGCCGCACTGAGGGCCAGCCTCCAAGGCGCTGGATGGGTGGACAGGCTACCATGGGTCCTGTTGGGTCTTCGCACGGCACCCAAGGAAGATCTTTGCTCGTCCTCGGCAGAGCTCGTCTATGGCCAGCCGCTACGCGTACCAGGGGATTTCCTTCCGACTCCAACAGAGCCATGGTCCGCACCCAATCAACTCATCAGCCACCAGGAGGCAGCCAGGTGTTTTGCACCAGTGCCAACATTGCATCATGGCTTTCAGAGCTCCCACGTCCCAGCAGAGATGAAGAATGCCGAATATGTGTTCATCCGCCACGACGCTCATCAGGATCCGCTCAAGGCCCCATACACTGGTCCTTTCCACGTGCTAGCGCCGGGAAACAAAACTTTCTCGGTGGATATCAGAGGTAAACCGGACCACATTTCGGTTGACCGGTTGAAGCCGGCACACTTGGACCTTAACCGTCGCGTCAAGACCGCACAGCCGCCAAAACACGGCCAACCGCCCACAGTCATCATGCCAGATCAAGCGCAACCGCCCTCCAGCCCGCCCGCCGTTTAGCAGCTTCCACTCCAAGTGTACAGAAGTCGCCCTGACAGGCTTGTCAGGCCTCCTCGCTGTTTCACTTTTTCTGTTAAAGACAATTCTGGGGGGGCGCATGTGGCGGAGCCACTAAGGGACTCCGATCAAATGTATATAATTCCCTTTAACAACATGTTAGCTACAGCCTGAGTCTGTATCTTTGTATATACTATTTGCATGTACAGAGCGCAGTCCCTTTAAGAGCATGGGCAAACGCGAAGACATCACGCCGTTCATCACGTGATCCCCCACCGGCGGGAAAAATGTGATGATGTCATGATGCCAGCCACGGGACCGCCCAAGCAGTCCTCGTGGAGCCTCCGAACTGACTGCACCTGTATTCGTAGTTCTCTTGCAACTGTTTGTTAAACTCAATGGCCTAGAAATTCAGTGGGCTGCGCCACCAGTTAGCGCCCAAAGAGGGCACTCAGTGGCTTTAGCTCCACTGGCCACACCTCCCGCGATATTTAGCGGGGCACTAATGGCGGCGTTAGCCTGTAGCGCTGCGCCGCCACCGATGACATCATCGGTGTGCGCAGCGTCCCGCTCCCGCCCCGATCACCATATTTGGTCGCGCCCGCCTCTTTAACGCTGGTCGCAAATCGCGACCGGTTCACAGGGCTTACCTGTGGCGGTAGTGGCGCAAATTAAGGTGGAGCTGCGGGGCGGCCGCCTGCCAGCGCCTCCGTCCCCGGCCTCCTAAACCCCGCCTCCCCGGGGCATTGCCGGCTGTTTCCCAAGAGCCCGGCACTTCTCCTTGGTGCCGGGCTCATATGCCGGCACTCGTGAGCGGGGCTCGCGCTGTTGCAGGCACCTCCCCCTTAACAGTGGGAGGAAGGCCTGCAGTACCGCAGCGTGCCATGCTGCAGCGTGTGGCGCTCCGGCACGTTGCGCTGCGATAATCAGTTTCAGCGCCCCAAGCGGGACGCGGGGAGCCTCGAGTAGCGGCCCGCTTCCGTTTGGGGTGCTGAAACTGAATATCGGGATGGCGCTAGTGGCTCCGCTTGCAGCGGTAATTCCGGCGCCCAGGCGAGCTTGGCGCCCCAAACGGGGCCCAACTGAATTCCTAGGCCAATTAGTTTTACATTAAACATCCTTTGTTTGATCGCCTGAGTCGACCTCAGTCTCTTGATAGGAACTAGACATTCCTACATCTTATTACATTTTGAAAGTTTCTTTATCTGTTCCTGACTTTTAAATGCCCATCTTGCTTCATTAGTGTTGTGTCGGTACCTTTCTACCTAGACACAATTTAGGACTCAGAACTCAGAGATTCAAACATGAAGGCCTAGAAATTCAGTGGGCTGCGCCACCAGTTAGCGCCCAAAGAGGGCACTCAGTGGCTTTAGCGCCACTGGCCACACCTCCCGCGATATTTAGCGGGGCGCTAATGGTGGCATTAGCCTGTAGCGCTGCTCCGCCACCGATGACATCATCGGTGTGCACAGCGCCCCGCTCCCACCCCGATCACCATATTTGGTCGCGCCCGCCTCTTTAACGCCGGTCGCAAATCGCGACCGGTTCACAGGGCCTACCTGTGGCGGTAGTGGCGCAAGTTAAGGTGGAGGTGCGGGGCGGCCACTTTTTCGGCGGCCGCCTGCCAGCACCTCTGTCCCCGGCCTCCTAAACCCCACCCCCCCGCGGCATTGCCGGCTGTTTCCCGAGAGCCCGGCACTTCTCCTTGGTGCCGGGCTCATGTGCCGGCACTCGCGAGCGGGGTTCACGCTGTTGCAGGCACCTCCCCCTTAACAGGGGGAGGAAGGCCTGCAGTACCGCAGCGTGCCGTGCCGCAGCGTGTGGCGCTGTGGCCCTTAGCACGGCGATATTCAGGGTGAACGCCCCAAGCAAGGCGCGGGGAGCCTCGAGTAGCGGCCCGCTTCCGTTTGGGGCACAGAAACTGAATATCGGGATGGCGCAAGTGGCTCCGCTCGCAGCGGTAATTCCGGCGCCCAGGCGAGCTTGGCGCCCCAAACGGCGCCCAAATGAATTTCTAGGCCGAAGTGCTTTATTGGAAGGAAAGGAAGTTCTGGCAAGTTCCGAACAAAGAGAGCTAAACTTAACAGAGAACACCCAACCATTTATCTCCTGTGACAGCGCCACCACAGGTGGGAGGAGAACACACAATAGAACACACAATACATAACATTTCCTCCCCTCTTAAATGGAAGGTCCACATTATTCCTCAACAGGTAAGTTACTTTC
The DNA here is from genome assembly GCF_052327205.1 of Somniosus microcephalus. Taxonomy (NCBI): domain Eukaryota; kingdom Metazoa; phylum Chordata; class Chondrichthyes; order Squaliformes; family Somniosidae; genus Somniosus; species Somniosus microcephalus. The sequence continues at coordinate 375,487,152 of NC_140987.1, forward strand.
AATGCACTCAACGAACCTAGGGTAGAGGTAGACTGCCTTAAACCCTGACTTTACCCTGGGGTTTATTCTGCCCCAGTCTTGTGGGTAAGTCACTAAGCCTACAGATCCAAGCGTCTTGGAGGCCGTCGCTCTCTGACAGGATACCGGCGGTCATCGCTGGCTTCCACAGCAGTAGGCATTGACACAGGCCTGGATGGAGAAGGTGCCTGTGTCAGTTGAAAGTCAGGAGTTTGCACAGGTGCAACAGTCTCTTTGACTCCCTGTGTTGGAGAAGAGCACTGTGGCAAAGGATGCTGGTTTGCGGTATCATCCGGAAACAGTTCAGGCCAACCAGCCGTTGAAGCCTCTGTGGCTGTCTCTGCTCCTAGCAACAGTTGATCTGTGTGTCTTCTCCAGACGACGTCCTCAGCAGTCTCAACCGTGTAAGGCACAGGGCCTGTCTGCGCGATCACTGTAGCAGGAACCCATTTTGGTCCAGTGTTGTAGTTTCGAGCTAGGACGTGCTCTCCAGGGTGAAACCGTCTCTCCTTGGCTCTTTTCCCTCTCTTTCCAACTTGAGCTTGTTGTTGACAATGGACAACCTGTTCTGCCCTTGGAGGTTTGAGTAAGTCAAAACTTGTCCGCAACTGCCTCTTCATCATGAGCGAAGCGGGGGAAGTTTTGGTTGTGGCATGCGGCTCGTTCCTGTAGGACAACAGGAAGCTGTTCAGACGTTGGTGGATTGAGCCCTGACCTTGCGATGCCTTCAAGGCGTGCTTCAAAGTTTGCACAAACCTTTCTGCCTGGCCGTTAGTAGAGGGATGATAGGGCGCAGACCTGATGTGTTGGACACCATTCACATGCAGGAAGGTTGCAAACTCCTGTGATACAAATTGTGGACCGTTGTCACTTACGAGTTGTTCCGGTAAGCCATAACGGCTGAACATCTCACCAAGTTTCTCAATTGTTTTCTCTGCCGTGGTAGACCTCATCACAGCGACCTCTGGCCACTTGCTACGAGCATCCACAACCACCATAAACATCTTCTCTTCGAAAGAACCGGCAAAGTCCACATGTACTCGCTGCCACACTACTGCAGGCCAATCCCAGGGGTGTAGGGTTGCCAGCTGTGGAACATTCCGGACCCTTTGACATGGGGTACATGTTTTGGCTTTCTCCTCAATATTCCCATCGAGACCTGGCCACCAGAAGTAGCTTCTTGCCATTTCCTTCATCCGAACCATCCCACTGTGGCCTGTATGAAGTTGTTGCAGTATAGGTTCCCTCAGAGGTGGCAGAATGATGACACGGCGTCCCCAAAGAAGACAACCTGCCTGGATGGAGAGCTCATTTCTTTTTGAAACGTAAGGTTTCAAACTCGGAGAATCTCCTATAGCTCTCCCTCGAATGACATCGTCCATTACCTTAGACAGGACTGGATCGTTGCGGGTGTGCCTTCGCACCTGAACTGCAGTGACAGGTGCTCCCTCCACTTGTCTAAAGTAAAAGATGTCTACCTGATGAGGCTCTGGGGGAGTAACAGGCAAGGGTAGCCTCGAGAGACCGTCTGCGTTGCCGTGCATGTCTGATTTGCGATATTTGATGTCGTATGTGTGTCCTGACAACAGTAAAGCCCACCTTTGCATCCTGTTTGCAGCGAGAGACGGAATTCCGGTGTGGGGCCCGAAGATTGAAGTCAATGGACGGTGGTCCGTCACGAGTGTGAACCTTCTCCCAAACAGGTACTGATGAAATTTTCGAATTCCAAAAACGATTCCCAAGGCCTCGCGCTCGATCTGCGCATAGTTACTTTCGGCCTTGTTCAAGGTGCGTGATACGAAGGCGATAGGTTTCTCTTCACCCGAAGGCATGATGTGGAATATGACTGCTCTCACACCATATGGTGATGCATCACATGCTAGCTGCACGGGTAGCTTTGGGTCGAAGTGTGTCAGGACCTCCGATTTCAGCAATGCTTTCTTTGCTTGGGCGAAAGCTTCGTTGCACAGTTCAGTCCATTTCCATATTTTGCCTTGACATAGCAACTGATGTAACGGCTTCAGCAATGTTGCTAAGTCTGGAATAAACTTCCCATAGTAGTTAAGTAGCCCCAGAAATGAACGTAACTGGCTCACATTCTGGGGTGCTGGGGCCTCCACGATCGCCTTGACCTTTGACGGCGCCTTATGCAGGCCAGTAGCGTCAATCACATGCCCCAGATACTCAACTGAAGACTGAAAGAATTCACATTTGCCTTTATGAACTCTGAGTCCGTACTCTTTCAGTCATTGTAGTGTCGCATCCAAGTTCAGAAGATGATCCTCCTCATTTGTCCCAGTGACAAGGATGTCATCCAGGTAGCACTGGACTCCTGGCAGTCCACTCAAAATCTGATCCATTGCCCTTTGGAATAGAGCAGGGGCCGACGTAATTCCAAACGGAAGGCGGCAGTACCTGTATAGCCCCTTGTGTGTCACAATTGTCAGCAGCTCCTTTGATTTGTCATCGACATGCATTTGTAGTTAAGCCTGGCATAAGTCCATTTTGCTGAACTTTTGCCCTCCGGCCAGGCCCGTAAAAAGATCATCAATGAGGGGAAGAGGGTACTGTTCCGCAGACAGCACCGGGTTAATAGTCACTTTAAAATCCCCGCAGATTCGAACAGATCCATCCTTTTTCAGGACAGGAACAATGGGTGTGGCCCATTTGCTCATGCTCACAGGCTCCAGGACCCCATTCTCGACTAAGGCCTCCAAGTTAGCCTCAACTTTTGGCCTAATTGCATAGGGTACAGGTCGGGCTTTGTGAAACTTCGGCTTGCCGTCAGGTTTAATGTCCAGTCTCAAGTCTCACGCTGATCTTTTTCATGCTCCCAAGTTCCCCATTGAAGAGTTCTGCATGTTTGTTTAACACTGCAGTCAGACCTGACTCCCCTTTTGACATCATGCGGACTGCAGGCCAGTCCAGTATGATTTTCTCTAGCCACGCACATCCCAGTAGCGATGGGTAATTTCCCTTTACCACATATAGTGGCTGTTTTGCAGTCTGTCCGTTCAATTTAACTGTCACCTCAATGATGCCTCTCATGGCCACAGGTTCGCCGGTATACGACTTTAGCACAATGTTTGTTGGCTGAAGGGTAAGATGCTTTAGCATTTTGTTGTAGACAGTGTCTGAAACAAGGGACACAGCCACGCCTGTGTCCACCTCCATCCGCACTGATTGTCCCTCCACCAGTGGTGACACCCAGTAGCCATTTAAATCACCTGCAACCATCAGTATGCGCACCTCTTCCTCCTCAGAGGTGTCGCTCCCCTCTGTTTTGCTTGTTCCATCATACTGCACTGAATGAACACTCTTTTTCCTCTCTTGTCCAAATACAGACATTTTGCTTCTATACATCCCAGCTGTGTCTGTTCTTTTTTTACCTCTACAGGCGCGTTCAATGTGACCCTTTTTGCCACAATTTCAGCATTCCAGCTCCGTACACCAGCAGTCATTAGCATGATGGCCCATTTTCCCACAACGGCAACATGTGCCGTTCCGCGCACCTTCAGGCTCAGACGACACCTTGTGAACTCTCCCTGTTGAACTCAACTGGTGAGCCTCCTTTTCCGCCATCTCCATGGAGACACTAACTTCAATGGCCTTTTCAAGAGTAAGGTTGTCCTTAGTAAGAAGGCACTTCTGTGTGGCTGCATTTTGCAGACCACACACAAGCCTGTCTCTAATGGTGTCATTCAGCACCTCCTTGAACTGGCAGTGTTCCGACAACCTTTTTAAAGCAGCAATAAACATCGTCACTGATTCCCCCTCCTCTTGATTCTGTTTATGAAATCTAAATCTCTCAGCAATAACCAGAGGTTTTGGTGAAAAATGTGCTCCAAGTATTTCCACTAGTTACTTATATGTTTTAGTTCCTGGCTTATCTGGTTGCACGAGGCTGCGAAGTAAATTGAATGTCTTCGGCCCGATTACACTCAAAAAGGTAGGCACGACCTTTACATTTGCCACCGCATTCGCCAATACAAAATAGTCAAAACGTTCTGTATAAGCGCTCCATTGCTCCACATTTTCATCAAAATCACCGATGTTTCCTAATATAGTAGCCATCTCACCTTTCAAATTAAATTTTCTGTTTACTCACTGCACCCGTAACGTACGCAGATTCATCCGCTCCTCGTTGCCACTTGTTGCGTTGGTACCTTTCTACCTAGACACAATTTAGGACTCAGAACTCAGAGATTCAAACATGAAGTGCTTTATTGGAAGGAAAGGAAGTTCTGGCAAGTTCCGAACAAAGAGAGCTAAACTTAACAGAGAGCACCCAACCATTTATCACCTGTGACAGCGCCACCACAGGTGGGAGGAGAACACACAATAGAACACACAATACATAACAATTAGCATGTAGTGGACTTGTATATCAATGAGTTTTATGAAGTACTGCAGACACTCAAAATATTTTGTGAAGTTACATATTTGTGAAAATATTATATAAGCATTTGAAAGTTGCAAAACCTTTTGTGTTAGCAAAACATTTATTTTGGTAGTACAGTTAATGCTTCCATTTAGCTTTAACAGCTTTTAGATAGTTTAAAAATGCTGCCCTGCTGCATTGCCTTCACTGCGGATGCTGCAGTACTAGATATTGACTAACATGATACAGATGAATCCTCTATTGGTTTGAAAGTGCACTTTGTCGCCTATGTGCTAAAAAGATAAGTGAGCATTTGTGTTGCTACCATTATTCTCACTTAGGGCAGTGGTCAACACTTGGCACCATTGAACCAAGCAGAGACGTTGTTGCAATTTGCCCCTGAGCAATATGCAGAGCAGTGCAATTTTCACCAAGTGAGGGAAAACACACAAACAGTAACTTGTCTTGTTATCTCGTGCAGCTGATCATTTGCACTTTCGGTTTCTCACTGCGCTTTCATTAACACCAGCTATGCATACATTTGCAGATTTAACCTTCAAGCTGGTACTTTTCATTTGATGAAGCAGTCTGATAACAGAGATAGTTTGCATTTTTATGTTGGTCATTCACCAATGCAAATACATGTACCAGTTTGAGTAGAATCCATTTGTAGCACCTTGAGGTGGATTTGCATTCAGAATTTTATTTATGCTAAAAATGTTATAAATGATGAAGTATTGTGCATTAATGTTACTTTGCAACTATTGTATTTTAGATTCTCTGCAACAAATTGATGTGAAATAACTGATTGAATGTGAAATACCTCATACACAGAAAACATGATCACATAGAATATAATCCGGATTCTATTGCCGTAACATTTCAAATTTGAAATAAGCTGTCTGAATTTACAAACACAAACCTAATGTTTTAAGAGGTTTTGTTATTGTAGATCAAAATAACTAATAAGAAATGCTTTGAGCACCTGCAACACAGCCCCCCCCCCAACCGTAAGGACTGTCAGAAGTAGTTCAATTATATCAAAACTACTTTTTTTTATTTGTTTATGGAATGTGGGCGTCACTGGCAAGGCTAGCATTTATTGCCCATTTCTAATTGCCCTTGAGAAGGTGGTGGTGAACCGCCTTCTTGAACCACTGCAGTCCGTGTGGCAAAGGTACTCCCACAGTGCTGTTTGGTAGGGAGTTCCAGGATTTTGACCCAGCGACGATGAAGGATCGGCGATATACTTCTAAGTCAGGATGGTGTGTGACTTGGAGGGGAACTTGGAGGTGATGGTGTTCACATGCGCCTGCTGCCCTTGTCCTTCTAGGTGGAAGAGGTCGTGGGTTTGGGAGGTGCTACCGAAGAAGCCTGGGCGAGTGGCTGCAGTGCATCTTGTAGATGGTACACACTGCAGTTACAGTACACCGGTGGTGGAAAGAGTGAATGTTGTAAGGTGGTGGATGGGGTGCCAATCAAGTGGGCTGCTTTGTCCTGGATGGTGTCAAGTTTCATGAGTGTTGTTGGAGCTACACACATCCAGGCAAGTGGAGAGTATTCACGCTCCTTACTTGTGCCTTGTAGATGGTGGAAAGGCTTTGGGGAGTCAGGAGGTGAGACACTCGCTACAGAATACCTAGCCTCTGACCTGCTCTTGTTGCCACAGTATTTATGTTGCTGGTCCAGTTAAGTTTCTGGTCAATGGTGACCACCAGGATGTTGACAGTGGGGGATTTGGCGATGATAATGCCGTTGAATGTCAAGGGGAGGTGGTTAGGCTCTCGCTTGTTGGAGATAGACATTGCCTGGCACTTCTGTGGCGTGAATGTTACCTGCCACTTTTCAGTTCAAGCCTGAACATCGTCCAGGTCTTCTTGCATGCAGGCATGGACTACTTCATTATCTGAGGAGTTCTGAATGGCACTGAACACCATGCAGTCATCAGCGAACATCCCCATTTCTGACCTTATGTTGGAGGGAAGGTCATTGATGAAGCAGCTGAAGATGGTTGGGCCTAGGAAACTGCCCTGAGGAACTCCTGCAGCAATGTCCTGGGGCTGTGATGATTGACCTGCAACCACCACAACCATCTTCCTTTGTGCTAGGTATTACTACTGAAGAGAAACTTATATAAATAAATGTTCTGTCATGAATTGTGGTCTAGCCACATCGGAATCATCCACAAAGTAAAGAGTAATAGTTCTGAACAACACTGTACTTAGGAGTCAGGTATGGAACCTGCTAATTTACAGCTTGCGATTACATTTATTGAAAGATGAGGAAAGCCAATCTTAACTTGATTATCTGGAAAGAACCTGCAGTCCTCCCATAGTATCCTTAAACAACTCCAGAGTTTTTCCACCACTGCTACCCTGCTCAGAAGTCCATTCCATATGCTGGTCACATGTTGTGTGAAAAAATTCCTGACATTCTAGTTTGAATCTTGTGATTGTGTTTCTTAAAGAGGGAAAAAATAGCACCCTCAGAAAATAATACCTATTCATTAAGTAACATATGCTTTTCACAAGAAGTGTAGGGGGGTTGGCGTGTGTGCCCAGCCAGCTCTGCCCCTGACTGTCTCTGAGCGGTTCAAATCGCTCCACACCCCCTGGGTTCTAGACACCGGACTTAGGTACAGGCAGCGATACAGAAAATCGAGTAGACAAGTGGTTTGGTGCAAGAAAACTGTAATTTTATTAAAAGGCAGAATAAAACACAATACTGAGAATTACTGGAATAATTCCAGGCATATACAATTACCCTTATATGGGAATGGGGAACACACGGCACATCGAGGGAAACAAATACATTACAAATCCCCTTATCCTTATCCCACCCCCAATACCTAACTAGATTAAGCTACGAGTGGCCAGGAATTCATGCTCACCAATTCGAAACCTTGTTGATTTAACTGGATGTGGGTTTTGGGGTCCACTCTTGTCGTCCTTTGGGGTTCGTCGTCGTCACGTGGTCACAGGGCGCGGCGATGGAGTTGTTTGTGCGAAGCACCCTCCTTTTCCTCCGTCAACGTCTTCGTTGGGCACTTTCCGGTTTTACTGTTTCTCGTCGTCTCATCTCATCTCATCTCATCTCGTCTGCCCATTCGTGGCCCCGTATGTCCTGTGTGTCTTTGAATCGGGTCTCGTTCTCCTACCGCGATTGGCCCCCGGTGTGGTAATGGGCATCCTTGGTGTTGAGCGGTGCCGGGAGCGAGAAGAAAGCCCGCCACGAGGCCAGGGCATGAAAGTCGAGAAGCAAGCGGCCAGAGCAAGAGGGCCAGAGAGCTAAGAGAGCGATCACCACCGGTGGGCCTACAATTATACCCGGTTCTTCACCCCTTATCTGTGTGCCAAATCAGGTCAGTCCTTTGTCTAACTTTTGGCGGGCTCGTTTAAAATGATTACAGCCATTTACTTTAACGACTTCTGGGGTGGTTGTCTCCTTGTATAATGGCTTCGAAGTCCTGGCTGTTTGTTATTTGTGAAACTTAATCATCTTTCCTGGCTTGGCAGCTACCTGTGAGCTGTTACCGATTATTTATGCGAAGAGTTGATGGCCTTCAGATTAATCACATCCTGAAATGTGTAGAAATATTTCTGTGAGACTATTACTGCTTTGAGTATTTTGGTAAGATGTTCTGGGAGAGGGGGGATTTCGTAGCCGAAATGCGCTACATACTTTTGCAGGTTGGAGAAGTTCTCTTTTACAGTGAGGTGAACAGTGGAGGGTTCAGGAATGCGGACAATTCGTTCCTGGGCCACTTGAACTTCTGCCTCGGGTTTAAAGCAGAAATTGCTGTCACTTACCGGACACCATCTATGCTGTCCATGCTGGTAGTGCGGCGCACCTGTGGTGACACAATATGTCCCACCTCCTATATATGCTACCTGTGGGGGAACATGGTCTTGTGCCATTAACTCCATGGTACAGTTTATAGGTTTTGCGCCAACAGCTTTAAACCCGCACTGTGGTTTTGAATAGGCGTTCACGTGCTGGAGACACAGTATTATGTGTGCTCCCTGGCTCCAGCACCCTGAGAGGTCAGTACCTGTCATAGCGTGCTCCCACTTTATGACATAAGGTGGGACCGCTGTGAAATGGATGTGTGCACCCCCTTGAATGACTCCTGTAGTGTATGTAACCGTTCCACCTTTAAGAGAACTATTTTAAGGGTTGCACTACTTTATCTTGGCTGCTGTAGACTGTAATACCGGTGGTGACCACACCGGTATATAAGTGCTGTGTAATGATTTATTGGGCAGTTCCGCCCTGACCTTCAACTAGTAAAGACCTGTTAAAATTTACTCTTGTGGTCTGTGTAATAATTCTCATTATAACACACAGACTTAACAGTGGCGACGAGTACAATCTTACCCTGCGGCAGAGATACATCCAAGGCAGTTTAACGGGCGTCGAGAGGAGGCATCCGCCCTCATCATTCTGCTGAGAGAAGACTCGGGTCTGCAAAGCAAAGGAAGAATTCTGACACGAAGCCTTCCATCAGCAACAGGCAGTGATCATCCCTTCTATCACGGTGGTGGGTAAGCCGATCAGCGACGAGCAGCAAGTCGGCCACGTTGACTGTGAGTAGGGGAGAAAATTTTTTAAAAAAACGGAGGATATAAGGGCGGAGAACTCAACCACGGCCGGGGAAAAGAGCCGGACAGAAGTCGGGGCCAGAGGCGCTGAGACTGGGGCAGCGTAAGGCACGGAAGCCGTGGTGAATGCAAACGCAGCCGGTGTGAAAGACCGGGCTGCAAGCGGGCTGGGAGACGCAACAGCGTCGAGAGAGAGCTCGACCGTGACCGGTGAAAAAGGCCGGGCAGCTACCGAGGCCGCGAGGCACAGCGACCGGGTCAGTGTAAGGCGCGGGAGAAAATTTAAAAAAACCGCGGAGAACTCAGCCGCAGCCGGGGGGAAAGGACCGGACTGCAAGAGGAGCAGGGAGGCACGATTTGAAAACCGCTGGGGGAGGGCGAACGCAGCAATACGGCAATCGCCATTACAGCCAGCGGGGGAGAAAGGCAAATGCGGGAAGCCACCATTTTCGGAGGCGGGGGAAGAAGACAAGCGCGGGAAACCGCCATTTTGTAAAAGAAAAAAAAAAAAATTCTTTTGTTTCTCAAGAAGATCGCGAGGATGCCTAAGTGTGGTAACATCAACGATTTCGATCCCGATGTTGAAGATTGGGCCACGTATGTAGAACGCATAGAGATATATTGTAAGGCAAATAAAATATCAGATGAAGATAAAGCACTAACCTTACTAAACTCAATGGGTGCGAAGACATACGGGCTATTGAAGCATCTTCTATCACCAGCTAAACCGGCGGATCAGACCTTCGCTAAAATTGTTGCTGTCCTGAAGAATCATTTGAACCCCACACCGCTGATGTTAGCGGAACGATTTAAATTTTATGCGAGAACGCAACTGAAAGAGGAAAGCAACGCGGAGTATTTAATTGAACTGCGTAAGCTAGCGAAATACTGTCAGTTTGGGGAAAGCCTAACAGAGGCACTGAGAGACAAATTCGTGTGTGGGTTGTCGAAAGAAGGAACACAAAAGCGGCTACTTGAAGAGAATGATCTTACACTTGATAAGGCTGTCACTATTGCAGCATCGCACGAAGCCGCAGCGAGAGGCACTGCGGAAATGCAGCTGAAGGCAGCGGTACTCAGCGTAGATCAAATGGCTTTGGGTACAACGAAATGTTATCGTTGTGGAAAGACAACACACGATCAGAACCAATGCTGGTTTAAAAACCAGGAATGTAGAAAATGTGGCAAGCTTGGTCACATAGCTAAAGTATGCCGGTCAGGAAAGAAGACCAGCAACAAAAAGTCACCACAGGAAAAGTGCAGAAAGGTACATAAGGTGGCTGAGAAGAGTTCGGATGAACAGAATTCGGATTCAGACTCCAACAGCAAGGAACTGGGTAGTCTGAGAATTCACAACGTGAGTAAGGAAGCTGACCGACAAACTATCTGGGTCACACTGCAGATAGCAGGAGTCCAAGTGAAGATGGAATTGGACACCGGATCGGCGTTGATGGTCATGAATAAGCAAGATTACAAAAAGTTATTCAAACATATTCCCCTACGGGATACGGAGATAGTATTGCAGACATACACGGGGCAAAAAGTATACCCCATCGGAAAGATAAAAGTCAAGGTGATACACAAGGGCAAAGAACACCAAGGAATGGACTTATATGTACTACCTGAGGGAGGTCCACCACTTCTGGGACGGGAGTGGATCAGGAAAATAAATATGGACTGGCACTCCCTAAACGCAATAACGGTAGATTCTGGAAAAAAAGATGTCAAACCTGAACAATTGTCCAGAATATTGGATGAGGCTAAAGAGGTGTTTCAACAGGGACTGGGAACACTGAGAGGAATTAAGGCAAAAATCAAGATTGCAGAACATGCAAACCCAAAATTTTTCAAAGCCAGACCGGTACCGTATGCGATACAACCTGCTGTGGAAGCTGAGCTGGAAGGGCTGGAATGTTCAGGAGTACTGTCTAAGGTGGACTGGAGTGAGTGGGCCACGCCCATTGTTCCCATCATGAAGCGCTCATCGAGTAATAAGCCAGGGGAACCGGGGAAGGTCCGCATCTGTGGAGACTTCAAGATCACAGTTAATCCAGTGCTTCACACGATGCAATATCCGCTTCCGCGGATTGAGGATATCTTTGCTTCATTGTCTGGCGGGAAACGCTTCACCAAGATAGACCTGGCGCAAGCGTACTTACAGATGGAAGTTGAGGAAGAGTCGCGCCAGTATCTCACAATCAGCACGCACAGAGGCTTGTATCGATATAATAGACTGGTTTTTGGAGTGGCTTCGGCTCCGGCAATTTGGCAGAGGGCCATGGAGCAGGTATTACAGGGAATTCCAAGCACTCAATGTTACTTGGACGATATCCTGATTACAGGAGATGACGATGAGGAACATCTTGCAAATTTGAAACTGGTGCTCACCAGGTTGAAGGAATATGGCCTTCGACTTAATCGCCAGAAATGTGAGTTCTTTCAGAAACGGATCTCGTACTGTGGTCATGTCATTGACCAGGAGGGGCTGCACAAGTCACCTGACAAGATCAAAGCTGTTGTGAAGGCTCCCGCTCCGGAATATGTATCCCAGTTGAGATCGTTCCTAGGGTTGATTAACTATTACCATAAGTTTCTGCCAAATCTATCCACGGTGCTGCACCCGCTGAATGCTCTTTTGCAGAAAGAAGTACCATGGAAGTGGAGCGAGGACTGTAAGAAGGCCTTTCGCAAAAGCAAGACATTGATCACCTCAGAGGAAGTGTTGGCTCACTTCAACCCAACGCTACCTATTCGTTTAGCTTGTGATGCTTCTCCTTATGGTGTTGGAGCAGTACTCTCACACAAGTTGCCAAATGGCTCGGAAAGGCCAATCGCATTTGCATCCAGATCATTGACCTCCGCTGAGCGCAACTATGCTCAGATAGATAGGGAGGCTCTCAGCCTGGTGTGGGGAGTAAAGAAGTTTAATCATTACCTGCAGGGCCAGAAGTTTACACTGCTGACAGACCACCAGCCGTTGGTATCCATATTCAACCCTAAAAAGGGCGTTTCCATTATGACAGCGCAAAGGCTACAGAGGTGGTCCCTTTTCCTAGGGGCACACCAATATGACATAGAATACAAAGGATCAAAACAGCATGGGAATGCTGACGGTTTATCACGCCTACCGTTGCCAACGGTAGAAGAGGCGCCTACAGTGGACCCAGTGGAGATATTCCACTCAACCATAGTGGAATGTCTACCAGTAACAAATTCTACAATCGAAAAGGAAACAAGAAATGACCCGACTCTCTCACGAGTCTACGATTTAACGGTGAAGGGATGGCCAGCACATGGCGAACCACTGTTGCCAGCATTTTCGCAAAGAAGAGAACAGCTGTCAGTGTGCCGAGGAACTTTGATGTGTGGATCCAGAGTGGTGATTCCACCCAAACTCCAGCATAAAGTGCTAAATGAGCTTCACGAGGGGCATCTGGGTGGAGTGAAAATGAAGAACCTAGCCAGAGCGTTCGTGTGGTGGCCAGGTATCGATGGAGACATCGAAGAAATGACCAAGAGCTGTCTAGGATGCCAGAAGGTCCAAAACGCCCCACCACAAGCTCCTCTCCATCCATGGGAGTGGCCCTCATCTCCATGGCAAAGGGTACATATCGACTTTGCTGGTCCATTTATGGACTCAATGTTCTTAATCGCGGTGGATGCACACTCCAAGTGGCCGGAGGTAATAAAGATGTCCTCCACCACCACGGAAAAAACCATCACAGTATTAAGGACCATATTTGCCAGGAATGGGCTGCCGGACCAGATCTGTTCTGATAATGGACCGCAATTTGTGTCCGAAGAATTCAGGAAGTTCTTAAAAAACAATGGGGTTAAGCACTACACGTCCGCCCCATACCATCCCGCCACCAATGGATTAGCTGAAAGGTTTGTCCAGACCTTCAAGAAGGCCATAAAGGCCATGGGTAATGAAGACATAAATCTACAACATAAGGTAGATAACTTCTTGTTGGCGTACAGGAATGCAACACATGCGGTCACAAACCAAACTCCCGCCATGATGTTTTTCAATAGAAGACTAAGATGCCGGCTGGATTTGATCAAGCCAAACATCAGAAGGGACGTAGAGAACCGGCAATTTCAAGGCATGAATGAAAGGCCAACTAGAACCTTCCAGATAGGTCAACAAGTTTTGGCCCGGGACTACCGTACCGAGAAATGGCAGCCTGGAACTATTTGCACATGACTAGGACCGCTGATGTATACCGTGGACATTGGTGAAAGCATAATAAGGCGCCATGCTGACCAGATCATAGCGTCATCCGAAAAGGGACAACCTACACCACAACTCTATATGCCTAATGATGAAGCAGAGATACCCATAGTATCTACCTCCGATCCGGTGATACTGGAACCAGATGAACCCGACACTGACATTCAAGCCGAATCGACCTTGCCAAAAGAACCTACTACACCACCGAAAACTACTACACCACCGAGGCGTTATCCGGACCGAGTCAGGAAGCCTCCAGAGAGACTGAATCTGTGAACTGTTTTTACATGAAGTTCTGTATATATGTTATGATGTTATGTTTAATGGGAATATATACTGTTAACCTAAAAAGGGAGGATTGTAGTGTATGTAACCGTTCCACCTTTAAGAGAACTATTTTAAGGGTTGCACTACTTTATCTTGGCTGCTGTATACTGTAATACCGGTGGTGACCACACCGGTATATAAGTGCTGTGTAATGATTTATTGGGCAGTTCCGCCCTGACCTTCAACTAGTAAAGACCTGTTAAAATTTACTCTTGTGGTCTGTGTAATAATTCTCATTATAACACACAGATTTAACAACTCCAATGTTCTCTACCCTGTATACCGGCACGGGATGGGCTGCCCCACCCATGACCGGCATCCTTATGACTTTACCCATGATAGTATGATTTGACCATCCACAATCTACTGGGACTGGGTAGACTTCAGAAGCTAGCCCGAGTTGGCATGGGCTTAATGCATTCTCAAATGGATGGAGGGCTGCGAGGTGCTTGTTGCTGATCCAGGAGGGGATTAACCCTGTTTTAAATCCTCCAGATTACCGCGGCCCTCGCCCAGCAACCATGCCCCATACAGTATGCACACCTCATTCTGTGCAGCCTGGTCAGAAACATTTCTGTCCTCCCTTATGAGGGCGTTTACGGTCTTTGCGTGCTTCTCCAGCTCAGCTATAATTTCTTTTAAATGGACCTTCATGGCCTGGTCCTCGTGCAACTCTGAGCCCACTACCTTGTTTTCATCCATCAAGATTTTCTTTAACTGTGTTTTTAAAATGTTTATCTGGGTCTGTAATTCTATGTCATCTAAACTGTTGATGACAGAGGACCCTGTGTTAAACGCAGTAAAAACATCATTCCATGCTCCCCTTCTTTGCTTCCCTGTATTACCCAAAAACTCATGGTGTGTGGTGTACAGTTCGGTTTTGTCGACATTGGCAAAATCGAACTCGTAAAATTTTCTAAACATCTCCTTTAACAGGGCCTGGTATAGCTGTTCTGTCTCTTTGGGGCACCACTCCGGTAAGTGTACCTCGGTGAGGTTTAAAATCACGGAGGCTACCGCATAATGTACCCCCTGGTATAGCACCTGATCCGTAGGCACCAGTACCAGCCCATACAATACAATAATACAATACAATACAAATCGCTTTATTGGCATGATAAGGTACATCTTATGTTGCCAAAGCATCAAAATACATTTATGGTTGAACACATAAATGCGGTTCCATTCATACAGTGTATAAACAGGTATATCCCTGAGTTTATAAATATACATTCGCCTTGTTTATATATACTCTTGTCTTAGTTTACTGGTTGTCCCTCTGTTCATGGCAAGCTGTAACATAGTGTGCCGCCAGTGTTACACAGCTTCTCTCCTCCCCCAGTAGGAATGGGAGTTTTTGGTTGTCAGTCAGATTTCTGAATTCAGGGCATATTTGTGAGAATTTTTGGTAGAAATTCTCTCTGATGCCCTGATATTTTCCACAGGCTGTGAGGAAGTGCATCTCTGTCTCAACTACTCCCTGACTGCAGTGAGAGCATATCCTGTCTTCTCTTGGCTGCCTGGTCTGCCTGTGTCTGCCTTTTTCGATCGCTAGGCTATGTTCGCTAAGTCTGTACCTTGTCAAGGTTCTTCTCAGTTTGTTATCCTTTACCATGGTCAGGTAATCAGCTATGTTGTATTGTCTGTTTAGGGCCAAGTAGCAATTGAGTTTGCTTTGGGTTTTTGTTGTTTCTGCCCAATATGACAGATATTTTTCCTTTTGCTTAGCGACGATTGTGTTGGGTCGAATTCTTTGTGTTACCCTGTCACTGTCCTGGGACTGGTTATTGTTAGTATTGTTATTAGTTACTTTATTGAGTCCCAGGACTAGTTGACTGAGGGTATTCTTCTTTATGGTCAGCTCTTGGCATTTCAGGGCGTCGTAGTGATAGCATTGGGGGTTGCTCATTTGTAGGTGATTCCAAAATTTGGTGGCTCTTTTTTGGATAGTGATTATTAATGGGTATTGGCCTAGTTCCACCCTGCATGCGTTGTTTACTGTTTTCCTTTGGGTCCGGAGGAGACATTTACAGAATTCCGCATGTAGGATCTCAATTGGGTGTTTGTCCCATTTTGCAAAATCTTGTTGTGTTAGTGGTCCCCAGACCTCACTGCCATAGAGTGCAATTGGTTCAATTACTGATTTGAAAATTTTGAGCCAAATGCTAATTGGGATTTCTATTTGGATTGATTTTTTGATGGCATAGAAAGCCCTTCTTGCTTTCTCTTTCAGTTCATTCACAGCCAGTTTGAAGTTTCCCGTAGAACTGATTTTTAAGCCCAAGTATGTGTAGTGAGTGGTTTGTTCAATTTTGGTTGTTCCTACTGTGAAATTTATTGTGGGTCCATGTTGTTTGGATCTTTGCTGGAACACAAGGACTTTGGTTTTTTGGGGATTTATTGTCAGGGCCCAAGTCTGGCAGTACGACTCCAGCAGGTCCAGGTTCTGCTGTAGACCCTCCTTAGTTGGTGACAGCAGAACCAGGTCGTCGGCATAGAGGAGGAATTTAACCTTGGATTCATATAGGGTGAGGCCGGGTGCTGTAGATTGTTCAAGTAGTTTTGCCAATCCATTAATGTAAATATTAAAGAGTGTCGGTGAGATTGGCGAGCCCTGCGTCACCCCCCGCCCCTGTGGGAAGTATTTTGTTTGTTTGTCGCCAATTTTAACTGCACATTTATTGTTTGTATACATTGATTTAATTACATCATATGTTTTCCCTCCTACCCCGCTTTCGATAAGTTTCAGGAATAAACCGTCATGCCAGATGGAGTCGAAAGCCTTCTGGAAATCTACAAAGCATGCGTAGATTTTGCTTTTGTTATGGTGAACGTGTTTGTCAATTAGGGTCTGTAGGGTGAAGATATGATCGGATGTTCTATAGTTTGGCAGGAATCCAATTTGGCTTTTACTCAAGACATTGTGCTCTTCAAGGAAGTTTATAAGTCTTTTGTTTATGATGCTACAGAATACCTTCCCCAGGTTACTGTTTACACAGATGCCTCGATAGTTGTTTGGGTCGATTTTGTCCCCACTTTTGTATATGGGTGTTATGAGTCCTTTGTTCCAGATGTCAGGGAAATAACCGCCACTCAGAACCAAGTTGAAGAGTTTTAGGATAGCCAGTTTCAGTTTGTCATCTGCGTGTTTAATCATCTCGTTTAGTATGCCGTCTGTCCCGCAAGCTTTTCCTGGTTGCAGGTCCTTGAGTTTTTCAAGAAGTTCTTTTTCTGTTATTATGGCGTCTAGCGGGTTTTGGTTATCTTTTATGGCCATTTCAAGCTTTTCTAGTTTTTTGCGTATTTGGTGTTGCTCTGGTCTTAGTGTGTTTTTCTGGTATAATTTTTCAAAGTGGTTTACCCATGTGTCCCCATTTTGAATGGACAAATCGTCGTGTTGTTTTTTGTGTAGTGTTTTCAAGTTGTCCCAGAAACAATTCGACTCAATGGATTCCTCCATGGAGCTGAGTGTATTCTTAATAAATTGTTCTTTTTTGGTCCTGAGTGTGTTTCTGTATTGTGTTAGTGTCTGACAATAAGTAAGGCGTAATTCCTCGTTTTCTGGATGTTTGTGTTTTTGGTTTGATAGTTTTCTAAGTTTTTTCCTCATGTTATGGCAATCATGGTCAAACCATTTTTCATAGTTTTTTGTTTTGGGTTTGTTCTTGCGAGCTTTCAAGTTTGCATTTGTTGCCAAATTATCAAAAATATTGTTTAGTTTACTAACTGCCCGGTTTACGCCTTCTTTATTGTGAGTGTATATGTTATCCAGAAAGGTGTCTAAGAGAGCTTGAGTTGATGCATTGCTAATTGTTTTCTGGTATTTTTCCGTGTCATTTTTGGCCCATCTGTACGATTTTTTGGTGTTGTACAGTTTACTGGGTTGTGTTTCTATGTTGTTTGTTTCTGTCTTTTTGAGAAACATAGTAATTTGGCTGTGATCTGACAGTGTTGTTTGTGGTTTGACTGTGAATGCTCTGAAAGAGGATGGGTCCAAGTCTGTAATCATATAGTCTACTGTGCTGCAGCCAAGAGGTGAGCAGTAGGTCGATCTTCCTAGGAGGTCTCCTATGAACCTACCATTGACAATGTACAGACCCAGGTTTCGACAGAGCTGTAGTAGCTGTTTACCGTTGGTATTTGACTGCTTGTCGCAGTTATGCCTGTATGGAAGGGAAGGGATGTCAAAGTGGTTATTCCCGAATACGTAATTGTTTCCCTGATTATTGGTGAAGTCTGGTTCTTCGCCCGTTCTTGAATTGAGGTCCCCACAGATCAACACGTTCCCCTGGGCCTGGTATTGGATAATTTCCCCCTCCATGTTGGAGAAGGTGTCCTCTTTGTAGTACGGGGAATCGATTGGAGGGATATAAAGTGCGCAAATGTAAACATCTTGGGTGTTTGAGATAATCTCCCTCTCAAGTTTGAGCCACATATGGTTTTCGCCCTTTTTTATAAATTTGATGTAGTTCTTAAGTTCTGTTTTAAACCAGATCAGTATGCCTCCGGAGTCTCTGCCTTGGGTTACACTTGGTAATTTATTGGAGGGGACCACTAGCTCAGTGTACCCTTGGGGACAGCCGGTGTGTCCTTTTCCTTTATACCAAGTTTCCTGTAAAATGATAATATCTAGATCTTTAGTTTCCTCTATGAACTCTGGGGTCCTACTCTTCACTTCTCGCACTGAAGAGCGTAGACCTTGGATATTCCAGGTCAAAATATATAAGGATTTCATGTTAAGTTTTATCTTTTTCTATGATAGGTTAAAGAGTGGTACGTGTTTGTCGTGTCTAAGTGTGGGGAAAAAAAAATCACCCCAGTTGTCTACAAAAGTTAATACAATTTGGTTACAGTTCTTTCTATTAATTAGTCCTTGATCCATAAGGCGGAAGTAGATGCTGCTGCACATCTGCATATTGTCTCTTAATGGATTGTTTCTGTCTGAGGTATTGCGTACGTCCTGTGCATCTCTCCCTCTGTCTGGCTGGTAGCGGTCCTATTCCCCTGTGGGACAGGAGTGGTGCAGGTCTGATAATGTTGTTTTGCATGGGGATCCTCTCCGGTCTCGGTTGGTGTGGTGGTGGTCTTTGTAGTGTTCCTGATATGTACCCCGCTGATCTCTGGTGGTCGGGGGGGGGTCCTCTTGGAGTCTGGGTATGGACCCGGTTAAAAGCGACGTCCTTCAGGGCTTTAGCAAAGATCGATATTTTTTGCCTTTGGATGTGGACGTGGTCGTAAAGACATTCTTCATCAAGGGTGGGGTGTTGGGCCAGGTGTATGTTGTGGTTTGATTCGCATTCTGTTGCTATGCTGGCATTTATCTCATGAATTGTGTTGTTGTTGAAGTCTGTTCTCGGCAATATTGTGGAAACAGTGATTCTAGTGTTTGGAAATGTACTGCTTGCCTTCCTAATCATTGCTCTGAGCGATGTTGCTACCTCTTTCTGTTTGGCCTTTAGGTCATTTGTGCCCGTGTGTATTATTATGTGTTGGGGGGAGCCTAATCTGGCTTTGGTCAGCCATCCCATGGCTCTGTCTGTTGTTGGGCACCAAATCTTTTCTACTTTACTTCTAGGGAAGAGCTTTTTCTCCCATAGAAATTTCCCATTTGAGTCTATGAGTATTACGACATCAGCCTTGTTTGTGTTTACTGTCTGGTGGCTTTCGCCTGGACTCATAGTGTGTGTGCTGGGCTGGGGTGTCTGGTGTGTGCGTACCTCTTGTGAGCGGCTCGCTTGTGGTTCCATGGTGGTGGGGGAAGATTGCGAGTCAGTATGCTGGTCGGTCTGTGTGGCACCCCTTGTATTGTGTGTCTGTTGCTTTTGTTCCGTGTGGGAGTGCAGCCGTTCCGTCCGGCTCTGTCTTGTCTTATCTCTAGTCTCTGGTTGCTGGTCTAATGGTGTTTTCTCTCCTCTATGGCTCTCTTCTTTTTCCTGCAGCTCTTTCACCTGATTCTTAAGTAGATTCACCTGGTTATCAAGTCTATTCAGCTCTCTCTTGTGTCTCTCCCTCTCCTGCTTTTGTTTGTCATTCAATTTGAGGACCTCCTCTCTAAGTTTAACCATCTCTATCTCTAATTGATTAAATTTATCTTTTGGTTGTATCTGGCTGTGTGATCCCGGGGTATGTGTCTGGTCGGCCCTGGAAGGCTCACTCACTTCCTGGCTAAGCTGGTCGGCCCTGGGAGGCTCACTCACTTCCTGGCTATGCTGCTCTTCTCTTGGTGGGCTGGGAATGGTAGGGGAACTATGTGTGGCTTCCTCTGTGGTAGTTATGCTGGGGTTTGTCAGTTGTATCGTGTGGCTGTGGTTCCCCGGGGTTAGTGTCTGGTTTGAACTGTGTGGCTCGTTCATCCCTTGACCATGCAGATTTTCTCCTGGTAAGTTGTCAATGTTGGGGGGAGTGCGGGCCACTCTGGGGCTGTTCATTCCCCTCGTAGTTGATCTTTTCAGTGTCCTGAAGGCCGTTGCAAATTTGTCGAGGTTGCCTTGCACTAATATTGTTCCGGTATTGTACGCGTTGACAGTCGTGATTGAACTGTCTCCTGGTGTGTTAATTTTCATTATGGACCCATTTGCGGTATTTTTTAGCTTAACACTGGTATAGTGTGATTTTATTGCTCTGATCCAAGCCGCTGGCTGATCTGAGTAGAATATGAGGTTACTTTTTGTCCCATTGTTGTAACAGTCAGTAAAGAGAGTTTCTGGTTTTTCTCTCATCTGAGCATGCTTGATCGTTTTTATAGCTTTTTTTGTGGTGTTGGGGGGAATCTGGAACGGGGCTGTTGTGGATCTTCTGATTCGCTCATTTTTGGTAAAGTCCTGGTCCCTTGGTGGTGGCGGGGTGTAAGATTCGCAATTTTCAGCAAAAATCACGCAAGAAAAACTGGATAAAATAAGACTGTTTATTGACCAAAGTAAGCTTGCACAGAAAAACCTTTGATAAAAGAGCATACAAAATGGCCGCCAGGCCCCGTGATCAGTTTCTGAACCATTTTATTTCTGTTACTGCAAGCCAGACAGGCTTGTGGATTGAAGACAGTGAGCCCGCGAAAGCCAGTATCTGGGAACCGAAACTCAGAGGAACAGCATACATATTCAATGGATTACAAGTACAGGATGGGGCCCATCTAGATATGGGCGGACAATGCAAAATCACTCATACCCATTTATTGTACAAAGGAAAAACCGTTTAGCAGCCATCAAGGAAAATCTCCGGACCGATCAATATGCGAACCGAGCCGCGGTGACAATGCAAAAGACATTAAAAGACATTATCGGCCAGGAAGGCCAGTTTAAGTTATCACCGGCTCCGTTACAAGACAAAGCGCCCCTGCAGAGATTTCTGCCCGCCAAAATTAATACAAAGACAGGACTATGATTTGGCGGGAGATAAGACTGTTCCAAAAGAGTATAACTATGGATCGAAAGTCCATATACGTTACTTCTTCAACTTCTTCGGACGGGGCCAGGATCGGCGCCCCTTCCACTTCGGCAGATGCAGAATCGATGAAAACGTTTTCGTCTTTTTAAAGACGGACGGTTTCGGTAAAAGGACAACGTGGTCGGTGTTCAGCCAAACAAGGCTCGGCCACGACGAGAAGACGACGAGGGTGGCCCGGGTGCTGGGGTCGGGAGATCATCGACGACCCAGGCCGACGGAGAAGAAACCCTCTGGAGAACCGACCAGGCCGGAGACAAAAGGACAGTCCGGGCCTGACACTTCCGTGTCTCAACATCCCATTGGGTTGTTGTTCTACTCCATGAACAAAAATCCACGACAGGCTTAGTGGATCTCAACCTTGACGAGCGCTCATCGAGGCTGTGTCTACCCCATCGCCGAGAGAGAGAGAGAGAGAGAATATCGACTGCGCCAGAAGTTTCCAAATCCACGTGACGACGAAAAGCGGTGCCAAAAGGGCTGCGAACCCCCCCCCTCCTTCCTCACGATTTCGAGAGTGGTGAGCATGATCCCAGGTTCCCCAGGTCGAAACTTAGTTTAGGTATAGGGGAGGGAGTTAAGGGAAATCGTAATGTGTTTCCCCTTTTACGATGTGCCGTGTGTTCCCCATTTCCATAGAGTCAAGTTCATAAATTTGTGCATGATTGTAGTTGCTTTAATCTGTGCCTATGACATGTATTTTGTAATGCTTCAAACTGTTTAAAAATAAAAGCATCCATTTCGTGCTATTCAGCCTGGTCTATTGAGTCCTTTTCTCTGCACTACTGTTCTCTGCATCTAAGTCCAAGGTCTAGAACCGTAGGGGGAGTGGGTCGAACCACTCAAGGGTAATTCTTGCACGAAGCCTGGCAGGAGGCCAGAACGGGCAAGAGAGCAGGAAAAAAAAACCTACAGGGGCACCCCTCCCTGTGTGTCCTTGCTGCCTGGATCGTGGGCAGGGGCTTTCGGGGGCGGGTCACAAGTTCAGTGGCATTCACTGGGATCGGGGAGTATGGGACCGCGCACGCCTTCAGGCTGGAATCCCACTCCACTCCCTCCCCGGCATCTTGCCATTGCCGGTGGAAAATGATGGATATGCCTGTGGGGCAGACCTTCTCTGACCCCCACATACAGACATAAATCCCCTGATCCGGTTCCCACCACTTGTCCCAGCACACACTCAATCCCCCTCAGGTCCCTGTAATCGTCCGATGGGTATTGTTCCCCAATCGTTCCCACTCGACTGCGAGGTTTCCCATATCCTTGCTCAGTTTCCTGAGCCACCACCACCTATCCAAAGGAATCTGTCCCTTGCATGTTAAACATACACGTTTCCCTACGGTGACGCTGACCCTTGTGGCAATGACCTGTACCCTGGGGCACAGGAGGGAGGCCTCCCCGTACGTGAATCCGGTCTGGCTGGAGTACTGAGTGGTATTGGACCCCAGCCACCCTGGCCATCTTCCCTTGTGGAAGTAAATGGTGAGCTCCTCCACATCCTGTTCGCCGCTTCCGTCGGTCACTATCGGTGCTCTATCTCCTGAGCACCCATAGATGTGGGATTCCTCCACATCACCTCGCTTTCCAATGCTCATTCCTATCAGGGCGAGTAGGAGTATGCCCCCCTTCATCCTGAAATCCTCTCTGCAAAGAAATACAAGAACATACAGCCAGGTCCCGAGGAGATTCTCTGGCTTGGGTGAAGCATAGTCGAGTCTTGCGACTTCGATTCAATATAAACACTCTTAATAAATTACTACTTATTTAAAACTACCCATCACCTCGTTTAACTTAAACCAAACACCCAAACTTTAAAAATACCTAAACTTAAATTACCTAACTACATACATCCGCCACCCATCTCCGGGCGGCCAGCCTAATTCCTCTTTGGGCTGCGGCACACCGCTCCCTTCGGTGTGACCGCACTGTCCTTTACTTTCGGTCCCTCACAGCCTGTGGCTGCTGGCTGGGGACCTCTGCCCTCAGACCGATCCCTCACTCGAGAGGCTGCCCTTTTTAAATGGTGAGCCAGTGACCATGGTTTCCTTGGCTGGGGCGTCCGTGGGGACCTTCTCGGGACTTTGGTGGGTGTGGGTTTTCTGGCTGGTGGGCCTTTAACCCGAGCCACTGCCCCCTCCAGTGCGGTCTGTGAACTTACCACTACCGCTGGCTGGGGATCTTCCTCCTCAGACTACACCCCTCCTGAACCTGGGCTAGGGGCAGGTAACTCTTCGCAGCCTGTTGCTACAGGCTGAGAGTCTCCGCCCCCAGGTCCCAAATCTGGGTCCGGGGCAGGGTCTTCGCCCTCGGGTCCCTCCTCCTCTAAACCTGGGTCAGGGGCGGGATCTTCGCCCTCGGGTCGCTCCTCATCTGGATCCCAGAAGAGTGGGGGAGTGTCCCAATCGGTGGGCAGGATGGCCCCTCCCCTTAAGCAAGCCACAGCGCCTGCCTGTGCAGTCTGTGAACTTGTTCCCGCTGCAGGCTGAGGATCTCTATCCTCAGACCTTGCCCCAACTGACTGCTCTCTCTTCTCGGGTTTAAACAGTTTACACTGATTAATATGGAACCATTTGGTGCACCGAGGCATCTTAATGGTGTATACCATGGGGCTGGCCTTGTCTACAATGCTGTAGGGCCCCATGTATAGCGGTTCTAGACTTCCTACCCGAGCATAGTTCCTCACCATGACCTGATCTCCTACCTCCCACTCGTGGTGTTTTTGGGGTTCTAACAGCAATCGGCTGCTCCGATGCAGCTTTCCCATGTTCCCAGCCGCCTGCCCGTGGACCTGCTTAAGGTGCTCAAAGAGGTTTCGGGCGAACCTGTCCCGGTTTACCTCCCTGAGCTGACCTTCTGTGAGCACCGGGACTAGTACATGGGTGGGGGTCCGCATAACCCTGCCAGTCATCAGCACATGCGGGGAGTACCCCATGCTTTTCGACTGGCTGGCCCGGATCCCCATTAGGACCAACGTTAGGTCCTCTGCCCATTTTCGAGGCGAGTCCACCGTCTCCTTCCTTAACCTCTCCTTTAAGGTCGTATTCATCCTCTCCACAATCCCTGATGACTGTGGGTTGTGGGCAACGTGCCACTTCCCCTTGATGCCGAGCAGCATAAGGGTATTCTGCATTACCTGCCGGGTAAAGTGACTCTCCTGGTCGGACTCCACATACTGTGGTAGCCCCCATCGCGAGAGCACTTCCCAGGCCAGGATCCTGGCTGTACCCAGAGCTGTGGCTGTTCTGCAGGGGAAGGCTTCTACCCATTTCATGAACACATCCACCAGGACTAGGCAGTACTTATAGCCTCCCTTGGCGGTGGGTAGGGGCCCAATGTAGTCGACCTGTATCGACTGCCATGGTCCCTCTACCCTCCTGATGTGTCCCATAGGTACCTTCCTTTTGTGGGGGTCAGGGTTGTTAGCAGCGCACACCAGACAGCCGGCGCAGAACTCACGGACATCTTCCCTGAGTCCTGGCCACCATCCCGCCTATTCCACCCGCTGCCAGGTGGTCTCAGGCCCGGGATGCCCTGCTCCTGGACCCTCATGGGCCAGTTGAAGGAATTCCCGCCGGTGCTGCTGCGGCACAACCCACTGTTCCCCCCTGAACAGCATGCCTTCTTTCACGGAGTGGGCTGCTGTGCCGTAAGGGCCTCTACCCCTTTTCCCTCAATCACTGCACTGAGGACGGCCTTAAGGACGGGGTCTTGGGCTTTGACTGTCTAAAGTTAGGGGCTAAAGCTACCCCTGCACTCCCTTGTGTCCCATCCCTACCCCTGACTGCTGCTATGGGTCTGGACCCATATGGGTCCCAGAAAGTGCCGGTGCGGGCACCCTCCTTAGCTAGCATATCAGCCTGCTGGTTGCCCTGACTACAGGGTTCTGTGGAGGAATGGGCTTTCACCTTATGGATGAAAACCTCCCCTTCCTCCCCCACTGCGGCTAAGATTTTCTCCAGCAGGGGTTTCACTGTGAGGGGTCTCCCGTCGGCGGAGGTGTATCCGCGGCGGGACCAGATGGCCAGGTACTCCATACACGAATTGCACATGAACATACTGTCCGAGCAAATCGTGTACAGGGTGGGGAAGATTTCGGGGTGTGTAACGACGTACGCTACCGCGGACAGTTCAGACTGCTGGGTGCTCATGGTGCTGGGGAGCTTAATTGCCAGGGCAATATTTGCCACTGGGTCATAAACTCCGCACCCCGTGAGTCGCTCGCCAGCAGATACCGTGCTGGAGCCGTCCACATAGATCTCGCGGCCCGTGGGATGTATCCCGGCCCGTAAACCTATGTCCGCTTCCCAAACCCCTTCTATGGAACACCGGTGGGCTGTTCCAGGATCTACCAGGTTGGCTGCGAGCTTTGGCTCGCAGAGACCCTTCACCTTTAAATCCATCTGTGAGAGGAGCATGGTCCAGCGAGCAATGGATGCACGGCTCACCGTTCCATCCTTGATCCTCCCATCCAGGAGCATCTGAGTGGGTGTGTGATGGGTGAGGAGGGTGATGGGAGAGGTGCCTGTGAAGATCAGCGATCTTTTCACAGCCCAATGTGTGGCCAAGAGGTGCCGCTCACAGTTGGAGTAGCTCCTCGCCACATCCGTGAGTATCCTGGAGGAGTAGACCACCGGCCTCAGCTGGCCGTGCCACTCTTGGAGCAGCACAACACTCAGGCTGTCCCCGCTGGCTGCTACCTCCAGGAAGAACTCTTTCCCCCCAATCTATGGCCCCTAGAGCTGGTGCGGTCTGCAGGTCCTCCTTGAGCCTGACAAATGCTGCCTGGCAACCCTCATCCCAAACCCACTCCACTCCCTTGTGTAGGAGTCGGAGCAGAGGGGCTGCTGTGGCTGCATTGTCCTCAATGAAGTCTCTGCAGTACCCGGTTAGCCCTAGAAACAACCTCACACCCGTGACTGTGTTGGGGACTCGTATCTCCTGTACCGCTTCCCTTCTAGCCTTATCTATGGCCCTTTCCCCAGCGCGTACGGTCAGGCCCAGGAATTTCACCTCCTGCTGGCCGATCTGCGCTTTCTTCGGGTTTACTTTAAAACCCTCCTGCCTGAGCAGCTCCAGCAGTTAGGCCAGTAGTGGGCCATGCTCCTCTCTCGAATCGGTGAAGAGGAGCAGGTCATCCACATACTGCACCAACTGTCTGGGCTGGCTGAAACCCTTTAAACTATTCGCCATGCACTGGTGGAAAATGCTAGGGCTGTTGTGGAAGCCCTGAGGCAAACAGTTCCAGGTGTACTGTTGTCCTTTATACGTAAAGGCAAACTTGTACTGGTCCTCCCTCCTTAAAGGGATGGACCAAAACCCGCTGTAAATATCCAGCCCCGTGAACGTGGTCGCGGATGCTGGGATACTTCCTACCAGGTTGGCAACTGCTGCTACCGTGGGTGCACAGGCTGGGATGTTACTGTTGAGCACCCGATAGTCCACCGTGGCCCTCCAGGAATTGTCCGGCTTTCTAACCGGCCACAGTGAAGAGTTTACGTGGGTGGCTATCGGTCTCAGGACTCCCTGCTGCACTAAGGAGGACATGGCTGCTTCTATGTCTGGCTCCGCTTCCCTGGGGAAGTTATACTGTTTCTGTGGTAGGGACATGGGGTCCCGGTCTACGCTGACCTCAAACCCGTTGACCCTCCCGCAGTCGTATTTGTGCATGGCAAATGTGGCTAGGTGGGCGCGCACAAATGCCTGGAACTCTTTTGGGGTATTGCTGACCATGAGCTTGAGGTTATAACCCTCTTTAGGCTTCATGGTGCACAGGGTCCCCTTCCCTTCTTTCCCTGTGATGACTGCTACCTCGCATTCCTTTCCTGTACTTGCCCCCCATAGGCAGTGATTTCTTAAATCCACCAGGATCCCGTGGCCAAAATAAAGTCAGCTCCCAGGATCCCCTTTCCACCCTCCTGTTCCCACTTCATTAGGATACAGGTCCACTTGGAGCGGAGTGTACCCAAATGAATGGAGAGCGGGATGGAAAATGAGCCAGCCTGTTCTCTGCCAGTGAATCCCGACAGACTGTATGGGACGATAGCAAAATACTGCAGATGCTGGAAATCCGAAATAACAACAGAAAATGCTGGAAAAACTCAGCAGGTCAGGCAACATCCATGGAGAGAAATTTGAATTGACATTTCGGTTCGAAACCCTTCTTCAAAACTGGAAAGAAAAGAAAATAGATCGAAGGCAAGACTGCAATCGAACAAAAGAAGAAAAAGAGATAATAAAAGGTATCCGAAGCCAGACAAGATGGTAATAGGCCCATGGAGACAAAAGGCAGCTGAGATTAGGTGTGAAGTTTACTGGCAGGTAAGAGACAGCTGCCAGGTGAGAGAGAGAAACAAAAGGAAAGGAGTGGGGGGGGGTGGGGGGAAAGGAGGACCCAAAACAAAGGGGTGGAAAAAATTATAAGTAAAAAAGTAATAGGGGCCGAGGTTATGATCTGAAATTGTTGAACTCGATATTGAGTCCGGAAGGCTGCAAAGTGCCTAATCGGAAGATGAGTTGCTGTTCCTTGAGTTGCTGTTCCCCACTAGAGAGAGGTGAGGTGGTGGGGTTAGCTGAATGGACCACAGCGCATGATGCCCCCATATCCAACAGATAGGTCCCCATCACCTTATCTACCTCCAGCACGGTGGCATAGTGGTTAGCACTGTTGCCTCACAGCGCCAGGGACCCGGGTTCGAATCCGGCCTCGGGTGACTGTCTGTGTGGAGTTTGCACATTCTCCCCGTGTTTGCGTGGGTTTCCTCCGGGTGCTCCAGTTTCCTCCCACAGTCCAAAGGTGTGCGGGTTAGGATGATTGGCTATGATAAATTGACCCTTAGTGTTAGGGGGATTAAATATGTGGGGTTACGGGGATAGGGTGGGATATGTGTTGGTGTAGGGTTACGGGGATCGGGTGGGATATGTGTCGGTGCAGGCTCGATGGGCCAAAATGGCCTCTATCTGCACTGTGGGGTTTCTGTGATTCTGTGATCTCCACGAGGGGTCTTTTCCATACATCGTACCACAGGGAACACAGGTAAACAGGTTGCGCTGGCTCTAGTCATGGCTGTGGTTTGGATGGGGCTGACGGGGTCAGAGCACCGGTAGCGGCTGCTACTCTCCCCTGGCCAGTCAATAAGGACCTCATGGTGTCCAAAAATGACTCGACCGTGGCAGGAGGAATCCCTGCCTCTACCTTTTGGGCTGGGGCTGTGGAGTTCTTTCCCTTGCTATCTTTCCAAGGGTTTTTGCACTCCTTCCTCCAGTGACCATCCTTCCCACACCCGTAACAATTCAGCTTATGGCTAGAAGGGTTATTCCCTTCCTGATGCCACTCCTTCCTACCCTGTCCGGGTTTTACCTCATGCACCTTCCCTTTTGGTGGGTGTGCATCGGTTCCCCTACCGTTCTTATAGGCTAGGGTCAACTGTCTGATCACCGTAAGTTCGGTGGTCAGGGGATTCTTGGGGTCGAACCAAGCTTCCGCCTTGGCCCGAACCTGTGGCAAGCTGTTTGCCACCAGGCAACGGAGCCAGTGGGCCAGCTGATCCCCGTTGAGGAACGCCCGGTTAGGTGTCCCCGGACAGGCACTCCAGTACACCGGCCATAACCTGTCCGCGAAAGCTTGCGGGGTTTCACCTGCGAGCTGCACTGTCTTCTCCACACGGGAGAAAGGACTTCCCTCATTCATCCACATGGCCTCCAGAACTTCATCCCTGAGTGCCTCATACCTGCCCTGCCCCCTCTTACACTCGTCAGAGAGGGATTGGAGGAGCTTACTCTCCAAAGAGAACAGCAGCATTTTGGCCCGCTCAGCATCATCGCAATCGTTGATGCTGGCTGCCTGTTCCACTTCCCTGAAGTGGACCGAGGGGTCTCCTTTCTCAGTGAGCCTTGGGATATGGCTCACCATAGCCCTAAGCTGTTAGGTGCTATAGGGTAATACGAACTGGTTTTGGAGGGATTCCTCATCGTCGCCATTAACGGGTGGGCCGAACCTCCGATGCCGAGCCGGGCACATCGGTCCTTGTTCTAGCCTCTCCCGTGGGGGTTGTTCCACCTCCGCTTCGACCCCTGACTGCGCCCCCCCTTGCTGCCAGACCTCGCTAAAACCTGGCGCTACAGGTGGTGGTCGCGGGACCTCCTGTTCCTCAACCGGGTCACCCCTTTGCACTACCAGTGATGTCTGAACCGTTCTCCCCTCATCCCCTGTAAAATCCGCCTGGCCTGCCCTCGGGCTTATGAGGCACACCATGCCCTTTGCCTTCCTCAGGGCCAGGCTCAGATTCTCTATCTGTTCCTTGCAGGGGCCATGATCTGCGTCTTCAAACCCCTGTTCGCTCGCTAACTTGTAAGCTGCTTTCACTTCCTTCACCTTCTCCTCCTGCTCCCTTACTTGTCTCGCTAGGCGGGTGTTCTTTTCCCGTAACCTCAACTCGTTATCCTTGGCTTTGGTGACTTGGCACTGTAGGTATTCCAACCTGGCCTTATGTTCTCCCATTAACTGAACCCTTTCCTGATTCAGGGCCTGCAATGCTACCAGTAACTTCCCCCTGCTAGAGCCTTGTCCTGGATCTCCAGGGCTGACTCCTTTATCTCGGGTGCCTGTGCTGCAATGAGCCTGTCCAAAAGCTGGACCTGCTTTTTGAAGCACATCAGCCAGACTGCCTTCTCTAGGGATTTCTTGTGCTCCTTTCCTTCTGTCCACTTAGCTGCGGCAACTACCGGACGCCCAGCCTTTAACAGACTGGTGATCCACTTCTTTGTGATATTCACCTTACTAAACACATAATCAGAAATCCTTTCCTCCATCATGGTTTGCCCTTCCGGGCCATTGCCTACAGTATCGCACCCCTGTTGCCGGAGTCCTGCCGCGGTCGCCATTTCTGTAGGGGGGTTGGCGTGTGTGCCCAGTCAGCTCTGCCCCTGACTGTCTCTGAGTGGTTCGAATTGCTCCCACACCCCTGGGTTCTAGACACCAGACTTAGGTACAGGCGGCGATACAGAAAATCGAGTAGACAAGTGGTTTGGTGCAAGAAAACCATAATTTTATTAAAAGGCAGAATAAAACACAATACTGAGAATTACTGGAATAATTCCAGGCATATACAATTATACTTATATGGGAATGGGGAACACACGGCACATCGAGGGAAACAAATACATTACAAATCCCCTTATCCTTATCCCACCCCCAATACCTAAATAGTTTAAGCTACGAGAGACCAGGAATTCATGCTCACCAATTCGAAACCTTGTTGATTTAACTGGGTGTGGGTTTTGGGGTCCACTCTTGTCGTCCTTTGGGGTTCATCGTCATCACGTGGTCACAGGGCGCGGTGATGGAGTTGTTTGTGCGAAGCACCCTCCTTTTCCTCCGTCAACGTCTTCGTTGGGCACTTTCAGGTTTTATCGTTTCTCATCGTCTCGTCTCATCTGCTCGTTCGTGGCCCCATATGTCCTGTGTGTCTTTGAATCGGATCTCGTTCCCCTCCCGCGATTGGCCCCCGGTGTGGTAATGGGCGTCCTTGGTGTTGAGTGGCGCGGGGAGCGAGAAGACAGCCCGCCACACGGCCAGGGCATGAAAGTCGAGAAGCAAGCGGCCAGAGCAAGAGGGCCAGACAGCTAAGAGAGTGATCACCACCGGTGGGCCTACAATTATACCCGGTTCTTCACCCCTTATCTGCGTGCCAAATCAGGTCAGTTCTTTGTCTAACTTTTGGCGGGCTCGTTAAAATGATTACAGCCATTTACTTTAACGACTTCTGGGGCAGTTGTCTCCTTGTATAGTGGCTTCGATGTCTTGGCTGTTTGTTATTTATGAAACTTAATCATCTTTCCTGGCTTGGCAGCTACCTGTGAGCTGTTACCGATTATTTATGCGATGAGTTGATGGCCTTCAGATTAGGCCCATCCTGACTTGATCTTTTCCAAGGTGAATGAATGCATATTCTGTGTTTACCTAGCTGTCTGGCTTCACAAAGTCTTTCACAGATTCATGCATTTTGGGTTTCGTTTCAGGTTTTGAAAAGTGCCTGCCTTTTTGCAGGGCCTTGCTTTTAAAATCCTGTACTTTTGGTCACGAGGTTGCAGAAGCCATTTTGGGTACCCTTTTTAATACCTTGTCCATACAGGGCCCCTTTATCCATAGCTTTTGGGGAATGTGGGAATTTTGAGAACCCTACGGAAGAGTATAGAATATAGTGTGAATAAATTATTTATTTTTCACAATTAAGGTGATGACATCAATCCATAAACAATGGGATTACAAGCAACTTGCATGGGGATGTTTTGATACATAATATGCTCTTGTCTTTTGGCAGCAGTTGATCATCCACTGATTTTCTTGGAGGAATGTTATCCACAAGAAGTTAGCCTAGAATTTACTATTTGCGTAGGTTGCTTAATGCATTTGTATGGCATTCCTTTGTCTAGTATTTTAATAGAGATATTAACCCATCTATTTTAAATGCATTAAAAACACATTACATGCTTCTATGCTCATATTGCAAACATTAATTTTGGAGCTATTTTCTCTTGTTGACGTAACTATCAGATTAGCATAGTATTGAAAATCTAACTTTAAAACCTATTTATGTAATGGACATTCACCACATCATTATATTACATATAGTTTTAAACAAAAGAATGACATTGTTAACATTTTTTCCTGTCTGCCATGTGGAGAAATGTTCAACCAGCAGCTGAAACATCTGGAGAATGAGGCAACGAGTGGTAAATTTCCATTGGTAGCACCGTTGGCGCACAAGTGCAAGTAGGCTCAGCTGATGCTTTAGCAACAGACAAACATAAGAATTGCTGGACGATAAAAGACCAAGGTCCATCCAGTTTGCCTTCTACTATCCTGGTAGTTACATCATGATCCAATGATAATGGAGTTGGTGAATAATCATAGCGATCAATCAACAATTAGTCTACAACAGGCCCAGGCATGACACAAAAAAAATTCCAGTGGTGGAGAGCTTTGGGAACCATTGGGCCAAAGTCATCTTTTTCCTCCTAAGCATGCTACACTTACCACATGTCATTATTCAAATTTCCACGTTCCAACTTAAAAAAATACTCGATTGGATCTAATATACTGGCATTATTTTAACCCCCACTGTTTATTAATGCCAATTGATGTTCCAGTGATGCTCTTAAAGGCAAATTAACACTTGTTTTCCATTGAGTGCAATCAATTCTCCACTGCTGCTTGTTGCTGCAGACTTGCATGAATTGTGCAGAATGAGCCATATACGCAAACATCAAACCTTCCTTGCATATGGAAGAGCTCTACAGTGTTAGAATGGTTAGGGAATAGGAATCATGGGCACTTCACAAAAATGGACATTATTGGCCCTGAATTTGCAGTCGGGATGATGACAAACTGGCAGCGTTCGCCGTCATACCACCTTTGAAACTGACCACAAGTTCAGGGTTTCTGCATGAGCCTGCGCATAGGCTTTGCTCTGTCTTTCACCTCCTCATTGAAATCAACGTGCTAGTTAAAGAAAGAAAGACTTGCATTTATATAGCGCCTTTCACAACCATCAGATGTCTCTTTACAGCCAATGAAGTACCTTTGGAGTGTGGTCACTGTTGTAATGTAGGAAACGTGGCAACCAATTTGCACACAGCAAGCTCCCACAAACAGCACTGTGCTAATGAACAGATAATCTGTTTGTGTTATGTTGGTTGAGGGATAAATATTGGCCAGGACACCTCCCATGCTCTTTCTTTGAAATAGTGCCATGGGATCTTTTACGTCCACCTGAGAAAGCAGATGGGGCCTCGGTTTAACATCTCATCCAAAAGACAGCACCTCCGACAGTGCAGCACTCTCTCAGCACTGCACTGGAGTGTCAGCCTTGATTTATGTGCTCAAGCCCCTGGCGTGGGACTTGAACCCACAAACCTTCTAGGTTCAGAGGCGAGTGTGCTACCAACTTTTTTTATTTTTTTATTTTTTATTATACTTTATTGAACATTAAGAACATTTACAACATCATGATCATTACATTGTATGATACAAATCAATTCCACCGCCCTGCATAGCCATTCTGCCACCACATTTTAACATCAAAACCTGAAGTTTAATTTGTCACCTGTAACATATATTAATCGATTGTACTTTAAAAATTGGTTGTAAAATACTGTCCTTAAATTCCTTTCTGAATAAAACATCCACAGAGCCTTATAATGGTCTTTTAGCTTATATTTAAAATACTCTTTTAGATTGATTCTCCTCCCCTTAAAAAACAGAGCATTCCTTCTTTGCACAATCACGAATCTAGCCAAACTGAACATTAAATTAATTGCCGCTCCGCTAGACTCTGGCAGACTCTCCTGCAATCCCCATCTCAAAATTGAGTCCCACGGGATTCCCATTCTCACTGTTCGGTCCCCACCCAGCAAAAAAACTTCACACAACTGTCAAACATAGTACTTAAAGTCATTTAACTGCGGACATAACACCAGTAAATGGGACAGTGTCTCATCCTGTATCCCACACATTGGGCAAGTTGCCGCCTCCACTCGTCCAATCTTGCACAAGACCGTCATGGTAAAAATTCGGTTATGAGCCAATTTTAAATCAAGTTCAATCCATTCTGGGCATTTAAAATTCGCCCACACTCCCTTCCAAATCCTGTTGAAGTCCAGCTGTGCGTATATACTCTGCCAAAACTCCTGACCGGCAGGTGTCTTGAATCTCCATTCTCTGAATACCTCATAGAAATCTCAAGTATTGCAGTTGTCAAATTGGACTAACTCTCCCCCTTTCTCCAGTACAAAGCTTGGAAAAGCAGGACGCATTTTACTTCCTTTGGAGATTTCCGCATTTATTTCTTCCATCCAATCCTGTGGCATTGCCCTCACAATCTTCTCATACATGATTCCTATTGCTTTTCCTTCTACCTCCTGATCCTCCTCCCACACCATGTCCCTCACTATCGCTTCCGGCAACCAACCTGGAATCACCTCGTATAATATATCTTTCACTGATATAATCCCAGCTTTTATAAAAGCTTGATTAAATAAAACCTCTCCTTCGATGTTGACCCACCTATTCAAAAATAAGGGCTGTTCTAAAAATTCCTCAGCCCCCTTGGGCATAAACTGCACATTTTTAAAAAATTGAGCCCAAGTCTCTACAACCCCCTTATAAACCTAGTGAGAAGCTTAATCGATTTCAAAAACATATTATATATACAATATACAACATATACAATATCCCCTGCCCTCCTATCCCACTTCGTTTTAAAAAATGCTCAAAACAACTCTTCCAAAAACTTGAATTTGACTTCTGAAGAAATCTCTTCACCCATTTGATTCTAAAGGATTTTTTTCTTCAAATCAATATCTGGGAAATTGAGTCCTCCCTGCTTTCCATGTCCAATGATGGTATTGTAAGCCACCAAGGCTGGTTTCCCTTCCCATAAAAACCTCACACAAGCCTCTCGGATGGACTTTTCTGCCCACTCAGGAATATCCTCCACTGTCAATAAGTACCATAGCTTAGATAGCAGGAGAGCAGACACCACTGTCGCTCTTCCTTGCACTTTCAACCACCTTCTTTCCCATCTTCCCAAAATCTTTTTAATTTTCATAACCTTCAGTTCCCAATTTAATCGATCCACTTCTTCCCTGTCTTTCTTGCACCCCATATGCAACCCCAGAACTTCCAAAACCTCCACCACCTTAAAGGGATATTCCCCCAACCATTCCCCCCTACCCCTCCCTGCAACTAGGCATTGGGACTTACTATAATTCACTCTGGCACCTGAAGCTCTACAATATTCCTCCACTACCTCCATAGCTTTCCTCACTGACTCCCCATTTCTCAATGTTAAGTTTCTGTCATCTGCATATTGGTGTATCACCGACACCAGCTCGGAACTGGGTACCACAATCCTAACTACACCTTGTTTCTTTCGCATCATGTAACCTAATGGTTCTGCTACCAATGTGTACAGCAGTGGGGACAGGGGACAAACCTGTTTCACTGAGCTCTGTATCGGAAAATACTTAGATAAAAAAACCATTACATTTAACACAGCTAAATATGTTTGAATAAAAAATCCTTATCCACTGAATGAAATTTTCCTTGAAACCAAATGCTTCCAAAACCTTCAATAAAAACTCATGAGAGACCCTATCAAAGGCTTTCTCTTGATTTATCTTTAATACATAAGCCTCCCTCCCACTCTCTTCCATGAGCTCTATCGCATCTCGGATTGAGACCACAGAGTCTGCGATGTCCCGGCCTATGACTCCATAGGACTGAGAGCGCCAAACTATCTCCGGTAACACCTCCTTCAAACGATTTGCCATAACCCTCGCCAAGATCTTATAATCCACATTTAATAGTGTGATGGGCCTCCAATTCTTCAGATCCCGTCTATCCCCTTTATTTTTATAAGCTAAGCTTATGATACCTCTCCTCATAGATGGGGCCAGGCTTCCCTCAATTTTAATTTCCTTAAAAACTTCTAAGAGCAATGGACTTAAAATCTCGAAAAATTCCTTATAAAATTCTGCACTTAGTCCAACGGACCCTGGGCTTTTCCCCCCCTTCATTCCACTTATTGCTATTTTTATTTCCGCTAATCCTACTTCTTTATCACACATGCTTCTCTCATCCTCCTTTAAACACTTTTCAATAAAAGCAGTAACCTTCTCCATCTCCAAATTGGAAATGTTTTCTTTTGTATATAGCTCTTGATAAAAGCTGCTAGCCGCCTCCAAAATCTCCTCACTTTCATGAATGATCTTCTCCCCAACCTTCAACTCCTCAATTAACGATAATCTCTGTCGCAGCTTCTCTTGCTCTAGAAAATATCTAGTGCATCTTTCGCCCTCCAATGCATCTCTAGCCTTTGCACGGAGAATAGCCCCCTTGCATTTTTCAGCTTGCAATAATTCGTACTCTTCCTTTAGCACCCGGAACTTAGTCTCAGCTCCCTTATCCCCTCCGTCAACTGCTTTACAGACATCCGTAAACCTTTTGTTTATATTCTCTTCTCGATGCTGGTTAGCTGCCGCCCTCTTTTTCCCATAACGTACCGAAAAAACTTTTACCTCATATTTGAAATTGTCCCACCAAACTTTTCTTTCTTTCAAGAACAAAAGTTCCTTCCGAGCATTTTTATTATATTTATAATCCCATCTTTATAAGCACTTTCCTTCAGGTATTGATTGTTTAAAATCCACACCCCTGAACCGATCTTAACTCTGCTGTTCCTAATTCTAAGAACCAAAGCCGAGTGATCACTAAAAAATACTTTTTATAATAAATCTCCATCACCTCCGAACTTAACCCTTCCCGCATTAACACACAATCTATTCGGCTCTGTTTTAAAACATCACCAACCCAACCTGCTCTGGAGAACTCCCTTTTTATGGGGTTCCGGTCCCTCCATAAGTCTCTCAAATTTAAATTTGCCATCATTTTTATAATCATCCCTCTGGAGTTATCCTCTTTAAAGGTCATCTGGGCTGAAATGTCCATCCAAGATAAAAATACATTAAAATCCCCCACTATACAAGGATTTTCCTCCTCTGCCACTTCAGTGAATAACCCCCGAAAAAACTCACGACGCTTGCAATGGTCGTTCGGTGCATAGATATTAAAAAGATCACAATTAAATCCCTCCAATTTTACCCTTAGCCGTAAAAATCTCCCCTCAGTGTCCTTGTCCACCAAGGCAATGTTCTCTTCTATGGACAGAGTCACCAAAACAGCCACCCCTCTACGGTTATTGTTTGCACAACTTGCAAACACCTCTCCCTTCCAAACCTTCTGAACTCTTTCTGGAGTATCCTCATCCCAAAAGGTTTCTTGCAGACACAACAAGTCCGTGCCTTTAAAACCCTGCAACAACTGCTGCAATTTCTTCTCACCCCTCAGTCCGTTCACATTGATCGAGACCAATGTAATCATGGCTCCAAAGAAGGGAAGTATGCCCAATAATCTCCCCATCATTTAATCTCTGGCTCTTCCCTCCTCTCATGCTCCTTCTCAACTTTTCGGGCAGCTGTTGCTTTTTCCTGCAGCCTCCGGCTCTTTTTCCTCTCCTGTTTGACCCCTCCCTGCTGTTTCAGCCTCTTCCTTGCCTTAAGTTTGGACCCAGGAGCTGCCCTTTCTCCCTCCTTCTGCCCCTCACTAACCTTCCCCTTTCCACATGATGCCAACCCATCCCCGACTTCCATGTCTCTGTCCCCCTCTAATTCCTCACACTCAAGCTCTTCTGCAACCCCCTGTGCCTGCTCCCCGTCAGATACATAATCCTGCTCCCCGTCAGATACTTCATCTCCCATAGAGAGTCTTCCTGCTATCGCAGTTTCTCCCACTGTGCCGCCCCTTCGACCACATCTCGACCTCTGACCCTTGCACCTTGTTCCCTCACTCCATGGGACAATGGCGCACCTAAATTGTTCCCTTCTGACGTCTCTATCTCGCCGATCCCATTCTGCTGTCCCTTTAAGGCTCCTGTCTCTTGTACCCTCTCCCCGCCCTGCCCCCTCCCACTCACCAAAATATCCGACTCCCCGCCTCTCCCCGGAGCACTCACTTCCACCACACACCCCGCTCCTGCCTCCTCTCCCCCCGCAGACACCAGACTCCCCAGGGGGAGCTGAACTGCACTAAGGCTCGGGTCTGCACTCAACCCTGGCTGCCCGCTGCTGTTTTTGTTCTCCTCCATAGCACTCGCCGTGTTTTCCGCCATCTCCATCTCGATCTCCGCTCCGCCAACCTCTGCCTCTTCCTGTGCTCCTTTTTCCTTCATTTTACTGGCTGTGTCCTCCGACTGCACCGCACCTCCGGTCGTTCCACACTCCTCTCCTGCTCCTTCTCCCATCTCCTCATCACTCATTTCGCTCCCTTCTGCCACACACTCACAGCGGGTGGGCCTTTACGACACACCCCACAGCTCTCCGCCTTGCAGCTCCGCGTGATATGTCCCGACTCACTGCAATTGTAACAAAACAAATCAGGACAGTTTCTTACGAGATGGTCATGTCCCAGACAATAGTAACATACCTTTACTTGGTTATCGTGCAGCACACAAAAGTACTGTACTCCTTCCAGTGTCTCGAACTTCATACTGTAAGGCAAAGACCTCACCCCCTCTGGGAACCGCACCTTTACATACCGGGTTCTGTCTGCTACCCGTGTTCCCGGATAGTACCTCCTCTTTATTTCAGAACAGATTTGAATGTCCCACGACTCAAACTTTTTGCTCAGCACTTCGTCCTCGATGTACACAGGCAAGTTCAAAAATGAAACCACCAACTCCTCTGAATATAGCAGAGTCACCTCCAAAAATTTCTCCCCAACTTTCAGACTGAGCAGCAGTTTTTCCACCTCCTCACGGCCACTGACCGTCACCTCAAATCCCACATTTGGTTTTGGTCGGCAGGCAAAACAGCTTCCCTCACCACAGTCCTCATGAACCGCCTGGATTATATCCCAGGCTCGAATCTTCTTATCTTCACATTGCACCACCACCGTATTTTCTTTACCAAACCTCCTGAGGTCCCGGCCCAAATCTTTGGGACTTTTTTTTCCCCTTCCCACCACAGTTTCTTCCCTAATAAAATTCCTCTCGGGAATATTGTCCTCTGAGGGGCCTGGCACTCCGGACCCCTCAGCAGCCATCTGGCTGTTTTTTGTGGGCCAAAAAGGCCCTAAAACCTGAAAACAACACCCCAAACCCTCCACCAACTTCTTACAAAACTCCCTCCAACACCCAGCTGCAATTAGGCAACCAGTCAAACCTGGCTCACTCCTAGCCCCTCCCACCTAGAGAGTGCTACCCACTGAACCACAGCTGACACTAGGGCTGAGTTGGGCTAATTGCCCACCTACTGCGAAGTAATTACGCTTTGAATTTTTAAGTCTTGTGCAAGCAGTCGCAGGAAGCCAGTTTGCACAGTGTTAGGGGATCGGAAGGAAGGTTTTGAAACTCTTGCAGTCATTTTCAAGGGTTCCAAAGAAGAGGTATGCATTTTTTTCAATTCTATTTCAGATTTCTAAAACTTGAATGACTGTTTAAAAATGATTTTGTTCACATTTACATGACTTTTTAAGATAAATATTCCAGGATGCTATGAATGTTTAAAATTTTGGTAACAGTTATATGCTGTTTAAAATTTTGTTCACATCTGTATGACTTTGTAAACATTTTTTTGTTTCTATAATATGACTTTTACAACTCTTTCCCCAATACTGCAACTATTTAAAGAGGAAGGCTGTGAGGGAGAAACATGCCTTTTGAACTCTTTGGCCCAATCTTCTATGCAATTTTGGTACGGAGACTCCGACGCAGGAGGGAAAAACAACAGGAACCATGACCGTCGCCTGATCAGGAGGAACTTTTACCCACCCCAGAGAGAGTATAGAGAGAGGCGATCTCTTGAGATGATGTCGGAGGAGTTGTGTGTAAGGAGACTATGCTTCAGCAAAGAGGCAGTTGGCCATCTATGTGATATTTTAAAAGAGGACCTTCAGCTACGTTCGAAGACCCGCACTGCCTTGTCAGTGACCATGAAGGTAACCATAACAATGAACTTCTATGCATGTGGATCATTTCATTTAGGCAGCAGTGATATTTTCAACATCACCCAGAGCGGTGCGAGGGCCTGCATTCAGCAGGTCACAGATGCCATATTCTGTAGGACTTCATCGACTTGGACTTGTTCCCAGCGCAGCAAAGGGAGGGGTCGCTTGCATTCTACAGGATTGCTGGCTTCCCCAAAGTGATTGAGGCCGTCGATGGAACCCATATCGCATTGAAGGCACCAATTGATATACCTGTAACATACATCAACAGGAAAGGGTTACATCCTTAATCTGTGATGCCCAACTGCCGATCCTTAATGTGAATGCACATCACCTGGGAAGTGCTCATGATGCTTTGTCCTCCGGCACGCAAACTTACGTGACGCCCTCAGTACATTGGAGGAAAAATTCAGTATCGCCCCGTTCGGGGCTCCATTATCGGCTGTGCACAAAGTTTAGCGCCTGGCCCGATGACAAACTTGGCTTTTATCGCCCCTGGAGGTGATTGGAGCGCTAAATCAGGCGCTTCACACCTGTCTTGAGGCGCAAAGGCCGACGAGCGAGGCGCTACCTAAGAGCGCTGGTGAAGCTCATATGATGTCAGTCAGCAATGGAACACAGACACACTGGCACCGGCCAATTCTTAAAGGGGAGTTCTGACGAAAGATCATCGACCTGAAACGTTAACTCTGGTTCTCTTCACAGATGCTGCTTGACCTGCTGAGTTTCTCCAGCATTTTCTGTTTTTATCTTAAAGGGGAGGGTTGATTTTGCTCTCCATCCACATCCTGCTCATTGCAGCCTTGAATCTCGGCCTGAATCTCGGCCTGGAGAGACCTGTACATCAAATTTGCTAGAAAGAACAATGGAGAGACCCAGGGAAAGAGCTCAGAGTGCAGCCCCCCACCATTTCTTCTAAATCGATACAAGGAAAGGCAAATCAAAATGAACCTGCAAAGTGCTGCTCAGTACCCAAAACTCCTTCACACAGCATTGAATCTCTCCGGAAGTCTCTCTCTCTCTTTCAGAATGCGTGGTGCAAAAATGTCACCAACAAAAAAGACAGGAAGCGGTCGGCTTTAAATAGAGCTCCCCCAGTCCTTTTCTGACTGCAAAATGCTCCCCTCAACCTGTTGTTGCTAGCGGCAGGCGGTAAGGCAGGGGGCGCCACTCAATATCCGGTCTGGGGCGCTACCGGGGCGTTGCGCACTCGACTGACGTCACAATCTGCCGGCGCAGGAGATTGTGGCGGTAGTGTTTAGCGCTGCCGCAAAATATCTAGTTAATTTCGTGAACGGCGCAAACATCGCCGCGCCTGGGCGCTAGTTGCTTTGCACCCCATTAACGCCCTCTTAAGGCGCTAACGGGAGGCGCAAACCAACTGAATTTTTCCCCCATTGTGTCCAGGATCTGGATGGGTATTGGGCGACAAGGGCTACCCGCTGAAACTGTGGCTGATGACTCCATATCGCAGGACCAATAAAAAAGCACAGGAGAGATACAACCGTACACATGTGTCCACATGTCAAGTGGTGGAGAGGACAATGGGTTGCTGCAGTCAGGCTTCCGGTGCCTGGACAGGTATGGGGGGGATTTTCAGTACTCTCATGTGAAAGTGTCGAGGACTCTGTGGTGGCCAGTTGTGCTTTGGACAACTTTGCCCTGCGCGAAGGACTGAATCTTAACCCTGCAGATGAGATCCTGCTGGAAATGGACAACATGGAGGATCCCAATATGGATGTGGCTGTTCCCAGGCTTGGTGGGCCACCTGAGGAAGCAACTGCTGCAGAAAGCAGAGCGGCGAGAGAGCAGCTGGTGGCTAATACATTTCGATATCGATGAGAGTGTCAAGGTACGTCCTCCCTCCCCCTCCCCCAGGAAGGCACACAAAAGAACAGACAAGATTTAAAGTCAAACAGTGAGCTTTTATTGTAGCACCAAATATTCTGCAAGCCTTTTGAGGTAGTTATTTGATATTCTTAGTGCAAGACTAGTAATACAAATTGTTAATTAGTTATTTTCTACTTTGTAAACAATTGTAATATTAAATTGGTTGATAATAAAAACAGTTAAATACTTTAAAGTGACTACAGACTATACATCCAAAACAAAATGGGTAATTACACAATCATTCACAAA
The DNA here is from genome assembly GCF_052327205.1 of Somniosus microcephalus. NCBI lineage: Eukaryota > Metazoa > Chordata > Chondrichthyes > Squaliformes > Somniosidae > Somniosus > Somniosus microcephalus. The sequence continues at coordinate 375,528,854 of NC_140987.1, forward strand.
TATAAATTTCATTAAATAATACAACATCAAAAAAATAACAGACAAGTCCCCTCCCATCCATGCCTGAAGGTCGCTGTGATGAAAGGTGTGAGTTGAAGGAGGTAGACTCTGCAAGAGGTGGCACCCTACTTTCTCCTGCGCCTTGCCCTTCCCCGTGACCGGACCCCTCTCATGCCAAGGGCATGACCTCTGTGTGCTATCTCTTGCCCTTCAGCAGTTGACTCGTGGCTAGGTTGATGCTGCTAAAAGGCAATACTTGGTTCATACATTATCGGCGCAGCTGCTGGCTCGTGGGCCTGCACTGTGTTTGCGCTGGGAGCAGGCAAGGGGTGGGGGGGTGGTTCTATGGGTGTCAAACGTATGACAGCCAAACCTGCTGTCTGCAACTGAAATAGTTGAAGGAGAGATTAGTTAAGCTGACTATTCGAATGATGCACAAGGGCTAACTGATCATAAATACTCTGGCCTAGAAATTCAGTTGGGCGCGCCAGCCGTTAGCGCCTTAGGAGGAGTAGATCTCGAGCGCTAGGCGCTTAGCGGCCGGGCGCAGCGCGATCTGCGCCTCGCCCCAACTTCAGTGCACATTTAGCGCCGGCGCAAAGTCTTAGCGCGCGCCCTGCTGCGTGCGCAGATCATGACATCATTTTGTCGTGCAACGCCCTTTGTGCACCCCGAACCGGAACTTCACTCGCGCCGGGCCATTGTGCGCCGGGCGGCCCTAACGACTGTGAAGTGGAACGGTACACAGCCGAGGCGGGCCACGGGGAGCGCTAATTAAAGGGCACTTACCCTGCACTATAAAGGCCAGCCATTTTGCAGCATTCACTCTTGTGCAACGGTTTTTTGGCGAGAGACCAAGGAGGAGAGCTTACTGGTTTGGACCAACACTAGGACAGGTATTTTTGGCTCAGGCCAGAGCTTAGCAATTATCTTTGCCTTCATTGAGAGCTCAGTGTTTGCCAGCATATAATGGGGGCTGCATTGGGTGCCAACGCTGACTTTCAGCCTTATGCCAGAAGGGCTTACAGACGCCGTGAAAGAGTGGCAGCCCTGGCTAGACGCAGAGGGGGCAACAGGCGTCGCCAACTGAGGCCTTACCCACCCAGGGTATACCACCAGCAGTCCTCCTATCTGACCATGTCTGCCGCGATGTGTGTTAGGAGGCTGCGATTCAGAAGGGAGGTGGTTGCAGACATCTGCCAGCTGCTTCACAGAGATCTGCAGCCACAGCTGATGCGCAGGATGTCTCTGTCGGTGGCAGTGAAGGTGACGGTGGCTCTCAACTTCTATGCCACCGGCTCCTTCCAATCCGCTGCTGGGGACATCGCTAACATCTCCCAGTTCGCCGTGCATTGCTGCATCCACCAGGTGAACGATGCCCTTTTCAGAAGGAGACATCAATTCATCTCCTTCCCCATGACCCTGGACAAGCAGCAGCAGCGTGCAGTGGGATTTGCAAGAATAGTGGGCTTCCCCATGGTGCAGGGCGCCATTGACTGCACGCATGTGGCTTTGCGGGCACCTCTGGAGCATGCCGAGGATTACCGCAACCGGAAGGGCTACCATTCCCTCAACGTACAGCTGGTGTGTGACCACAGGCAGCGCATCCTAGCTGTCAATGCCCGCTTTCCAGGCAGCAGCCACGATGCCTTTATCCTGCGACAGACAACTGTGGCTGACATGTTCCAGGCACAGCCTCACCCAAGAGGATGGCTTATCGGAGACAAAGGCTATCCTTTGTGTACCTGGCTCATGACCCCGCTCTGCGCGCCCACGACCACTGCTGAAGAGGCATACAACGAGAGCCATCAAGCGACTAGGAACATCATAGAACAAACAATCGGCGTCCTCAAGCAACGGTTCCGCTGTCTCGATCGCTCCGGGGGAGCCCTCCAGTATTCGCAGGAGCGAGTCTCCCAATTCGTCGTCGTTTGCTGCATGCTGCACAACCTGGCTATCTGCAGGACTCAGGCACTGCCACCTCACGTTGGACCACCACCTCAGGAGGAGGAGCAGGAGGAGCATGAGGAGGAGGAGGACGAGGAGTACCAGCCCAGGAGGGAGGCAGAAGGTCCAAGGGCCGCCCGTCGGTGGCTTATTGAACGTCACTTCTAGGCCCCCTGTCAGGGAATGGCTTGTGCCAATGAAAGAACATGATTGCAGCCGCTCCGCAAGCCCTCAGCCGGTTAAGGCAACAAATACTTCAAAGATCAAACATGGACAATGTTAATAAATAAAATGCTTTATTGTACAAACTCAGGGCCCTTCCCACATGAAAACCAAAAACAGACGAAACCCCCAAAAAACACTCAAACACATTACTCGCTCCCACAACCTGGAGAGGATTAACAAAACAGTGCAACTAAAATGGCCGTCATCCTCGTCCTTCGTAAAAAACAAACATCCAATTCTCAGCCTTCAAAAAACAAACATCCAATTCTCGGCCTTCAAAAAACAAACATCCAATTCTCGGCCTCAAAAAACAAACACAACTGGCCACACATTCGACTTTTTGGCCCGCTAGGGCGATGCCTTGGCCATCTTTGTGTGGCCCCTGCCCGCCCTGCTGCTCCTCCTCAAAATAAGGCCATTGGCTGCTGCAAGGCTGGGGGCAGGCTCCAGAGGGGCACATGTCGTGACGGCAGATGCCCTTGGGGGTCGGCCTAGTTGAGGTCTGGCCGTCGAGCGGGCGGCTGTTGAATGCTGCAGCTGTGGCTGGCCAGCATCAGTCGCTGCAGCAGCTCCTGGCAGCTACACTGGGGGAGTGGCAGTGGCGGCTGGAGGAATGGGGGCAAGCTGGCGGATGGCAGGCGCTCGCTGGTCGCCTGAGACACTGGCACTCGCCCGGGCCAGCACTGCAGCATGCGCACCAATCTGCCGAGGGACAGACCGCTGTGCTGCTGCAGCGCGCCGGGTGCCCTGGCGATGCCTGGCTGACACAGCGAGTGTGGCAGCAGTGAGTGCCCGTGTTGACCTGTTCAGTGACCTCATCAGAGCACCCAGTGACTGCACGGCACCACTGATCAGCTGCCCACTCGCTGCCTGAGCTGCCCCGAATGCCGCCCGACTCGCTGCCTGCTCTGCCCCGAATTCCGCCAAACTGATGGCCTGTGAGGCCCCGACGTCGGTGACACTCCGAGAGATGGACTCGATGGCCTCAGGCAACCGTGCCACTACCCCCATGAGCTCCGTGTGCCCCCGCTCCGAGTCCACGGACAAGTCCTTGAGGCGTTCCATCTCCTCGGCGAAGACCATCTCCGGACTGGAGGCCGGACTCTCCCTCTGGGGAGAAGGCCGCCGAGCTGGCCGACCCTTCCTGCGTTGCTGGACGCCGCTGGGCCCAGCAATTGGACTCCCCTCCGACCCTTCCCCCCTCTGGGGAGAAGGCCGCCGAGCTGGCCGACCCTTCCTGCGTTGCTGGACGCCACTGGGCCGAGCAATTGGACTCCCCTCCGACCCTTCCCCCCTCTGGGGAGAAGGCCGCTGAGCTTCCACCCCCCTCCCGCGTTTCTGCAGGCCGCAGGTCCCATGAGCTCCCCTCCCCTCCGACACTTCCGCCACGCTCCCCTCCAGGGAAGACGTGTCCCCTACATTCGCATGGGTTGCTGCGGATGAGGGTTCCCCTGATGGGCCACCTTCCTCTTGCTCCTCCTCCTCCTCCTCTTCTGAGGGGCTGTCACTGGCAAGTTCAGGGACCTCCTCCTCACCATCTGAAAGCAGGAAGGCACAAGAGTAGCTTTAGAGTGAGGAGAGGGTGTCAGCGAGGGATGCATGAGTGGTGGCATTCAGCGCATTGGTCGGACAGTGGCAAAGGATGTAGATCTGATGCGCAAGTGGGACGAGAGAGGTCCAAACGTTGATGTCCTTACCATTGGTGCCCAGAACAGGGTCGGCATCTCCACATGCAACGGGGCCAATCACCCGGCCACCCATGATGCGCTCCATGCGATGTTGCAGCTCAGTGAGCGGCTGGATCTGGGGTCGGCCTCCCCCGGTCGCAGTCCGGCTCTTCCTATTATTGGCCAGCTTGGCCTGCAAGAGAAAGGACGGCCTCTAAGTACAGTGTGTAGCCCTGATCTTGTGTGCACTGCCTCCCATGGTGGAATAGCCTGGCCAGTGTGTCGCCCTGATCTTGTGTGCACTGCCTCCCATGGTGGAATAGCCTGGCCAGTGTGTCGCCCTGATCTTGTGTGCACTGCCTCCCATGGTGGAATAGCCTGGCCAGTGTGTCGCCCTGATCTTGTGTGCACTGCCTCCCATGGTGGAATAGCTTGGCCAGTGTGTTAAGTGCAGAATGTGCAATTGATGTTCATGCCTGTCCCATAGCTGCTGCATGAGGGCTGGCCATTAGGGCTTTCAGGTCCCTTTGCCCATAATGTGAGGTGCACATGCAAGGATGAGGAGGACACTGGAAAGGGTACTCACCCTGACAATCCGAGTGAGGTCATTAAACTTTTTGCGGCATTGAACACCGCTCCTGGGGACCTCGCTGTTGGCTGACACCTTGCTGGCGACATGCCTCCAGGCTCTCCGGTAGACCCGGCCCGGCGCCTTCCTGCCATTGTCCGGGTACAAAATATGGCACCTCTTCTCCACAGCACCAACCAGCACACTCAGATCAAGCTCTGAGAAGCGCTGTGCTCGTTCACGGGCGTTCTGCATGGCTTCAGGCGCTATTTGGGTCCAGCAGCAGTGTTCAGGCCTAGCTGGAGGGCTCCACTATCCAGGGCGTGGCAGCAGACCAAGTTGACCCTTCCCCCTTAAGAGCTGGCCGGCGCCAGGGTGTCTGCTGTCAATCACGAGATGGCCGCACCTGCGCTGCGCCCGGCCTCGGCGCTCTCGCTCAGCACCTCCGGCTTAGCGCCTAAAGAGAGGCATGCAGCGCCAGTTTTAGCGCTCGAGCAAACTCTTAGGGCGAAGCTAATGAATATCGGAGAAGTGGCCTCGATTTTGCGCCGGGCGCAAACTTTAGCGGCCGCCCGACTTTACCGCCCCAAAAGTGGCTACAATGAATTTCTCGGCCGTAGACTTATGTGCAATGACTTACGAATAACCTAATTGATACTGCCATGTGAATGATTGAGATGTTTGTTTGGTATTAGGAAATCATTGTGGACTTCAGGAAGTCTAAATGCGGAAGTCACACCCCCATCCACATCCATGGGGCTGTGGTGGAAAGGGTGGACAGCTTTAAGTTCCTCGTAGTCCACATCACGGAAGACCTCTCCTGGTCCCTCAATACCTCCTCTTTGGTGAAGAAGGCCCAGCAGCGCCTATATTTCCTAAGGCGGCTGAAGGGATGTAACCTGTCACCCCTGATCCTCTCTAACTTTTACCGCTGCACAATAGAGAGCATCCTGACGAATTGTATCACAGTATGGTATGGCAGCTGTAGCTCCTATGACCGGAAAGCCCTGCAGCGGGTAGTCAAAACTGCCCAACGCATTACCGGCACCCAGCTACCGACCATAGAGAACATCTGCCAGAAACGCTGTTTACAGAGGTCACTGACCATCATCAAAGACCCTACCCACCCCAGCCACAGTCTGTTCGCCCCCCTGCCATCTGGGAGACGCTACAGATGCATTCGCACCCGAACGACCAGATTTAGGAACAGCTTCTTTCCAGAGCTGTCATCCTACTGAACTCCACAAATAAACTCTAAAGCCTGCACATCTGCCAATGCACTTTATTATGTTTATGTTAATGTATTACAAGCCAAATGAATGTTGAATGTTTAAATGTCTTAATCTAAATGTACACTCTCGGGAGCCGCAAGCCTACATTTCGTTGTACTGCACTTGTGCACTAACAATGACAATAAAGTTGATTATTATTATTCTTATTATTATTATTATTGTGATCCTAGTGCTCCTCTCACACTTGTGTTTCCCAATCTACCTCAATGGGGTGTGCTCCCCAGAGCTGTACCAGAGACCGGTAAGTGTGAAATTCCCCTGTGTACTTCTATGCAAACAAAAGACCCCCTGCCTCTAACCTTGAGCAAACCTGATGTACCAGCATTCTCAGGAGGTTCCTGAGATATTGTTGCCCCTACATCAAAGGGATCAGATATGTATTCCACTGACACTTGTGCTGGACTTAATAGTTGCACGGGACTGTTAACAACCTGAGAGACAGCTGGAGGGCATGTCCTCACGAGGTACTTTGGTCTGCTGCAGCACAGAAAGATGTACCTGCATTACGCTGCTACTGCTGTAATCCCTCCTGCAGAGTGGTCTGCAGTCTTGCACCTAATAAGCTTTCCCAGCTTTCTGCAATGCAAGATTTCCATAGCTGGAGACTAAGCATCATGTGAAATGTGCACACTGTGCTTACGGTCTCACTTAGTGGCATTTGCTGTACTTAAACCTCGGGATGATGAAACGTTCTTTGATTGCCTTACCCACATCATTTAGGTTGCTCAAGAATTTGGACGCAAACTGTTTCAGAGCTTTTCATGGAGCCAAATAAAGCAGATGCACCATGCACTGCCGAATGGGATATTCAGATCGGCCTACTGCCTGAAATATGTCTGGAGAAGATTTAGAGTGGTAGGGCATCTGCTCGAAACCTTTGAGTCTCTCTTTGTGGTGACACCTTTCATCAATAGTTCTGTTACCTTCATCAAGTGAAGCCAACTGTACTGTGAATTTGGTGATTCTGTGCTGAGAGAGTGTAGGGAGAAGAATACTTCTGCTAATGTTCCTCTTGTTCTTGGGAGGCATCTGTGGCTGGATTTTAGATCCTTCACCTAAGAAGATAGCAGATGGACACCAAAGAGCATATTAATATCAATGTGCAGACGTGGCAGGACTATTGTAGGTGATGAAATCAACTAGGCAGACCTTTCAATGCAGCAGGATCTTTAACAAATTGTCTTTATAAAAGATGACACACAGATGTAGATGCTTTGTCTGTATGGATGAGCCAGAAATGGCACTTCAGAATGCTAAGCATTTACGCCCTACTGTGCCAAATTAATTCACTCTGTCTAACACGGGATATGAGTAATAGTGGGTGTATATATTTCTTCCTCACACAATGCCTCTTTTCCATTTCCAGAGAGTCACCTCCCTTTATTGGCAATTTGTACTTTCCTCACAACTATGAACTTACTATATTTATCAGATTTCCCACAATGTAGGAGTCTGCACTAATTGTAGCCCATTTCCACATTAACTTCACGTCTGCATCATTTCATGATGGCAACTGAACACTTAGATTGCAGTTTCCCACAAGTGGCTATTGTGGGACCCTTCCTTTAAGTGTTAATGTTTGCTGATCTTTATACTTGCACAAATAATTGAACTTCTTTCTAACTTCATCTGCAGTGCAAACAATTGGGGACACAGTATTCACCCTGTTAGTAATTTTATCCCAGGCTCACCCTGGTGATGTGAACTCATGGAGCTGAAAAGAGCTTCTTACCTTCCAGGACCACAGTTTGAACAGAGATCTGTCTATGAATCAAGCTTTCATTGTGCTCAAGTCAGTTACAGAAGCCATGGAATTACACAGTCTGCAGCTGATTCAGCATCACTGGGTTTTATATACCCTTGTTAAGTGGCCTATGTGGTGAAAGTTTGGTCCCAGTGGAAAATATGGGATTTCACATGGAAAAATGTTAATGTTAATAAAGCAGTAAAAAACGGGGTCATTAACGCAATAAGAACTGAAAATGGAAAGCTTACTCAACAACCTGCCACCATCTGGTACAATCTGCTTTTGCTGAGGAAGGTCGTAGAGACTGAATGTTTTTTTTTCCTATGGCTGACTTCAGTCTTCAACCCACCTGGACTCTTTTCTCTCAAGTGATCATTAACTACCATGGGTCCATATTGAATCAGTTAACTCTGCCTTTTCTTGTACGTCAAGATTTCAAGCAGGTTTTCAATGATGGTGCCTGTTCAGTGTGGTCCTTATCTCACTTACATTTGTTATAACATACCTCTGTCCTTCTGTCAAGTGAGGAAAAATGTTTGATTCACCTTTTACGATACTTATATATTCTGATTCACATAAAGCATGTGACTTTAAACTCTGTAATACAGTCATTTGTCATCCTAGTAAAGAAAAAGCACCGCAAATTCATAAATTCATGCAGATTGATACTTATTGTATTAGGAAAGAGAGAATATTTTCATGCTACTCTGACTATTGAGATTAACTAAAGGTCATTGACCCCTGGCAAAGGGGTTACCTGAAGAATGAATGTCCTTTCCATGAAGATTGTGTAACAATCTAGTATATTGATCACATATTTATAGTATCTTATATTCATACATTTGGTCGTCATTCATATCTGGTTTTGCTTTCAAAATTTAGTTAAGGTCTGTGTTGTGACTAATGAGGATTTTTTGGTTCTTTGTTCCCAGAAAAGTAACCCTCTATTCCTTTGTCCTGCACGTGAAATTATTCTATGGAACAAGTCCATTTTGCATAATAAAGTTTCACTGGTTAGAAAGCCTCTGTTGTTTTTGTAAATGGTACCAATATAGAATAAGGAACTGCAGAATGTTGGTATGGTTAGGAGGATAGAAGCAGTGTAATGAAAAGTATTCACACATTCCAGGACGTAGGCGGCCAAGCTGAAGTATAGGCATTGGCTGTGAATATATGACTGAGCCCCTCGCTCGACAGGCTGTAATTGATGACTGTGTCCTATGAGCTGAGTGAATAGCTTAAAGAGATAGGAAGGAAATCTGCACACGGAGAGAAAAAACTGGAACTGCATTTGACAGAAAAAATTTGGAGTGTGAATGTATGAAATTCCTCCTGTTGATAATTTTGAAGAGTCTGCATAAGTATAAAAGGTTCCTGCGTTATACTCATACTGACTTTTTATCAAAAATTACCAACAAATAGAGTTCCACCCCAAAGAGAAACCAAAAGGCCAATTTTAAACTTCACCATCCAGTGGAAATCGGGCAGGCAGGCAGTTGAAATGGCCCGTGCGACTTACCCGCACCTATCTCACTGCCTTCCTGTAGGTTGCAATATTAACCTTCTTTTCTGAGCAGGTGGCAGGGACACCAGCTGAAAGACAGCAGGATCCTTCTTTAAATATGCAGATCTGGCTCCAATGATGTAATCAGGTCCCGACTGCAATTTTAACTGGAGGCCTGTGCGGGACAGCCATTCTGATTGGCCCTGTCAGGCCAACCAGGCAGAAAGAGGAGTCAGGGCCAGAAATGCCCCAGAAAGGTAAGTGTATTTTTTTTAGTTTCATTGTGGGCCATTGTGGAGGATAAAAGGTTCTCCTCTAGTCCCCACAAAGAAATCTTGGTTTTCTCTGCCCCGCGCTTGTCCCTTTCCTCGGCCATGAGGCCCTCACAATGCCCCCCCCCCGCAACAATTTATCTGAGTGCTGGAAATCATTCTCCTGTGGTGGTGTCCGACATTCCACTCCCACCCGCCAACCAGCTATCACTTCCTGCCGGGTCCTGGTAGGGCCCATGCAGATAAGACCCGGGAGTTAAAATCTCCCAGGCCTCATGCTGTGGTGGGCTGGACAATTTGCCATCCACCATAGCCCACGCACATATGACTGCCAGCTGGGAGTTAAAATCGAGGCTTAAGGCAAAACAAAGTGGTTCTTTAAAAGCATTAACAGTGTGAAGCTGTTTTAAGACAGAGCAATACAATTTTTCATAGTGTGGTGAAATTACAGAAACATGTAATCTGTCAATTTAGTACCTTAAAATCCACATTACTGAAATAATTACAAGAAAAACAGGTTTCTTAGGTAATGGCTGGCTGCAGAATATACCAAAAGGGATAAACTGGCAACTGAAAACCGTTCAATAACAGGCCTTTTTGACACCAATTAGTCTTTTGAGGAGGCGGAAGAAGCTGGTATCATGTCGCTTAGTTTACAATCTAGCAGCTCCAAGCCCAGATTTTCCTCTATTGCTGTAGAAAAGGTTGTTAGCTGGTTTTAGACAGACTCAAATGAAAGTGTGTTTCTTGAACCCAATTTGCCTAGATTTATTAATTAGCATAGTTTCAGATATAAATCTGGGCTTGCATAGGCAGCATAATGGAATATGTGAGAGTGGAAAATGATGTGCAAGTCAAATTTAGAGAGAAATGTCATGACAGGGTGACAAAAGTATGCAAGCCTTTGGAGAGCCACAAAAACATCTTAACCCAGGAAGGAGCAGGGGACTAAGAAAAGACAGGAAACATGAAGGAAAAGGAAACCCAAAGTGGGGCAATGAGCTGACAGGAAAGTCACAGCGCAACCCTACACCTAACCCCCTATTTGATGGCTGCTTAAGTGAAAATGATATTGCGTCATATTGTTGGGTTGTCCTGTGTGCCATTCTATAGCACCATCCCTATAGCTCAGCATTGCAGAATTGCTGCAAGAAGGTGAACCCAAAATTCAGGACTCAGTTGCCCGCTACTGGCACAAGTCATGGCAGCCCTAAGCTGCATGGTAACTGAAGGTGTCCCTGCCGGGATGCTCCACATCTGGCTTTCTGCTGACCCACACTCTGTGAAGACAGTCGTCCATAGTTGTTGTCAGGTAGGTGTGCCATGGCCTGCACAAATGGCTGGTGGCATCTGGTGGGTATGACCAAACAGCTTATAATGGCTTTTGATCAGCCTGCCACGCCTTCTTTCATGCGATGCCACTGAAAACATGACATCTTGTGATGGGCTGCTTCCTAGGAAGTATCCAACTGTATAGTAATTCACGCATTCATATATTTTATTTCTATTTTAGTCATGCTATCAGGTCTGCTATCCCAACTTCCTAACAACCCTGGAAAGACCACGTCACGTGGGATTATTTTTGTCTTCTGTCCTCCATGGCAGGAAATAGCATGTGGGATGGAAATGCCTCAAATCAATATTTAAATGAAGCAGCAAAAATCCAGAATCTTGTATCATACTCAGAGACTGAAAGAGGTAAAATGTTACAACCAGTTTATGACAAAACACAATCATGTGTAAAATAGCAACAAAAAAATGGGATAGAAAAAAACAGAATTCTTGGCCAATTTGTTGGCTCCTTTTTCTTTAAAAAAGAATCGAGTGATTCTTGGATTTTCCAGATGATTTTCCTTAGCAATCAGTTTTCCGATTATTTAAAGGGCATTCTTCTTTGAAACAATTGTCCTTTCTGTACTTCAGAACCCACCTGTCCACCTATAAGAGAATTATTTAATCCCGGGTAACAGACAAATAAGGTTGATGATTCATACGACTTGTTAGACTAAAAACGATTAAAGCTTCAAAATTGCAGTTGATGCCACAATTCAGATATTAGACGAGAGTTACTAAAAGTTTTGGGCAATTTCTCACCTGTTCGTTACCCCTTAATATTGTTGATGTAGATGATGCGATCTCCTGCCCGCAGTTCATTGAAGTGTCAGAAATCCTTATCATGTGAAGAGTAGTTAAGTGGCAGAAGTAGGCCTTTCAATCCCTGTGTTTGCACGGGTTGGGGGGTGGGGGGGAGCAATCAGGGGGTTTACTCAGCCATTTTGCCAGAGATTGGAGAATGACAGAGCACAAACAACAAGATTTGATAACCAAGCACCAAAGATGTTTATTCATGAAGTTCAGGAAAGGAGGGCTGTCCCATATAGAGAGAAAGGGCCTCATATACCAAAATGACTGGTTCAGCAAACTTGGGAGCAGGTTGCTGACAAAGAAATTGCTACGCGCAGGACCCAGAGCACCTGGATACAGGTCAGGAGGAAAATGGCTGCTGCTAATGTAAGGCTCAGGTAAGCTTTCAGTGCTACGTAGCTAACCCAAGAACGCATGTCACATCGCTTACTTCAAAAACATAAATCATTTTGTGCTCAAGCTTTCTAAGTTGTTATAGAAACTTGTCCTGTGCAGTATTGCCATGAGAGGAAAAACCCACTAAATGCTTACCTACATCTCAGCATGGGACAAGTACAAGGAACAACATACATCCCAAACTGTAGTGAGACAGAAATCTTAATGGGGCTTGACGCAAGAGACTCTTGTAAACCAACCTAGCTGCATAATTCGTGTTCACGTAGCTCATGTGCTGGAGGATAGCCAGCTGTTTGTCACTGCCTGTGCTGCCTAAACTTGCAAAATCTCAAGGCCACTTATCTGCTTATCGCAGGGTCTGTTTATGAAAGGAAATTTCTGACTGAGCAGGATCATTGCAAGAGTCACTTGAGTCTGCGCACTGCAGTCATTGGATGAATGGTTGTCTGCGTTGCATGTGGCAACTCCAGTGGCATCTGCAATGGAGTTTTCAATAGCATAGGTCCAAAACGGTCTCAGACTGTTGCTAGAAGACTGGGGGTTCCAATCCACAAGATGTTCCCTTACATTGCTGGACATGTTGGGTGAGCAGATTCAGAAAACCTTGAGGCAGGAATTCACAACCTTTATTGCTGCCCAGTAATCTGCTTCCATGCAGTTCTACAAACAAGCTGAGGGAATGCCATGGCCATGGACGAGGATGCGGTATCCAAGGTGACACCGTTTGTGACCCATTCAGCATTCCTGCACAGTAGACTTGCAGAAGGTGGGCAAGACCAGCCAGCTATGGCAAAAAGCTGGTGTGGCTAACTCAGCCCAAGAAGGTACAGGTTCCCAACTGGCTGAAACCCTGGAGTCAGCCAGCACAGATACTCCTTTCACAGGAAAGTCATTCAGAAGAAGTTATTGGTTAAAGGCTAGCTAATGTACTCAATCCATCGGCATTAAGGGCAAGGGCCAGGGGAAATGATAGTGATATCACACAAAGTCAGGCAATTAATTGGTTGCACTGTATCACAGCAAAAGATGGGGCGTGACAGTCATTGAGGAAGTGCTGAAGATAGTGTTGTCAAAGGTGTTTGGGCCACTTTATTGTGCACATGTGGAGATGAATATTCTTTAAAGAGGAAGTTCCGGTGCTTTACTAAATATATCTCAGATGAATACCTGGCACATAGTTTTCCTGACTGCACTGGTTTTCAGGAACTACACCCTCATGCTCAGTGTCTGTTTCCTGCTCTATCCTTAATTCAGGATTAGCTTCTTCTTCAGATAGGCCTCCTTATATAGTAAAGAATGGAGTTTGTAGCATATGATAGTGACTCTGGAGCCTATGGGGAGAAGGAGCTGTACTGTGAAGGTACCCCTGATCCATTCAGGCTGTTTCAAGACATGTTCAAAAGTGATCCTGGTGGTTGTGTGGGTCTCATTGTATCTCTGTTCTGCATCTGTCCATGGCTGTCACAAGAGTGCCGTTAGCCAGGGCTGAAGATGGGTATTCCCGATCTCCAAGAAGCCATTCTTCCCATCTCCCTTTGCCTTCAAATAAGTCTAGCACAAAAGATTCATGTAAAATAAAAGCATTGTGTTGCTATCTTGGGAAGCAAACATTGGCCTGCATGTTATGGTGCTGTGGCCACAGCTGCACATTAATGGGTAGAACCCCTTTCTGTTCACGTACACTGTTGCATTATGGCTCAGGGCCTGGATGACCATGTGAGTGCCATCAATCAACCCCTACACTTTAAAAGGGCCAGCTATCCAATGCATACATGCCAAATAGAAACATAGAAACATAGAAACTAGGAGCAGGAGTAGGCCATTCGGCCCTTCGAGCCTGCTCCGCCATTCAACGAGATCATGGCTGATCATCCAAACCCTAGCACCCGGTCCCTACACCGACAGCCATCCCACCCAAGCCCTATCCCCGTAACCCCACATATTTAATCCCCCCTAACACTAAGGGCCAATTTTTATCATGGCCAATCAACCTAACCTGCACATCTTTGGACTGTGGGAGGAAACCGGAGCACCCGGAGGAAACCCACGCAAACACGGGGAGAATGTGCAAACTCCACACAGACAGTCACCCGAGGCCGGATTTGAACCCGGGTCCCTGGCGCTGTGAGGCAACAGTGCTAACCACTATGCCACCGTGCTGCCCACTTTGCACCTTTGCGTCGCTCATTTACATTTTCTGATGACTATCAACTAATTTAAGATTCTGGGCAGCACTTTAGAAAACTGAAACATCAGCTACTACAGCTCCCCTTATTTTGTGCAACACATGTGCTGCTTGGTTACCTGGTACCTGAGCTTGGTGGGTGAAGAGACAGCATAAGTTAGAAAAGTATGAGTAGTGATATACTCATCCTTGTATTCAAATCACACCATGGCCTCGCCCCTCCCTATCTATGTAACCTCTTCCAGCATTACAACCCTCCGAGATATCTGCGCTCCTCCAATTCTGGCCTCTTGCGCATCCCCAATTTAAATCGTTCCACCATAGGAAGCCGCGCCTTCAGCTGCCGAGGCCCTAAACTCTGGAATTCCCCCCCTAATCCTCTTGGCCTCTCTAACTCTCTGTCCTCCTTCAAGAAAACCTACCTTTTTGGCCAAGCTTTTGATCCTCTGCCCTAATATCTCCTTATGTGGCTTGGTGTCAAACTTTGTTTGGTAACGCTCTTGTGAAGCGCCTTGGGACATTTTACTGCATTAAAGGCGCTATATCATTGCAAATTGTTGTTGTTGTTGCTGAAATAGCACATGCCAGCTGACAAAGCAGATTAAGTGTCACTATCTCTGATCATCGGAATTGCTCAAATGACCACATGTTCTAGAAAGAAAAAAACTTTAATTTAATATTTTTTAAATTCTTAATTAATATTTCTTTAGCTTGAAACCCCAGGTCATATCATCTAAGCTGAAGGAAGCGGCTGAGGACATTTTCTGAGGTCCTTGCAGGCAGTCCACCATTTGAGGAATAAACCAGTATCTTCAGCCAGGCTCAAGTACTTCAGTGAGAGTGAGTGTAGCTGCAGACAGTCCATCCCCAGTCCACGGCCTTTTGCCATTAGGAACGAGTCACTTATTTCTTTTTTGAGAATGAAATGGGTTTTATATTTTAACTGGTCCATCCCAATTGGCACTGAAATCACATCAGTGGTTGTCAAACTAAGGAGTGTGGTGTGCAAGGACGGCTGTAACAATGGATGTGCCTCCAGTCCATTTCAGGATAAGGAATATAATAAGATCCTACGGCACTATTTCAAAGAACAGCAAGGAAGTTCTTCCCGGTATCCTGCCCAACATTTATCCCTCAACCAACAACAAAAACAGATGATCTGGTCATTTATCTCATTGCTCTTTGTGGGAGCTTGCTGTGTACAAATTGGCTGCCATATTTCCTACATTACAATTGTAACTACACTTCAAAAGTACTTTATTGGTTGTAAAGTGCTTTGGGACATCCTGAGGTTGTGAAAGGTGCTATATAAATGCAAGTCTTTCTTGCTTCTTTCTAATATAGATATTAAAAATATGTCATTGTAGGTATTGTCGTATACGTAACCAATAATGGAGTTCAACTCGGAAGAACAACAAACTGGTTTTTAATGTTGAATTCGATTAAATACAGCAGACAACGGAGATTGATGTTAGAGAGCTGTGGAACAGGTCTTTCCCCAGCGGGGACGCCACGAGGACTGACTAGGCAGTCCGGAGGTTTGTACGATGGCGTCATCGCGTTTGCGTTGTGACGTCATCGCGTTGCTTGCATTTTCCGCGCTCGGGGCGTCACGTAACTTGCGACGTGAAGTCATCGCGTTTGCCTGCGCTTGGGGCGGTCACGTGATGACATCACCGCATTTACCCAGCACTGGAGCTGGCCATTGCGGCCAAAGTCGCAGGAGCGGGAGGCCGAGCTAGGCCGGCGCTTGCCGCGGGAGCGGGAGACCGAGCTGGGCCGGCGATTGCCGCAGGAGCGGGAGACCGAGCTGGCCCAGCTCGCGTTCTTAAAGGGGCAACGGCCCGAACATGCAAACTCAATACAACGTAGGTAAGTTGAAGGGAATTATGTACAACAGGTAAGAGACATTCGGTAGTGCCACGACATACGCCCCCCCAGAATTCGCTTCAACGGACAAAGTCAAACGGTGAAGTGGTCCGACTAGCTTGTCTGAAGGACTCCTGCAGTCTTGAGATGGATACTGCTGGGTGGCTGGTGGTCAGGCAGACGATCATAACTGACGTGCTGTAACGACGATGGGTGGTCGGTGGTCACGGCAGTCGTGCTTTCGGGACGTGGCGGGCGAGGTCAAAAGGTGCTGGTCATGGGCGGATCCTTGCGTGCGTCGCGGCGAATAAAACGTATCCAGCCATGCGAAGGACCATGGAGTCATGGCGAATAAACGTATTCAGCCATGTGAAGGACCGTGGAGACGCGTGACCTCTGCAGCCCGTGGGTCGAAGCGGGCGCCGGGGCGAAACAGCAGGCCTCGTCATAGTGACGGGCAGGTTGGGCAGACGTGGATCATGGCTCTGTTGTTGTTGGAAAAAGTCCCCAGTCTGACGAAATCTGCAGGAATGCCGAACGGGCGATCCAGGAGGACTTGGCGGGCGAGTTCGGTGAACTCGCCGACAGGTGAGCGAACGCTTCAGCAGTCTGGAATGCATGGAACAGTGCGTGCCGTAGTGCTAAGATGGTAGCACAAAAGAGCGTGAACCGTTGCTGCGTTGATCAGTGATCGGTGATGACAGCAACTTTCGCATGGCCGATCGCGGCTGCGGAATGTCCATTGGACCCGTCGTCGATGTTTGCAGCGCCAGTAGATGTTAATGTTTGTTGAGGGGAACACTGTAGAGAGGGCGGCAACACTTCTAGTTGTTGATTTAGGGGGAAAACTGCCGGGAGGGCGGTAACACTTCTCTTTTGTGCCGAAAAGCATGGTATAAAACACAACCAGCAGGCTGACGGGCTGGTGCGTCGTCGGCGGGGAATGAGTCTTCGTGTTTCACGAGGGATGGGTCCAGGTGGATTGCAAGGGGTGCGTCCTCATGGTTCGTGAGGGATGGGTCCTCGTGGTTCACAAGGGATGGGTCCTCGTAGGTCATGAGGAGCGAGTCCTCGTGGTTCGTGGGGAGCGAGTCCTCGTGGCTACTCCGCGGGGGCGCGCTCCGATCTTGAGGGCCCGAAAACCTGCGGAACCCACGCTTGGAGGGATGTATACTTGCTGTTGCGTTGGGAGATGTCGTGGAGGCGGACAATCCGTAAGGCGGTAGAGCTGATGAATACGGAGACCGTAAGCAGGTGCGTGGTCTGCACCGCATCGATGTTCTCGGCGAACGAGGCTTCTACCTTTATAAAGAACGAGGGCACTTGTTGCCCCATGAATTGCGGTAGCGACAGCGAAATGGCTGATGCTTCCATGGCGTGCTTCGTTTGTGAAAATCGTTCACAAAAATCAGGGTCCGGCTGCGTTTCGTCCGTGAAAAACGGGATCACCTCCAAGCCGCGCTTCCTTTGCGAATACGTTCGCAAAGACGGGGTCGCCAATGTAGGAATTGGTGTTCGTCGGTTGTGTTTCGTTGGTTGTTGTTCGTCGGTTGTTGTTCGCCGTGCTCTTCTTCTGCGAAAGCGTTCACAGAGACAGGGTTCAGGCTATGCGCTGCTTCCGTGAAAAATATTCACGGAGACAGGGTCACCAATGTAGGTGTTGGACGAATTCGGCTGTGCACGTCGATCGTCTTCTGTGAAGACGAGGTTCAGGCTGTGCGTTTCTTCCGTGAAAAACATTCACGGAAACGGGGTCACCAATGTAGGTTTTGATGAATTCCCGTCCTCACGTCGTTGGGTCACCAATGTAGGTATTGTCGTATACCTAACCAATAATGGAGTTCAACTCGGAAGAACAGCAAGCTGGTTTTTAATGTGGAATTCGATTAAATACTGCAGACAATGGAGATTGATGTTAGAGAGCTGTGGAACAGGTCTTTCCCCAGCGGGGATGCCACGAGGACTGACTAGGCAGTCCGGAGGTTTGTACGATGACGTCATCGCGTTTGCGTTGTGACGTCATCGCGTTGCTCGCATTTTCTGCGCTCGGGGCGTCACGTGACTTGCGACGTGAAGTCATCGCGTTTGCCCGCGCTTGGGGCGGTCATGTGATGACATCACCGCATTTACCCAGCACTGGAGCTGGCCATTGCGGCCAAAGTCGCAGGAGCAGGAGGCCGAGCTAGGCCGACGCTTGCCGCGGGAGCGGGAGACCGAGCTGGGCCGGCGATTGCCGCAGGAGCGGGAGACCGAGCTGGCCCATCTCACGGTCTTAAAAGGGCAACGGCCCGAACATGCAAACTCAATACAACGTAGGTAAGTTGAAGGGAATTATGTACAACAGGTAAGAGACATTCGGTAGTGCCACTACATACGCCCCCCCAGAATTCGCTTCAACGGACAAAGTCAAACGGTGAAGTGGTCCGACTAGCTTGTCTGAAGGACTCCTGCAGTCTTGAGATGGAGACTGCTGGGTGGCTGGTGGTCAGGCAGACGATCATAACTGACGTGCTGTAACGACGATGGGTGGTCGGTGGTCACAGCAGTCGTGCTTTCGGGACGTGGCGGGCGAGGTCAAAAGGTGCTGTTCATGGGCGGATCCTTGCGTGCGTCGCGGCGAATACAACGTATCCAGCCATGCGAAGGACCATGGAGTCATGGCGAATAAACGTATTCAGCCATGTGAAGGACCGTGGAGACGCGTGACCTCTGCAGCCCGTGGGTCGAAGCGGGCGCCGGGGCGAAACAGCAGGCCTCGTCATAGTGACGGGCAGGTTGGGCAGACGTGGATCATGGCTCTGTTGTTGTTGGAAAAAGTCCCCAGTCTGACGAAATCTGCAGGAATGCCGAACGGGCGATCCAGGAGGACTTGGCGGGCGAGTTCGGTGAACTCGCCGACAGGTGAGCGAACGCTTCGGCAGTCTGGAACGCATGGAACAGTGCGTGCCGTAGTGCTAAGATGGTAGCACAAAAGAGCGTGAACCGTTGCTGCGTTGATCAGTGATCGGTGATGACAGCAACTTTCGCATGGCCGATCACGGCTGCGGAATGCCCATTGGACCCGTCGTCGATGTTTGCAGCGCCAGTAGATGTTAATGTTTGTTGAGGGGAACACTGTAGAGAGGGCAGCAACACTTCTAGTTGTTGGTTTAGGGGAAAAACTGCCGGGAGGGTGGCAACGCTTCTAGTTATTGTTGATTTAGGGGGAAAACTGCTGGGAGGGCGGTAACGCTTCTCTTTCGCGCCGAAAAGCATGGTATAAAACACAACCAGCAGGCTGACGGGCTGGTGCGTCGTCGGTGGGGAATGAGTCTTCGTGTTTCACGAGGGATGGGTCCAGGTGGATTGCGAGGGGTGCGTCCTCGTGGTTCGTGAGGGATGGGTCCTCGTGGTTCACAAGGGATGGGTCCTCGTAGGTCATGAGGAGCAAGTCCTCATGGTTCGTGGGGAGCGAGTCCTCGTGGCTACTCCGCGGGGGCGCGCTCCGACCTTGAGGGCCCGAAAACGTGCGGAACCCATGCTTGGAGGGATGTATACTTGCTGTTGCGTTGGGAGATGTCGTGGAGGCGGACAATCCGTAAGGCGGTAGAGCTGATGAATACGGAGACCGTAAGCAGGTGCGTGGTCTGCGCCGCATCGATGTTCTCGGCGAACGGGGCTTCTACCTTTATAAAGAAAGAGGGCACTTGTTGCTCCATGAATTGCGGTAGCGACAGCGAAATGGCTGATGCTTCCATGGCGTGCTTTGTTTGTGAAAATCGTTCACAAAAATCAGGGTCCGGCTGCGTTTCGTCCGTGAAAAACGGGATCACCTCCAAGCTGTGCTTCCTTTGCGAATACGTTCGCAAAGACGGGGTCGCCAATGTAGGAATTGGTGTTCGTCGGTTGTGTTTCGTCGGTTGTTGTTCGTCGGTTGTTGTTCGCCGTGCTCTTCTTCTGCGAAAGCGTTCACAGAGACAGGGTTCAGGCTATGCGCTGCTTCCGTGAAAAACGTTCACAGAGACAGGGTCACCAATGTAGGTGTTGGACGAATTCGGCTGTGCACGTCGATCGTCTTCTGTGAAGACGAGGTTCAGGCTGTGCGTTTCTTCCGTGAAAAACATTCACGGAAACGGGGTCACCAATGTAGGTTTTGATGAATTCCCGTCCTCACGTCGTTGGGTCACCAATGTAGGTATTGTCGTATACCTAACCAATAATGGAGTTCAACCCGGAAGAACAGCAAACTGGTTTTTAATGTGGAATTCGATTAAATACTGCAGACAATGGAGATTGATGTTAGAGAGCTGTGGAACAGGTCTTTCCCCAGCGGGGACGCCACGAGGACTGACTAGGCAGTCCGGAGGTTTGTACGATGACGTCATCGCGTTTGCGTTGTGACGTCATCGCGTTGCTCGCGTTTTCTGCGCTCGGGGCGTCACGTGACTTGCGACATGAAGTCATCGCGTTTGCCCGCGCTTGGGGCGGTCACGTGCACGTGACTCACGCGATGACATCACCGCGTTTACCCGGCACTGGAGCTGGCCGTTGCGGCCGAAGCCGCAGGAGCGGGAGGCCGAGCTAGGCCAGCGCTTGCCGCGGGAGCGGGAGACCGAGCTGGCCCGGCTCACGTTCTTAAAGGGACAACGGCCTGAACATGCAAACTCAATACAACGTAGGTAAGTTGAAGGGAATTATGTACAACAAGTAAGAGACATTCGGTAGTGCCACGACATCATTATTTTTTTTAAGTTGGTGAGCATCACATAAGAACACGTCTGTTGAGTTTTTTTTATATTCACAGTTTCCAGAAAGTATTTCTTGATATTGCTTCAATAAAACAAACAATTATGAAGATGCCAACTTTCCTTTAAGTATGTATCCTACATTCACAGTTGTTCTGGTTGGGGCTGTTTGTGTGTTTTTGGTGCCTGTCCTATAAAATCTATCAAACAAGCAGGCTTATTCTGTCAAAAGTTTGTAACGCCTTGCTGCCTGCAGCGACTGAGCAGTTGGACTTCACTTACATGCCACATACATTTTGTGGACAGTCAGGTTTTGGATCGGTGCATCCATCCAGCTCATCCAAGTTCACTAATGGCAATCAATAGATTCAAGCCGCCAATGCAATCTTCTGCAGAGCCATCCCATTGGCTAAGGCTCAGTTTAGTTTGTAATGCACCTGTACTGCCACATCACATGGGCTAGTAGAGGAAGAGGGGTCATGATAAGCATGTAAGCCTGACATTGGTTGATGTCATACATGTCTTGGCATGTCTTGTCACAACAGTTATGAAGGGAATTTCTTCTGACCTGGTGAATGGGGATTCTGAGATATGAATATATTAACAGTTTTTATTTGCGTTTTCTTGTCATTGAACTCGTGGAATAGCCAGGGTTTGAAATGAAATAGGCACTTTGGTTGAGCTGAAATTGAGTTTTTCTTTTTTAATGCAATTTAAAGAAAATTACATTGTGATTACAATGTTGCAGATTCCATTCCAGTGTACTCCAGAGATACAGATCATGGGCTGGATTTTCATTCAGACGTTGGGTAGAAGGCGGGACTACAACTTTCAGGGATGTAGTCCCGCCTCCATCGAGTTCTAGCCAACCGATGCGATTTTGACTTGATTGACCTTGTTGAGCCCCCCCAGCGGGCTCAGCAGGCCAATTAGGGGCTACCCGGCAACAGGTGATGTCACAGATTGACATTTCATCTGTCAAGACCTTTTGACAGATGAAATATCAGCGTTTCACAGCTGTTTGAAGCTGTCAAACACTGACAATCTGTATTCTAAGTTAATTCCTTCCTCTCAGGATGATTTAGAGATCTCCCTGGAACAGAAAGCCGAATGCTGCAATTTTTGACCGTTCGCAGCCATTCTGCTTTCTGTGCCGGTGAAATGAGGGACTCCTGAGACCAGAAGGAAGGAAAGCTGTAAAGGTAAGTACATGTAAGTAAAACTTATTTAAACACTTTAAACACACCAAACACACTTACCTTTGCACTCATGCACCCATCACTCACCTGAACACCGGACATCTCGACCCCTCCAAGCCCTTCATCACAACGGTCCGCCTCCTCTAACTTGGCGTGGTTTGGAGCCATCGTGAATCCCACACTTCAACATTAAAAATAGGGATTAGGCTAAAAACTGCCTGTTAACTACCTGTTAACAGGCAGTTAATTGGCACTAATCCCCTTTGAGGCGGGTCCCAGTGCGGGGCGGGTACCTGCCTCCTTTGAAACTGGCATAGAGGCAGGTTGGGGGCGGGATGGGTTCGGGACTCCCGATTTCGGGATTTTAATCCCCCGCACGCCTCCAATCCCGCCTCCACGGCCCAATGATAAATCCTGCCCCGTGAGTCTGTTGGTTATTTACGTGGAATTTACAGCACAGAAACAGACCATTTGGCCCAACTGGTCTATTCCATGACGTATGAGGAGAGATTGGGTCGATTGGACTTGTACTCGCTGGATTTTAGAAGAATGAGAGGGGATCTCATTGAAACTTATAAAATTCTGACAGGACTGGACAGACTAGATGCAGGAAGGATGTTCCCGATGGTCGGGGAGTCCAGAACCAGGGGTCACACACTAAGGATAAAGGGTATGCCATTTAGGACAGAAATGAGGAGGAATTTCTTCACCCAGAGAGTGGTGAACCTGTGGAATTCTCTACCACAGAAGGCAGTAGAGGCCAATTCATTAAATATATTCAAGAAGGAGTTGGATATATTTCTTGAGGCTAAAGGGATCAAGGGGTATGGGGAGAAAGCAGGGACCGGGTACTGGATTTGGACGATCAGCCATGATCACATTGAATGGCGGAGCAGGCTCGAGGGGCCGAATGGCCTACTCCTGCTCCTATCTTCTATGTTTCTATGTTTGTATGTTATTGATGGGCCTTCAATAACCATAAAACTAGAAGTTATAGACTTAAACAAGTTGGCTTTTAATCACTAAGATCAGAGCTAACATCTCAACACGCCGACTGGTTCACAGGAATGAGTCATACAGATCCTGGGATCTTTATGTAAGAGAAGTCGGGGCGGAGCCAAGAGCCAAGACCTGGAACCTCCCAGGTTAGTCGGGAAAGAGGAAGTGAAACTATACACAGTGGGGGAGGGTAATATACATGAGTGCAAAACGAATACAGGATCAAGACAAACAGATTTCATTACATTTATGCTCCACACAAGCATCCTCCCACCCTATTTCATCTAACCCGATCAGCATAACCTTCCATTCCTTTCTCCTTCCTAGCTTCTCCTTAATGCAGCAATCAGTTTGAAAGTGATTTTCAGTTTTGTTGATGCACTTATGGTGGAGGTGCAGCACCCAGGGAGGGGCTACACAGCAATTGTGTCAGAGCTATAAGTACCTACAGGGGAACGTGCAGAGTGATATTAATGATCAATAAAAGTGGAATAGAGCTAGGACTGAAGGCTGTCAGTCAGAAGCACCTGACAGCAATTCAAAACTCAACTCCCTGTGCTTTTTCCTGCAAACTGAAATCTTGTATGTTTTTTTAATGAGTGCAGTGTGCAATTTTTTTTATTTCCAGTACTAAAAAAAATCTTTTTGACAGAAAAGAATGGCTAGCACCCCCAGGCTCACATCCACAGCGGGGAAGCTGTACTTGAAAAAAGCATAGATCAAAGATAGGGCAACATTATAGTCCTCATTCGCTGACCTGTGCTCTCTCAGAGTGCAGCTCCCCCACTGGAAGTGCAGGATTGCAGAATTAGCTCCAATATGTGGTTTTAGATTTTTTAAAAAGAAAGGGCTGAATTTTGCCAGTGCTCAGAGGATGGGTTGAGAGGCGGATCCGCTGTCAAAATAGCAAATATTGACAACGGGTAGGGAACCCGCAGTCAACCCGCCTTCACACGAGTTTCCCAGGGGTCGGGAATGTCGGCGCTGAACAGACCCGACACCAAGCGCCGGTGGAGGCAATTCACGTCATTAACTGGATTGTTAACATCCAATTTAGGGGGCGATTTTCCCAGCGGGTACAGACCCCACTCCCAACCCACCTCTGTGCCATCTTCACAGGAGGCGGGTACTCGACCCGCGCTGGGTCCCGTCTCCTCGAGGCGGGAAGAGGATTAGTGTCAATTAACTGCCTGTTGCAGTTTTTTGGCTAATCCCTATTTTGTGCCCTAAAGTGTGTGCTTCCCAACGGCTCCGAACCTCGCCAGGGTCAGCGAGGCGAGCCGTGGGTCTGCGGGGGTCGGAGGGGCTGAAATGTCCAGTGTGCAGGTGAGTGATGGGTGCATGTGTGGTGAGGTAAGTGTGTGAGGTGAGTTTAAAGTGTTTTAATAAGATTACTTACCATTGCTTCTTCCTCCAGGCTTCATCTCTTTAGGCTGCAGAGCTGCCTCATCTCTACGGCAGAGAAGACAGAATGGCTGCTGCATTCTCCGATGCAACAGCCATCTGAGTTCTGCTCAGGAAAGAGGTTTGGTGAGTCTTGAGTACAAGGACTCACCAAAGAACAGAGATTGTCAGTGTTTGACAGTTTCTCAAAGCTGTCAAACGATGACAATTCATCTGTAAAAAAATTTTGACAGATGAAACGTCATACGCTGACGCTCTCTGTCACCAGCTTTCCCTTAATTGGCCTGCTAAGCCCTCTGAGCAGGCTTAACAAGGTCAATCAAGTGAAAATAGCATGGGTTGGTTGGATGTCGATGGAGGCGGGACTAAAACCCAACAAGCAGCAGCCCCGCCTCCATCACGTCCCCATTGATAAAATCACCCCCTAACTGTTATTTTAAGCCTATATTTCAATTTTATGTGCTCCCCCATGAGTTACCTGTTGTGCGGGGAACATGCCAGCTCAGCATGTCGTGAGTGGATTCAGCATTGAATTACCTCATGACCTGACAGCTGCCCAAGTTGTATAAAAGATCCCATGTTAAAGCTGTTCACTTTCAAAGCTCAGAAACTGTTGGTTACTGCATTTGGAAGACATATTGAGTTTTCTGCAGCTTGCAAATGTTTGGTCCCAACTCTGTATCCAGGGCCACTTCATTGGAACAACCTCTCTCACCATTGACAAATCACTTCTGTCATCCCAAGCTCACCTGCCATTTATTCCATCAGCATCGTTACCCTTGAAAAAATGTCACCTTGGTCCTCAGAATCTGACCAAGCACAGCCCCAACGCCAGCATCACCAGGCACACCAGCAGCACCAACAACAACACCAGCCTTCTCCACAATCACCTGATGCTGCACAGGACACAGGGCATCAGCACCCGACCACATTGCTGCCCAGGACGCCAGGGATGGTCTCACCATGGCCAGATTTACTTCACTTGACATTGTACACCCTGGATGCCAAATGATGCACCAGGTTGGCACCACCCCACCCCAACACCATAAAGCATCCCTACAATGCCCAAGCCATTCCTTTCACACTTAACACCATTGCATGGGGCAGGGGTACCCTTTATATCTCACCATTCACTGCAACTCACTAAGCCACTTCCAAAGATGCACACAAATCTGTACAAGAATGCAAAGTGCTGAAAATATAGATTTCAATGTTTGACAGCACATTACCAGAAACTTCACATGAACATTGGCTAAACTACCCACGTGCCTACCCTTGTGTGTTGTTAGTTGGTATGCTTACAGTAGGATGAGAGTGAGTGTGAGGGGTGGCTAGTGAAATGGGGAAGTGATAATATAGATAGAGAGGGATGGGTGGAGGTGCAAGGTAAGTTGGTATGAGTAAAGATGTGCAGGAGCAGGGTAGGGAAGGCAGAGTGATGGGGATGTGATGAGTGGCACAGCAGGGTGAGTTTGAGTGTGGCTTGGCACGTTGAAATGTTTGCGCCACTGCAGCCAGATACTCCTAACAACATCCCTGCTTGTGTCCTGCTGTGCAATGTGCAACTAGGCTGTGTTGATCTCCTGGGGAGGTCTCTTCCACCCATGGGAAGGGAAGAGAACCTCCTTGTGTGCTGTCATGCGAGAGCATGGGTACAGCCGTGCACCTCTGTGAGGTGGTGGTCAGTGTTTGCAGCACCTCAATGCTGTAGAACACTGACAGCACAACTATCAAAATCAATTTGGACATGGCCCCTTTAAGGAAACCGGCCGGTGATGCGTTTTCAAATGACGTCATCAGACCCGCTCCCTTTTAATTGCCTGGGAACCTCGCAGGGCGGGCTTAACAAGCCCAATTAATGTAAAATCACTTGGAAAGTGTGGGCTGCAGTTCCAGTGGGCTGGGACCATGACACTGACCCCGGCCGGTGAAATCACGGCTAAAATGTTTGAATTGCACAGCATTTTGATCAGGTTCTGACAGAGAAAAAGGCAGGTTAATGTTTGGGTTTGTCTCTTCATCAGAACTTGGTTTTAATTTAGTGTTTGATGTTATTACCGAAGATATTTAAAAATATTGACACAGAATTTGCTGGAGCAGGGCATCCTGTGGCATGCCTTGTTCATTAAACTTTTTCCCTCAGCCTTCAGCTCAAAAATCCTTTAACCTGTAGGGGGTTTCTCTTGCTCGTTCTGGTCTCCTGCCAGGTTTCGTGCAATAATTACCCTTGAGTGGTTTGACCCACTCCCCCTACGGTTCTAGACCTTGGACTTAGATGCAGAGAACAGTAGTGCAGAGAAAGAACTCAATAGACCAGGTTGAATAGCACGAAATGGATGCTTTTATTTTTAAACAGTTTGAAGCATTACAAAATACATGTCATAGGCACAGATTAAAGTTACTACAATCATACACAGATTTATGAACTTAACTCTATGGAAATGGGGAACACACGGCACATCGTAAAAGGGGAAACACATTACGGTTACCCTTAACTCCCTCCCCTATACCTAAACTAAGTTTCGACCTGGGGAACTTGGGATCTTGCTCACCACTCTCGAAATCGCGAAAAAGGGGGTTCGCAGCCTTTTGGCACCGCTTTCCGTCGTAACGTGGATTTGGAAACTTCTGGCGCAGTCGATATTCTTTCTCCCTCGAGGCGGTGGGGTAGACACAGCCTCGATGAGCGCTCGTCAAGGTTGAGATCCACTATCGTGGATTTGGGTTCATGGAGCAGACTTCAGATGCAGGCTGTTGAAGAACTGCATGCACATGGAAAAATCTTTCCGGCCTGGATCGCCGGTTCTCCAGAGGGTTTCTTCTCCGTCGGCCTGGGTCGTCGATGATCTCCCGACCCCAGTACCCGGGCCACCCTCGTCATCTTCTCGTCGTGGCCGAGCCTTGTTTTGGCTGAACACTGACCACGTTGTCTTTTCACCGAAATCGTCCGTCTTTAAAAAGACGAAACGTTTTCATCGATTCCGCATCTGCCGAAGTGGAAGAGGCGCCGATCCTGGCACCGTCCGTCCTTCGTTCGTCCCTTGTAGAAGAAGTTCTTGAAGAAAATGGAAGTCTGAAGTCGTCCAAGAAGAAGCAGCCGTGAAGTCAAGTTCGAAGTTGTTCCCGTAGAAGTGAAGTAGTTCGAAGAAGTCGAAGTAACGTAGATGGACTTTCAATCCATAGTTATACTCTTTTGGGACAGTCCTATCTCCTGCCAAATCATAGTCCTGTCTTTGTATTAATTTTGGCGGGCAGAAATCTCTGCAGGGGCGCTTTGTCTTGTAACGGAGCCGGTGATAACTTAAACTGGCCTTCCTGGCCGATAATGTCTTTTAATGTCTTTTACATTGTCATCGCGGCTCGGTTCGCATATTGATCGGTCCGGAGATTTTCCTTGATGGCTGCTAAACGGTTTCTCCTTTGTACAATAAATGGGTATAAGTGTTTTTGCATTGTCCGCCCATATCTTGATGGGCCCCATCCTGTACTTAGAATTCATTGAATGTGTATGCTGTTTCTCTGAGTTTCGGTTCCCAGATACCGGCTTTCGTGGGCTTACTGTCTTCAATCCACAAGCCTGTCTGGCTTGCAGTAACAGAAATAAAATGGTTCAGAAACTGATCACGGGGCCTGGCGGCCATTTTGTATGCCCTTTTATCAAAGGTTTTTCTGTGCAAGCTTACTTTGGTGAATAAACAGTCTTATTTTATCCAGTTTTCTTGTGTGATTTTTGCTGAAAATTTCGAATCTTACAGGCCCCCCTGTGATACTGATAGCTTACTTAAAGTATCAATAATCCTTGGTGAGCAAATTTTCCCTGATTCCCCACATCCAAACATTCCTGGCACTTAACTATCTATGACCCTCACGACACATGCAGTTCCCATTTCCGAAGAAAACGAAAATTACCTTTTGCACATTTGGATAATCACAGACAGCACATCTTAAACTATAACACATTCATCTGTCAGATGTGCAGGGGTCGATACCCTCTTGCGCCATCTGCATACACCTTTTATTAATCCAAAAAACTTAAGAATGACTAATAACATAACAATACTTATTTCCTTTTAACCCAAAACAAACACAAAAAAAAACGCGAATGGTCAAAAATTTTAAATTATACTAGCAGCTTAAAGTGGGGTGTCTTCTTCCCCCATTCGCACATAGCGTTCTCTCCATTCTCCTGCGTTCTCGTGCCTCTGGAGGCGTTTGTCTCTCTTGCAATGCACGAAGAGCAAAAATATCACAATTAAAACCTGACACACTACTAGGATGTGGGATGCTATTCTAATCCAGGCTGGGACCTCTATGTTGGTGAACAAGTCCCACCATGGTGGGATGGTTATGTCCAATATGTCTTTTCCTATCTCTAAAGTCTTCTGCTCCAGTGTGTAGAAATGTTTCTGTGAAACTATAACGGCTTTTAAAATCTTTGTGAGGTGTTCGGGAAGAGGGGGAATGACATAACCAAAATGCGCGACAAATCGTTGCAAGTCTGTGAAATTCTCTTTGATAGTGATGTGAACGGTGGAGGGCGCAGGAATGGGAACAATTCGTTGTTGTGCCACTTGAACCTCAGCCCTGGGTTTGAAACAGAAACTGCTATCACCGATCGAACACCACTCGTGTTGTCCGTAGCGGTAATGAGGCGCTGCAGTGGTGATGCAGTATGTCCCACCCCCGATATATGCTACCTGCGGGGGCACATGGTCCTCTGCCATTGCCTCCATGGTGCAATTTACCGGCTTCGCGCTAGCAGTTCTGAACCCGCACTGTGGTTTCAAAAAGGCATTCAAGTGCTGGGGACACAGGATGATGTGTGCTCCCCGGCTCCGACATCCCGAGAGGTCGGTGCCTGTCATCGTACGCTCCCATCTGATGACGTAAGGTGGGACCACTGCGTAACGAATGTGTGCACCCCCCTGAATGACTCCAATGTTCTCCACCCTGTATACCGGGGCGGGCTTTGCTGCGGGACCCAACACCGGCATTCTTACTACTATTCCCATGATAGTATGATTTGAATGTCCGCAGTCCACCGGGACTGGGTATGTTTCTGCAGCTAGTCTGAGCTGGCACGGGCTTAATGCATTCTCAAAAGGGTGGAGCGCTAGCAAGTGCTTGTTGCTGATCCAGGACGGGACCAAACCCTGTTTTAAATCCTCACGATTACTGCGGCCCTCGCCCAGTAACCACGCCCCGTACAGCACACAGGCCTCGTTTTGCACAGCTTGATCGGACGCATTCCGATCCTCCTTAATGAGCGCATTTACCGTTCTCGCGTGTTTCTCCAGCTCAGCGATTATATCCTTAAAGTGTAGTGTCATGGCCTGGTCCTCATGCAACTCAGAACCCACTACCTTATTTTCGTCTGTCAGTATGTTCCTTAACTGGGCTTTTAAACCGTTGATCTGCGTCTGCAGCTCCACGTTGTCTAGAGCGTTGACGACAGATGTCCCGGTATTAAAAGCAGTGAATATGTCATTTACAGTACCCCTTCTTTGCCTCCCGACTCGATCCAAAACTTCTGGCGGTGTGGTGTATAATTTGTCTTTGTCGATGTCGGCAAAGTCAAATTCGTAAAACTGCCTAAACATTCGGGTTAACAGGACCTGGTATAATTGTTCCGTTTCTTTGGGACACCACTCCGGCAATCGTACCTCAGTGAGATTTAAAATCACTGAGGCCACCGCGTAGTGTACCCCTTGGTACAGCACCTGGCCGGTGGGTACCAATACTAAACCGTTCCCGGGTCCCTTGGTGGTGGTTGGGCACCCTTCTTTCTGGGCTAGTGCTACCGGAAGCGTGGGTAGGGGTTTGCGTGGGCGGGTGATAAGTTCAGTGGCGTTTACCGGAATAGGGGAGTATGGTGCTCCGCACGCTCGAGTGCTGACATCCCATCTCATCCCCTTTCCTTCATCCTGCCACTGCCTCTGGAAGAAGATGGATACGCCCTTGGGGCACACGTGTCTCGAACCCCACATACATACATATATTCCTTCATCTGGTTCCCACCATTTGTCCCAACACACACGTAATTGTCCGTGAGTCCCCGTAATAGTCCGATGGGTATTGTTACCCAGTCGCTGCCACTCGACCGTAGAGTTTCTCATGTCCTTTCCCAGCTTTCGTAGCCACCACCATCGCCTTAGTGGTACGTTCCCATTGCACACCAGACAAATCCTCTTTCCCACGGTAACGCTGACTCTGGGTGCAAGGATCCTCACCCGAGGGCACGTTAACGAAGTCTCTTGGTAGGCAAAACCGAAATTGCTGGAATATTCCGTAGAATTCGTTCCCAGCCAACCTGGCCATCTCCCTTGGTGGAAGTAGGTGGCGGTTTCCTCAACCTCTCGCTCCCCTGTCCCATCCGTTGCGATGGGGGCCGTGTCCCCGGAGCACCCGAAAATGATGACGTCCTTGGTGCGGCCTCGGTAGGCCCACCCGCACCCGATCGCCATGAACGCGATGAGAATCTTTTCCATCATATCCCAGGTTTCTGTAACCAATAAAATGATGTAGCCGGGCTCCCAATAGGTGCTGGCCTAATTAAATGGACGCGCAGGTTCCTGGACCCCGCTCCCAAACAAACACACATATCGGGCAGACTTTGAAAATTGTACTCTTAACACATCTTAACGCTATATACATTTCCTTAAATTATCGCCATAATTACCTAACTTAACTTATGTACAGCGCCGCCCTCCGCGGGGCGGCTTGCCTAATTCCTGTGAGGGCTGTCGTGCGCCACACCCTGCAGTGGGGCTGCACTGACCTTCGGCTTTGATCCCCCGCAGCCTGTCGCTGCTGAACGGGGACCATGCCTTCCTGGGGCTGCTCTAAACTGTGGTTGGGAAAGATGGGGAGAATCTGGCCAAAATGTTCTGGGCTGGGGCGCTCGGGCCGACCTATGAGGGGCTGCTTTGGGTTGGGCTCCCGGGGCTGATGGACCGGGGGTTGGGACTGTTACCGTCACAGCCTGTGGTTTCTCCACAGCCGCCGGCTCCAGCTCCCCTCCCTCAGGCTCCGCCCCCCGGGGTCGGGATCTGTGGCTTCCGACTCCACCTCACCTGTCCCTACAGGTAGTGAGTCTCCGCCCCCATTCCCTACCTCCCCCAAGCTTGAGTCGAGGGCGGGATCGTCGTCCTCTGACTCTTCCTCCTCCGTGATTGGGTCTAAGGCGGGGTCGAGCTGTTCGTGCTCTCTCCTGCCTAAATCCCATTCAAAAGGTGAGACCTCCCACTCCAATGGGATGGCCTCTCCCTTCACGCAGGCGACTGTGCCAGCCTGTGTGGTCTGTGACTCTGTTGCAGGCTGAGGATCTTTGTTCTCAGACCTGGTCCCCTTTGATGGCCCTTGTGCACCCGGTTTAAACAGTTTACACTGGTTGATGTGAAACCATTTGGTACGCCGGGGCATCTTCACTGCATAAACCATGGGGCTGGCCTTGTCCACAATGCTGTAAGGCCCCATGTACAGTGGTTCAAAACTCCCTACCCTGGCGTAGTTTCGGGCCATGACCTGGTCTCCGACTACCCATTCTTGTTGTTTACGAGGTTCCAATAATAGTTTATTTCCCTGGTGCTGTCTTCCCATGTTCCCAGCCGTCTGCCCATAAATCCGTTTCAGGCGCTCAAAAAGGGTTTGGACGAATTTGTCTTGTTTCACCTCTCGGAGCTGGCCCTCAGTGAGCACCGGGGCTAGTACATGGGTGGGTGTTCGCATGATCCTTCCAGTCATTAATTCGTGCGGGGAATACCCCGTACTTTTGGACTGGCTGGCTCGGATCCCCATGAGGACTAAAGGCAGGACCTCCGCCCATTTCTGGGGCGAGCCCATTGTCTCTTTCCTCAGCTTTTCCTTGAGGGTCCGATTCATACGCTCAACAATCCCGGATGACTGGGGATTGTATGCTACGTGCCACTTCCCCTCAATGCCCAAGAGCATGAGGGCGTTCTGCATTACTTGACCGGTGAACTGACTCCCTTGGTCGGACTCTACAAAACGGGGGAGTCCCCACCGTGAGAACACTTCCCGAATCAAGATCTTAGCAGTACCCAGTGCCGTAACTGTTCTGCACGGGAAAGCTTCTACCCATTTGGTGAACACATCTACCAGGAAAAGGCAGTACTTATAGCCTCCCTGGGCGGCGGGCAGGGGCCCTATGTAGTCGACCTGAATCGACTGCCATGGTCCCTCTACCCTCCTGATGTGCCCCATGGGCACCTTTCTTTTGTGGGGGTCTGGGTTGTTAGCAGCGCACACAAGACAGCTTGTGCAGAACTCGCGGACATCGTCCCGAAGTCCCGGCCACCATCCCGCCTGCTCTACCCATTGCCAGGTGACCTCAGGCCCGGGGTGTCCCGCTCCTGGACCCTCGTGGGCCAGTTGCAGGAATTCCCTCCGGTGCTGCTGCGGCACAACCCACTGCTCCTCTCGGAACAGCATACCTTCTTTGACTGTGAGGGCTGCCGCACTGTACGGACCCTCTACCTGCTTGCCTTCTGTGATGGCCTTTAGGACTGCTTTTAGGGCGGGATCCAGGGTTTGGACGGTCTTTAGGTCTGGGGGCGGTGTCACCCCTGTGTTCCCTGGAATTCCCTGCCTGCCTTGGATCGCCGCCACGGGTCCGGGTCCATAGGGGTCCCAAAGAATGCCGTTGCGGGCACCCTCCCTGGCTAGCGCATCCGCCTGCTGGTTGCCCTGGCCGCGGGGTTCTGTGGTGGAGTGAGCCTTCACCTTATGGATGAACACCTCCCCTTTCTCCCCCACAGCTGCTAGGATCTTTTCCAGCAAGGGCTTAACTGTTAAAGGCCGCCCGTCCGTGGAGGTATATCCGCGTCGGGACCAGATGGCGAGGTACTCTGTACACGAATTGCAGGTGAACATGCTGTCTGAGCAAATCGTGTATGGGGTTGGGAAAATCTCGGGGTGGGTAACCACGTACGCCACCGCGGACAGTTCAGCCTGCTGTGCGCTCATAGTGCTGGGGAGCTTAATTGCCAGGGCAATGTTTGCCGCAGGGTCATAAACTCCACACCCTGTGAGTCGTTCGCCATCAGATACAGTGCTAGAACCGTCCACGTAGATTTCGCGGCCTGTGGGATGTATCCCGGCCCGTAAACCTATGTTGACCTCCCATACCCCTTCTACGGAACATCGATGGGCTGTCCCGGGATATGCCATATTGGCTGCGAGCCTTGGCGTGCAGAGGCCTTTAACTTTGAGATCCATCTGGGAAAGGAGGAGGGTCCAGCGCGCAATCCGAGCGCTGCTTACGGTCCCATCCTTAATCCTTCCATCCAGAAGCATCTTTGTGGGGGTGTGATGGGTGAGGAGCGTGATGGGAGAGGTTCCTGTGAAGATCACTGATCTGTTCACAGCCCAATGCGTGGCCAGGAGATGCCGTTCGCAATTGGAGAAACTCCTCTCTACATCCGTGAGCACCCTGGAGGAATAAACTACTGGTCTCAGCTTGCCGTGCCGCTCCTGGAGCAACACTGTGCTCAGGCTGTCCCCACTAGCGGCTACCTCCAGGAAGAACTCCTCTCCCCCATCTATGGTCCCTAGGGCTGGCGCGGTCTGCAGATCTCTTTTCAACTTCTCGAATGCTGCCTGGCACCCCTCATCCCAAGACCACTCGACTCCCTTGTGTAAGAGTCGAAGTAGCGGGGCTGCTGTGGCAGCATAGTCCTCGATGAAATCTCTGCAGTACCCGGTCAATCCCAAAAAGGACCTTACACCCGTTACTGTGTTGGGAATCGGCAGATCTTGTATTGATTCCCTTCTGGCCTTATCTATGGCTCTTTCCCCAGCGCGGATGGCCAGACCTAGGAATTTGACTTCCTGCTGGCCGATCTGGGCTTTCTTTGGGTTTACTTTGAAACCCTTCCTTTCTAACAGTTCTTACAATTCGGCTAATAGTGGGCCGTGCTCCTCCCTTGTGTCCGTGAACAGGAGTAAGTCGTCCACATACTGTACTATCTGGTTGGGCTGGCTAAACTCTTTTAAACTTCCCGCCATGCACTGATGGAAAATGCTGGGGCTGTTGTGAAAACCCTGTGGTAAGCAGTTCCAAGTGTACTGTTGCCCTTTGAAAGTAAAGGCAAACTTGTACTGATCCTCCCGTCGCAGCGGGATGGACCAGAAACCGTTCGAGATGTCCAGCACCGTGAACGTGGTCGCTGATGCTGGAATGCTCCCTATTAGGTCTGCAACTGCTGCTACCGTGGGCGCGCAGGCTGGGATGTTACTATTGAGGACTCTTCAGTCCACCGTGGCTCTCCATGAATTGTCCGGTTTCTTTACCGGCCATAATGGGGAGTTCACGTGAGTGGCTATTGTTCTCAATACGCCCTGCTGCACCAATGAAGATATTGCTGTCTCCATGTCGGGTTCTGCCTCCTTGGGGAAGTTATACTGCTTTTGGGGTCGGATCATGGGGTCCCCGTCTACGCTGACTTCAAACCCAGTGACTCTCCCACAGTCGTGCTTGTGGGTGGCAAACGCGGTCAGATTTTCCGACACACACGCCTGCAAGTCCGTTGGGACGTTCGTTACCATGAGCCCGAGATCGTAACCTCCTGACGGCTTCATGCTGCATAGGGCCCCCTTTTCTTCCTTCCCTGGGAAAACGACTACCTTACCTAAACCGCTCTCGGCTCCCCAGAGACAGTGATTTCTCAGGTCCACGAGGATCCTGTGTTCCACCAAGAAATCAGCCCCGAGGGTGCCTTTTCCACCCCCCTCATTCCACTTCAGTAGGATGCACGTCCATGTGGTGTGGAGTGCTCCCAACTGAATGGAGGGCGGGATGGAGTACGCGCCAGCCTGTTCTCTGCCTGTGAAACCCGCTACTGAGTATGGAGCCTGGGCGGACAGGGGTGAGGCAAAAGGTTTATCTGTGTGGATCACGGTACACGAAGCTCCCGTATCCAACAGGTAACTACCCTTTTGTCTTTCCACCTCCATCTCCACCACCGGTCTTCTCCAGGCGTCATAGCGGAGCGGACACAAGTAGACGGGCTGCGCGGGCGTCAGTCATTTAGGTGCTTCGGTTGGGGTCTCGGGAGCGATAGGGCTGTTGGCGACCGCTACCTTCCCCTGCCAGGTCATCAGAGACCGCATAGCCTCCAAGACTGACTCGATCGCAGCGGGATCCACAACTGCACCACCCCCTGTGGTTGGGGCGGGGGCTACGGTTGGGTTCTGGACTGGTGTTGGGGCAGCGGTCTGCACTTGTGCTTGTGCTGGTGCCGGGTAAACGATCTGACCGTGGGCGACTTGGGCTTGGGCTCGGTCTTGGGTTGCGGCGAACGCTCTCTCTCTCTTATCCTTCCATGGATTCCTACAGTCCTTGCGCCAATGACCCTCCTTCCCACACCCGTAACAACTGCTGTTGGCTTGGGGAGGGCGATTTCCCTCCTGACGCCATTCCCTTTTAGCAGAGGCTGCGGGCCTCACCTCATGCACCTTTCCTTTTACAACAGGCGTTTTCTTACCCTTTTTGTTCCTATAACTGATTGTGAGCTGATCCAGTACTTGATCCTCCGTGGAGCGGGCGTTAGTGGGGTCAAACCATGCTTTGGCCTGCTCCCTCGCTATTGGCAAGCAACCTGCTACTAGGCACCGAAGCCAATGAGCTCTCTGTTCATTATTCAACCCGGCCCGGGCCGGCCCGCCCGGGCAGCTGCGCCGATACACTGCCCACAACCTTTCGGCGAAAACCCGTGGGGGTTCTCCCTCTAGCTGCACTGTCTTTTCTAAACGGAGGAACGGAGTTCCGTCCCCCTCTCCCATGATCTCCAGAATCTCATCCCGTAGTAACTCATAGTCCCTGTGCCCTCTCTTGCTCTCGTCAGGGAGACACTGGAGGAGTGAACTGTCCAGGGAGAACAGCAGCATTTTCGACTGTTCCACCCCGTCGCAGTCATTGACTGCTGCGGTCTGCTCCACGTCCCTGAAATGCACGGAGGGATCTCCTGACTCGGAGAGTTTTGGGATGTGGCTTATCATTTCTCTTAGCTGTCGTGCGCTATGGGGCATTACGATCTGACTCTCAAGGGGTCCGTCATCGCCATTTGCTTCATTTGGACCGAGCCGCCGGTGTCTGGTTGGACACATCGGTGCCGGCCCTGACTCTACTATCTGGGGTTGCTCTACCTCAGAACTCTCTTCCTCTACCGTCTCCGTCTCCTTTCCCGGAGTCCAAGACTCATCATAGGCGGGAGGTGCTGAGGGCTCGGGGGTTGGTACCCTAACTGCCTCTTGTGGAATCGGTCTTTTGGATTCCTTGGCTAGCAATAGCTGACTCGCTGGTAGATTTATGAGACACACCAACCCGTTTGCCTTGGCTAGGGCCATTTTCAGGTCCTCCTGCTCCCTGCGGCAAGCGCTGTGGTCGGTGCTCTCAGATCTATCCTCCATGGCCATCTTATATGCTGCCCTGGCTCCCAGAAGTTTTTCCTCTTGGGCCTCTATCTGCTTGGCTAGACGGAAACACCTGTCTCTCATTCTACCTTCACTGGCCTTGGCTTCAATGACCTGACATTTTATATATTCTACCCGGGTCTCGTGGCAGCGAATTATGGAGTGGCGTTCCTGATTCAGCGCGTTAAGCACTTCAATCAGTTGCTGACCTCCCGCAACCTTCTCCTCCACATCTTTAAGCAAACCGTTGATCTGGGCTGTCTGTGCTGCAACGACCTGGTCCAAAAGCTGGACTTGCTTTTTGTAGCACATCAGCCAGACCGCCTTCTCTACAGATTTCTTATGCTCTTTACCCGCTGTCCACTTGATGGCTGCGTCTAGCGGGCGCCTATCTCTCAACAGGTCAGATATCCATTGCTTTGTGAGGTTAACTTTTCCAAAAACATAATTGGCTATTCTTTCATCCATCACATCTCGTTTATTCAGACCTTGATCTAACACACTACTTTCCTGCTGCCAAGGTCCTGCCGCGGTCGCCATTTCTGTAGGGGGTTTCTCTTGCTCGTTCTGGTCTCCTGCCAGGTTTCGTGCAATAATTACCCTTGAGTGGTTTGACCCACTCCCCCTACGGTTCTAGACCTTGGACTTAGATGCAGAGAACAGTAGTGCAGAGAAAGAACTCAATAGACCAGGTTGAATAGCACGAAATGGATGCTTTTATTTTTAAACAGTTTGAAGCATTACAAAATACTTGTCATAGGCACAGATTAAAGTTACTACAATCATACACAGATTTATGAACTTAACTCTATGGAAATGGGGAACACACGGCACATCGTAAAAGGGGAAACACATTACGGTTACCCTTAACTCCCGCCCCTATACCTAAACTAAGTTTCAACCTGGGGAACTTGGGATCATACTCACCACTCTCGAAATTGTGAAAAAGGGGGTTCGCAGCCTTTTGGCACCGCTTTCCGTCGTCACGTGGATTTGGAAACTTCTGGCGCAGTCGATATTCTCTCTCCCTCGAGGCGGTGGGGTAGACACAGCCTCGATGAGCGCTCGTCAAGGTTGAGATCCACTATCGTGGATTTGGGTTCATGGAGCAGACTTCAGATGCAGGCTGTTGAAGAACTGCATGCACATGGAAGAATCTTTCCGGCCTGGATCGCCGGTTCTCCAGAGGGTTTCTTCCCCGTCGGCCTGGGTCGTCGATGATCTCCCGACCCCAGTACCCGGGCCACCCTCCTCGTCCTCTCGTCGTGGCCGAGCCTTGTTTTGGCTGAACACCGACCACGTTGTCTTTTCACCGAAATCGTCCGTCTTTAAAAAGACGAAGTGTTTTCATTGATTCCGCATCTGCCGAAGTGGAAGAGGCGCCGATCCTGGCACTGTCCGTCCTTCGTTCGTCCCTTGTAGAAGAAGTTCTTGAAGAAAATGGAAGTCTGAAGTCGTCCAAGAAGAAGCAGCCGTGAAGTCAAGTTTGAAGTTGTTCCCGTAGAAGTGAAGTAGTTCAAAGAAGTCGAAGTAACGTAGATGGACTTTCAATCCATAGTCATACTCTTTTGGGACAGTCTTATCTCCCGCCAAATCATAGTCCTGTCTTTGTATTAATTTTGGCGGGCAGAAATCTCTGCAGGGGCGCTTTGTCTTGTAACGGAGCCGGTGATAACTTAAACTGGCCTTCCTGGCCGATAATGTCTTTTAATGTCTTTTACATTGTCATCGCGGCTCGGTTCGCATATTGATCGGTCCGGAGATTTTCCTTGATGGCTGCTAAACGGTTTCTCCTTTGTACAATAAATGGATATAAGTGTTTTTGCATTGTCCGCCCATATCTTGATGGGCCCCATCCTGTACTTAGAATTCATTGAATATGTATGCTGTTTCTCTGAGTTTCGGTTCCCAGATACCAGCTTTCGCGGGCTTACTGTCTTCAATCCACAAGCCTGTCTGGCTTGCAGTAACAGAAATAAAATGGTTCAGAAACTGATCACGGGGCCTGGCGGCCATTTTGTATGCCCTTTTATCAAAGGTTTTTCTGTGCAAGCTTACTTTGGTGAATAAACAGTCTTATTTTATCCAGTTTTCTTGCGTGATTTTTGCTGAAAATTTCGAATCTTACAAACCTGTAAGTTTCTGGAAGTGCGAGCTGATAATGGCGCAATGAGGGCAACAGGGCACCTGGGACCTTGATAACCAATGGGACCAACAGTCTATCTCCTGAACCAAATGACATTTAAACATTTAGAAAGGAACAGGGGAATGGCAGAGAAGGAAATACAGTGAATAACAGTCAAATCAGGTTTCCTAATTTACAACAGTTATTACACTTCAAAAGGAATTCATATGCTGTAAAGTGCTTTGGGACGACCTGAGGATGTGAAAGGCGCTATATAAATGTAAAACTTTTTTTTCCTTTTTACAGAAAGAGAAATAAAGAGAGGGAAAGAAAGATTAGCTTAAGAGAGAAAGAGAAATAAGAGAGAAAGGAAAAGGAAAAGTTAAAATGTAATCAATTTAAATTGTTCCCTTTCTGAGCCACAGAGGTTGAGTGGCATTGCAGGAACATAAATCACCTCATTAAAAAGATAATTATGCTGTTAAGTACAAGCCCTAATTTTCTGTGGCGAGTTTAGTTGAGAACTAATGCGCAAATGAAACAATTTCATGAAACTCACGGGGAGGTTGAGGGCGAACTGCCATTTTCACAAGGCTAACGGAGGCGCAGTGCAAATTGTCCAGCAACTTGTGGTGAGTCGCAATTCACAGGGTATCTCTCCCTTGCCACAAGTTGCTGCACAATTTACATATTAAAAGCGCCGAACGCCATTAAACTCGCTGTTATTTTGGCAGCAAAATCTGGTCAACATTTGTTTTGGTTAAAATGGTTAAATCAACATACATTGAATCCAGCTAATCTCCTGTCTGTGTCTGGGCTGCCATGGGCCTGTCACAGAGACAGAAGCAACAGCGAGCTTGTTTTATCTTGTGACTGTGAAATGCATTACCATCTGGTTTTATGGTTGATACATGTTGTATAAGGTATTGCTGCACAAACCAAAGTGCTTTACCTGTGGAAGAAACTGGATCCTACAAAATTATATAATGATCTTTATTTTCATATTTTTAATATCTATAATTTTTTGAAAGACAGAATTACAATAGACTCCAAAATGTCGACAAATGCACCAAATAGAGCGTCAAAAATCAAAGTTTTCTGGACACCATATCCCCACACATGCTCAGGAAATAAAGCTTGTTCTCTCAGCGCTTATAAAACTGTTCAGAAATGTCTCAATTAGCACATATGCAAACTGCTCTTTTGTGTATTTACACTTTTTTCCTACAATAAAAATGTTTGAATGTTAATCTCACCTGCAGCTTAATTTGTCAGCAGCCTGTATCCCACTGCATTTTCAGCGTAACTGCTTGTTTCTACATCATATTTCTAGCTTGTCAGCATCTTTGAGGCCATGTCAGCTCTTTTGCAACTATTGGTCAGTTTTTGCTAGTTTTCTACATTGGCATGTATGCCTGTGGAGTTGGACTGGTTGGTGGGGAAGGAGATGAAGGTGTTGATCCTCCTGAATAAAACATCAGTCACTTGTTTTATGCATTCATGAACAGCAACTTGACTGATACTGTTGACGTCCTATGTGCTACCTTGGAAGTATCTATGGACAAAGACATTTGATAGTTACATCCCTGTTCAAGATTGTCTACAGATTTTCCTGAAGCAAAGGGGACAACTCTGTAATTGCCTCTCTGCTAAACCTAAGCATTCAGAGGCAGTGCTCTTTGGCAGGAACATGTGTTAGGGCCTATCCACGTTATGGGTAGCAATAGTGTTAGGGACCGGAGAGTATATTTTTGGTGCCATCTGATGTCTATCACATCACCCCTCCATGGTTACATGTCTTCCTGCACTAGGTCAAATGCCACATGGGTTCTGAAACCAATCTCAATCACAGTGAACTTTCTGTAGCAGAGATTTGGGGCAGAATTTTCCAGTGGGTGGGGTGGGGGTGGGGGGTGGCAGAGGGCGGGGGGCGACGGGCGGGGGCAGCAGGCACAATTGGTGGCGGGTCAGGTGGGAGAATTTTATTTTTGACAGCGGATCTGGACTCTGCTGTCAACACGCCGCCAAGTACCTTTCCTAAATGACGGGTCAGCCAGCACTGAGCAGACCCAACATGTAGTGGCGGGGGAGGCAATCAAAATCATTAGTGGCTTGTTTACAACCACTTAACAATTTTTTTTCCCAGCGTTTTAATTTTGGCAGGTTGCCTACCGGTTTCCCGCAGTGCGTCGACTTCGTCAGTGAAGCTGAGGCGGGAGGTGACTTGCCATTGTTTCAGCTGATGAGTTGACAGCTTCAAATGTCAAGTCAAAGCTCCCAGCTGAATCAGATATCTTCCCCTAGCCACTAGCTTCTCTACACTGCATTTCCACTACAGATTCAGGATGCTGCAAGTCTTTACACAAGTTTCCATCCAGTCTACCCTTATTACCTCTCCCACCATTGACAGATCGCATCTGTCATCTCTACTTCACCTGCAATCTATTCCATCAGCATCGGTGCCCCTTATACTCTCTCACCTTGGTCCTCAGAATTCCGCCACAATCAGCCCCAACACCAGCAACACCTGGTGCACCAGCAGCAACAACAACAACACCAACCTTCTCCGCAATCAACTGATGCTGCACAGGACACAGGACATCATCACCCAACCACATTGCTACTCGGGAGGCCAGGGATGGCCTCACCGTAGCCAGATTTACTTCACTTGATGCTGCATACCCTGACTGCCACATGATGTGCCAGGTTGGCACTACCCCACACCAACACCATAACGCATCCCTACAATGCCCAAGCTATTGCTTTCACACTCATTACCATTGCGGGGGGTACCGTTATGTCTCACCATTCACTGCAACTCACTGAGCCACTTCCAAAGGTGCATGCAAATTTGTCCAAGAATGCAAAGTGTTCAAAATAAAGATTTCAATGTTTGCCACCACATTAACAGAAACTTCACATAAACATTGGCTAAACCATACAAGTGCCTACCCTTGGGTGTTGTTAGTTGGTATGATTGGATTAGGTGAGTGTGAGGGGTGGCTAGTGAGATGGGGATGTGATCATGTAGATAGAGAGCGATGGGTGGAGGTGCAAGGTAAGTTGGTGTGAGTAAGGATGTGCAGGAGTAGGGTAGGGTAGGGAAGGCAGAGTGATGGGGATGTGATGAGTGGCACAGCAGAATGAGGTTGAATGTGGCTTTGCAGTAACGTTTCGTGATCTACTGAGATCATTGAAAGGTGTGCGCCACTGCAGCCTCATCCTCCTGACCACATCCCTGCTTGTGTCCTCCTGTGCTATGTACAACCAGGCTGCGTTGGTTTCCTGGGGAGGTCTCTTCTGCCCATTGGAAGGGAAGAGAACCTACCTGTGTGCTTTGACTCCCTCCATATGCTTATGGAGGGAGTCAGAGCACACAGGTAGATTCTCTTCCCTTCCAATGGGCAGAAGAGACCTCCCCAGGAGAACCTGGGTGCAGCTGTGCACCTTTGCGCAGTGCATGTCAGTGTTTGCAGCACCTCAATGCTCTAGAACACTGACAGCACAAATGCCAATATCAATTTGCGCATGGTCCCAGTAAGGAAACTGGCTGATGACTCATCATCAAATGATGTCATCAGACCCGCTTCCTTCAATTGGCCGGCAAACACGCTGGGCGGGCTTAACAAGCTCAATCAGGGGAAAATCATTTTGGATAGTGGGCTGGAGCAGCAGCGAGGCTGGGACCCGCCACCAACGTCACATGCCACGGACCTGCCGAGGTTGGTAAAATCCATCCCTATGCAAGAGCAGCAGTTCCTTTTGAATCCTCCCATTCATGAGCCGGCTTCAACTGCAATGCCCATTCCATATGGGCAGCTGAAGTGCCCTGTATATATGATGTGTGAATATTGGACTTTTGTGACCTCTACCTTAACAAACAATAATCCTGGAATTAACAAACACAGCAAAGATAATGTACAATATCATGAGAAGGAAAGCACACACTTGAGTTCCAAGAAAGCACTGGGTCTATCAGTCAGTTTAGTTTAATTGTTTGTCGCCCTGTCATGTTCCTCTTTATTTCTTCAATACTTGATACTTTCTTCACAGGACACCATCACAAAATGTCAGAGGCAGATAAAACTGCAGAGGCATGAAAGAATAAAGACAAGCTAAACATAGAACAAAGGATAACAGCAGCAATTTGAGACACTTAAGACATTTAAACCTCAATAAAGAACAGCTTTCAAGGAATACCACATACTCAGCATGTATCAGCTGTTAGAAGTCAGGTCTCCATGGTTTATATTGACTAATAATTTCGAGGCTAAAGCGTTAACATTTTCAATCCAATCTGCAGGGGTAAGCTAGAACATGTGGAAGCTCAGGCTGATAGGTACTGATGTGGAAATGTCTATTACCATTTAGAAAGAACTTGCATATATATAGTGCCTTTCATGACTTCAGAATGTCCCAAAGTGCTTTACAGCCAATTCAATACTTTTAAAGTGTGGTCAGTGTTGTGATGTAGGGCAACTCAGCAGCCAATTTGTGCACAAGATCCCGCAAACAGCAATGAGATAATGACCAGATAATCTATTTTTAGCAATATTGGTTGAGGGATAAATATTGGGAGAACTCCCCCGCTCTTCTTTGAAAAGCGCCATGGGATCTTTTACATCCACCTGTCAGAAAATAAGGCGCATTGGTAGAAAAGATCGATGATTTCATTCATTTTTGCCCTTTTAATAACTTGGCCTCTACAAGGTATGAAAGAAGGGATGAATATTACACTTATTATCCAAGAGCTGTTAAAAGAAAAGAGGGTAACACCACACCAAAAGCAATTGAAAAAGTACAGTAAGTCCTGCAAATGAAGCTTGGTGTCAGAATCATTGCAAAACTCCTGAGCGACATCAGACAGGGTGAAACTTCTTAAAAGCTGTGGGATTTAGATCATTTCAGAAATTAGGTAAGGAAAGCAGCAATTGTATCTAGCCTTCTCTATAGTTCTGCTTAAATGTAAAAGAGTCTTTGATGGCTTTAAAATGCCCCGAAGGAACAAAAAGAAATCTAGCATTCCTTCTTATGCCATTCCAAGTTAAAGGTGAATCTTATTTTTTTTCAATTCACCAGCAGAAGTGAAACTGTAGGAACTGACAATTGATTTTGAGGAAAATAAACAAGAGGCTGTGGAAGCACATTTGCCTGGGGCTTGGGTTATCATTGAATTACAGTTTTAACTACAGAGAAGTTGATCCAGAAATAGAAGAAGAATGCCAAGAGAAGTCTCCAGCCTCCCAAAGGAGAAGGTTCAGAAATAGAAGAGTGGAGAGAAGTCTTCAGTCTTGTAAAAGTTGAATTTGTTTAAGATAAAGGTTTCCAGGCTTGTATGTGCAGTATGCCTGACAGATGTCTGCTGTTCTTAGATCAGTGTAAGGCTGATTTATCAAGGGATAAAAAGCTTTAGGGAAAACAATAAAATGATTAAGAGAAAAGTGCAAATATATAAAGAGGCTCAGAAAGAGTTACAATTTAAAATGAGTTTAAGGCTATTTGCATTTTCATAAAGCAGTAGACAGCTTGGAAGAGACTGAACTAGTGCTGGGTTGAACTCTGTATTTGATTATCCTGACTTTCGATGCCTGCCCAGTGTAGGGAATCATTAGAGCAAAATATAAAGCTATTTTATTTTGACACATGGGTGAAATGCATCATGCCAGAAATTTGGGTCTCTAATGGACCTATTTGTCATCCAATGCAAAGAATTTCTGAATAGGTGGGAATGGTAAAGCTCACATACACCTGTGCTGCCTGCAATACATTAAATTTAACAAAAGGGTTTGAAAAAATCATAACAGAGCTGTTTAACAGCTATATAAATGCAAGTCTTTCTTTTTCTTTTAATAAGCAGAGGGTGAACCTCCTGGCTCCTACAAGAAACAAACTTTTCAACATTGTAGATATGCTGGTTTGAAATTTTGGAGCAAGGTGGAAAAATTGACCAGACAGACACCTTGTACTGCTGCAGCATATGAACTTGATTGTGCAAGAGCTACTTGGCAGGAGGGCAGCAGTATACAGCTCCAGTTCATATCTCTCAGTCAAAATGCAAGAAAGCAAGCCCAGAAGATCACCAGCTAGGTCAGCACCATGATCACACCTGTAAAAGGTCAGGAAGAGATTCCATGGTGTTAAGAAGGAAAAAAACAGCAAAATCTAGCTTTCAGCTGACAGACATGCGAGACCTGCTGAGCGTTTCCAGGATGTTCTGTTCTTGTTTCAGACTTCCAGAATCTGCAGTTTTTTGTTATTTATTCAAATTATGCTGTGCTGTTTTCT
Source organism: Somniosus microcephalus (assembly GCF_052327205.1). NCBI lineage: Eukaryota > Metazoa > Chordata > Chondrichthyes > Squaliformes > Somniosidae > Somniosus > Somniosus microcephalus. The sequence continues at coordinate 375,573,839 of NC_140987.1, forward strand.
GGGCTTGATGAAGACATGCAATGTATAGTGGCCCACTTATACATAGCCAATTTCCATTTCCCGCACTTCTGCTCTCACCTCTTCCCCTCCCTCCCAGAACCACGATAGGGTTCCCCTTGTCCTCACCTTTCACCCCACCAGCCTCCACATTCAACGGCTCATCATCCGCCATTTCCGCCATCTCCAACGTGATCCCACCACCAAACACATCTTCCCTCACCTCCCCTTTCAGCATTCCGAAGAGACCGCAGCCTCCGCGACACCCTGGTCCACTCCTCAATCACCCCCAACAGCCCTTCCCCTTCACCCGGCACTTAAGTGAATGTCATTTCAATTCACCATTCCATTCCCACTCAGACCTCACCGTCTGCAGCCTCTTGCATTGTTCCACAGAAGCTCACCGTAAACTCGAGGAACAGCACCTCATCTTCCAATTAGGCACTTTACAGCTTTCCGGACTCAATATCGAGTTCAACAACTTCAGATCATAGCCTCGGCCCCTATTATATTTTTTATCCACTCTTTTGGTTTGTGACTTTTCCTTTTTTTCCCTCTCTCCCACATGGCAGCTGTCTTTCACTCTGCCAGCGCATTTCACACTTCATCTAGAGCTATTGTTTGTTTCTTTACCTGTCCTATTACTATCTCGTCTCAACTTGAATATCTCTTAATGTCTCTTCTTTCATCCCCTCCCCCATTTCCCAGCCCCCAAACTGCCTCTTGTTTCATTTCCTGCCTTTTCTCTCAGTTCTGTAGAAGGGTTTCGACCCGAAACGTTGACTGTATTTCTCTCTCCACGGATGTTGCCTGGCCTGTTGAGTTTTTCCAGCATTTTCTTTTGTTGTTTCGGATTTCCAGCATCCGCAGTATTTTGCTATCGTATTGAGTTCAACAATTTCAGTCTATAACCCCTGCCCCCATTTTTCAGGCTGTTTGTGTTTCTGCCATCCCCACTTGCAACATTTAGTGCTCGATTTTGCCAGGCCCGAGGAGGCGGGATTGGAGGCGTGTGAGGTGTTAAAATCGCAAAAAATGTCAGGTGACTCCGATCCCGCCTCCAGCCCGCCTCCGAGCAATTTTCCCAGAATTGGGGTTTCAGACCCCGTTACCATCCCACCTCCAAGAGGTGGGATAGAACCTTAAGGCCCTTAACAACCACTTAATTGCCTCAATAATCCCATTTTGAGAGGCCTTTCTGATTTTAACACTTTTCCCCCATCCTGCACGTCTCCTCTGGAACACGCCAGTTAATCCTGGTGGCCTCACAAGTGAATTGCTTACTAACAGCTGCAGCTCCACCATTAAAAAAGAGATTTCACCAATGATCGTTTGCAGGCAGCAGAACTTTGTTGTCTCAGGTCTGGGGGAACTTTTAGTATGTCTACTCATTGTTGTGGAAGTATGGAGCCTGACACACATCTCCAGTGTGACCTCCTGGGAAACCCCTCTCTCCACCTTGACTGAGCACTTCCTCAACAGAGGCAAATACCAGAAGCATGGGAAACATTTATTTCCTTTCCTCCTGGACATCAGATTCGGATGAAGGCCAGCCGTGGCAGCAGCAGAACCATGAACAACAGCACCACCAACAGCAGCAGCAACAACAGGAGCACCAAACTGCTGTTCACCCAACTGAAGCTGCACAGGCCAGAAGGCGCCAGCGCGCAACCACATTGCTGTCCGGGATGCAAGGGATGCACTCATGTTGGCCAGATTTGCTTGGCCTGCACAATCAAACACCTTTGCCTCGCACCTTTTTACCAGAGCATCGACAATGGACAAGAACCTGCAGATTCCTATCACCCTGACCGCCATACTGACAATTGCAAGTTGCTCTAATCCCTCAATGTGGAAGTCCCATATGCGAAATGACACAGGCCACAACTTCAACAGATTGCCATCAGAATTTTTTTATCACAATAAGCAACTGCTGGCATTTCAAAAATTAACACAACATAATGTTATATCCATGTATCTTAATGTTGTATCCTTCAATAATCAGACAACAGGCTGCAGGGAACGATCAACAGGTGTTAACTGAATGATGGTTCAAACTCCAACTGACTGTACAGATCACTACCCAGGGTTTATATACAGGTGTGGTCACTGCCGGTACTACAGGATACAGGAGCTGTAAAAAGTAGTTCTCCCCCTTAAAGGTACATACATTACACATAACACTCAAGTCACTACCCTTGTGATTACTTCTGCATTATCTTCCTCTTATGCGTCCTCCTACGTGGTTCTTCCCCTGTGGCTTCAGCAGATGTGGAGGGCCCTTGCTCACTTTCTTGCTGCTCCTGTCTCGACACCTTTGGTGGCCTTCCTCTGGGATTGTGAACCTGTGAGGGCTCGGCAACAGTCTGCTGCTCCTGTGGCTGTGCAGGGGATGAGACGCCCATCTCAGTTGGTTGAGGACTCTGGTGGGACTATGACCGAGGGCTTTACAGTGGCATGGTCGTGTGAGCGCTTGGAGAGGAGCCCCCACTTCCTTGTTGTCTGCCACTAACATCCCTCTCATGGGTCAGCCCCACTTCAGAGCTAGCAAGTGGCTTGACAGCACCTTGCTGCACTTCAGGGGGGCCATAAAGACCCGTTTCTGCACTGGAAGTCCTACTCCAGAGGACTTCCATGAAGGTCTGGTTTCTATGCTCAATAGCTGATCATCGCCCCTCAAGAGATGCCAGTCTATTCTGAACGATGACCATGTTTTCAACACTCTGGCGACTTAGCTCCTCCATGGCCATAGCCATCCTCTCCTCTACCATAGCCATCCTTTCCACGGAGGTTGCCATCCTTTCCGTGGTGATGCGTTCATGCGCCAATGCCTCCAAAAAGGCTCTGCTCATGTTCGTGATGGACTCCTCCATTCTCTCCACACTTGCAGCGACCTTGGAGACAAAACATGCCAGAGACTCCTGTTCCTGGAGTTCCAGCACAGCGCTCCTTCTGGATGGACCCAGAGGCACAGGCTCAACATGCAGCTAGCCGAGCTGGCAGAGTCCTGCCACCTCCAACGAGGACTCTCCTCTGCTGTCCCTGTCTCCACCATCTGCTGGTGCTCACTTGTGAGCTGTGATACACCAAGTGACAACACTACTCTATCTTGCGAAGGCCCCACCGAGGTGTGAGTGTCTGCGCTGGTGCTGGGTGTGCTGAATTCTGCTGACGCTACACCCTCAGAGGTTGCAGCTTCCTCTGAGGAGTCTTGAAGCTCAGGCTGTTCCTCCTGGACAGTGGGGATGGGGGCTGTTGACGGTCCTGTGGGGGAGTAAAGGAAAGAGTTAGAGATGTGAGGTAAAGGTTGCATGCACATTGAATTATGCAGATGATCATAAGTCAATCTGGTAGAGTATCAGAATCATTATCAGTCTCTCATGCAATGTCAATGAGAGAGGTGCCAAACTATTCTGTCACCAGCTTGCTGTGATGCGCCTGTCTGTTCGTTCCCCACTTGCGATTCTTCCTCAACACCAGTGATTTCCAGGGCCACCTCCTCCGAGGTGGTGAGCTGGGCTACTGAGGGTTGCCCTCCTCCTATCCTCGCTCTTTCCCTCTTATTCTGGGGTCTCTTTTCCTGCAATGAGGGGCACAAATGGAGTTTGAGTGAGAATAAAGGAGTGAGTGTAGAGAATCCATAGCATAGATGCATAGAAGGAGACAAAGGGCCCTCCCTGTGTGTTGTAAGTTGTTGTCATTGCATCACAGTGATAGGGAGTGTGAGGGCTTCATGGTCGAATAGTTAAGTGAATGTGACCATAGAGAGAGAGAGGGAATGAGTAAGGGTGCAGGGATGTCAGTGTCAAGTGGGATGTGGAGGAAGAGGTTGGCAAAGTAGAGTGCTCGTGAGGAGAGGCGATGGGGATGAGATTGAGGGTGATGGGAAAGTCATACTCACTTTTCCTGTGCGGAGATGGTCATGAAATCTCTTCCTGCACTGCAGCCAGGTTCTGCAGCTCATTGATATGGAGTTGACCCCCTGGGCCACTTGCATCCACACAGCTTTAGTCTGCTGGGGAGGCTTTTTCCTCACTGAGGAAGGGAAGAGCACCTCCTTATTTGATCTTGCTCCCTCCAGCAGAGCTTGGAGGGAGGCCTCATCGAACCTTGGAGCACACTTTGGCCTACTGCTGGACATAGTTGCTGAATGAAGTGATCACAACAATGGGCATAAGGTTTAAAGTCTCCAGAAGTAGCAAGGCTGCTTGCAGGCCTTAAATCCAGCAGCATTGAAGGCGTAACCATAGAAACATAGAAACATAGACGATAGGAGCAGGAGTAGGCCATTCGGCCACTTGAGTCTGCTCCGCCATTCAATTCGATCATGGCTGATCATCCAAATTCGGTATCCTGTCCCTGCTTTCTACCTATATCCCTTGATCCCTTTAGCCTTAAGATATATATATCCAACTCCTTCTTGAATATATTTAAAGAATTGGCCTCTACTGCCTTCTGTGGTAGAGAATGCTACAGGTTCACCACTCTCTGGGTGAAGAAATTCCTCCTCATTTCTGTCCTAAATGGCTTACCCCTTATCCTTAGACAGTGACCCCTGGTTCTGGACTCCCCGACCATCAGGAACATCCTTCCTGCATCTAGTCTGTTCAGTCCTGTCAGAATTTTATAAATTTCAATGAGATACCCTCTCACTCTTCTAAACTCCCGCGAGTATAAGCCCAATCGACCCAATCTTTCCTCATACGTCATTCCTGCCATCCCAGGTATCAGCCTGGTGAATCTTCGCTGAACTCCCTCCATGGCAAGAACATCCTTCCTCAGATAAGGCGACCAAAACTGCACACAATACTCAAGATGTGGTCTCACCAAGGCCCTGTACAACTGCAGCAAGACATCCTTGTTCCTGTACTCAAACCCTCTCGCGACGAAGGCCAACATACCATTTGCCTTCTTAACCACCTGCTGCACCTGCATGCTTACCTTCAGCGACTGATGCACAAGGACACCCAGGTCTCGTTGCACTTCCCCTTCTCCTAATCTATTGCCATTCAGATAATAATCTGCCTTCCTGTTTTTGCCACCAAAGTGGATAACCTCGCATTTATCCACATTATATTGCATCTGCCATGCTTCTGCCTAATCACTCAACCTGTCCAAATCATCCTGGAGTTTCTCGGCATCCTCCTCACAGCTCACACGCCCACCCAGCTTTGTGTCATCTGCAAACTTGGAGATATTACATCCAATTCCCTTGTCTAGATGATTAATATATATTGTGAATAGCTGGGGTCCAAGCACCGATCCCTGCGGTACGCCACTAGTCACTGCCTGGACTCGGAAAAAATGACGTTTATTCCAGCTCTTTGCTTTCTGTCTGCCAACCAGTTCTCTATCCAAGTCAATACCTTGCCCCCAATCCCATGTGCCTTAACTTTACACGCTAATCTCTTATGCGGGACCTTATCGAAAGCCTTTTGAAAGTCCAAATACACCACATCCACTGGTTCTCCCTTATCTATTTTACCAGTTACATCCTCAAAAAATTCCAGTAGATTAGTCAAGCACGATTTACCTTTTGTAAATCCATGTTGACTTTGTCCGATCCTCTCACTGTTTTCCAAGTGCTCTGCTATTACATCTTTTATAATGGACTCTAGCATTTTCCCCACTACTGATGTCAGGCTTACCGGTCTGTAATTCCCCATTTTCTCTCTACCACCTTTTTTGAATAGTGGGGTAACATTAGCTAGCCTCCAGTCCATGGGTACTGTTCCAGATTCCATCGAATATTGGAAGATTATCAGCAATGCATCTAGTATTTCTAGGGCCACTTCCTTAAGTACCCTAGGATGTAGATTATCAGGCCCTGGGGATTTATCGGCCTTCAATCCCGTCAACTTCCCTAACACCATTTCCCTACAAATACTGATTTCTTTCAGTTCCTCCCTTTCATCAGACCCTATGTTCCCCGACCTCTCTGGAAGGTTATTTGTGTCCTCCTTTGTGAAGACAGAACCAAAATATGTATTTAATTGGCCTGCCATTTCTTTGTTCCCCATTATAAGTTCCCCTGATTCTGACTGCAAGAGACCTATGCTTGACTTCACCAATCTTTTTCTCTTCACATATCTCTAAAAGCTTTTACAGTCAGTTTTTATGTTCCCTGCAAGCTTACTCTCATATTCTATTTTCCCCTTCTTAATTACTCCCTTTGTCCTCCTTTTTTGAATCCTAAACTGCTCCCAATCCTCAGGTTTACTGCCTTTTCTGGCCAATTTATACGACCTCTCCTTGGATCTTATGCTATCCCTAATTTCCCTTGTTAGCCACGGTTGAGTCACCTTTTTTGTTTTATCTTTAAGCCAAACTGGGATGAACAAGTTCTGTAGTTCATCCATGCGGTCTTTGAATGTTTGCCGTTGCCTATCCACCATCAATCCTTTGAGTGACCTTCCCCAATCAATCCTACCCAACTCGCGCCTCATACCATCGTAGTTTCCTTTATTTAAATTCAGGACCCTAGTCTGAGTCAACTACTTCATTCTCCATCTTAATGATGAATTCTATCATATTATGATCACTCCGACCTAAGGGGCCTCGTACAACAAGATTGCTAATTAATCCTTTCTCATTACATAATACCCAGTCTAAGATGACCTGATCTCTGATTGGTTCCTCGACATATTGGTCCAGGAAACCATTCCGTAAACACTCCAGGAATTCCTCCTCCACAGTATTGTTACTAATTTGGTTAGCCCTATCTATATGTAGATTAAAGTCACCTATGATGACACCCATGAAATGGAGGCGACTTTCGATATGAAAAGACTCATTGGGCCAGGGGTTTCCACACGCTGGTAATCAAGTGCCTAATTAGGGCAAAATTGCAATTTTTTCCCACTTCACATCGGAGTCGGGGTCCTGACATGAAAACCGCCTGACACGCCCCAGCCCGCACCCAATGGCAAAATCGAGCCCTTAATCTCTCCTGCCTCCTACCCTAGCACAGAATGTTCCTACAGTTCCTTCCTCCCCTCCCCCTTTCCCTGCCTCTGCACCTGCTTAAAATCTGTTACATCTCTAAACTTTTCCAGTTCTGACGAAGGGTCCCAGGCCTGAAACTTTAACTGTGTTTCTCTCTCCACGGATGCTGCCTGGCCTGCTGGGTGCTTCCAGCATTTTCTGTTGTTATTTCAGATTTCCAGCATCCCCAGTATTTTACTTTTGTACATCAGACATGTACACATGTCTGTCTGATTCCAGATTGCATAAACTTATCCATTAAAAAAAACCTAGCCATAACAAATATTGCACAATCTTATAAATTACCTTTACAAGATACCATTAAATCACCAGCCCTGCCATAGAAGAGCCTGCCTTACTTTTTCGTCAGAACTGGAAAAAGCTGGAGATGTAACAGATTTTAAGCAAGTGTAGGGGCAGGGAAGGGGGGAGGGGAGGAAAGAACAAAAGGGAAGGTCTGTGATAGGATGGAAGGCAGTCACTCTGCCAGCGCATTTCACACTTCATCTAGAGCCATTGTTTGTTTCTTTACCTGTTCTATTACCATCTCGTCTCCCCTTGAATATCTCTTAATGTCTCTTCTTTCATCCCCTCCCCCATTTCCCAGCCCCCTAACTACCTTTTAATCTGTTTCATTTCCTGCCTTTTTTTCTCAGTTCTGAAGAAGGGTTTCGACCCGAAACTTTGACTCCGTTTCTCTCTGTGGATGTTGCCTGGCCTGCTGAGTTTTTCCAGTGTTTTCTGTTGTTATTTAGAGATTAAGAGACATTAAGAGAGATTAAGAGATGGCGCAAGGCAAAAGGAGATGGTAATGGGACAAGTTAAGAAACAAAAGATTATGTTATTTGCCTTGGCAAGGATGATTCCCTTAACAGAAATGGTTAACGATCAGACTTTCCCGACTCTCCCATTTGCCCTACTTCTCCCTTAGAGGATGATGGCAATCACCATAGGGCAAAGTTAAATTATGCTGCAACAAAAACAGAAAATGCCGGAAACTCAGCACGTTAACACAGGTGCTACCAGACCTGCTGAGTGTTTCCAGGATTTTCTGTTTTTGTTTCAGATTTCCAGCATCTGTGGTTTTTTGCTTTTTATTTAAATTATTACTGTGCTGTTTTTTGGTTTTGATGAAGACTTTGCCCCTTCAGTGGTAAAACTTGGCTGGACTGATGTTCCCATTAAGTACACAGAAACTGCAATGTAACCCATGTAAATGTATCATCTCCCCCCCAGTTCATGGATTTAACTCTGTTCCAATGTCTATTCAGTAGCAGGATTTCAAAAAAATTCAGTGTGCGCTCAACAGTATACACATGAAGATCTGGATATCCTCTCAGTATGCCATGGTCTACATCAATCATGAGAGATCTTACTCCCTTGACATGTAAGTAATCTGTCGCGTATAGAATATTATAATCCTCTTTACTTTCCCAGTTCCATAAATGATTCTTTCATTATGGATAATTCATATGTAGGGGTGGCAGTTGGGTAACCAAAGGTTCAATTTAAAACCATGGCCCACATTATCACCTCTGCAAAGTCAACAGAATGAAACAGAGCAAAATCATAACTAAGCACATAAAAGCACAAGATCAGTTGCCAAGATGAGTATGTATATGACATTTTACATTGATCTGGTAGTGCCTTATTATACAATACAGTAAAGCAGCATCAATTAATTGCGGTGTACTGCATCTTGTATAATCTGATTTGCAATTGCAGATTAATGAGAAATATATTTGTGCAATGGAAGCTGATAAAGAGAACCTAGAACGGCCTGCTCTAGGGACTGATGTCCTCAATTTGGCAAAAAGATGTACAACCAAGTGCCTGAAGACCAATTCACTTGGAAGGATTAATAAATTCTGTGAAAGTGATTGCATTTTCCATTCATCATGTTTAGTTGGATGTAACATTGCTCATAATAATGCTTAGTTAATGTGGTTTATGTTCGAATTGTAGCACCATGTTCATCTTGAATTATAATAGCGTCACAGCCATAATATAAATAAGAGTCCAAATAACCTGTGAAAAGGAGAAATATTTTCAACAACATCAACAATAACTAGCATTTATATCAGAAAGAATTGCATTTCTATAGCGCTTTTCATGACTAACAGATGCCTCAAAGTGCACATTTCTATAGCGCTTTCCATGACTAACAGATGCCTCAAAGTGCATTACAGCCAATGAAGTACTGTTTTGGAGTGTAGTTTTTAAAATTCATTTATGGGATCAGGGCGTCACTGGCAAGGCCAGCATTTATTGCCCATCCGTGGTTGCCCTTGAGCTGCATTCTTGAACCGTTGCAGTCTGTGTGGTGATGGTACTCCCACAGTGCTGTTCGGTAGGCAGTTCCAGGATTTTGACCCAGCGACGATGAAGGATCGGCGATATACTTCTAAGTCAGGATGGTGTGTGACTTGGAGGGGAAACTGGAGGTAGTGGTGTTCCCATGTGCCTGCTGCCCTTGTCTTTCTAGGTGAAAGAGGCCGCGGGTTTAGGAGGTGCTGCCGAAGTTGCTGCAGTGCATCTTGTAGATGGTACACACTGCAGCCACGGTACACCGGTGGTGGACGGAGTAAATGTTTAAGGTGGTGGATGGGGTGCCAATCAAGCGGGCTGCTTTGTCCTGGATGGTGTAAAGTCCGCGCCTCAATAATACACGGACTTCGGGAGAACAGTTTAACAGGTACTTTACTGAACAGGAGGCAGCATCAGACTGAAAATACAGAAGCCTGCTAGGGCCTTTTATACAGGGGTGGTCACTGCCGGTACTGCAGTCTAAGACCAGTTATTCCCTTAAAGGTACATATTATGTCCATGTATAATTGAGACACGGACTACAGGAGTTGGTTATAACAGGTCTTTACTGAATGGAGGCAACCTGGAACTACTTTGCAAATGTTACTACACAGGCTTATATACAGGGGTGGTCACTACTGGTACTGCAGTATACAGGGGCTGCAGAATATAGTTCCTTCTGCAAAGTACATACACTACAATTCCTCCCCTTTTAGCGAAACAGTACATAACATTCGATTAACAATGAAATAACATATTTACAATTACAGTTGCTAGATACATTAGTTGAAGTTAAGCAATTATAAGTTCAGTCTTTGAGGAGGCTTCCTGATTCTGTCTGGATAACGCCTCTTTGGGGTATCAGGTTCTTCTGGCAAAGTTGAGTCGGGATCAATGTCGTTGTTTGGTTCGTCTGCTTCCAATATCACCGATTCTGAGGTAGATGCAATTGGTACTTCGGTTTCATCGCCAGGTGTATCAGATCGTGGTGTGGAGTTGACGTTTCCCAGTGACTCTAGAATCTGGTCAGCATGGCATCTTACAATGCTCTCTCCAATGTCCACGGTATACATTAGAGGTCCTTGCCGTGTACAGATCGTTCCTGGCTGCCATTTCTCTATGCGGTAGTCCCGGGCCAAAACTGGTTGACCTATCTTAAAACTCCTGGTCGGCCTTTCATTCATATTCTGAAACTGCCTGTTCTCCACATCTCTTCTGATGTTTGGCTTAACCAAATCCAAGCAGCATCGTAGTCTTCGATTGAAGAACATCATGGCTGGAGTTTGGTTGGTAACCGCATGTGTCGCATTCCGGTAGGCAAACAAGAAGTTATCCACCTTGTGTTGTAGGGGTATATCTTCATTACACATTGCCTTGATAGCCTTCTTGAATGTTTGAACGAACCTCTCGGCCAATCCATTAGTGGCTGGATGATATGGGGCAGATGTGTAATGCTTAACACCATTGTTCTTTAAGAACCTCCGGAACTCTTCAGACACAAACTGTGGTCCATTGTCGGAGCAAATCTGTTCAGGCAGCCCATTCCTGGCGAATATGGTTCGTAAGACTGTGATAGTTTTTTCTGTGGTAGTTGAGGACATTTTTATTACCTCTGGCCACTTTGAATGTGCATCCACCGCAATTAAAAACATCGAGTCCATAAATGGACCAGCAAAATCAATGTGCACCCTTTGCCATGGAGATGAGGGCCACTCCCATGGATGTAGATGGGCTTGTGGTGGGGCGTTTTGGACCTTCTGGCATCCTGTACAGCTCTTGGTCATCTCTTCGATTTCTCTATCGATTCCCGGCCACCACACAAACGCTCTGGCTAAGTTCTTCATTTTTACCCCTCCCAGATGACCCTCATGAAGCTCATTGAGCACTCTATCCTTCAATTTGGGTGGAATTACTACTCTGGATCCACACATCAAGGTTCCTCTGCACACTGACGGCTGTTCCCTTCTCGGCGAGAATGCTGGCAGCAGTGGTTCGCCATGCGCTGGCCATCCCTTCACTGTTAAATCATAGACCCAGGAGAGTGTCGGTTCATTTCATGTTTCCTTTTCTATGTTTGCATTTGTCACAGGGAGACATTCGACTATGGTCGAGTGGAATATCTCCACTGGATCCACTGCAAGTTCTTGTTCCACCGTCGGCAACGGTAGGCGCGACAATCCATCAGCATTCCCATGCTGCTTAGTTCCTTTGTACTTGATGTCATATCGGTGTGCCCCTAGGAAAAGGGACCACCTCTGTAGCCGTTGTGCTGACATTATCGGTACGCCCTTCTGAGGGTTGAAAATGGAGACAAGAGGTTGATGATCAGTAAGTAGAGTAAATTTCTGACCGTGCAGGTAGTGATTGAACTTCTTCACCCCCCACACCAGGCTGAGGGCCTCTCTGTCAATCTGGGTGTAGTTACGCTCGGCTGAAGTTAACGAGCGTGACGCAAAAGCTATCGGCCTCTCTGAACCATCAAGGAATTTATGTGACAGTACCGCCCCAATGCCGTAGGGAGACGTATCACACGCCAGTCTTATCGGTAGTGATGGGTTGTAGTGAGCCAATACTTCTCTTGAAGTGATTAGGTCCTTACTCTTCTGAAAGGCCCGCTTACATTCATCGCTCCATTTCCATGCTACTCCCGTTTGTAGTAGGGCATTCAGAGGGTGCAGAATTGTGGACAAATTCAGCAAAAACTTATGGTAGTAATTCACCAATCCGAGGAATGACCTCAGTTGCGACACATTTTCAGGCGCTGGAGCCTTCGCTTCAATTTTGTCAGGGGACTTATGTAACCCCTCTTCATCAATCACGTGGCTACAATACGATATCTGTTTCTTTAAAAACTCGCACTTGGGGCGATTGGCCCGTAGCCCATGTTCATGTAGTGTAGTGAGCACCTGCTCTAGGTTGGCAAGGTGTTCACTGTCACCTTCACCTGTCACTAGGATGTCGTCCAAGTAACACTGAGTCCCCGGAATCCCTTGCAGGACTTGTTCCATCGCTCTTTGCCATATCGCCGAAGCTGATGCTACTCCGAATACCAGTCGATTATACTGGTAAAGACCTTTGTGAGTGTTTATCGTGAGATACTTCCTAGAGGATTCTTCAACCTCCATCTGCAAATATGCTTGTGCCAGGTCAATTTTTGTAAAACACTTACCTCCAGATAGTGAGGCGAAGATATCTTCTATCCTTGGAAGAGGATATTGTACTGTGTGAAGGACTGGGTTCACCGTCACCTTGAAGTCCCCATAGATGCGAACCTTCCTTGGCTCCTCAGACTTATTGTTTAACGTTTTCTTCATGACAGGAACGATGGGTGTCACCCACTTGCTCCAGTCTACCTTAGATAACACGCCTGCATTCTCCAGATTCTCCAGCTCTGCATCGACGGCTGGGCGAATTGCATATGGTACCGGTCTTGCTTTGAAAAACTTGGGAATTGCATTCTCTTCTATTTTTATCGAGGCGGTTACGCCTTTAAGAGTTCCCAGTTCTTGTTGAAATACCTCTTTGGCGTTAGCTAAGATTGTTGACAATCGTCCAGGAGTGACGTCGTCATCCTTTTTACCAGCCACCGCCAGTGCCTGAATGGAGTGCCAGTCTAAACTTATCTTTCTGAACCATTCACGTCCCAATAACGGTGGTCCACCATCTTGCAGTATGTACAGATACAATTTCCGTATTTCCTTGCCGTTGTATTCGACAGGCACCCTTATTTTTACTCTGGGGTATACTTTTTGCCCCGTATACATCTTCAAGACAATGGATGTCTCTTTCAAGGGTATGTGTGAGAATAGCCGCTCGTAGTCTCGTCGATTCATGACAGTTAGAGCTGATCCTGTATCCAATTCCATTTTGACTTGGGACCCTGCTATCATGAGGGTGACCCAAATGGTTCAGTGATCCTCTTTTGCGATTACGTTGTGAAGTTTGAGACAGCTTAGTCTCTTGTTCCCGGATTCACTATCGCTCATCTGGTCTTCGGAACTACTGTCCGTCATCTTTTGTACTTTCCTGTACGGTTCCTTAGTAGCCTTTTTGTTGTCGTTGGTCTTCTTCCCAGACCTGCAAACTCGTGCAATGTGTCCCATCTTTCCGCATTGCCTGCATATTTTGTCCTTGGACCAGCAGTCCTTCTGGTCATGGGTTGTTCTGCCGCAGCGATAACATTTTGCAAATCCCCGTGTCATTTCGTGGGTGCCGTATTCCTGTGGCTTTTGCTGTATTTCCACAGCTCCCCTTGCTGCTGCTTTGTACGATACTGCCACGCTGAAAGCCTTATCTAGCGTCAGCTCTTTCTCTGAGAGTAACCTCTTCTGGGTTCCTTCACTCAGGAGTCCACAGACAAATTTGTCCCATAAGGTATCTGCCAGTCCTGCTCCGAACTGGCAGTGCTTTGATAACTTGCGTAGTTCCATAAGGTAATCAGCATTGCTCTCATCTTTATGCTGATTTCTCCTGTGGAATTTAAATCTTTCTGCTATCAGCAGCGGTGTAGGATTTAGGTGTTCCTGTAGGATAGCAACAATTTCGTTATAACTCTTCGCCTTCGGTTTGGCTGGAGTAATCAGGTCCCACAATAGGCCATACGTTCTTGCGCCCATTAAGTTTAGCAGTACCGTTGCCTTTTTCTCATCGGCTACTTCGTTTACCTCGCAATATACCTCGACTCTTTCCACATACGTGGTCCAGTCTTCTATTGCATTATCGAAGGCAGTGATATAGCCAGTCTTCGGCATCTTGGAAATCTAAGATGGCGCCTCCCGCGCTTTGCCTTCTTCCCCGATTTAACAAAATGGCACCTCCCGCGCTTTGCCTTCTTCCCCGCTGGATTAAGATGGCGCCTCCCGCACTTTCTGTCTTCTCCGCTGTTGCTGGCGTTTTATGCCTTGATGGTGACGCCCTATGGTCTTCGCGCACTTCCCCCCGTGCTGCTGCTAACGCCGCTCTCCGCGGTTCCCGTGGCAAACTGCAGCTCCTCGTGGCTTTCTGCGCGTTTAATTTTTATTCTTTCCCCGTCGTCGGAACAACCCTGCGGGACTCTTGCCTCCCTCTTCTCGGGTCTGTACGCTGCCCGGCTTCGTAGCACCGGCCGCGCCCTGTGTGCTCCACCCTCTCGCTCTCCGCTTCCTGACAATGCTGCTTGGCCCCGTTGCAAAGCCACCCGCTCGAGCTCTAGACCGCCGCAGCCCAGGAAGGATCAGTGTACTACCTGCCACCAGCCCGATTAGCTGAAGCACCATCGACAGGATAACCAAGCCCCGCTCTCGACAGCCTCTCCTGCAAATCTTCAACTCCGCTGACTCAGAGGCGGATGCCCATGGTTGACGCCCGTTTCTTCTGTTTCTTTCTACCTTCTGGCCTCGACCTCTGATAACTTCGCTTCAGGGATGGATCCCCATGAGGTGATGCAGACTGCAGGTAAGTTCGTATCTGCTCGTCGCCAGTATTACGTCCGTGTATAATTGAGACACGGACTACAGGAGTTGGTTATAACAGGTCTTTACTGAATGGAGGCAACCTGGAACTACTATGCAAATGTTACGACACAGGCTTATATACAGGGGTGGTCACTACTGGTACTGCAGTATACAGGGGCTGCAGAATATAGTTCCTTCTGCAAAGTACATACACTACAGTACATACACAACAATTCCTCCCCTTTTAGATAAACAGTACATAACATTCATTAAACAACTAAATAATAACTAATTACAATTACAATTTTCTCAGTAATATATACATCAACTGAAATAGTCATTTATAAGTTCAATCTTTGAGGAGGCTTCCCGATCCTGACTGGATAGCGCCTTTCTCGAGTATCCTGTTCTGGCGGTGGAGTCAATTCTGGCTCATTGTCATTGGTTGGTTCGTCAGCTTCCAATACCCCTGCTTCTGAGGCAGACGCAATCTGTACTTCGGGCTCATTACCAGGTGCACATGCTTGTGGTATAGGTTCGGCTTGTTCCTGTGACTCTAGAATCTGGTCAGCATGGCGTCTCATGATGCTCTCTCCAACGTCCACTGTGTACATTAGTGGTTCCTGCTGTGTACATATTGTTCCTGGCTGCCATTTTTCTGTTCGGTAATCACAGGCCAAGACTGGTTGCCCTGTCTTGAAGCTCCTGGTTGGCTTCTCATTTATGTGCTGGAACTGCTTATCCTCAACATCTCATCTTATGTTTGGTTTGAGCAAATCTGTAGTGTATGTGCTTTAAGTCAGAACTACGTTTTACTGCTCCTGTATACTGTAGTACCGGCAGTGACCACACCGGTAAGCTGTGCGCATGCCTCTGTACCCCAGTCTAGAGATTACCCTCCTCCAGTAAAGGCCTGTTATTTGTTTATGTACGGCATCCGTGTAATTATTTATCCACTGAACCACAGATCTAACAGTGGCAACGAGTGTTGATGCGAATCTGCCTGCAACATAAAAAAAAAAATAGTCGAGTCCAGGAACACGGGCGTCGACCACGAGCAACCGCCCAGCAGTCAGGCAGAGATCCAACTTCGCTGGGGAGGCTGTGGAGAGCCGGGCTTGGTTCCCCAGCCAAAACGAGCAGTAAGAGACCGACGACAGGTCCAGAGCAGGCCCTTCCCGAGCAGCGGCGGCTGGAGCCGACCGACGGCAGAGAGAGAGAGCTGGGCAGCGTCGACGGGGTAAGAAAGAGGGTGAAGAGAGCAGGGCGCAGCCGGGGGTTGATCATCGAGCGGCGTCGAGGAAAAATACTGCAAACCAGAGAGAGAGAGGGTAAGAAACAGCCGGGTTCTAGACTGAGCGGCGTCGACAAATATCAAGAGAAGAACGCGCAGAGCACAGCCAGGGATCACGGGCTGATCAGGGTCCACGGGGCGAAGCAAGGGGAGATGCCATTGAGCCGCGGAGATGCAGGGAGAGCGCGGGAGACGCCATTGAGCAGCGGAGAAGCAGGGAGAGTGCGGGAGGTGCCATTGAGCCGTGGAGAAGAAGGAAGAGCACGGGAGAGGCATTTTGCGAAGCCGCAGCGGAGAAGATGGGCGAGCGCGGGAAGGAAGGAAAGCATGGGAGACGCAATTTTGTGCCAGCGGAGAAGAAGGGGAAGCGCGGGAGGTGCCATTGGTGATAGTTAACGCATAATCAAGGATGCCGAAGAGTGGCAGTATCTCTACGTTCGACAATGAAGTCGAAGATTGGGTGACATATGTGGAACGTATTGAGGTGTACTGCAGGGCGAATGAAGTGCCAGATGCTAATAAAGCACTGGTTCTGTTAAATTCCATGGGTGCAAAAACTTATGGGTTACTGCAAAATCTAATAACCCCAGAGAAGCCGGTAAACAAGAATTTTGAAAGCATGGTAGAAATCCTACAGGACCACTTAAACCTTACACCGCTGCTGATAGCAGAACAATTTAAGTTCCATAAAAGGAACCAACACAAAGACGAAAGCAATGCTGAGTACCTAATGGAACTGCGCAAGCTATCAAAATACTGCCACTTTGGAGCGGGACTAGCAGACACGTTAAGGGACAAGTTTGTGTGTGGGCTACAAAGTGAAGGAACCCAGAAACGGCTTCTATCAGAAAAGGACCTTACGCTGGACAAAGCTTTCAGTATGGCAGCATCACACGAATCAGCCGCAAGGGGTGCTGCAGAGATACAATGGAGACCGCAAGAATATGGCACCAACAAAATGACCTATGAAACAGGGAAGTGCTATCGCTGCGGCCGAACAACACATGACCAGAAAGATTGTTGGTTCAAGGACCAAGTGTGCAGACAGTGTGGGAAAGCAGGACACATAGCAAGAGTCTGCAGGTCTGGGAAGAAAACCAACAGGAAGAAATCTCCACAGGAGAAGTACAAAAAGGTACACCAGGTGATGGACAGTGGTTCAGACGAACAGAAAAGTGACACAGGCTCCAGAAGCAAGGAGCTGGGTTGTCTGAAACTACATAATGTAACCGAAATGGAGGATCACCAGACTATCTGGGTTACACTCAAGATAGACGGAGTCCAAGTGGAAATGGAATTGGACACAGGGTCAGCTCTAACAGTCATAAATCAAAGAGACTACAAGCGGCTATTTTCACACATACCCTTGAAAGCTACAGAGATTGTCTTGAAGACGTATACGGGGCAAAAAGTCTACCCCAAAGGAAAAATAAGGGTGAAAGTGACATATAAAAGTCAGGAAATACCTAAAATGGATATATATGTATTGCCAAATGGAGGACCACCACTGCTAGGACGTGAATGGATCCGGAAGATACATTTAGATTGGCATTCCATACAGGCATTGAAGGTGGAGGCCAAAAAGGATGACGATGTCACACCTGGACGACTGTCAAAAATGCTAACTGACGCAAAAGAAGTGTTCCAGGAGGGACTAGGAACACTAAAAGGAATAACAGCAACAATTAAAATAGAGGATAATGCAAGCCCAAAGTTTCTGAAGGCCAGACCAGTGCCTTATGCGATCAGACCAGCGGTTGAAGCAGAGCTGGAAGGGTTGGAACGTTCAGGAGTACTGTCCAAAGTGGACTGGAGCGAGTGGGCTACACCCATCGTTCCTGTAATGAAGAGGTCGTTGAGTAATACGCCTGGGGAACCAAAGAAGGTCCGCATCTGTGGGGATTTTAAGGTGACAGTGAACCCAGTCCTTCACACGGTGCAATATCCGCTTCCACGAATTGAGGATATTTTTGCTTCGCTATCTGGTGGTAAACGCTTCACCAAAATTGATCTAGCCCAGGCGTACTTGCAAATGGAGGTAGGAGAAGCTTCAAAACATTACCTTACGATCAACACCCATAAAGGTCTCTATCAATACAACCGGCTGGTGTTTGGAGTAGCCTCGGCTCCGGCTATCTGGCAAAGGGCGATGGATCAGGTCCTGCAAGGGATTCCAGGGACCCAGTGTTATTTGGACGACATCTTGGTCACGGGCAAAAATGACGGTGATCACCTCGCTAACTTGGAGAATGTGCTCGCCAGATTAAAGGAATATGGGCTACGAGCTAATCGCCACAAGTGTGAGTTTTTCCAGAAACAGATCTCGTATTGTGGCCACGTCATCGATGAAGAGGGGTTACATAAGTCCCCTGACAAGATAGAGGCAGTAGTCAAGGCTCCAGCACCAGAAAATGTGTCACAACTGAGGTCGTTCCTTGGGCTGGTAAACTATTACCACAAGTTCTTACCAAATTTGTCTACGGTATTACACCCGCTGAACACCCTACTGCAAACAGGGGTACCATGGAAGTGGGACGATGAACGTAGATGAGCTTTCCAGAAGTGTAAAGAATTGATCACATCAAAAGAGGCGTTGGCCCATTTCAACCCAGCACTACCAATTCGTTTGGCATGTGATGCATCACCCTACGGCATTGGAGCGGTGCTGTCGCACAAATTCCCAGACGGGTTGGAGAGGCCAGTAGCCTTTGCGTCTCGGTCATTAACCTCAGCCGAGCGCAACTACGCCCAGATTGACAGGGAGGCCCTCAGCCTAGTATGGGGAGTAAAAAAATTCAACCATTATCTGCATGGACAGACGTTCACCTTGCTGACTGACCACCAACCACTTGTCTCCATCTTTAATCCTAAGAAGGGCGTGCCAGTAATGACTGCACAGCAGTTACAAAGATGGTCCCTGTTTCTCGGGGCGAATCAATATGAAATAGAATATAAAGGGACGAGACAGCATGGTAACGCTGATGGGCTATCGCGCCTGCCACTGCCTACTGTGGAGGAAGCACCAGCAGTGGACCCTATCGAGATATTCTATTCATCGATAATTGAAGGATTGCCAGTAACAAACGCGGATATAGAGAAGGAGACCCACAATGATCCGACGCTGTCACGGGTATATGAATTGACAGTGAGGGGATGGCCAACACATGGCGACTCACTGTTGCCAGCATTCTCATCCAGAAGAGAACAGCTGTCAGTATGCCAGGGGACAGTGATGTGTGGATCCAGAGTGGTGATTCCACCCAAGTTAAGGGAGAGAGTGCTAAATGAGCTACATGAAGGTCATCTGGGGGGAGTGAAAAAGAAAAGCCTTGCTAGGGCTTATGTGTGGTGGCCGGGAATCGATCAACAAATTGAAGACTTAAGTAAGAGCTGCTTAGGATGCCAGAAGGTCCAAAATGCACCACCACATGCCCCTCTACACCCATGGGAGTGGCCCTCCTCTCCATGGCAACGGGTGCACATTGATTTCGCTGGTCCATTCATGGACTCAATGTTCTTAATGGCAGTGGATGCTCATTCAAAGTGGCCTGAGGTGATAAAGATGTTTTCAACCACTACAGAGAAAACGATTGCAGTCCTACGGACCATATTTGCCAGAAACAGTTTGCCAGAGCAGATCTGCACTGATAATGGACCACAGTTTGCGTCCGACGAGTTCCAAAAATACATGAAAAGGAATGGGGTAAGGCATTACACATCCGCCCCGTATCATCCAGCCACCAATGGATTGGCTGAGAGGTTCGTACAAACCTTTAAGAAGGCAATAAAGGCCATGTGCGATGAGGAAATTCCACGACAGCATAAGATGGACAATTTCTTATTAGCCTACCGAAACGCGACACATGCAGTTACCAACCAGACCCCGGCCATGATGTTCTTTAACCGAAGGTTGAGATCTCGTCTGGTCTTGCTCAGACCAAATGTGCGAAGAAATGTTGAGGACAAACAATTCTAGCACATCAACGAGAAGCCAACAAGGAGCTTCAGTGTAGGGCAACCAGTCTTGGCCCGGGACTATCGAACAGAGAAGTGGCAACCTGGAACGATATGTACAAGGCAGGGGCCATTAATGTACACAGTGGATGTCGGGGAGAACATTGTGAGATGCCACGTCGATCAGATCTTAGCATCACAGGAATGCGTCAACCTCATGTCTTGAGTACCTGGGGATGAACCCGACATACCGGTAGCATCTGCTTCAGACCCAGTAGCAGTGGAACCCGATGAACTACCCGATGAAAGGGGGTCAGAATCGCCTCTGCACCAAGAACAAGAACCTCCAGAAAGGCGCTATCCCGAAAGGGTCAGGAAGCCGCCCCAAAGACTGAATCTATAAATGGACTTTTGTTATTGAATGTACATGTAAAAATGTAATTGTTATTTGAATAGTAAGGGGGTATTATTAATCTAAAAAGGGAGGAATTGTAGTGTATGTACTTTAAGTCAGAACTACTTTTTACAGCTCCTGTATACTATAGTACCGGCAGTGACCACACCGGTATATAAGCTGTGCGCATTCCTCTGTACCCCAGTCTAGAGATTACCCTTGTAGTGTATGTACCCGTCTACCTTTAAGAGAACTATTGTCTGTAACCGTTCACCTTTAAGAGAACTATTTTAGGTGTGGCACTACTTTGTTTGGCTTCTGTATACGGTAATACCGACGGTGACCACACCAGTATATAAGTGTTGTGCCAGGAGTTATTGGGCAGATTCGCCCTGACCTTCGAGTAGTAAAGTCCTGTTTTAAGTTACTCTTGGAGTCTGTGTATTAATTAACTAAACAACCCACAGACTTTACAACCCTCCTCCAGTAAAGACCTGTTATTTGTTTATGTACAGCATCCGTGTAATTATTTTTCCACTGAACCACGGATCTAACAAAATCCAAGCGACATCTTAGTCTCCGGTTGAAAAACAGTAAGGCTGGAGTTTGGTTGGTTACTGCATGTGTCGCATTCCGGTAAGCAAACAAGAAGTTATCCACCTTGTGTTGCAGTGGTATGTTGTCATTATACATTGCCTTTATGGCCTTTTTAAAGGTCTGAACAAACCTCTCAGCCAATCCATTTGTGGCTGGATGATATGGGGCAGATGTGTAATGTTTCACCCCATTATTCTTCAGGAACCTCCGGAAATCCTCAGACACATACTGTGGGCCATTGTCGGAACAAATCTGTTCTGTCAACCCATTCCTGGCGAAGATGGTCCTTAGGACTGCAATAGTTTTCTCCGTGGTGGTGGAGGACATTTTAATGACCTCTGGCCATTTCGAATGGGCGTCCACAGCGATTAGAAACATTGAGTCCATAAATGGACCAGCGAAATCAATGTGTACCCATTGCCATGGAGATGAGGGCCACTCCCATGGATGTAGTGGGGCCTGTGGTGGAGCGTTTTGGACCTTCTGTCATCCTGTGCATCTCTTGGTCATATCCTCGATTTCTTTATCGATTCCCGGCCACCACACAAACGCCCTGGCTAGGCTCTTCATTTTTACCCCTCCCAGATGACCCTCGTGAAGCTCATTGAGCACTCTATCTCTCAACTTGGGTGGAATTACCACTCGGGATCCACACATCAAGGTTCCCTGGCACACTGACAGCTGTTCTCTCCTTGGCGAGAATGCTGGCAACAGTGAGTCGCCATATGCTGGCCATCCCATCACCGTCAAATCATACACCCGAGAGAGTGTCGGGTCATTTCGGGTTTCCTTCTCAATATTTGCGTTTGTAACAGGCAAACATTCGACTATGGTCGCATGGAATATCTCCACAGGGTCCACTGCAGGTGCTTCTTCCGATGTAGGCAACGGTAGGCGCGACAGGCCATCAGCGTTTCCATGTTGTTTTGTACCTTTGTACTCTATGTCATACTGATGTGCCCCTAGAAAAAGTGACCATCTTTGCAGCCGTTGCGCCGTCATCATTGGGTTAAAAATTGAGACCAGGGGTTGATGATCAGTCAATAGGGTGAATTTCTGCCCGTGCAGATAGTGATTGAACTTCTTCACCCCCCACACCAGGCTGAGGGCCTCCCTGTCAATCTGGGCGTAGTTACGCTCGGCTGAGGTTAGCGACTGCGATGCAAAGGCTATTGGCCTCTCTGAACCGTCACGGAATTTGTGTGACAGCACCGCTCCAATGCCGTAAGGTGACGCATCACATGCCAACCGAATCAGTAGTGTTGGGTTGTAGTGGGCCAATACTTCTTTTGAAGTGATTAGGCATTTACATTCCTGAAAGGCACGCTTACACTCATCACTCCATTTCCATGTTACACCAGTTTGAAGCAGGGCGTTCAGTGGGTGCAGAATTGTGGATAAATTCAGCAAGAACTTATGGTAGTAGTTCACCAACCCGAGGAACGACCTCAGTTGCGACACATTTTCCGGTGCTGGAGCCTTGACTACAGCCTCAATCTTGTCCGGTGACTTATGCAACCCTTCCTCATCAATCATGCGGCCACAATACGAGATTTGTCTCCTGAAGAACTCGCATTTGGGACGGTTGGCTCGTAGCCCATATTCCTGCAATCTTGTGAGCACCTGTTCCAGGTTTGCAAGGTGTTCATTGTCATTTTCGCCCGTAACCAGGATGTCGTCCAAATAACACTGGGTCCTCGGGATCCCTTGCAGGACTTGTTCCATTGCCCTCTGCCAAATAGCCGGGGCCGATGCTACCCCGAATACCAGTCAATTGTACTGGTAAAGGCCTTTGTGAGTGTTTATCGTGAGGTATTTCCTAGATGCTTCTTCCACCTCCATTTGTAGATACGCTTGAGCCAGGTCAATCTTCGTAAAACGTTTCCCTCCAGATAGTGAGGCGAAAATATCTTCTAACCGTGGAAGCGGATACTGTACTGTGTGCAGGACTGGGTTCACAGTCACCTTGAAGTCCCCACAGATGCGAACCTTCCTTGGCTCCCCAGGCGTGCTGCTCAATGCTTTCTTCATTACAGGAACGATGGGTGTGGCCCACTCGCTCCAGTCCACCTTAGACAGCACCCCCGAACGCTCCAGACTCTCCAGTTCACCTTCCACAGCTGGGCGGATCGCGTACGGCACCGGTCTGGCCTTGAAAAATTTTGGAGTTGCGTTATCCTCAATCTCTATGGTTGCCTTTACTCCTTTTAGAGTCCCAAGTTCTTGTTGGAACACCTCTTCCGCGTCAGATAGAATTTGTGACAGACGTCCAGGTGCGACGTCATCATCTTTTTTGTCAGTCACAGTTAGTGCCAGAATGGAATGCCAATCCAATTGTAGTTTTCGGATCCATTCACGTCCCAGTAATGGTAGTCCTCCATCTCGTAGTATATACATGTATAGTTTCTGTGTTTCCTTTCCGTTATATTCAACAGGCACCCTTATTTTTCCTCTGGGGTAGAGCTTTTGCCCCGTGTATGTCTTCAATACAATGGACGTGTCCTTTAAGGGTATGTGTGAGAATAGCCGCTCGTAGTCTCATCGATTCATGACAGTTAGGGCTGATCCTGTGCCAATTCCATCTTTACTGGGGACCCTGCTATCATGAGGGTGACCCAAATGGTTCGGTGATCTTCCTTTGCGATCACGTTGTGTAACTTTAAACAACTTAGTCTCCTGCTCCCGGAGTCCTTATCACTCTCCTGATCTTCTGAACTACTATCTGTCAGTTTCTTTACCTTCCTGTACTGTTCCTTAGTAGTTCTTGTCGTGTTGGTCTTCTTTCCCGACCTGCAGACTCTTGCTATATGTCCCATTTTTCCGCATTGCCTGCATATTTTGTCTTTAAACCAGCAGTCCTTCTGCTCATGGGTTGTTCTGCCGCAGCGATAGCACTTTTCGGCTCCATACGCCATTTCATTAGCGCTGTATTCTTGTGGTTTCTGTTGTATTTCCGCAGCTCCCCATGCTGCTGCTTCGTAGGATACTGCCACGCTGAAAGCCTGTTCTAGCGTCAGGTCCTTTTTTGAAAGTAGTCGTTTCTGGGTTCCTTCACTCTGGAGCCCGCAGACAAACTTATCCCGTAAGGTGTCTGCCAGTCCTGCTCCGAACTGGCAGTGCTTCGATAACTTGCGTAGTTCCGTAAGATAGTCAGCATTGCTCTCATCTTTGTGCTGGTTTCTTTTATGGAACTTGAATCTTTCTGCTATCAGCAGTGGTGTAGGGCTTAGGTGTTCCTGTAAGATATGAACAATCTCCTCAAAACTTTTCTCCATTGGTTTAGCTGGGGTAATTAAATTTCGCAATAGGCCGTACGTACTCGCACCCATCAGATTTAATAATACCGACGCCTTCTTTCCATCGGCCAGCTCATTTGCCTTGCAGTACACTTCAATTCTTTCCACATACGTGGTCCAGTCTTCTACCTCGTTGTCGAAAGCAGTGATACTGCCACTTTTCGGCATCTTGGGTGACTTAAAATGGCGCCTCCCGCGCTTTTGCTTCTTCCCCAACGGGATAAAATGGCGCCTCCCGCGCTTTTGCTTCTTCCCCTTACTGCCACGCTGCTCCTAGCGTTCTACGGGGTAATGGCGGCGACCCGCAGCTTCGGCGCGTCTCGCTTTCCTTCCCCCTGTTTAGTTTCTCTCCGCTGTCCTGTTCTTGAGCACCGACCGCGCCCTGTGCGCTCCACCCTCTCTCTCTTGTTTTCTTTTCCCGACGACGCTGCGTGGCCTGTTTTGTAGAGCCGCTCGATCGAGCTTGAGCCCGCCGCAGTCCGGAAGGGTCAGCGCGCTACCTGCTACCAGCACAATTCGCTGGAACCACAGTCTCTCCCGCAATTCTCCGAACACCGATGAATTCTTTGGGCGGTTGCCCTCGGTTGACGCCCGTTGCTCAGACTGCGACCTTCCAGGACCCTCCTCTCAGCCGAGATCCCCGTGAGATAATGCCACACTGCAGGTGAATTCGAACTTACTCGTCGCTGTTAAGTCTGTGTGTTCTAGTTGTATTTAAGATTAATTACTGACACAGACTACAAGAATAACATTTCAACAGGTCTTTACTAGTTGGAGGTCAGGGCTCTACTAACAGCAATATCACTACACAGTACTTGTATACCGGTGGTCACCACCGGTATTACGTATACAGCAGCCAGAGAAAGTAGTACATCTCTTAAGGTGGAACAGGCTTAAGTTCTCTTAAGGTGGAACAGGTTACATACACCACAATCCTCCCTTTTTTAGCTTAACAGTCATATCCCCCATTTAACATAACATAATAACCTATATACATATATAACTTCAGGTATAAACAGTTCAAAGGTTCAGTCTCTCAGGAGGCCTTCTGATTCGGGTTGGATAACGCCTTTCAGTGGTCTCTGATTCTTGTTGCTGAGGTGACTCCTCTAGTTGGTTTCCTATGTATTGGACGTCATCATCAGGTACATTCCCTGCCGAGGTAGATGCTTCAGGTCCATTAATGTCTTCCACAGTTGTCTCTGTCGCAACCATGGGTTCGACCCTTGCTCTCGATTCTACCAGTTGATCCGCATGACGCCTTATCACATTGTTACCAATATCTACTGTGTACATCAGAGGTCCTTGTCTGGCCCGAATTGTTCCGGACTGCCATTTTTCATTTCCATAGTCCCTTGCCAACACTGGTTGTCCTACGTCGAAACTTTGAGTGGTCTTGTTATTAATATGCCGGAACTGTTTGTTTTCCACTTCCCTCCGCACATTTGGTTTTAACAAGTCCAACCTGGACCGCAACCTCCTGTTATAAAACATCATGGCAGGACTTTGGTTAGTCACTGCATGAGCGGCGTTTCGATATGCCATTAGGAAATTGTCCACCTTGTGTTGTAGCAGAATCTGATCATCGTTCATGGCCTTTATTGCCTTTTTGAATGTTTGGACAAATCTCTCGGCCAACCCGTTTGTCGCCGGATGATATGGGGCAGAGGTATAATGTTTCACCCCATTCTTCTTTAAGAATTTTTGGAATTCTTCCGACACGAACTGTGGTCCGTTGTCCGAACATATCTGTTCTGGCAATCTGTTCCTTGCGAATATTGTTCTTAACACCGCAATTGTCTTTTCTGAAGTAGTGGTATTCATCTTGATCACTTCTGGCCATTTGGAATGTGCGTCCACCGCAATTAGGAACATGGAGTCCATGAATGGACCAGCAAAGTCAATATGTACGCGTTGCCATGGGGCTGAAGGCCATTCCCATGGGTGCAGCGGTGCGATTGGAGGTGCATTATGCACTTTTTGGCACCCAGCGCAGCTTTTCGTCAACTCCTCTATCTGTTGGTCAATACCCGGCCACCATACATAAGCTCTAGCAAGACTTTTCATCTTAACTCCCCCCAGATGACCTTCATGCAGTTCCTTTAGAACTCTTTCCCTTAACTTGGGAGGAATAATCACTCTTGTCCCGTACATCAAAGTACCATGGCAGACGGACAGCTGGTCTCGCCTTGCCGAGAATGCCGGTAACAGAGGATCACCATGTTTTGGCCATCCCTTCACTGTCACCTCGTATACTCGGGACAGTGTCGGGTCGTTCCTGGTTTCTCTTTCAATACTTGCATTGGTGACTGGTAAACACTCGATGATGGTCGAATGAAATAACTCAACAGGGTCAACTTTCGTCGTCTCTTCTTCTTCAGGTAGTGGCAGGTGCGACAGCCCATCAGCATTGCCATGCTGCTTTGTACCTTTGAATTCTATTTGATATTGATGTGCCCCTAGGAAAAGGGACCATCTCTGGAGTCTCTGTGCTGTCATCACCGAAACACCCTTCTTAGGGTTAAAAATGGATACCAACGGCTAATGGTCTGTCAGAAGTGTGAATTTTTGGCCCTGCAGGTAATGATTAAACTTCTTCACTCCCCATACAAGGCTGAGAGCCTCCCTATCGATCTGCGCATAGTTGCGCTCAGCGGAGGTCAATGATCTGGATGCAAACGCGACTGGCCTTTCCGTGCCATTTGGCAACTTGTGTGAGAGTACTGCCCCAATACCATATGGAGAAGCATCACAAGCCAACCGAATAGGCAGTGTCGGGTTGAAGTGAGCCAACACTTCCTCTGAGGTGATCAATTCTTTGCTTTTGCGAAATGCCTTCTTACAGTTTTCGCTCCATTCCCATGTTTAGGCATCGTTGCAATTTTTTTTTTTTTTTTTTAGTGATTTCCCTTTTCCAAGATGGCGGCTTCCCGCTCTTGTCCTCGTCCTCCACCTACAAAATGGCGGTTTCCAGCGCTTGGCGGTCTTTCCCGCGCTCGCCTTCTTCACCCGCTGGCTGCAATGGCGTTTGGCGTGCCGCTGCTGCTCCCCTTTCCCAGCGGTTAGTAACTCCCCCGACACTGTCTCCGCTTCACCGCAGCTCCCTCGGGCATTCGCGCTTCCCCGATGTCGCGCCTCGCAGCCCTTCTTGCAGCCCGGTTATTAGCACCGGCTGCGTTCGCCTTCACCGCGGCTCTCGCGCCTTCAGTCGCCCCAGACGCTGCGCCTTTTTGGCCCGAATGCGGCCCGGCCCTTATCACCAGCCGCAATCGATGTCCCCGCGCTGTGCCTTTCGGCCCGAATGCGGCCCGGCCCTTATCTCCGGTTGCGACCGATCTCACCGCCCTTATTCCTCCGTCTTCCCTCCCCGTCTGTACAGCCAACGCAGCCGACTTTCTGCTCGCGTCGCTGACCGGCTTACCCACCACCGAGGTAGAAGGAAGATAGCTGACTGCCGCTGATGGAGGCTTCGAGTTCAGGATATCTTCTGCACTCCGGGTTCTCGATGCCTGCCGCGCGACGTGTCTTCCAGCAGGGTGGTGAGGGTGGATGCCTCTCTTCGACGCCCGTTCTGTGGACGAAGCCGCCGTGGATATAAATTGCCGCAGGGTAAGAATCGGACTCGTCGCCACTGTTAAGTCTGTGTGTTCTAGTTGTATTTAAGATTAATTACTGACACAGACTACAAGAATAACGTTTCAACAGGTCTTTACTAGTTGGAGGTCAGGGCTCTACTAACAGCAATATCACTACACAGTACTTATATTCCGGTGGTCACCACCGGTATTACGTATACAGCAGCCAGAGAAAGTAGTACATCTCTTAAGGTGGAACAGGCTTAAGTTCTCTTAAGGTGGAACAGGTTACATACACCACAGTCGCCACTGTAAAGTCTGCGCCTCAATAATACACGGACTTCGGGAGAACAGTTTAACAGGTACTTTACTGAACAGGAGGCAGCATCAGACTGAAAATACAGAAGCCTGCTAGGGCCTTTTATACAGGGGTGGTCACTGCCAGTACTGCAGTCTAAGACCAGTTATTCCCTTAAAGGTACATACACAACAGATGGTGTCGAGCTTCTTGAGTGTTGTTGGAGCTGCACTCATCCAGGCAAGTGGAGAATATTCCATCACACTCCTTACCTGTGCCTTGTAGATGGTGGAAAGGCTTTGGGGAGTCAGGAGGTGAGACACTCGCCGCAGATCACCTAGTCTCTGAGATGCTCTTGTTGCCACAGTGTTTATGTGGCTGGTCCAGTTAAGTTTCTGGTCAATGGTGACCCCCAGGATGTTGATAGTGGGTGATTCGGTGATGGTAATGCCATTGAATGTCAAGGGGAGATGGTTAGACTCTTGCTTGTTGGAGATAGTCATTGCCTGGTACTTCTGTGGCGCGAATGTTACCTGCCACTTATCAGCCCAAGTCTGAACATTGTCCAGGTCCTGTTGCATGCGGGCATGGACTGCTTCATTATCTGTGGAGTTGCGAATGGCGCTGAACACTGTGCAGTCATCAGCTAACATCCCCACTTCTGACCTTATGTTGGAGGGAAGGTCATTAATGAAGCAACTGAAGGTGATTGGGCCTAGGACACTGCCCGGAGGAACTCCTGCAGCGATGTCCTGGGGCTGTGATGATTGACCTTCAACCACCACAACCATCTTCCTTTGTGCTAGGTATGACTCCAGCCAGTGGAGCGTTTTCCCCGTGATTCCCATTGACTTCAGTTTTACTAGGGCTCCTTGATGCCAGACTCGGTCAAATGCTGCCTTGATGTCAAGGGCAATCACTCTCACCTCACCTCTGGAATTCAGCTCCTTTGTCCATGTTTGGAGCAAGGCTGTAATGAGGTCGGGAGCCGAGTGGTCTTGGCGGAACCCAAACTGGGTATCAGTGAGCAGGTTATTGGTGAGTAAGTGCCACTTGATAGCACTGTCGATGACACCTTCCGTTGCTAATGATTGAGAGTAGACTGATTGGGTGGTAATTGGCCAGGTTGGATTTGTCCTGCTTTTTGTGGACAGGACATATCTAGGCAGTTTTCCACTGTCAGATAGATGCCAGTGTTGTAGCTGTACTGGAACAGCTTGGCTAGAGGCATGGCTAGTTCTGGAGCACAAGTCTTCAGCACGATAGCCAGGATGTTGTTGGGGCCCATAGCCTTTGCTGTATCCAGTGCACTCAGCTGTTTCTTGATATCACGTGGAGTGAATCGAATTGGCTGAAAAATGGCTTCTGTGATGGTGGGGACCTCGGGAGTAACATAGAAACATAAAAGATAGGAGCAGGAGTAGGCCATTCGGCCCCTCGAGCCTGCTTCGCCATTCAATGAGATCATGGCTGAATATCCAAATTCAGTACCCTGTCCCTGCATTCTCCCCATATCCCTTGATCCCTTTAGCCTTAAGAAATATATCCAACTCCTTCTTGAATATATTTAATGAATTGGCCTCCACTGCCTTCTGTGGTAGAGAATTCCACAGGTTCACCATTCTCTGGGTGAAGAAATTCCTCCTCATCTCTGTCTTAAATGGCTTACCCCTTATCCTAGGCTGTGACCTCTGGTTCTGGACACCCTGGTCATCGGGAACATCCTTCCTGCATCCAGTCTGTCCAGTCCTGTTAGAATTTTATAAGTTTCAATGAGATCCCCTCTCATTCTTCTAAACTCCAGCGAGTATAAGCGCAATCGACTCAATCTCTCCTCATACGTCATTCTTGCCGTCCCAGGTATCATTCTGGCGAATCTTCGCTGCACTCCCTCCATGGTAAGAACATCCTTCCTCAGATAAGGCGACCAAAACTGCACACAATATTCAAGGTGTGGTCTCACCAAGGCCCTGTACAACTGCAGCAAGACATCCTTGTTCTTATACTCAAACCCTCTCGCTACGAAGGCCAACATACCATTTGCCTTCTTAACCGCCTGCTGCACCTGCATGCTTACCTTCAGCGACTGGTGCACAAGGACACCCAGGTCTCGTTGCACTTCACCTTCTCCCAATCTATTGCTGTTCAGATAATAATCTGACTTCCTGTTTTTGACACAAAGTGGATAACCTCGCATTTATCCACATTATTCTGCATCTGCCATGCTTCTGCCCAAACACCCATCCTGTCCAAATCATACTGGAGTTTCTTGGCATCCTCCTCACAGCACACACGCCCACCCAGCTTTGTGTCGTCTGCAAACTTGGAGATATTACATCTAGTTCCCTCGGCTAGATCATTTATATATATTGTGAATAGCTGAGGTCCTAGGACCGATCCCTGCGGTACACCACTAGTCACTGCCTGCCACTCGGAAAAAGAGACGTTTATTCCAACTCTTTGCTTCCTGTCTGCCAACGAGTTCTTTATCCAAGTCAGTACCTTGCCCCCAATCCCATGTGCCTTAACTATACACGCTAATCTCTTATGCGGGACCTTATCGAAAGCCTTCTGAAATTCCAAATACACCACATCCACTGGTTCTCCCTTACCTATCCTACCAGTTACATTGTCAAAAAATTCCAGTAGATTATTTCAGCACAATTTACCTTTTGTAAATCCATGTTGACTTTGTCTGATCCAGTCACTGTTTTCCAAGTGCTCTGCTATTACATCTTTTACAATAGACTCTAGCATTTTCCCCACTACAGATGTCAGGCTTACCGGTTTATAATTCCCCGTTTTCTCTCTACCACCTTTTTTGAATAGTGGGGTAACATTAGCTACCCTCCAATCCATGTGAACTGTTCCAGAGTCTATCGAATTTTGGAAGATGACCAGCAATGCATCTACTATTTCTAGGGCCACTTCCTTAAATACCCTAGGATATAGATTATCAGTCCCTGGAGATTTATCGGCCTTCAATCCCATCAATTTCCCTAATGCCATTTCCCTACAAATACTGATTTCTTTCAGTTCCTCCCTCTCATAAGACCCTATGTTCCCCGACATCTCTGGGAGGTTATTTGTGTTGTCCTTTGTGAAGACAGAACCAAAGTATGTATTTAATTGGCCCGCCATTTCTTTGTTCCCCATTATAAATTCCCCTGATTCTGACTGCAAGAGACCTATGCTTGACTTCACCAATCTTTTTCTCTTCACATATCTATAAAAGCTTTTACAGTCAGTTTTTATGTTCCCTGCAAGCTTACTCTCATACTCTATTTCCCCCGTTGTAATTAATCCCTTTGTCCTCCTTTGCTGAATCCTAAACTGCTCCCAATCCTCAGGTTTACTGCTTTTTCTGGCCAATTTATATGTCTTCTCCTTGGATCTTATGCTATTCTTAATTTCCCTTGTTAGCCACGGTTGAGACACCTTTTTTTGTTTTATTTTCATGCCAAACAGGGATGAACAATTCTGTAGTTCATCCATGTGATCTTTGAATGTTTGCCATTGCCTATCCACCGTCAACCCTTTGAGTAGCATTCCCCAATCAATCATACCCAACTCGCGCCTCATAGCATCGTAGTTTCCTTTATTTTAATTCAGGACCCTAGTCTCTGAGTCAACTACTTCACTCTCCATCTTAATGAAGAATTCTATCATATTATGATTGCTCCTACCTAAGGGGCCTCGCACAATAATATTGCTAATTAATCCTTTCTCATTACATAATACCCAGTCTAAGATGGCCTGATCTCTAGCTGGTTCCTCGAGATATTGGTCCAGGAAACCATCTCGTATACACTCCAGGTATTCCTCCTCCACAGTATTGTTACTAATTTGGTTAGCCCAATCTATATGTAGATTAAACTCACCCATGATAACTGCTGTGCCCTTATTGCATGCGTGTCTAATTTCCCGTTTATTGCCATCCCCAACCTCCGCATTACTGTTTGAAGGCCTGTATACCACTCCCACTAACATATCCCACTCCCAGGCCGATAGGGATCATCCACTCGGCACTTCTGGCTCAAGTTGGTTGCAAACACTTTAGGCTTGTCTTTTACACTCATGTGCTGGGCTCCACCTTCATTGAGGATGGGGATATTCATGGAGCTTCCTCCTCCCATTAGTTGTTTAATGGTCCACCACCATTCACGACTGGATGTGGCAGGACTGCAGAGCTTTGATCTGATCCGTTGTTTGTGGGATCGCTTAGCCTTGTTTATAGCATGCTGCTTCCACTTTTTAGCATGCACTGTTGCAATGTGGGAAAAACAGCAGCCAATTTGCACACAGCGAGCTCCCACAGCAATGTGATAATGACCAAATAATCTTTTTTTGTTACGTTGATTGAGGGATAAATATTGGCCAGGACACTGGGGATAATTCCCCTGCTCTTCTTCAAAATAGCGCCATGGGATCTTTTACGTCCACCTGAGAGAGTAGATGGGGCCTCGGTTTACCATCTCATCCGAAAGGCAGCACTTCTTACACTGCAGCATTCCACTGGAGTGTCAGCCTAGTTTTATGTGCTCAAGTCCCTAGAGTGGGATTTGAACCCACAACTTTTTGACTCAGAGATGAGTGTGCTACCAAATTTTTTTTATTTTTTATTATACTTTATTGAACATTAAGAACATTTACAACATCGTGATCATTACATTGTATGATACAAATCAATTCCACCGCCCTGCACAGCCATTCCGCCACCACATTTTAACATCAAAACCTGAAGTTTAATTTGTCACCTGTAACATATATTAATCGATTGTACTTTAAAAATTGGTTGTAAAATACTGTCCTTAAATTCCTTTCTGAATAAAACATCCACAGAGCCTTATAATGGTCTTTTAGCTTATATTTAAAATACTCTTTTAGATTGATTCTCCTCCCCTTAAAAAACAGAGCATTCCTTCTTTGCACAATCATGAATCTAGCCAAACTGAACATTAAATTAATTGCCGCTCCGCTAGACTCTGGCAGACTCTCCTGCAATCCCCATCTCAAAATTGAGTCCCACAGGATTCCCATTCTCGCTGTTCGGTCCCCACCCAGCAAAAAAGCTTCACACAACTGTCGAACATAGTACTTAAAGTCATTTAACTGTGGACATAACACCAGTAAATGGGACAGAGTCTCATCCTGTGTCCCACACATTGGGCAAGTTGCCGCCTCCACTCGTCCAATCTTGCACAAGACCGTCATGTTAAAAATCCGGTTATGAGCCAATTTGAAATCCAGTTCAATCCATTCTGGGCATTTAAAATTCGCCCACACTCCCTTCCAAATCCTGTTGAAGTCCAACTGTGGGTATATACTCTGCCAAAACTCCTGACCAGCAGGTGTCTTGAATCTCCATTCTCTGAATACCTCATATAAATCTCGAGTATTACAGTTGTCAAATTGGACTAACTCTCCCCCTTTCTCCAGTGCAAAGCTTGGAAAAGCAGGACGCATTTTACTTCCTTTGGAGATTTCCGCATTTATTTCTTCCATCCAATCCTGTGGCATTGCCCTCACAATCTTCTCATACATGATTCCTATTGCTTTTCCTTCTACCTCCTGATCCTCCTCCCACACCATGTCCCTCACTATCGCTTCCGGCAACCAACCTGGAATCACTTCGTATAATACATCTTTCACCGATATAATCCCAGCTTTTATAAAAGCTTGATTAAATAAAACCTCTCCTTCGATGTTGACCCACCTGTTCAAAAATAAGGGCTGTTCTAAAAATTCCTCAGCCCCCTTGGGCATAAACTGCACACTTTTTAAAAATTGAGCCCAAGTCTCTACAACCCCCTTATAAAACCTAGGGAGAAGCTTAATCGATTTCAAAAACATATTATTGTATTCCATATACAATATCCCCTGCCCTCCTATCCCACTTCATTTTAAAAAATGCTCAAAACAACTCTTCCAAAAACTTGAATTTGACTTCTGAAGAAATCTCTTCACCCATTTCATTCTAAAGGATTTTTTCTTCAAATCAATATCTGGGAAGTTGTGTCCTCCCTGATTTCTCCGTCCAATGATGGTATTGTAAGCCACCAAGGCTGGTTTCCCTTCCCATAAAAACCTCACACAAGCCTCTCGGATGGACTTTTCTGCCCACTCAGGAATATCCTCCACCATCAATAAGTACCATAGCTTAGATAGCAGGAGAGCAGACACCACTGTCGCTCTTCCTTGCACTTTCAACCACCTTCTTTCCCATCTTCCCAAAATCTTTTTATTTTCATAACCTCCGGTTCCCAATTTAATCGATCCACTTCTTCCCTGTCTTTCTTGCACCCCATATGCACCCCCAGAACTTCCAAAACCTCCACCACCTTAAAGGGACATTCCCCCAACCATTCCCCCCTACCCCTCCCTGCAACCAGGCATTGGGACTTACTTTAATTCACTCTGGCACCTGAAGCTCTACAATATTCCTCCACTACCTCCATAGCTTTCCTCACTGACTCCCCATTTCTCAATGTTAAGGTTGTGTCATCTGCATATTGGTGTATCACCAACACCAGCCCGGAACTGGGTACCACAATCCCAACTACACCTTAGCAAAATACTGCAGATGTTGGAAATCCAAAATAACAACAGAAAATGCTGGAAAAACTCAGCAGGTCAGGCAACATCCGTGGAGAGAAATTTGAGTTGATGTTTCGGGTCGAACCCTTCTTCAAAACTGGAAAGAAAAGAAACTAGATCGAAGGCAGTGCTGCGATCGGACAAATGAATAAAAGAAACAAAAGAAGTAAAAGAGATTAGAAGTTAGACGAGATGGTAATAGGCTGAGATTAGGTGTAAAGTGTACTGGCAGGGCAAAAGATAGCTGCCAGGTGTGAGAGAGAAACAAAAGGAAAGGGGGGGGTGAAAAGGAGTTGAAAAAATTATAAGAAAAAATTGTTGAACTCGATATTGAGTCCGGAAGGCTGCAGAGTGCCGAATCGGAAGATGAGGTGCTGTTCCTGGAGTTTACGTTGAGCTTCCGTGGAACAATACAAGAGGCCAAGGACGGTGAGGTCCGAGTGGGAATGGAGCGGTGAATTAAAATGACAGGTGACCGGAAGCTCGGGGTCATCCTTACGGACTGAACGGAGGTGTTCCGCAAAGCAGTCACCCAATCTGCGTTTGGTCTCCCCAATGTAGAAGAGACCGCATCGTGAGCAGCGAATACAGTATACTAGATTGCAAGAAGTACAAGTAAATCGCTGTTTCACCTGGAAGGGGTGTTTGGGGCCCTGGACAGTGGGAAGGGGGGAGGTATAGGGGCAGGTGTTACATCTCCTCCGCTTGCACGGGAAGGTGCCAGGCGAAGGGGAAGGGCTGTTTGGGGTGATAGAGGAGTGGACTAGGGTGTCTCGGAGGGAGCGGTCCCTGCGGAATGCTGAAAGGGGAGGGGAGGGGAAGATACGTTTGGTGGTGGGATCACTTTGGAGGTAGCGGAAATGCCGGAGGATGATCCGTTGAATGTGGAGGCTGGTGGGGTGAAAGGTGAGGACAAGGGGAACCCTATCGTGGTTCCGGGAGGGAGGGGCAGGGGTGAGGGCAGAAGTGCGGGAGATAGAACTGACACGGTCGAGGGCAGTGTCAATCACGGTAGAGGGGAATCCTCAGTTGCGGAAAAAGGAAGACATGTCTGAAGCACTGGTGTGGAAGGTGGCATCGTCGGAGCAGATACGGCGGAGACGGAGAAACTGGGAGAATGGAATAGAGTCCTTACAGGAAGCTGGGTGGGAGTAAGTGTAGTCCAGGTAGCTGTGGGAGTCAGTGGGCTTGTAGTGAATATTGGTCGATAACCTATCCCCAGAGATGGAGACGGAGAAGTCGAGGAAGGGAAGGGAAGAGTCAGAGATGGACCATGTGAAGGTGAGGGAAGGGTGGAAATTGGAGGCAAAGTGAATGAAATTGTCAAGTTCGGGACGAGAGCAGGAAATGGCACCGATACAGTCATCAATGTATCGGAAAAAGAGGTGAGGGAGGGGACCAGAGTAGGACTGGAACAAAGATTGTTCCACATAGCCCATGAAAAGGCAGGCATAGCTAGGACGCATGCACGTACCCTCTGCCACTTTAACAGTTTCCAGTTTCCTGGCCCCATCCGCCTCCTTTTCACTATGGACGAACAATCCCTCTACACCTCCATCCCCCACCAGGATGGCCTGAGGGCGCTCCGCTTCTTCCTTGAACAGAGGCCCGACCAGTCCCCATCCACCACCACCCTCCTCCGCCTGGCTGAACTTGTTCTCACATTGAACAACTTCTCCTTTAACTCCACTCATTTCCTACACATCAAAGGTGTTGCCATGGGTACCCTGTCTCGCTGATCTCTGTATCGGAAAATACTTAGATGAAAAACCATTACATTTAACACAGCTAAATATGTTTGAATAAAAAATCCTAATCCACTGAATGAAATTTTCCTTGAAACCAAATGCTTCCAAAACCTTCAATAAAAACTCATGAGAGACCCTATCAATGGCTTTCTCTTGATCTATCTTTAATACATAAGCCTCCCTCCCACTCTCTTCTATGAGTTCTATCGCATCTCGGATTGAGACCACAGAGTCTGCAATGTCCCGGCCTATGACTCCATAGGATTGAGAGGGCCAAACTATCTCCGGTAACACCTCCTTCAAACGATTTGCCATAACCCTCGCCAAGATCTTATAATCCACATTTAATAGTGTGATGGGCCTCCAATTCTTCAGATCCCGTCTATCCCCTTTATTTTTATAAGCTAAGCTTATGATACCTCTCCTCATAGATGGGGCCAGGCTTCCCTCAATTTTAATTTCCTTAAAAACTCCTAAGAGCAATGGACTTAAAATCTCGAAAAATTCCTTATAAAATTCTGCACTTAGTCCATCGGACCCTAGGCTTTTCCCCCCCTTCATTCCACTTATTGCTATTTTTATTTCCGCTAATCCTACTTCTTTATCACACATGCTTCTCTCATCCTCCTTTAAACCCTTTTCAATAAAAGCAGTGACCTTCTCCATCTCCAAATTGGAAATGTCTTCTTTTGTATATAGCTCTTGATAAAAGCTGCTAGCCGCCTCCAAAATCTCCTCACTTTCATGAATGATCTTCTCCCCAACCTTCAACTCCTCAATTAAAGATAATCTCTGTCGCAGCTTCTCTTGCTCTAGAAAATATCTAGTGCATCTTTCACCCACCAATGCATCTCTAGCCTTTGCACGGAGAATGGCCCCCTTGCATTTTTCAGCTTGCAATAATTCCCACTCTTCCTTTAGCACCCGGAACTTAGTCTCAGCTCCCTTATCCCCTCCGTCAACTGCTTTACAGACATCTGTAAACCTTTTGTTTATATTCTCTTCTCGATGCCGGTTAGCTGCCGCCCTCTTTTTCCCATAACGTACCGAAAAAACTTTTACCTCATATTTGAAATTGTCCCACCAAACTCTTCTTTCTTTCAAGAATAAAAGTTCCTTCTGAGCATTCTTTATTATATTTATAATCCCTTCTTTATAAGCACTTTCCTTCAGGTATTGATTGTTTAAAATCCACAACCCTGAACCGATCTTAACTCTGCTGTTCCTAATTCTAAGAACCAAAGCCGAGTGATCACTAAAAAATACTTTTTTATAATAAATCTCCATCACCTCCGAACTTAACCCTTCCCGCATTAACACAAAATCTATTCGGCTCTGTTTTAAAACATCACCCACCCAACCTGCTCTGGAGAACTCCCTTTTTATGGGGTTCCGGTCCCTCCATAAGTCTCTCAAATTTAAATTTGCCATCATTTTTATAATCATCCCTCTGGAGTTATCCTCTTTAAAGGTCATCTGGGCTGAAATGTCCATCCAAGATAAAAATACATTAAAATCCCCCACTATACAAGGATTTTCCACCTCTGCCACTTCAGTGAATAACCCCCGAAAAAACTTGCGACGCTTGCAATGGTCGTTCGGTGCATAGATATTAAAAAGATCACAATTAAATCCCTCCAATTGTACCCTTAGCCGTAAAAATCTCCCCTCAGTGTCCTTGTCCACCAAGGCAACATTCTCTTCTATGGACGGACTCACCAAAACAGCCACCCCTCTATGGTTATTGTTTGCACAACTTGCAAACACCTCTCCCTTCCAAACCTTCTGAACTCTTTCTAGAATATCCTCATCCCAAAAGGTTTCTTGCAGACACAACAAGTCCGTGCCTTTAAAACCCTGCAACAACTGCTGCAATTTCTTCTCACCCCTCAGTCCGTTCACATTGATCGAGACCAATGTAATCATGGCTCCAAAGAAGGGAAGTATGCCCAATAATCTCCCCATCATTTAATCTCTGGCTCTTCCCTCCTCTCATGCTCCTTCTCAACTTTTCGGCCAGCTGTTGCTTTTTCCTGCAGCCTCCGGCTCTTTTTCCCCTCCTGTTTGACCCCTCCCTGCTGTTTCAGCCTCTTCCTTGCCTTAACTTTGGGCCCAGGAGCTGCCCTTTCTCCCTCCTTCTGCCCCTCACTAACCTTTCCCTTTCCACATGATGCCACCCCATCCCTGACTTCCATGTCTCTGTCCCCCTCTAATTCCTCACACTCAAGCTCTTCTGCAACCTCTTGTGCCTGCTCCCTGTCAGATACATAATCCTGCTCCCCGTCAGATACTTCATCTCCCATAGAGAGTCTTCCTGCTATCGCAGTTTCTCCCACTGTGCCGCCCCCTTCGACCACGTCTCTACCTCTGA
Organism: Somniosus microcephalus; assembly: GCF_052327205.1. NCBI lineage: Eukaryota > Metazoa > Chordata > Chondrichthyes > Squaliformes > Somniosidae > Somniosus > Somniosus microcephalus. The sequence continues at coordinate 375,612,683 of NC_140987.1, forward strand.
CCCTTGCACCTTGTTCCCTCACTCCATGGGACAATGGCGCACCTAAATTGTTCCCTTCTGACGTCTCTATCTCGCCGATCCCATTCTGCTGTCCCTTTAAGGCTCCTGCCTCTTGCACCCTCTCCCCGCCCTGCCCCCTCCCGCTCACCAAATTATCCGACACCCCGCCTTTCCCCGGAGCACTCACTTCCACCACACACCCCACTCCTGCCTCCTCTCCCCCCACAGACACCAGACTCCCCAGGGGGAGCCGAACTGCACTAAGGCTCGAGTCTGCACTCGACCCTTGCTGCCCGCTGCTGTGTTTGTTCCCCTCCATAGCACTCGCCGTGTTTTCCGCCATCTCCATCTCGATCTCCGCTCCGCCAACCTCTGCCTCTTCCTGTGCTCCTTTTTCCTTCATTTTACCGGCTGTGTCCTCCGACTGCACCACACCTCCGGCCGTTCCACACTCCTCTCCTGCTCCTTTTCCCATCTCCTCATCACTCATTTCGCTCCCTTCTGCCACACACTCACAGCGGGCGGGGCCTTTACAACACACCCCACAGCTCTCCACCTTGCAGCTCCGCGCGATATGTCCCGACTCACCGCAATTGTAACAATACAAATCAGGACAGTTTCTCACGAGATGGTCATGTCCCAGACAATAGTAACACACCTTTACTTGGTTATCGTGCAGCACACGAAATTATTGTACTCCTTCCAGTGTCTCGAACTTCATACTGTAAGGCAAAGACCTCATCCCCTCTGGGAACCGCACCTTTACATACCGGGTTCTGTCTGCTACCCGTGTTCCCGGATAGTACCTCCTCTTTATTTCGGAACAGATTTTAATGTCCCACAACTCCAACTTTTTGCTCAGCACTTCGTCCTCGATGTACACAGGCAAGTTCAAAAATGAAACCACCACCTCCTCTGAATATAGCAGAGTCAGCTCCAAAAATTTCTCCCCGACTTTCAGACTGAGCAGCAGTTTTTCCACCTCCTCACGGCCACTGACCGTCACCTCAAATCCCACATTTGGTTTTGGTCGGCAGGCAAAACAGCTTCCCTCACCACAGTCCTCATGAACCGCCTGGATTATATCCCAGGCTCGAATCTTCTTATCTTCACATTGCACCACCACCGTATTTTCTTTACCAAACCTCCTGAGGTCCCGGCCCAAATCTTTGTGCCTTTTTTTTCCCTTTCCCACCACAGTTTCTTCCCTAATAAAATTCCTCTCGGGAATATTGTCCTCTGAGGGGCCCGGCACTCCGGACCCCTCAGCAGCCATCTGGCTGTTTTTTGTGGGCCAAAAAGGCCCTCAAACCTGAAAACAACACCCCAAAACCCTCCACCAACTTTTTACAAAACTTCCTCCAACACCCAGCTGCAATTAGGCAACCAGTTACACCTGGCTCACTCCTAGCCCCTCCCACCTAGAGAGTACTACTCACTGAGCCACTGCTAACTGTGGTGTATGTGCCTTTAAGAGCAATTATGGTGTATGTGCCTTTAAGAGCCCCAGGTATGCGTAATGCCGGTTATTGCCACTTGGGCTATATAAGCCTGTGTATTGTGTATATCCTTTAGAAACCCCCCCCAGACTTGCTTAGTAAATACCTATGAACCAACTCCTGTCTTCAGTGTCTTTATCTACACACGGACACTACAGTGGCGACGAAGTGGAAACGGACTTACCTGCAATTCGGCAGCACCTCAATGACATCGATTCCTCCAGCGTCCAGAAGACTCAAGGAAGTAAGAGAAACTGTGGTTTCACCAGCTGGCCAAGCTGGTGACAGGTACTGCGCTAATCCTTCCTGGGCGTCAGGCTGGAGCTCCAGCGGCGGGCTCTACAGCTGAGACAGGCAGCGAAATCGGAGGCAAGCAATAACGGACTGGGAGGGTGCACTCGAGAGACGGCCGGCGCGGCAAGCAGGTCAGCATTTAGAGCTCCGTCGGGAACGAGTCTCCAACAGTGAATAAACGGAAACCACAGTAAAACAGCGTTGTTATCGGTAGCAGCGGCGGGAAAGCGCGGGAAGCGCCATATCGTTGCTACAGAGAGAAAAAAAAAGCGCGGGAAGCGCCATATCTTTTCTGAAATGCCTAAATCTGGTAATATTGAGGCTTTTGATGGCGAAATAGAAGATTGGACCACATACGTGGAAAGAGTAGAGGTTTATTGCACTGCAAATGGAATAACAGATGAAAAAAAAGCTTCAGTACTTCTGAACTTAATGGGCGCGAAGACATACGGGCTGTTACGAAATTTAATCACTCCAGCCAAACCAAAGGACAAGACTATTAAAGAAATTGTTGATACCCTGCAGGAGCATTTAAACCCAACACCGCTGCTGATAGCGGAACGATTCAAGTTCTTCAAGAGAAATCAACACAAGAATGAAAGTAACGCTGATTACCTAACCGAATTAAGAAAGCTATCAAAGTACTGCCAATTCGGAGCAGGACTATCGGATTATCTTCGAGACAAATTTGTTTGCAGTCTCTTAAGTGAAGGAACACAAAAAAAGGCTGCTTTCTGAAAAAGATTTAACATTGGACAAAGCTTTCAGTATGGCTGTATCATACGAAGCAGCAGCAAAAGGAGCTGCAGAGATACAACAAGAGACACAGGACTTCGGCACCCATAAAATGACACAGGAGTTCAGAAGATGTTATCGCTGCGGCAGATCCACCCATAACCAGAGGGACTGCTGGTTCAAGGGCAAAGCATGCAGGCAATGTGGTAAAATTGGACACATTGCACGGGTATGCCAATCTGGACAAAATAAATCCACTGACAGAAAACAAAAAATCAATAAAGAAAAGTACAGGAAGGTACAAATGATGACGGACAATAGCTCCGAAGACCAGAATAGCGATAGCGACTCCGGAAACAAGAGACTAAGCTGTCTCAAATTACATAATGTACTTGCCAAAGAGGATTACCAAACCATTTGGGTTACCCTCACAATAGCAGGGTCCCCAGTTAAAATGGAGCTAGATACAGGATCAGCTCTAACCGTAATAAATCGATGAGATTACGAGAGGCTATTTTCGCATATACCTCTAAAAGACACATCCATTATCTTAAAAACATATACGGGGCAGAAAGTCTACCCCAAAGGTAAAATAAGGGTGCCTGTTGTATACAACGGCAAAGAAATACAAAAGTTGTATTTATACATTCTACAAGATGGTGGTCCACCGTTGTTGGGACGTGAATGGATAAGGAAGATACGTTTAGACTGGCACTCCATTCAGGCACTGACGGTGACCAGTAAGGAAAAAAACAATGATGACATCATACCTGAACGATTAAAAGACATCTTGGCCAACGCCAAAGAAGTGTTTCAAGAGAAACTAGGAACCTTGAAAGGCATCACCGCCTCAATAAAAGTGGAAGATACAGCAATTCCAAAATTTTTTAAGGCAAGACCGGTGCCATACGCAATACGTCCGGCAGTCGAGGCAGAGCTGAAGAATTTGGAAAAGGCAGGCGTATTATCCAAAATAGATTGGAGCGAATGGGCAACACCCATCGTTCCAGTCATGAAAAAAACATTGAAAAATAACTCTGAGGAACAGAAAAAAATTCGCATCTGTGGGGACTTTAAGGTGACTGTAAACCCGGTCCTTCACACGGTACAGTATCCTCTTCCGAGGATAGAAGATATTTTCGCCTCACTATCCGGAGGGAAACGTTTCACAAAAGTTGACTTGGCACAGGCATATCTACAGATGGAGGTTGAGGAGACCTCTAAAATGTATCTCACAATAAACACACACAAAGGCCTGTACCAGTACAATCGACTAGTTTTTGGAATAGCATCAGCTCCAGCTATCTGGCAAAGAGCTATGGAGCAAGTCCTGCAAGGGATTACGGGGACTCAATGCTACCTAGACGACATCCTTATAACAGGAGAAAACGACAACGAGCACCTTGCCAATTTGGAGCAGGTGCTCACTAGGCTGAAAGAACGGGGCCTACGAGCAAATCGCCCCAAGTGCGAATTTTTCCAAAATCAGATATCATATTGTGGCCACATAATTAATAAGGAAGGGTTGCATAAGTCACCTGAAAAAATTGAAGCAGTTATAAAAGCCCCAGCACCTGAAAATGTTTCACAATTAAGGTCATTCCTGGGATTAATAAATTACTATCATAAATTTTTACCGAACTTATCAACTATTCTACACCCTCTTAATGATCTTCTATAGACAGGAGTGATTTGGAAATGGAACGAAGACTGTAAACGTGCCTTCCATAAATGTAAAGACTTAATCACATCCGAGAAAATTTTGGCTCATTACAACCCATCACTACCAATCAGGCTGGCGTGCGATGCATCCCCTTATGGCATAGGAGCGGTATTGTCCCATAGATTCCCTGATGGCTCGGAACGACCGATAGCTTTTGCGTCACGCTCATTGAACTCAGCTGAGCGTAACTATGCCCAGATAGACAGGGAAGCACTCAGCCTGGTATGGGGCGTGAAGAAATTCAACCATTACCTACACGGACAAAAATTTACCTTGCTGACTGACCATCAACCCCTCATCTCCATATTCAACCCTAAAAAAGGTGTCCCCATTATGACGGCACAAAGACTACAGAGGTGGTCCCTTTTTCTAGGGGCACACCAATACAACATTGAATACAAAGGGTCAAAACAGCATGGGAATGCTGACGGTTTATCACGCCTACCGTTGCCAACGATAGAAGAGGCACCTACAGTAGACCCAGTAGAGATATTCCACTCTACCATAGTGGAATGTCTACCGGTGACAAATTCTGCCATTGAAAGGGAGACAAGAAATGACCCTACCCTCTCACGGGTCTACGATTTAACAGTGAAGGGATGGCCAGCACATGGCGAACCACTGTTGCCAGCATTCTCGCAAAGAAGAGAACAGCTGTCAGTGTGCCGAGGAACCTTGATGTGTGGATCCAGAGTGGTGATTCCACCCAAACTCCAGGATAAAGTGCTAAAGGAGCTTCACGAGGGGCATCTGGGTGGAGTGAAAATGAAGAACCTAGCTAGGGCGTTTGTATGGTGGCCAGGTATCGATGGAGACATCGAAGACATGACCAAGAGCTGCCTAGGATGCCAGAAGGTCCAAAATGCTCCGCCACAGGCCCCTCTACATCCATGGGAGTGGCCCTCATCTCCCTGGCAAAGGGTGCACATCGACTTTGCTGGTCCATTTATGGACTCCATGTTCTTAATCGCAGTTGATGCACACTCCAAGTGGCCGGAGGTAATAAAGATGTCCTCCACCACCACGGAAAAAACCATCACAGTATTAAGGACCATATTTGCCAGGAATGGGCTGCCGGAGCAGATATGTTCTGATAATGGACCGCAATTTGTGTCCGAAGAATTCAGGAAGTTCTTAAAGAACAATGGGGTAAAGCACTACACGTCCGCCCCATACCATCCCGCCACCAATGGATTGGCTGAAAGGTTTGTCCAGACCTTCAAGAAGGCCATCAAGGCCATGGGTAATGAAGACATAAAACTTCAGCACAAGGTGGATAACTTCTTATTTGCATATAGGAATGCAACGCATATGGTTACTAACCAAACTCCCGCCATGATGTTCTACAATAGAAACCTAAGATGCCGGCTGGATTTGGTCAAGCCCAACATCCGAAGGGACGTGGAGAACCGGCAGTTTCAGGGCATGAATGAAAGGCCAACTAGGGCCTTCCAGATAGGCCAACCGGTTTTGGCCCGGCCGTACCGAGAAATGGCAGCCTGGAACTATCTGCACACGATTAGGACCACTGATGTATACCGTGGACATCGGAGACAGCATAATAAGGCGCCATGCTGACCAAATCATCAAGTCATCCGAAAAGGGACAACCTACACCACCACTCTATACATCTAATGATGAAGTAGAGATACCCATATCTACCTCCGATCCGGTGATACTGGAGCCCGATGAACCCGACACTGGCCTTCAAGCCGAATCAGCCTTGCCAGAAGAACCTACTACACCACCAGAAACTACTACACCCCCGAGGCGTTATCCGGACCGAGTCAGGAAGCCTCCTGAGAGACTAACTTATAATTAATTAATACAGCAATGTATATTATTTTGCATATAACATGTAATTAATAATTACTTAAAATATGATGTACTAGTTAGCTAGAAGGGGAGGAATTGTGGTGTATGTGCCTTTAAGAGCAATTATGGTGTATGTGCCTTTAAGAGCCCCAGGTGTGCGTAATGCCGGTAATTGCCACTTGGGCTATATAAGCCTGTGTATTGTGTATATCCTTTCGAAACCCCCCCCAGACTTGCTTAGTAAATACCTATGAACCAACTCCTGTCTTCAGTGTCTTTATCTACACACGGACACTGCACTAACACTGTAGCAATGTACTGCAATAGTACAAGCTTTGAGAGAGAGAGCTATTGCAGAAAGTTGGGCTTGCTTTCAAGCAGAATCAAGTGAGTTTGGACCAAAACTTGAGTATGTCTGTATTTACCTAGTACAAGCCAGTTTAGACTTTGCATAGTGTTTGCTTGCTGGGTAGGTATTTACGTTGACTTGTTTGTTTATTGCTAGTTCTATTTGTGCTAAAATGGTGTATTGGTTATACTACTTTAAAAGTCACAGCTGTGGACACCCATCATACCTTAGTTGGTAAAGGCAGTATGTAACTGAGTCTTACAGGGAGACAACTGGCAAAAACATTAATTCACACTTCTACCTTTTACTTTGAATGCCAGAGTGACACAATTGATATCAAACGCAGGATACAGCCTATGCTCTGCTGGTCATAAAACCTGTGCAAAGTGCAGCTTATACATCAGGGGGACAGACATCCCATAGAACCATTGGAGCTGGTGGAAGTTTGATCATCGGGGCAGAACTTCCACTTACTGCACTCAACCCGCTGCTGACCCTGAGGTGGGTGCCCGTGCCCGCAGTGGTGTAACAGAGGAGCCCACCCTAGGGAAATGGTGGATCTGGGAGCAGCGCTCTGATGCGTTGAGAATTGCAGATGAGACAGGCTGAAGACAAAGAGACCTGAATTTAAAAAATAACTTTCAAAGGAGCTCTATGGCCCCTTTGGTAATGGCAAGCAATCCTTCTGTGATTGACTGGCATTTACCTTTCAGCTTCAGGCCCCAATTCAGGCCCACAGTGACGACCTTTGGCCAGCTCTCAGCAGAGATTGGTTTCATTGGGCCCACCAGGGGCACTTTGGGTGGAATTCCTGGGGGTAAACCGGGAACACCTCTGACATAGCCTCAAACTCCTGGAGCAGGGGTGGGTAGAAGAATAACCCACCCCTTCACCCCAAAGCTCAACTTTTTATCAGTGAGGTGCAAACTTGCTGGATCTGGGCTCTGCCGCAAATTATTCCACCCTACTGGAATTATGTTCCAGTTGCGTTCTCTCTATTTCTGGGCTCAAATTTTATTTAAATGTTATCTCCAGTTTTGCCACACCTACTTGGTTCTTCAAAGGCAAACCTAGATGTGATCTATATGTTTGGTTTTCATTATTTACGATTGTAATATAAACTACTTGCAACAGTTCTGTTAAAATAAAACAAGAGATTTGCAGTAAAATCTTACACTTCTGGTGTGGAATATTCAGGGGACTTCATCCTTGTTCCTTCTTTTAACCTGTGGCAGAATTCCTCATCTATCGGGACTCCTGGATATGGAGAGACCTCTATAACAGAGGGAATGAAATAGAAAAAATAATCTTAGTTTCCCACCAATTTTCTCCCATTCATTGATTCCACGAATATTGGCTAACCTCAGATACCTTGTCCAACTGGCCATTAAAATGTGTGAGCCTTGACAATGACCATTAGCAGACCACATAACCATGGGTAGGCAACACAGTCAAGCTCAAGCCTATCCTTAACCAACTTTTCCTCCTCTCCCCCAGGGGGCTCCCTAACACATCCTACCACTATTTCTATGGAAATCAGCTAACGCAACACAGATCAAGGATTGAATCTGGACCAGCCTGATCTGTCAGTGTGCTACCCACTGAGCCACAGCTGACACTTTTATTTATATAGTGCTTTTAATCAAGGCACTTCATAGAGTTGTAAGGAAAAATGGATGCCAAGCCATAACAGAAAATTTTAAGGAAGGGTGACTAAAAGTTTGGTCAAGGAGGTGGGTTTTAAGGAGGGCTTTAAAGGAAGAGGAAGATGGAAAGAGATGGAAAGGTTTGGGGAGGGAATTCCAGAGCTTAGGACCTAAGTGGCTGAAGGCACGGTCACCAATGGTGGGGCAAAGGGAGTGGGGGATGCTCAAGATTCCAGAGTTGGAGGAATGCAGAGTTCTTGGAGGGTTACTTCTGTGGATATATTGTAATTTTCAAGCAAGGCATTATCAAAGACACACTTCACTGGTGTAAGTGCCATTATCCTTCTCTCACCTCGGTGCTGTAATTTCAGCTGAGTATTGTTAGATCCATGTGTTAATGGAGACACGGAATGCAGGAGTTGATTTAACAAGTGTTTACTGAACAAAGTCTGGAGGTGAACTAACTACACAAGACGCTACACAGGCTTATATACCCGAGTGGTCACTACTGGTACTACAGTATACAGGGGCTTCAAAAACATAGTTCCTCTTAAAGGTACATACACTACAATTCCTTGCCTTTTAGATAAATAGTACATAACATTTTAAGTAATCATTAAATAACATTTTTACAGGAACAATAATATACACATTTGCTGAAGTTAATCAATTACAAATTCAGTCTCTCTGGAGGCTTCCTGACTCGGTCCGGATAACGCCTCGGTGGTGTAGAAGGTTCTTTTGGCAAGGTCGATTCGGCTTCAATGCCAGTGTCGGGTTCATCTGGTTCCAGTATCACCGGATCGGAGGTAGATACTATGGGTATCTCTACTTCATCACTAGGCATATAGAGTTGTGGTGTAGGTTGTCCTTTTTCGGATGACTCTATGATCTGGTCAGCATGGCGCCTTATTATGCTTTCTCCAATGTCCACGGTATACATCAGCGGTCCTAGTCGTGTGCAAATAGTTCCAGGCTGCCATTTCTCGGTACGGTAGTCCTGGGCCAAAACTGGTTGACCTATCTGGAAGGTTCTAGTTGGCCTTTCATTCATGCTTTGAAATTGCCGGTTCTCTACGTCCCTTCTGGCGTTTGGCTTGACCAAATCCAGCCGGCATCTTAGTCTTCTATTGAAAAACATCATGGCGGGGGCTTGGTTTGTAACCACATGTGTTGCATTCCTGTATGCAAATAAGAAGTTATCCACCTTATGTTGTAGATTTATGTCTTCATTACCCATGGCCTTTATGGCCTTCTTGAAGCTGGACAAACCTTTCAGCCAATCCATTGGTGGCGGGATGGTATGGGGCGAACGTGTAGTGCTTAACCCCATTGTTTTTTAAGAACTTCCTGAATTCTTCGGATACAAATTGCGGTCCATTATCAGAACAGATCTGTTCAGGCAGCCCATTCCTGACGAATATGGTCCTTAATACTGTGATGGTTTTTTCCATGGTGGTGGCGGACATCTTTATTACCTCCGGCCACTTGGAGTGTGCATCCACCGCGATTAAGAACATTGAGTCCATAAATGGACCAGCAAAGTCAATATGTACCCTTTGCCATGGAGATGAGGGCCACTCCCATGGATGTAGAGGGGCTTGTGGTGGGGCGTTTTGGACCTTCTGGCATCCTAGACAGCTCTTGGTCATTTCTTCGATGTCTCCATTGATACCTGGCCACCACACAAACGCTCTGGCTAAGTTCTTCATTTTCACTCCACCCAGATGCCCCTCGTGAAGCTCCTTTAGCACTCTATCCTTGAGTTTGGGTGGAATCACCACTCTGGATCCACACATCAAGGTTCCTCGGCACACTGACAGCTGTTCTCTTCTTTGCGAGAATGCTGGCAACAGTGGTTCACCATGTGCTGGCCACCCCTTCACCGTTAAATCGTAGACTCGTGAGAGAGTCGGGTCATTTCGCGTTTCCTTTTCAATGGTAGAATTTGTCACCGGTAGACATTCCACTATGGTCGAGTGGAATATCTCCACTGGGTCCACTGTAGGCACCTCTTCCACCGTTGGCAATGGTAGGCGCGATAACCCGTCAGCATTCCCATGCTGTTTTGTTCCTTTGTACTCTATGTCATATTGGTGTGCCCCTAGGAAAAGGGACCACCTCTGTAGCCTTTGCGCTGTCATAATGGGAACGTCCTTTTTAGGGTTGAATATGGAGACGAGGGGTTGATGGTCAGTCAACAAGGTAAATTTTTGTCCGTGTAGGTAATGGTTGAATTTCTTCACCCCCCACACCAGGCTGAGTGCCTCCCTGTCGATCTGGGCATAGTTGCGCTCAGCTGAGTTCAATGAGCTTAACGCAAAAGCTATCGGCCGCTCCGAGCCATCAGGGAATCTATGCGATAATACCGCTCCCACGCCGTAAGGGGATGCATCGCACGCCAGTCTGATTGGCAGTGATGGGTTGTAATGAGCCAACACTTCCCTGGACGTGATCAAGCCTTTGCATTTATGGAAGGCACGTTTACAGTCTTTGCTCCATTTCCAAACTGCTCTCGTTTGTAGCAGTGCGTTAAGCGGGTGCAGAACCGTCGACAAGTTTGGTAAAAATTTATGATAGTAATTTACTAATCCCAGGAACGACCTTAATTGTGAGACATTTTCAGGCGCTGGGGCCTTTATGACCGCTTCAATTTTTTCAGGTGACTTATGCAACCCTTCTTCGTTAATGACATGGCCACAATATGATATTTGTTTCTGGAAAAATTCGCACTTGGGGCGATTTGCTCGTAGGCCCCGTTCTCTCAGCCTCGTGAGCACCTGCTCCAAGTTGGCAAGGTGCTCGTTGTCATTTTCTCCTGTTACAAGGATGTCGTCTAGGTAGCATTGAGTCCCCGGAATCCCTTGCAGGACTTGCTCCATAGCTCTTTGCCAGATAGCCGGAGCTGATGCCACTCCGAAAACCAGTCGATTGTACTGGTACAGGCCTTTGTGTGTGTTTATCGTGAGATACTTTTTAGAGGCCTCCTCAACCTCCATCTGTAGATATGCCTGTGCTAAGTCAATTTTGGTGAAACGTTTCCCTCCGGATAGTGAGGCGAAAATATCTTCTATCCTCGGAAGAGGATACTGTACCATGTGAAGAACCGGGTTTACAGTCACCTTGAAGTCCCCACAGATGCGAACTTTTCTCTGTTCTTCAGATTTATCATTATTCAACGTTTTCTTCATGACCGGGACGATGGGTAATGCCCACTCGCTCCAATCTACCTTGGATAACACGCCTGCTTTTTCCAAATTCTCCAGCTCTGCCTCGACAGCTGGACGAATTGCATATGGCACCGGCCTTGCCTTAAAAAACTTGGGAATTGCCGCATCTTCCACTTTTATTGAGGCGGTGGTGCCTTTCAGGGTTCCTAGTTCCTGTTGAAACACTTCTTTGGCGTTAGCCAAGATTTCTTTTAATCGTCCAGGTATGACGTCATCATCGTTTTTTTCTTACTGGTCACCATCAGTGCCTGAATGGAGTGCCAGTCTAAACGTATCTTTCTGATCCATTCACGTCCCAACAACGGTGGACCACCATCTTGTAGAATGTATAAATACAACTTTTGTATTTCTTTGCCGTTGTATACAACAGGCACCCTTATTTTCCCTCTGGGGTATACTTTCTGCCCCGTATATGTCTTCAAGACAATGGATGTGTCTTTCGAAGGTATATGCGGAAATAGCCGCTCGTAATCCTGTCGACTCATGACGGTCAGAGCTGATCCTGTATCTAGCTCCATTTTGACTGTGGACCCCGCTATCGTGAGGGTAACCCAAATGGTCTGGTAATCTTCTTTGGCAATTACATTATGTAATTTGAGACAGCTTAGTCTCTTGTTTCCGGAGTCGCTATCGCTCTTCTGGTCTTCGGAGGTACAGTCCGTCATCATTTGTACCTTTCTGTACTTTTCCTTATTGACCTTTTTACTGTCAGCGGATTTCTTTCCAAATCTGCATACACGTGCAATGTGTCCCATCTTTCCGCATTGCCTGCATGCTTTGTCCTTGAACCAGCAGTCCTTCTGGTCATGGGTGGATCTGCCGCAGCGATAACATCTCTCGAAACCCCGTGTCATTTCATGGGTGCTGAAGTCCTGTGGCTTTTGCTGTATCTCTGCAGCTCCTCTTGCTGCTGCTTTGTATGATACAGCCACACTGAAAGCCTTGTCCAGTGTCAAATCTTTCTCAGAAAGTAGTCTTTTCTGTGTTCCTTCGCTTAGGAGACTGCAGACGAATTTGTCTCGTAGAGAATCTGCCAGTCCTGCCCCGAATTGGCAGCGCTTTGACAGCTTTCGTAATTCGGTGAGGTAATCAGCGTTACTTTCATTCTTGTGCTGATTCCTCCTGAAGAATTTGAATCGTTCCGCTATCAGCAGCGGTGTTGGGTTTAAGTGCTCCTGTAAGGTATCAACAATCTCATTAAAATTCTTGTCCATCGGTTTGGCTGGAGTGATCAAGTTTCGTAACAGCCCGTATGTCCTTGCGCCCATCAGATTTAGAAGTACCGATGCCTTTTTATCATCCGTTACTTCATTCGCCTTGCAATATACCTCCACTCTTTCCATATATGTGGTCCACTCTTCTATATCACTATCGAAAGCAGTAATATTGCCAGTCTTCGGCATCTTGAAAATCTAAAATGGCACTTCCCGCGCTTTGCTTTTCTTCCCCGCCGAGTTAAGATTGCGCCTCCCGCGCTTTCCCGCCGCTGCCGCTGCTGCCAACGCTGTTCTCCGCGGTTCCAGTTGTGACCTGCAGCTTTTCGCGGTATTTCTATTTTTTTTAAATATCGCTTCAATATTCTCTCCGTAATTGAAGAACCATTCCCGTCGTGGAGCGGACCCTCTGGGACTTTTCCCTCCCTCTGCTCGGTCCGAACGCCGACCTGCTTCGCAGCACCGGCCGCGCCCTGAGTGCTCCACCCTCTCTCTCTCTTTGCTTCTGCTTCCCGACTTGCTGCCCGGCCCCGTTGCAGAGCCACCCAATCGAGTTCTAGCCCGCCGCAGCCCAGGAAGGATCAGTGCACTACCTGCCACCAGCCCGTTTAGCTGGGGAAACCACAGACTGGAGACCAAGCCTGGCCCTCGTTTTCGAGTTTCTTCGAGTTATTTTATTTTTTATTTTTTTTCTTGCTTCTGGCTTCGACCTTCGTCTGAGGAATCGATCTCCTTGAGGTGCTGCCGAATTGCAGGTAAGTTCGTTTCTAACTCGTCGCCACTGTTAGATCCGTGTGTTAATGGAGACACGGAATGCAGGAGTTGATTTAACAAGTGTTTACTGAACAAAATCTGGAGGTGAACTAACTACACAAGACGCTACACAGGCTTATATACCCGAGTGGTCACTACTGGTACTACAGTATACAGGAGCTTCAAAAACATAGTTCCTCTTAAAGGTACATACACTACAATTATAGCTAAAACTTCTTTTTAAATACAATTCCTATGCTTGAAATAGTCTTGAAACACCAAATGCACTAACATATTATCTCTCGCTTTTATTTATTTAAAATATACTTTGCAACAGCCTATTGAGGGCACCAGTCAAAGATCAGGCACGTGATTAGTTAGAAAAGGGGACAGGTTTTTCTGCTTCATCATATAAATAAGAGGGACTAATATCATGGGAAATGGAGCTCCTGATGAAGAGAAACCTTTATTGTTCACACTCTGGGACTTGGTGTAGTGTGAAAATCAATCACATATATTCTACCTTACATTTAGTGGTAATCTATTGTATTGGAAGATTGGACATTCATGAGTATCAGTTTCTGTTATTGATATTGGGAGATGCAGGATAACTAATATGGGTTGTATTTATTTTTCCCCAGACAATAACTTGCTTGTCTTTTCTTTCCATTTAAAATGACGTTTAAACAGACTCTGGTGCAGTTTCACTGATTTAATGCGGTTCATTTTAGTAAATGTCATTAGTCTCCAGATTTGAACGTCCTACAATAATAAATGATTTTATTAGAACCATGTTACATAGTAGTATGAGGGCACTATTGCATCTGTTAAGAGGCCATGTTACTTTGCTGGACTAAAAACAGAAGCCAGTCATCACAACATTATTTTAGGGTATGCTTTGTTTGTATTCATTGTGCAAAGTCTGGGTCACCAAGTGCTAAATCTTACTTCTATGCACAGGAACTTTCTAGGACAACTAACTTCAAATGAAGATAAAGCTTGATTCATCAGCTGTCCCTCTGCCTCCCCACCCCCAGTCCACCACAACCCAATAAGCAGCCCCTCCTCTTCACTTACTCTGAATTTAGGTTACCACATATTTTGGAGGACATCCCCAGTTACACTCTGGAACACAGTAAAATTTACTTAATCTCCTGAAGTAGGACTTTTATAGGGTTTGTAATCAAGTTGGGCACAGATCAGTGCTAGTAGATATGCTAGTTGGTCATATATATCTGGCTTGCTAAACGTTTCTCAATGATACTATGCCCTGGAATATCATCACTCCCAAATTCCAGATGCAAAACATAAGAGCTGTCCATTCCTGGGTTTTTCAAATGCCTCAAACAGTGGGTTTGGGTCAGCTGGGAAGTCAAAATGTTAAACATCTGAAACAGGAATACAACCCACCTCGAAGCTGCCCACTTCTGGTTTTAACGGAGGCGGGATGAACAAAGGCGGGGGACCAACCCTCTCTCAAGAAATAACAACAGAAAACGCTGGAAAAGCTCAGCAGGCCAGGCAACATCCGTGGAGAGAGAAACAGAGTTTCTCGCAAGAGGCAGGTTGGTCATTGAAATCTCTTAAGGAGGCTGTGTGATTCCATTTTTATAGGGTTTCTATTTTTAACCCATAGTGGCGGGGTTTCCTAGGCCTCGGGAAACCCAACAGAAGGTCTGGATCCATCAGGTCAGTGCCTTTACAGCACTGCTTGTGGGCCAGGAGGAGCAGGTGTGTTTCCTCCAGGTCCAACAAGCTTACTTGTAAAACCACCCCACACCTCTACGATCTCCCCCTGAATCCCCCCATTACCGACCCCCCCCATCATCAACCCCGATCTCCCCTGCAATCTATGACTCAACCCCCCGACTACATCTCTCCCCCAACCTCTGACCCCTCTCTGGTCTCTCCCTGAACCCCCTGCGATCACCCCCGACCCCCCAACCATGCTGTACCCACACCTCCCCCGCCGCTATCTCTACCACCAACAACCATTAAACTTACCTGCTACTGGGTTGCGGCCTTGTGCCGCAGGATTTCCCTGCCCGATAGGCAACCAAGCCTATCACTCAGGCTGGTTTCTGGGTGGGGAATCTGTTTTAAAAAAGACACACAGGACATGGAGTTAAACTCCACAGCGTTCGGGGAAACCAGGATTGGTGGTCGTCATTTCTTAATTTCACTTTGGGGCTTGGGCGGTTTCCTACTTTCGCAGATTTAGCCCTCTCCAAAAATGTATTATTGGACAGAAAATGACTTTGGTGCAATGGAATAGCTCTGGGATAATGAACTACCACTAAAAAAAAATGGGCTAGAAATTCACCTCCTTTGTGCCTCCCGTTAGTGCCTCTGGGGTGGGGGGCGATAACAGGGCACCACCGGCTTTGCGACCGGGCAAGAGTACTGACGCCTGCAAAATTCCTGCACCCAGAGATCATGGCATCACCATGCTGTGCATCGCCTCGGTAGCGCCCCAGACCCGAAATTCGGTTTTGCCCCCTGCAGCATTCCTGGGCGACAACACTGACAGCTGCAGCAGGCATTGTCAGGGAGGCTGGCCACTTGGAGAGCTGCATTTAAAGGTGATGATGGTTGCATGAAAAAAAATGTTCTTCCTGCCTTACGTCCATTTTTCAGCATTTTCTTTGACCACGGTCGATCAGCCCTGTTCTCTGTTAGAGTGCTTGGGGCTGATTGTGTGTATGAAATAGCTGTTAGATTCAAAGATGGGTGTTAATTCTTAGAATAGAGACTGACAACATGCAGCCAGGAACAGATAGCAGAAATGCCAGCAAGGTCGAATAACAAGCATCAAAAGACAAATAGAAGTGATAAGGGAATCGTAAAATGCAAAACAACACAGGGTAGTGGGATAATAGACAAAAATGGAGCCAAAAAGTCATAAAGTGTACTTAAAGAAACATATCAAAACATTCCTCAGAAAGATAAGAGGGAGGCCTCGTCAGCCATTTTGAATCATCACACAAAGTCAAAATTACTCCTCAGGATTGTGATTTGTATTGTTCTGCACTTACACGGAGCTTCCACTGGTTCGAGAGTTGGCTCACTCTGTGTATTGGGGAAATACTCATCCAGTTATCAGAGAGCCTGAACCCAAGAGACCAGCCATGAGGTCAGCTAAGTATCAGCACAGCTAGTTATTCCACTTACGGCCCTTAATAGCCCAGAAAAGAGGAGCTTTATATCTCATGTTAAGGCCTTTAACAGCTGCCATAAGAGGTGCTTTTCCTCTCAAGTTGCACAATCTTCTCCCTTGGCTGTATGCCTGCTCAGGTTCTGGATTTGAAGAATAATGTTTTAACTGACTGTGTCACTCCATCCCATGAGTTAAAAAGTTAACTAACAGAATATTAAAAAATCCACTAGTGAACATTAATGGCAGCTCTTTCTAGATTCACTTAATTTTCCATTCCTTCTAGCTTGAAGATTAATATCAGGATCAATTTCAAAGTGTCAAGGCTCCAGTGTGTTAAAGATACTAATTCAGTAAATTGCAGAAGAATTATTATTAGATTGATGGCACATCTAACCACACTGTACTGCTTCTGCTACAGTAGCACATAACACCTAATGATTGATAACACAGCCAACTACACTAAAGTCCATTGTAGCCTGCAGGAATGTAAAGGCAGCTAAATTGACAGTACTAGTAATTATACAGATTACCCTAACAGACATCACATTACCTATCACTGTAGGAAAAAAAAGCACCTCTAAGATTTGTCATTTGTTCAGCGTTCCAGTGCTGACAAAGGTTTAGACGTTTGTCATTTATTTTAAGTTTTGCTGCATGAGAGATTTATTATTGCCTGCATTTAATGATGCATGCTCAGCTCTTTACATGGGAGTCAGACAAATGCCATAAAAATGCTGGCGTGTAGCAGTAAAACTATTGGACTGGAGGTATTCCATAATGAGCTTCTCCATAGCACAGTGGAGGAGACTGGTTTTTCTGAGCAGCTTCGGATCAAGACCTTTTAAATAAGTTAAAAGCCCAGCATATGAAACAATGATGAGTACCTGCAATAATGGGAAAACCTATCAGTAATTAATATCTATTGGCACTGTTATCTATCACAGTGAAAGTGTAATCTTGCAGGATTTCCAGAACACTCGGCTAGCAATGGGATACGGTAATGTAGTGGTTATTTTGCTGGACTAGAAACCCAGAAGCTTGGAGTAATAATCCAGAGAATGTGAGGTCAAATACCATTGTGGCAGTTTGAGAATTTGAAATCAGTTTTTAAAAATCTGGAAATAAAAAGTTGGTATCAGTAAAAGTGACCATGATCCTGTCGGATTGTCATAAAAACCCAACTGGTTCACTAACTCTAACAATTTCACCCCCATGACTTTAAAATAGGGACTGAATTATGTCTGCATGTCCTCGTTTAATTGTCCCCTGCCATGTACAGGAAACTCTCTTTTAACTGGCTCCTAAATACCCAGAAATATCTCTTAACCGGCAAAATTCAGGAGTAGGTTCAGGTAAGTTTTACTATATATTAGTGGCCGTGTAACCGGGGTTCCTGGATCTGTGGCCATGTAACCGGGGTTCCTGGATCTGTGGCCGTGTAACCGGGGTTCCTGGATCTGTGGCCGTGTAACCGGGGTTCCTGCACCTGTGGCCGTGCAACAGGGACTCCTGGATCTGTGGCCGTGTAACCGGGGTTCCTGCACCTGTGGCCGTGCAACAGGGACTCCTGGATCTGTGGCCATGTAACCGGGGTTCCTGCACAACTGCCATGTAACCAGGGCTCCTGCACCTGTGGCCGTGCCTGGGGCTCTTGTACCTTGGTCAGTATACCTCTCTGTAATCCAGACTTTTTGATCAACCGGCAACATGCCGGTCCCGTCGGTGCCGGATAAAAAAGAGTTTCCTGTAACTGCTTCACCTGAAGGCTACATTTGGTCTTGACTCCCTGTGTAGAACATCATAGGAGATTGAATGGTAACCTATTATATAATAAACTTGGTACATGGAATGCATGTTTCATTGAAAACGCATTGTAGGTATCTCCACTACCTGTTACTCATGTAAACGGCATCGCAATGTGTATTTTCAATGTTAAAGGTGTCACACTGTGTGACACACAATAGATACTATTTTATAGTTAGAGTATATTAGTAAATGAAAAGCCTTGTGTGCAATGTACACTTCCTGTAAGTGTAACACTTTCTACAACACTGTCCGACCATTCTTTATGACACACTTTTCCCATTGCATTTTTCTGTCAGATTTTGTTGGTAAAGTAAAAGTGTTACAAATCAGAATGAAAGAGATACAGAACATACAAATCAAAAGAGAGGAAAGTAGCTAGAAAACTACCAATGAGAAACTATTAAAAACTTCTAGGATTGCCGACCCTCAAGGATTGTTCTGGAGTCTCTGGAAATGTAAGATTAATCTCCTGGGCACTGCTGTGAGTAATCCGGGAGAAAGGCATTACCAACCACACCTGTGCAATCTGAGCATGTGCAGTCAGCAGAATTTCCCAACATGCATCAGTTTATTGCTTTGGATTTTCAAGTGAAAGCTTTAGCCCCTCATTCTGTGACAGTGTCCCCATTTAATGGGCCTGAAATAACCGTGCTTCTGACAGTGCATGCTGTTGGAAGCCTTCAGAATGGCCCCGCAAGTTCCGTGTTTCCACATGTGCTGCGCATGTGCGAAAACACGTAAATTGTGATGTCACGTTTTGCTTGGACAGATCCACCGCATCCGCTACAAAAACACCATCTACTGCCCAGCGAAGGCCCAAAAAACCCTTTACCAGCATACGTGTTAAAATAAATGTTAAAATATATTTTTTTAATGATTTTAACATACACTTACATTTAAAATTAATTTAGGTAAATTTTGACCCATTTTAAAATGTTAAAATTTACTTTCCAAAATATTACATTTTAATTTTAAATGCTTAATTAAAGGGACTTTAAATTTATTTTGAACACAATCATTTATTTTTATTTAAGTGGTGTGAATTCTTAATTATTTGGGGATTTCTAATATGCTTATGGGGATTCCGTACATAAATGGAATCCACATAGGCATCATAGGAATGCCCCTTTATGATTGGTTGGCCTGGCCCACGTGATCCTAGGGATGCTTGTGAACCGCCTGCGCCCCAGGGATCCATGGGCCTTTACGCGGGCGTACGCCTGCAGACCCAGGACCCGAAGAGTCCGCAGATCCGGGGACATCAGGGAAGTTTGGATTTTTTATTTTGGTTCGGAGGCGTATTCTTCTGATACAACTCCGACCACAAATTCAAGGCCTTTGTGTTTGAAATTGACTTGAAAACAACAGGGAGAACTCTTAAACACCAAATCCAAGTAATCATTCACATTTAAACTATGAAAAATGCTTTGTTTTTATTGAGAGGCAGTATAAGTCAGACACCTAGAGCAAGAAAGAAAAAGGAAAAGAAAGGGTGCATCTGTGGTAGGTGTTGGAGTAACACAGCACAGATTTAAACATGTAATCGTGATTTGTTTGAAAAAAAAATTATCCCAGTAAGCTTATTACTGATGGAATTTGTTTCTTAAAAAAACCAAATTGAATCTTTTAAACTTTTCAGTTAAGCAGAGCTGGTTCGTTACTTCAACCGTGCTTTAATCTTTGTGTTTGAGACGCTAATTGCATCACTTATGATATCCAATTTTAAACATTCTACTTAATTAAACGTGTGTTAGTTATAGAATGCCTTTATTAGCTGAGGCATAGAATACAAGAGCAGGGAGGTTATGCTTGAACTGTATAAAACACTAGTTAGGTCACAGCTAGAGTACTGCATGCAGTTCTGGTCAACAGATTACAGGAAAGATGTGATTGCACCAGAGAGGCTACCGAGGAGATTTACAAGGATGTTGCCTGGACTGGAGAGTTTTAGCTACGAGGAAAGATTGGATAGGCTGGGGTAGTTTTGTTTGGAACAGAGGAGGCTGAGGGGAGACCTTATTGAAGTGTATAAAATTATGAGGGGCCTCGATAGAGTGGACAGGAAGGACCTATTTCCCTTAGCAGAGGGGTCAACAACCAGGGGGCATAGATTTAAAGTAATTGGTAGGAGGTTTAGTGGTGATTTGAGGGGAAATTTCTTCACCCAGAGGGTGATGGGGGTCTGGAACTCACTGCCTGAAAAGTTGGTAGAGACAGAAACCCTCACCATCTTTAAAAAGTGCTTGGATGTGCACTTGAAGTGCCGTAACCTAAGAGCTGGAAAGTGGGATTAGGCTGGATAGCTCTTTGTCGGCCGGCGCAGACACGGTGGGCCGAAATGGCCTCCTTCCGTGCTGTAAATTTCTATGATTCTATGACTGCACAGTCAACACTGACAGCATTTCACACGTAAAGCTGACTTCAGGCTGGGAGTTAAGGACAGATCTAACAGCCCAAAAGTGGGCATCCATGAAGCACTGTGGACCATCAGTGGCAGCAGAATTGTATACCACCAGAATCTGCAACCCCATTTTTTTTTTGTTGAACATGGGATGTGGGCGTCACTGGCAAGGCCAGCATTTATTGTCCATCCCTAGTTGCCATTGAGGAGATGGTGGTGAGCTGCCTTCTTGAACCGCTGCAGTCCGTGTGGATTGGCGATATACTTCTAAGTCAGGATGGTGTGTGATTTGATGGGGAACTTGGAGGTGGTGGTGTTCCCATGTGCCTTTATAGGTGGAAGCGGTCGTGGATTTGGGAGGTGCTGCCGAAGAAGCCTTGGCGAGTTGCTGCAGTGCATCTTGTAGATGGTACACACTGCAGACACGGTACGCCGGTGGTGGAGGGAGTAAATGTTTAAGGTGGTGGATGGGGTGCCAATCAAGTGGGCTGCTTTGTCCTGGATGGTGTCGACTTCTTGAGTGTTGTTGGAGCTGCACTCATCCAGGCAAGTGGAGAGTATTCCATCACACTCCTTACTTGTGCCTTGTAGATGGTGGAATGGCTTTGGGGAGTCAGGGGGTGAGACACTCGCTGCAGAATAGAAACATAGAAACAGAAGATAGGAGCAGGAGTAGGCCATTTGGCCCCTCGAGCCTGTTCTGCCATTTAATGAGATCATGGCTGAACATCCAAATTCAGTACCCTGTGATATACCTATCAATTCCTCCAATAAAAGGCGAAGAGTTACGAAGGTGACTAAAGGTTTTTATTGACTAAATAACAGAGCCCACTCTCGTGGGTGATCCGATCCAAGCAGGAGGAATACCAGCCAGTCGCTCACCTTTATACCTGGCCTGGTGGGTGGAGCCAAGGCGGAGCCGGCAGTGGTCATCCCAGGTATAGCAGTGTGGCAAGAGGCGACCTCGTACCGTGATACAATAGTGGTCAGTGATACAGTTATAACGAACAGTGGTGAACAGTGCTAACTACTAACAGTGATACGATAGTGAACGTGGTTTACCACATTCACCCCTTGTTTAGAATTATGTCCGGCGGGGTGAAGTGTACTACCAATTCTGGTAGGTCAGTCTGTCCGGAGGCTTCGTAAGCCTCTCCGATCGCCGCAGCGGTGGTGTTGCCTTATCCGGTGCTGGTGCCTTATCCGGTGTTGATGCTGGTGTTTGCGTGGTCGGCGAGGGCTCGTGGGGTTCCGGCATGCCGTCTACCTGGGCTGGGGTTGGGGGGGGTGGTGGCGGTGTTTCCGGATCGGCTGAGGGTGCGAGGTCTCGTAGGGAGACAGTGTCCTCCCGCCCGTCTGGGTACGCCACGTAGGCGTACTGGGGGTTGGCGTGCAGGAGGTTCACCCTCTCGACCAGGGGGTCCGTTTTATGGGCCCTCACGTGTTTCCGCAGCCAGACCGGCCCCGGGGCGGTCAGCCAGGTTGGTAGAGTGGTTCCCGTAGTCGACTTCCTGGGGAAAACGAACATTCGTTCATGGGGGGTGGTGTTAGTGGCCGTGCAAAGTAATGACCGGATGGAGTGCAGCGCTGTCGGGAGGACTTCTTGCCAGCGGGAGGTTGGGAGGCCCTTAGACTTTAAGGCTAAGAGGACGGCCTTCCATACTGTCGCGTTCTCTCTTTCCACCTGACCGTTACCTCTGGGGTTGTAGCTGGTGGTCCTGCTTGCTGCAATACCTCTCTCTAGGAGGAATTGCCGGAGTTCCTCGCTCATGAAGGAGGAGCCCCGGTCGCTGTGTATATAGTTCGGGAACCCGAACAAGGCGAAGAGGGCATTCAGGCACTTAATGACCGTGCTACTGGTCATGTCGGGGCAGGGGAAGGCAAAGGGGAAACGGGAGTACTCATCAACGATGTTGAGGAAGTACACATTACGGTCAGAGGACGGGAGGGGCCCCTTAAAGTCGATGCTCAGGCGCTCGAAGGGGCGGGTGGCCTTGATCAGGCTTGCTCGGTCCGGCCTATAGAAGTGCGGTTTGCACTCCGCACAGGTCTGGCAGTTCCTGGTCATGGTCCTGACCTCCTCGATGGAGTAGGTCAGGTTGCGGGCCTTAATGAAATGGTAGAGTCTGGTGACTCCGGGGTGGCAGAGCTGGTCGTGGTGGGTCTGGAGCCTTTCGATATGCGCGCTGGCGCATGTCATTCGTGAAAGGGCATCAGGGGATTCGTTCAGCTTGCCTGGCCGGTACAAGATCTCATAATCGTAGGTGGAGAGCTCGATTCTCCATCTCAAAATCTTGTCATTCTTGATTTTGCCCTTCAGCTTGTTATTAAACATGAAAGCCACCGAACGCTGGTCGGTGAGGAGGGTAAATCGTTTGCCTGCCAGGTAGTGCCTCCAGCGCCGTACTGCCTCCACGATCGCCTGGGCCTCTTTCTCGACCGACGAATGTCGGATCTCGGGGCCCTGTAGGGTCCTTGAGAAGAAGGCCACTGGCCTCCCCTCCTGGTTTAGGGTGGCGGCTAAGGCGAAGTCGGATGCGTCGCTCTCCACCTGGAAGGGGATGGACTCGTCCACTGCGTGCATCGTGGCCTTGGCTATGTCTCCCTTAATGAGGGAGAAGGCCGCGCACGCCTCCTCCGTGAGGGGGAAGGAAGTGGCTTTCAGGAGGGGTCTGGCTTTGTCCGCGTAATTGGGTACCCATTGGGCATAGTAGGCGAAAAGCCCCAGGGTTCTCCTAAGTGCTTTAGGGCAGTGGGGGAGGGGTAGCTCCATGAGGGGGCGCATTCTTTCTGGGTCGGGGCCGATGATTCCGTTCTCCACTACGCAGCCGAGGATGGCAAGGCGCGTGGTGTTAAACACGCATTTCTCCTTATTGTAGGTGAGGTTCAGCCGTTGGGCCGTACGGAGGAATTTCTCCAGATTCGCGTCATGTTCCTGCCGGTCGCGGCCGCAGATAGTGACGTTATCTAGGTAGGGGAATGTAGCCTGCAGTTCGTTCTGGTCAACCATCTGGTCCATCTCCCTTTGGAAGACCGAGACCCCATTAGTGACACCGAAGGGGACCCTAAGGAAGTGGTATAGGCGCCCATTCGCCTCGAAGGCGGTATACTGGCGGTCCTCAGGGTGGATAGGGAGTTGGTGGTAGGCCGACTTCAGGTCGATGGTCGAGAATACTTTATACTGTGCAATCTGATTGACCATGTCAGATATGCGGGGGAGGGGGTATGCGTCCAGCTGGGTATATCTGTTTATGGTCTGGCTGTAGTCGATGACCAGGCGGTTTTTATCGCCGGTCTTTACGACTACGACCTGGGCACGCCAGGGGCTGCTGCTCCCCTCGATAATGCCCTCTTTCAGGAGACGCCGCACCTCAGAGCTAATGAAGGCTCTGTCCCCGGCGCTATACCGCCTGCTCTTGGTAGCGACGGGTTTGCAGTCAGGGGTAAGGTTAGCAAACAGAGAGGGTGGCGGGACCTTGAGGGTGGAGAGGCTGCAGGTGTTACGCGGTGGGCGGTTTAACGTTTGCTGGTTGTTGACTGTGAGTGGGGGGAGGGGTCCACCGTATGCTAGGGTTACGCTTTGGAGGTGGGATTGGAAGTCCAGCCCTAGTAGGACGGCAGCGCAGAGATGGGGGAGGACGAGGAGTTTAAAGTTTTTATACTCCGTGCCCTTAACCGACAGGGTCACGACACAGTAGCCGCTGATGTCCGTGGCGTGGGACCTCGATGCCATCGAGATTCGGCTGCGCGTTGGTAGGACAGAGAGGGAGTAGTGGCTCACCGTGTCTGGGTGGATGAAGCTCTCCGTGCTTCCGCTGTCGAACAGGCAGGTCGTGGCGTGGCCGTTCACTTTGATGTCCATCATTGACTTGGACAGATGGTGCGGGTGGGCTTGGTCCAGGGTGACGGAAGCTAGTGTGTAGCTGAGCGAGTCGTTGTCATCTGCGGGCGAGGCGGTCGGGCGTGGTGAGTAAAATGGCGTCTCCCACGAGGTAGGGCAAAATGACAGAGAAGATGGCTGCCCCCGTAGCTCACATGAGGCACTATTGGGGTCGGTTGCCTTAATCAAAGATGGCCACCCCCATGACTCATGTGTGGGGATGCTGGCCTCAGTTGCCCTAAACAAAGATGGCCGCCCCCATGACTCATGTGTGGGGATGCTGGCCTCAGTTGCCCTAAACGAAGATGGCCGCCCCCATAGTTCGCATGCGGCACTGCTGGCCTCTGAGGATCCGCTCCTGCAGGCCTTGGAGAAGTGGCCTTTCTTCAGGCAGGTTTTGCATATGGAGTTCTTGGCTGGGCAGCACGACCTCGGGTGCTTCTCCTGGCCACAAAAAAAAACAGCCGGCGGCCCGATCGCGGATGCCCGATGTCGGGGCCGGTGCCGGGGGTGGCGGGGCCGGTCGGGTTCGGGACGCCGACGCAGAGGTAGGTCCCGGGGGCGGCGCTGGGAAGGGTGCTGTGGTAGGGGTCGGGCCCGAGTCCCAGGGTCGCGAGCAGTACCTGGTGAATGCTTCCTGATCTTGGTGGGCCACTTCCAGGGAGATAGCGAGGGCTTCAGCTTTTTCCATGCTGAGGTCTTTAGCTTCCAGCAGTCTTTGCAGTGAGTACTCGGACCGTAGGCCTTTCAGGAATGCGTCGCGGATATTATCTTCAGTATTTTCGGCTGCCGACACCGATTTAAAGTCACAGTTCCTGGCGAGTGCATATAGCGCCTGTGAGAATTCGGCTACTGATTCTCCTGGCTGTTGCGGCTGTGATCTTAGGAGGTGCCTAGCGTACATGTAGTTTACCGGGGTCCGGTACTTCTGTTTCAGCAGGTTGATGGCGGTCTCGTAGGTAGTCATGTCCTCGATGAGAGTGTATACTCTCGGGCTCAGTTGTGCCTGCAGGACACTTAGTTTGGATGCCTGAGGGACGCTGGATTCTCTCAGGTATGATTCGAAGCAGACCAGCCAGTGTTTAAAGTCTGCGGCTGAGTTTGCTGCTCGTGGGTTCAGGTCCAGGTACGGCGGTCTGAGGGCTCGCAGCCAAGCTGGCTGGTGTGGCTGTGCTCCTGGGAGCTGCGCTGGTGGCTCCTCCGCCGGTTGTGACTCGTTGTCGGACATCATTAAATTTAGTCAATAAAATTGATATACCTATCAATTCCTCCAATAAAAGGCGAAGAGTTACGAAGGTGACTAAAGGTTTTTATTGACTAAATAACAGAGCCCACTCTCGTGGGTGATCCGATCCAAGCAGGAGGAATACCAGCCAGTCGCTCACCTTTATACCTGGCCTGGTGGGTGGAGCCAAGGCGGAGCCGGCAGTGGTCATCCCAGGTATAGCAGTGTGGCAAGAGGCGACCTCGTACCGTGATACAATAGTGGTCAGTGATACAGTTATAACGAACAGTGGTGAACAGTGCTAACTACTAACAGTGATACGATAGTGAACGTGGTTTACCACACCCTGTCCCTGCTTTCTCACCATATCCCTTGATCCCTTTAGCCTTAAGAAATATATCTAACTCCTTCTTGAATATATTTAATGAATAGGCCTCAACTGCCTTCTGTGGTAGAGAATTCCACAGGTTCTCCACTCTCTGGGTGAAGAAATTCCTCCTCATCTCTGTCCTAAATGGCTTACCCCTTATCCTTAGACTATGACCCCTGGTTCTGGACTCCCCCGCCATCGGGAACATCCTTCCTGCATCTAGTCTGTCTAGTCCTTTTAGAATTTTATAAGTTTCATTGAGATCCCCTCTCATTCTTCTAAACTCTAGCGAATATAAGCCTAATCGACCCAATCTCTCTTCATACGTCATTCCTGCCATTCCAAGTAGTCTGGTGAATCTTCGCTGCACTCCCTCCAAAGCAAGAACATCCTTCCTCAGATAAGGCGACCAAAACTGCACACAATACTCAAGGTGTGGTCTCACCAAGGCCCTTTTCAACTGCAGCAAGACATCTTTGCTCCTGTACTCGAACCCTCTCGCTATGAAGGCCAACGTATCATTTGCCTTCTTAACCGTCTGCTGCACCTGAATGCTTACCTTCAGTCACTGGTGCACAAGGACACCCAGGTCTCGTTGCACTTCCCCTTTTCCCAATCTATTGCCGTTCAGATAATAATCTGTCTTCCTGTTTTGCCACCAAAGTGGATAACCTCGCATTTGTCCACATTATACTGCATCTGCCATGCATCTGCCCAATCACCCAACCTGTCCAAATCATACTGGAGTTTCTCTGCATCCTCGTCACAGCACACACGCCCACCCAGCTTTATGTCATCTGCAAACGTGGAGATATTACATCTAGTTCCCTCGTCTAGATCATTAATATATATTGTGAATAGCTGGGGTCCTAGCACCGATCCCCGCGGTGCCCCACTAGTCACTGTGTGCCACTTGGAAAAAGACTAGTTTTTTCCAACTCTTTGCTTCCTGTCTGACAACCAGTTCTCTATCCAAGTCAGTACCTTACCCCCA
The DNA here is from genome assembly GCF_052327205.1 of Somniosus microcephalus. Lineage (NCBI taxonomy): Eukaryota > Metazoa > Chordata > Chondrichthyes > Squaliformes > Somniosidae > Somniosus > Somniosus microcephalus. The sequence continues at coordinate 375,639,774 of NC_140987.1, forward strand.
ATCCCATGCGCTTTAACTCTGCACGTTAATCTCTTATTTGGGACATTATCGAAAGCCTTCTGAAAGTCCAAATTCACCACATCCACTGGTTCTCCCTTATCTATTCGACCAGTTACATTCTCAAAAAATTCCAGTCGATTAGTCAAGCATGATTTATCTTTTGTAAATCTATGTTGACTTTGTCTGATCCTGTCACTGTTTTCCAAGTGCTCTGCTATTACATCTTTTATAATGGACTCTAGCATTTTCCCCACTACCAATGTCAGGCTTACCGGTCTATAATTCCCCTTTTTCTCTCTACCACCTTTTTTAAATAACGAGGCTACATTAGCTACCCTCCAATCCATGGGAACTGTTCTAGAGTCTATCGAATTTTGAAAGATGACCAGCAATGCATTTTTATTTCTAAGGCCACTTCCTTAAGTACCCTAGGATGTAAATTATCAGGCCCTGGGGATTTATCAGCCTTCAATCCCATCAATTTCCCTAACCCCATTTCTTTATAGATACTGATTTCATTCAATTCATCCCTATCATTAGACCCTATGTTCCCCGGCATCTCTGGAAGGTTATTTGTGTCCTCCTTTTTGAAGACAGAACCAAAGTATGTATTTAATTGGTCTGCCATTTATTTGTTCCCCATTATAAATTCCCCTGATTCTGACTGCAAGGGAACTACGCTTGACTTCACCAATCTTTTTCTCCTCACATATCTATAGAAGCTTTTACAATCAGCTTTTATGTTCTCTGCAAGCTTACTCTCATATTCTATTTTCCCCCTCTTAATTAATCCCTTTGTCCTCCTTTGCTGAATCCTAAACTGCTCCCAATCCTCAGGTTTGCTGCTTTTTCTGGCCAATTTATATGTCCTCTCCTTGGATCTTATGCTATCCTTAATTTCCCTTGTTAGCCACGGTTGAGTCACCTTTTTTGTTTTATTTTTATGCCAAACAGGGATGAACAAATTCTGTAGTTCGTCCATACGATCTTTAAATGTTTGCCATTGCCTATCCACCGTCAACCCTTTAAGTAATGCTCCCCAATCCATCCTCGCCAACTCGTGCCTCATACCATCGTAGTTTCCTTTATTTGAATTCAGGACCCTAGTCTCTGAGTTAAGTACTTCACTCTACATCTTAATGAAGAATTCTATCATATTATGATCGCTCCACCCCAAGGGGCCTCGCACAACAAGATTGCTAATTAATCCTTTCTCATTACTTAATACCCAATCTAAGATGGCCTGATCTCTAGTTCCTCGACATATTGGTCCAGGAAACCATCCCGTATACACTCTAGGAATTCCTCCTTCACAGTATTGTTACTAACTTGGTTAGCCCAATCTATATGTAGATTAAAGTCACCCATGATAACTGCTATGCCCTTACTGCATGCATCTCTAATTTCCCGTTTAATGCCATCCCCAACCTCAGCATTACTGTTTGTGTGTCTGTATACAACTCCCACTATCATTTTCTGCCCCGTGGTATTTCTCAGCTCTACCCATACAGATTCCACATCACCAGAGCTAATATCCTTCCTTACTATTGTGTTAATCTCCTCTTTAACCAGCAATGCTACCCCACCTCCTTTTACTTTTTGCCTGTCCTTCCTGAATATTGAATACCCCTGGATGTTGAATTCCCAGCCTTGGTCACCCTGGAGCCATGTCTCCATAATCCCATCCATTTGTGCAGCTAATTCATCCATCTTGTTACGAATGCTCCTCACATTAAGACACAAAGCCTTCAGGCTTGTTTTATTTACCACTCTTAGTCCTTTTAGAATTATTATTTACTGTGGCCCTGTTTGATTTACACCCTTGTTTTCTCTGCCTTCCACTTTTGCTTTTCTCCTTCCTGTCTTTTACCTCTATCCTTGCTTCCCTTTCCTCTGTCTCCCTGCACAGGTTCCCAACCCCCTGCCATTTTAGGTTAAACCCTCCCAAAGAGCACTAACAAACACTCCCCCTTGGACATTTGTCCCGGTCATGCCCAGGTACAAACCGTCCAGTTTTTACTGTTCCCACCTCCCCCAGAACCAGTTCCAATGTCCCAGGAATTTGAAACCCTCCCCCTTGCACCATTCCTCTAGCCATGTATTCTTCTGAAATATCCTTCTATTTCTACTCTGACTAGCATGTGGCACTGGTAGCAATCCTGAGACTACTACCATTGAGGTCCTATTTTTTAATTTACCTCCGAACTCCCTATATTCAGCTTTTAGGACCTCATCCCATTTTTTTACCTATATCATTGGTACCTATATGTACCATGACAACTGGCTGTTCACCGCCTCCCCCTTCAGAATGCTCTGCAGCCGCTCCGAGACATCCTTGATGCTTGCACCAGGGAGGCAACATACCATCCTGGAGTCTCGTTTGCGGCCACAGAAACACCTATCTATTCCCCTTGCAGTAGAATCCCCTATCACTATAGCTCTCCCACTCTTTTTCCTCCCATCCTGTGCAGCAGAACCACCCATGGTGCCAGGAAGTTAGCTACTGCTGCCTTCCCTCGATAAGCCATCTCCCCCAACAATATTCCCCTCTGTTTGAGAGGGGGATGGCCACATGGGACACCCGCATTACCTGCCTGCACCTACTACTGTGCCTGGCAGTCACCCATTCCCTTCCTGCCTGTGCAGCCTTTACCTGCGGTGTGACCAACTCCCTAAACGTGCTACCCACGATGTCCTCAGCATCGCGAATGCTCTAGTATGTATCCATTCACAGCTCCAGCACTGCAATGCGGTCTGGCAGTAGTTGTAACTGGATACACTTCCTGCACACATGGTCATCAGGGACACAGGAAGTGTCCCTGATTTCCCAGATAGTGCAGGAGGAGCATGCCACGGGGCCGAGTTTTGCTGCCATGACTTACCATTTTAATTAACTTAAATTAAATTAAATCAAATCAATACCACTAATTACACGACAATTAACTGATATACTCAAGGGCCCTTGTTTACTAGCACTCCCCGCTACACAACAGAGACCTTAGAAACTATAACCCACAAAATTAAGACTTTCTAAACCTTATAAACTAATAACCTTAACTGTCAAACTATAGAGTAGTATAAATACTCACCTGGCCATACTCCCCTGTGCCGGCATCACTTTCTGTACTGTGCCGTCACTCTCGAATTCTGCTGCCGCTCCCGCTGCCGCTGCTACCGCTGCTCGACTGGACCTGAAAATCACCGACCTTTATATTCACCCACAGCTGCTGCTCCCTCGCAGGCCTGCCACCCCCACTGCTGCCGCTGCCTAGCCTCTGACCTGTTCTTGTTGACACGGTATGTACGTGGCTGGTCCAGTTAAGTTTCTGGTCAATGGTGACCCCCAGGATGTTGATGGTGGGGGATTCAGCGATGGTAATGCCGTTAAATGTCAAGGGGCGGTGGTTAGAGTCTCGCTTGTTGGAGATAGTCATTGCCTGGCACTTGTGTGGCTCAAATATAACCTGCCACCTATCACCCCAATCCTGAACGTTGTCCAGGTATTGTTGCATGCGGGCATGGACTGCTTCATTTTCTGAGGAGTTCTGAATGGCACTGAACACTGTGCAGTCATCAACAAACATCCCCATTTCTGAACTTGTGTTGGAAGGAAGGTAATTGATGAAGCAGCTGAATATGGTTGGGCCTAGGACACTGCCCTGAGGAACTCCTGCAGTGATGTCCTGGAGCTGTGATTGACCTCCAACCACCACAACCATCTTCCTTTGTGCTAGGTATGACACCAGCCAGTGGAGAGTTTTCCCCCGATTCACATTGACTTCAGTTTTACAAGGGCTCCTTGATGCCACACTGAGTCAAATGCTGCCTTGATGTCAGGGCAGTCACTCTCACCTCACCCCTGGAATCCTGCTTCTTTGTCCATATTTGGACCAAGGCTGTAATGAGGTCGGGAGCCGAGTGGTCTTGGTGGAACCCAAACTGGGCATCAGTAGTAGGTTATTGGTGAGTAAGTGCCGCACTGTCGACGGACCTTCCATCACTTTACTGATGATTGAGAGTAGACTGATGGGGTGGTAACTGTCCGGATTGGATTTTTCCTGCTTTTTGTGGACAGGACATACCTGGGCAGTTTTTCCACATTGTCGGATAATTGCCAGTGTTGTAGCTGTACTGGAACAGCTTGGCTAGAGGCATTGCTAGTTTTGGAGCACAAGTCTTTAGCACAACAGCCGGGATGTTGTTGGGGCCCATAACCTTTGCTGTATCCAGTGCGCTGAGCCGTTTCTTGATATCGTGTGGAATGAATCGAATTGGCTGAGGACTGGCTTCTGTGATGATGGGGACCCCAGCAGGAGGCCGATATGGATCATCAACTTGGCACTTCTGGCTGGAGATGGTTGCAAACGCTTCAGCCTTGTCTTTTGCACTGATGTGCTGGGCTCCACCATCATAGAGGATGGGGATATTCATGGTGCCTGCTCCTCCTGTTAGTTGTTTAATGGTCCACCAACATTCACGACTGGTTGTGGCAGGACTACAGAGCTTTGATCTGATCCGTTGATTGCGGGATCGCTTAGCCCTGTCTATAGCATGCTGCTTCTGCTTTTTAGCATGCCTGTAGTCCTGTGTTTCAGCTTCCCGAGGTTGGCATCTCATTTTTAGGTACGCCTGGTGTTGCTGCTGGCATGCTCTTCTACACTCCTTATTGATCCAGGGTTGGTTCCCTGGCTTGATGGTAATGGTAGAGTGAGGGATATGCCGGGCTGTGAGGTTATAGATTGTGGTGGATTACAAATCTGCTGCTGCTGATGGCCCACAGCGCCTCATGGATGCCCAATTTTGAGCTGCTAGATCTGCTCTGAATCTATCTCATTTAGCACGGTAGTAGTGCCACACAACACGATGGAGGGTGTCCTCAGTGTGAAGACGGGACTTCGTCTCCACAATGACTGTGCGGTGGTCACTGCTTCCAATACTGTCATGGACAGAAGCATCTGCGACAGGTAGATTGGTAAGGAGGAGTTCAAGTAGGTTTTTCCCTCATGTTGGTTCTCTCATCACCTGCCGCAGGCCCAGACTGGCAGCTATATTCTTCAGGACTTGTCCAGCTTGGTCAGTCGTGGTGCTACCAAGCCACTCTTGGTGATGGACATTTTGTCCTCCACCCAGAATACATTCTGTGCCCTTGCTACACTCAGTGCTTCTTCCAAGTGGTGTTCAACATGGAGGAGTACTGATTCATCAGCTGAGGGAGGGCAGTAGGTGGTATGCAGCAGGAGGTTTCCTGTGGGTGTGAGTGGTGGTAGGTAGAGATTGTAGGTGGGTGGGAGCTGGTGGTGTGGTGCTTTGGGCAGTGTGTGAAGATTGTGGTACTGATGGTGGTATGTAGCATTTGTTGAAGCATTCACTCACCCTGCCCACTCGAGTGAGCTCGTTAAATTTCTTCCTGCACTGTGTGTGGGTCCTGGGGACCACAGTGCTGCCCGAGACGTGCTGCACTACCTCCCTCCACATGTTGTGGAAGACTTGTGGTGAGGGCCTCCTGCCACTTGCCAGATAGAGCACCACCCTCCATCTCTCCACAGCACAAACCAATGCCTCCAATGCTTCATAGAAGAATCTGTGGGCACTCTCCCTGGAGCGTGGACCTGCCATGATCACACTGGTTCAGTCCTCTGGCTCCTTCTCCTTGTTCTGCTTCTGCTTGCTCAGGAGCTGCACAGCCAGCAATGCTAAGAATGAGGTGCTGCAGCACAAATGAACCTCCCCTTTAATTAGTGAAAAATGCCTGTGGCAATGATGAGTTGCGATTAGCCTACACCCGATATTGGTCCACCCTTTAAGTGTAATGCCAATGAGCTTGGGTTTTAAGACTTGATTTAGGACTTCAATCATTTTATTGAGCAGTGAGCACAAATATTTTGCGCAGTCTAAAGCATTTTTGCCTGGCGCTAATTCTCCAACTATTCTACTGACACCGCCCATTCCTTGGCTATAATGAATTTCTAGCCCCAAGTCTCAGTAGTCATTCCTATTAACTCAGACATCTGACATTAGGGATCAACCTCATTGCTCCTCCGTGCACTACAACAGCACTTGAATGTCTCACTTGTTTCTCAGTGACCAGAAAAAGACACTGTACTCAGATACGGACGGACCAGAGCATTGCACTGCTTGATCATGACTTCCTCTAACTTGTATTCTATTATTTCACCTGTATAGTTCAGCATTCTATTGGCTTTGTTGCTTGTTGCTCTGCCTTGGTTGGTCATGTTAAGCATTGAGTCTACTGAAAATCCTAGGATTATTTCAACTTAATTCTTAGCTGTTTTAATACTATTCATAATGTATGCATGTTGCCTATATTTTCTTTCTATGCATTAAATCTCATCTGCCATTGTTTGGCCCACTCACATATTTTCTGGTCTTCTTCCTTTGGTTCCACTGCCCCTCCTAATTTGGTATCATCACAAAATTTGAGCAATTTGCATTGAATTTTCAAATCAGTGACATAAATTACAAACAGTAGAGGTCCCAAAACTAGCCAAGGGGCACCACAGTCACTATTCCCCATGCCCCCGCCCACCCACGCCCCCCGGCATTACTCCTCTAACCATTACTTGTTATGTTCTACCCTTCTGCCAGTTTCTTATCCATGTCAAAGTTTTGCCCTGAATCTCCACAGCTTTGAGTGTAATTAGTAATCTTTCATGCGGAACTTTATCAACTGCCTTTTGGAAGTTTAATTATACAACTTTGTATGGTTTACCACAGCGGGCTTGGGTTGACAGTTCCTCAAAGAAATTAAGGAGATAATCAAACAGGATCTTACCCATCAAAGCAATGTCGACTGCACTTTATTAGGTTGTTGTACAGATAATCAAGTTTAGTCCTGATAAATGGATTTAATTGTTGGAATTGAAGTAAGATAATTCGGCCTGTAGTTGCTGTGTCTGTTTTGTCATCCTTTTTGAATATGGGCCTCATTTTAGTCTGTTTCCAACCTAATGATACATTCCCCAGAACCTATTGACTCCCTCGTAATGATTATCAGTGCCTTGTAAATCATCTTGCTAGTCTCCCTCAACAGTCTGGGATAAGTCCCAATTAACCCACGTGGATTTATTTTATACCCTTTCAGCTTCTCTAGGACCTCCATATCATTTATATTGAAAACATGAAATATGCCTTGGTTCTCTTTTTTTGAGAGGGCATGTTGTCTGTGTCTTCCCTTGTGAATTCAAGCCACATAAGTGATTGATCAACTCCAAAAAGAAAAAGGTTAACCACCTCCCTCTGACTTTCAATTGCACAACCATTGCTGAGTCTCCCAGTTCTAACATCTTGGGACATCATTGACCAGAAGCTTATCTGGGCCAGCCATATCAACACATGCTACAAGCAGGGCAGAACCTCCTCATCCCTCAGAGGCTCTCCACTATCTACAAGGCCCCAGTCAGAAGTATGACGGATTATTCAGCACTGATTTGTGAATGGTGGTGGACCATTAAACAACTAATGGGAGGAGGAGGCTCCAAGAATATCCCCATCCTCAATGATGGTGGAGCCCAGCACGTGAGTGCAAAAGACAAGGCTGAAGTGTTTGCAACCAACTTCAGTCAGAAGTGCCGAGTGGATGATGTAAAGTCTGTGTGTTCTAGTTGTAATTAATAACACACAGGCTACAAGATTAAAGTTCAACAGGTCTTTACTGGTTGGAGGTCAGGACTATATCTGAAATACATCTTACTACACAGTGCTTATATACCAGTGGTCACCACCGGTATTACGTATACAGCAGCCAGAGAAAGTAGTACATCTCTTAAGGTGGAACAGGCTTAAGTTCTCTTAAGGTGGAACAGGTTACATACACCACAATCCTCCCTTTTTAGCTTAATAGTCATATCCCCATTTAACATAACATCATAACATATATACATATACATAACTTCAGGTATAAACAGTTCAAAGGTTCAGTCTCTCAGGAGGCCTTCTGATTCGGTCTGGATAACGCCTTTCAGTGGTCTCTGATTCTTGTTGCTGAGGTGACTCTGCTTGTTGGTTCCCTATGTATTGGACGTCATCATCAGGTACAGTCCCTGCCGAGGTAGATGCTTCAGGTTCATTAACGTCTTCCACAGTTGTCTCTGTCGCAACCATGGGTTCGACTCTTGCTCTTGATTCTACCAGTTGATCCGCATGACGCCTTATCACATTGTTACCAATATCTACTGTGTACATCAGAGGTCCTTGTCTGGCCCGAATTGTTCCGGGCTGCCATTTTTCGTTTCCATAGCCCCTTGCCAACACTGGTTGTCCTACTTCGAAACTTCGAGTGGACTTGTTATTAATATGCCGGAACTGTTTGTTTTCCACTTCCCTCCGCACATTTGGTTTTAACAAGTCCAACCTGGATCGCAACCTCCTGTTATAAAACATCATGGCAGGACTTTGGTTAGTCACTGCATGAGCGGCGTTTCGATACGCCATTAGGAAATTGTCCACCTTGTGCTGTAGCGGAATCTGATCATCGTTCATGGCCTTTATTGCCTTTTTGAATGTTTGGACAAATCTCTCGGCCAACCCGTTTGTCGCCGGGTGATATGGGGCAGAGGTATAATGTTTCACCCCATTCTTCTTTAAGAATTTTTGGAATTCTTCTGACACGAACTGTGGTCCGTTGTCCGAACAGATCTGTTCTGGCAATCCGTTCCTTGCGAATATTGTTCTTAACACCGCAATTGTCTTTTCTGAAGTAGTGGTATTCATCTTGATCACTTCTGGCCATTTGGAATGTGCGTCCACCGCAATTAGGAACATGGAGTCCATGAATTGACCAGCAAAGTCAATATGTACGCGTTGCCATGGGGCTGAAGGCCATTCCCATGGGTGTAGTGGTGCGATCGGAGGTGCATTTTGCACTTTTTGGCACCCAGCGCAGCTTTTCGTCAACTCCTCTATCTGTTGGTCAATACCCGGCCACCATACATAAGCCCTAGCAAGACTTTTCATCTTAACTCCCCCCAGATGACCTTCATGCAGTTCTTTTAGAACTCTTTCCCTTAACTTGGGAGGAATAATTACTCTTGTCCCGTACATCAAAGTACCATGGCAGACGGACAGCTGGTCTCGCCTTGCCGAGAATGCCGGTAACAGAGGATCACCACGTGTTGGCCATCCTTTCACTGTCACCTCGTAGACTCTGGACAGTGTCGGGTCGTTCCTGGTTTCTCTTTCAATACTTGCATTGGTGACTGGTAAACACTCGATGATGGTCGAATGAAATAACTCAACAGGGTCAACTTTCGTCGTTTCTTCTTCTTCAGGTAGTGTCAGGCGCGACAGCCCATCAGCATTGCCATGCTGCTTCATACCTTTGAATTCTATTTGATATTGATGTGCCCCTAGGAAAAGGGACCATCTCTGGAGACGCTGTGCTGTCATCACTGAAACACCCTTCTTAGGGTTAAAAATGGATACCAACGGCTGATGGTCTGTCAGAAGTGTGAATTTTTGGCCCTGTAGGTAATGATTAAACTTCTTCACTCCCCATACAAGGCTGAGAGCCTCCCTATCGATCTGCGCATAGTTGCGCTCAGCGGAGGTCAATGATCTGGATGCAAATGCGACTGGCCTTTCCGTGCCATTTGGCAACTTGTGTGAGAGTACTGCCCCAATACCATATGGAGAAGCATCACAAGCCAACCGAATAGGCAGTGTCGGGTTGAAGTGAGCCAACACTTCCTCTGAGGTGATCAATTCTTTGCTTTTGCGAAATGCCTTCTTACAGTTTTCGCTCCATTCCCATGGTACACCCTTCTGTAAAAGAGCGTTTAGTGGGTGCAGTACCGTGGATAGATTTGGTAGAAATTTATGGTAATAGTTAATCAATCCTAGAAACGACCTCAACTGAGAGACATTATCCGGAGCGGGAGCCTTTACAACTGCCTCTATCTTGTCAGGAGACTTATGAAGCCCCTCCCGGTCAATGACATGACCACAGTACGAGATCCGCTTCTGGAAGAACTCGCATTTCTGCCGATTAACTCTAAGTCCATACTCTTTCAGTCTGTTGAGCACCAGTTCCAAGTTTGCGAGGTGTTCTTCATCACCATCACCTGTAATCAGAATATCGTCCAGGTAACATTGTGTGCCTGGAATTCCCTGTAATACCTGCTCCATGGCCCTCTGCCAAATTGCTGGAGCCGATGCCACTCCAAAAACCAGTCTATTGTACCGGTACAAACCTCGATGCGTGTTGATCGTGAGGTATTGGCGTGACTCTTCTTCAACCTCCATCTGCAAGTACGCCTGCGCCAGGTCTATCTTGGTGAAGTGTTTCCCTCCAGACAACGAAGCAAAAATATCCTCAATCCGCGGAAGCGGATACTGCACCGTGTGAAGCACCGGATTAACGGTGATTTTGAAATCTCCACAGATGCGAAACTTCCCTGGTTCTCCTGGCTTGTTGCTCGAAGGACATTTCATAACGGGAACAATGGGCGTAGCCCACTCACTCCAATCTACCTTAGACAGTACACCTGAATGTTCTAGCGCTTCCAGTTCCGTTTCTACAGTAGGTCGTATTGCATAGGGTACAGGTCTGGCTTTAAAAAATTTTGGTTGTGCATGTTCATCAATCTTGATGTTTGCTGTAATTCCTCTCAGTGTTCCCAGTCCCTGCTGGAACACTTCTTTAGCACCATCCAATATTCTGGACAATCGTTTAGGTTTGACATCTGTTTCCCCGGAATCTACCGTTAGTGCCTTCAAGGAGTGCCAGTCCATATTCATTTTCCTAATCCACTCCCGTCCCAGTAGTGGTGGACCTCCTTCAGGTAGCACATATAAGTCCATTACTTGGCTTTCTTCGCCCTTGTGGACCACTTTTACCTCTACCTTTCCGACGGGGTGCACTCTTTGCCCCGTGTAGGTTTTCAATATAATCTCCGTATCCCGTAGGGGAATATGTTGGAATAACCTTTTGTAATCTTTCTTATTCATGACCATCAATGCCGATCCAGTGTCCAATTCCATCTTTACTTGGACTCCTGCTATCTGAAGTGTGACCCAAATTGTCTGGAGATCTGCATCCTTACCAACGTTGTGTACTCTTAAGCTACCCAGTTCATTACTGCTAACGTCTGAATCTGACTTCTGTTCGGTCGAACTGTTCTTTGTCACCTTGTGTACCTTTATGTATTTTCCTTGCGGTGACTTTTTGTTGCTGGTCTTCTTTCCTGACCGGCATACTTTAGCTATGTGGCCAAGCCGGCCACACGTTCTGCATTCTTGGTTTTTTAAACCAACACTGGTTCTGATCGTGCGTTGTCTTTCCGCAACGATAACATTTTACAGTACTCAAACCCAATTTAATTGTACTGAGTTCCGGTGACCGTAGTTGCATTACTGCCGTGCCTCTCGCTGCGGCTTCGTGTGCTGCAGCCATAGTGACCGCTTTCTCAAGCGTCAGCTCATTCTCCTCGAGCAATCGCTTTTGTGTATCTTCTTTTAATAAAGCACACACAAATTTATCTTGTAGCGCCTCTGTCAATCTCGTTCCAAATTGACAGTACTTTGCTAGCTTACGCAATTCCATTAAATATTCAGCATTGCTTTCATCCTTCAGCTGCCTTCTACTGTAAAATTTAAATCGTTCCGCTAGCATCAGCGGCGTGGGGTTTAGGTGATTTTTCAGGACAGTAACAATCTCCTCGAACGTCTTATCCGCCGGTTCATCTGGTGATACAAGGTGTTTCAATTGCCCGTATGTCTTCGCACCCATTAAGTTTAATAATGTTAGTGCTTTCTCTGCATCTGGGATTTTATTTGCTTTACAATAATTTTGTATGCGTTCTACATACATAGCCCAATCTTCAATGTCGCTATCAAAGGTATTAATGTTCCCATGTTTAGGCATCATTGCAATTTAATTTATTTTTATTTTTATTCAAGATGGCGGCTTCCGCGCTCTTTTCTTCGTCCTCCGCCTACAAAATGGCGGTTTTCCCGCATTTGGCGGTCTTCACCCTTCCCCCGACGCTGTCTCCGCTTCACCGCGGCTCTCGCGCCTTCAGTTGCCCCCAGACGCTGTGCCTTTTTAGCCCGAAAGCGGCCCGGCCCTTATCACCAGCCGTGATCGATGTCCCCGCGCTGCGCCTTTCGGCCCGAATGCGGCCCGGCCCTTATCTCCGGTCGCGATCGATCTCACCGCCCTTATTCCTCCATCTTCCCTCCCCGTCTGTACAGCCAACGTGGCCGATTTTCTGGTCGCGTCGCAGCCCGGCTTACCCACTACCGAGGTAGAAAGAAGATAGCTGACAGCCGCTGATGGAGGCTTCGAGTTCAGGGTGTCTTCTGCACTCTGGTTTCTCGATGTCTGCCGCGCGACGTGTCTTCCAGCAGGGTGATGAGGGTGGAAACCTCTCTTCGACGTCCGTTCAGTGGACGAAGCCGCCGTGGATATAACTGCCGCAGGGTAAGAATCTGACACGTCGCCACTGTAAAGTCTGTGTGTTCTAGTTGTAATTAATAACACACAGGCTACAAGATTAAAGTTCAACAGGTCTTTACTGGTTGGAGGTCAGGACTATATCTGAAATACATCTTACTACACAGTGCTTATATACCGGTGGTCACCACCGGTATTACGTATACAGCAGCCAGAGAAAGTAGTACATCTCTTAAGGTGGAACAGGCTTAAGTTCTCTTAAGGTGGAACAGGTTACATACACCACAGATGATACATATTGGCCCACTCCCGAGGGCCCCACCATCACAGAAGCCATTCTTCAGCCAATCCGATTCACTCCACATGATATCAAGAAAAGGCTGAGCGCAATGGATACGGCAAAGGCTATGGGCCCCGACAACATCCCTGCTATCGTGCCGAAGACTTGTGCTCCAGAACTAGCCACACCTCTAGCCAAGCTGTTCCAGTACAGCTACAACACTGGCATCTATCCGACAATGTGGAAAACTGCCCAGGACAAATCCAACCCGGCCAATTACTGCCCAATCAGTCTACTCTCAATCATCAGCAAAGTGATGGAAGGTGTCATCGACAGTGCTATCAAGTGGCACTTACTCACCAATAACCTGCTCTCTGATGCCCAGTTTGGGTTCCGCCAAGACCACTGAACTCCCGACCTCATTACAGCCTTGGTCCAAACATGGACAAAGGAGCTGAATTCCAGAGGTGAGGGGAGAGTGACTGCCCTTGACATCAAGGCAGCGTTTTACCGAGTCTGGCATCAAGGAGCCCTAGTAAAACTGAAATCAATGGGAATCAGGGGGAAAATGCTCCACTGGCTGGAGTCATACCTAACACAAAGGAAGATGGTTGTGGTGGTTGAAGGTCAATCATCACAGCCCCAGGACATCGCTGCAGGAGTTCCTCAGGGCAGTGTCCTAGGCCCAACCATCTTCAGCTGCTTCATCAATGACCTTCCCTCCAACATAAGGTCAGAAATGGGGATGTTCGCTGATGACGGCACAGTGTTCAGCGCCATTCACAACTCCATAGGTAATGAAGCAGTCCATGCCCGAATGCAACAAGACCTGGACGACATTCAGGCTTGGGCTGATAGGTGGTAGGTAACATTCGCACCACAGAAGTGCCAGGCAATGACTATCTCCAACAAGCGAGATTCTAACCACCTTCCCTTGACATTCAATGTCATTACCATCGCCAAATTCCCCACTATCAACACCCTGGGGTTCACCATTAACCCAAAACTTAACTGGACCAGCCACATAAATACTGCGGCAACAAGAGCAGGTCAGAGGCTAGGTATTCTGTGGCAAGTGTCTCACCTCCTGACTCCCCAAAGCATTTCCACCATCCACAAGACACAAGTAAAGTGTGTGATGGAATACTCTCCACTTGCCTGGATGAGTGCAACTCCAACAACACTCAAGAAGCTCGACACCATCCAGGACAAAGCAGCCCGCTTGACTGGCACCGCATCCACCACTTTAAACATTCAATCCCTCCACCACCAGCGTACTATGGCTGCAGTGTGTACCATCTACAAGATACACTGCAGCAACTCACCAAGGCTTCTTCGGCAGCACCTCCAAAACCCACAACCTCTTCCACCTAGAAGGACAAGGGCAGCAGGTACATGGGAACACCACCACCTCCAAGTTCCCCTCCAAGTCACACACCATCCTGACTTGGAAGTATATCGCCGATCCTTCATCGTCGCTGGGTCAAAATCTTGGAACTCCCTACCTAACAGCACTGTGGAAGTGCCATCACCACATGGACTGTAGCGGTTCAAGAAGGCGGCTCACCACCACCTTCTCAAGTGCAATTAGGGAAGGGCAATAAATGCTGGCATTGCCAGCGACACCCTGATCCCATAAACAAATACATTTTTTTTAAAAAGCTTGGATTGGTGCAGCCACAACAGTCAAGAAGTTCAACACTGTCTAGGACAGAACAGTCTGCTTGATGCCGCTGCTGGATTCAATATCTACCCCCTCTGTAACGGGCACACCAAAGCTGTAGTATTCACTTTCTAAAGAATGCATTTCAACAGTAACTTCAGCTCCATCGACCACCGAGAAGGGTAAGAGCAGGAATGCCAAGGGAACATCATCACACCTAACCTCCTTCCAAGTCACAAACCATCCTAAGTTGAACATATGTTGCCATTCCTTCATCAGTGAAGTATCAAAAGTCTGATATTACCAAGCTAATATCATAGGAACATAGGAACAGACGCAGTCCATTCAGCCCCTCGTGCCTGTTCCACCATTCAATGAGATCATGGCTGATCTGTATCCTAACTCCAGTAATCCGCCTTGGCTCCATATCGCTTAATACCCTTGGCAAGTACAAATCTATCAATCACAGATTTAAAATTATTTATTGAACTAGCATCTACTGCTTTTTGTGGGAGAGTTCCACACTTCTACCACCCTTTGTGTGTAGAAGTATTTCCTAACTTCTCTCCTGAATGGCCTGGCTCTGATTTTAAGGTTATGTCACTTTGTCCTAGATGCCTTCAACCAGCAGAAAAGTTGTCTCTCTATCTACCCTATCAATTCCTTTCAAAATCCTAAAAACCTCAACCACATCACCCCTTAACTTCTTATATTCCAGGGAATACAAGCCTATCTATTGCGATGTTTCCTTACAATTCACCCCTTAGAGCCCTGGTAACTGTAATGATATCAGCAAATAGAGATGGTATTTGCCTGTTCGATTATGATGCCTTAACAGCATGTTTGCATGTATTGATTGCTTGTGCCTGACCAGCAGAGGGCATGTGACAGAGACAAGCAAGGCAGTTCAGTTTAGTTTCAGTTTCATTCTAGATGCATCACAAGCATCGTGTCTCCTGTAAAGCTGTATAAAGAGTTGAACAAGCTTTAGATTAAAAGTCATTCTCTTTCATAAATGTCTCGTCATTGAACCCACAAAGAAATCAATACATGGTGTCAGAAGTGATTGAAAGAGATGAAGAGGAAAAATCTGAAGTTAAATCAGCTCTCCACATATTAGAAAGCCAAAAGAGAACATCGTTACTTACCATTAGAGAATAGCTAACGAAGTGAAAAATGGAAGGTTTACTCCCACCGGCGAAGCTTCAGTTGACAGGTAATGTGGCTGAAAATTGGAGGAGATTCAAACAACATGTAGAGTTCTATTAAGCGGCAATCGGAGCTGACGAGCAAAGTGATAATAAGAAATCGTCAGTGTTCTTACATGTCGTGGGTGATGAAGCGCTGGAGGTGTATAATAACTTCACATTCGCTGCTAATGGAGACAAAATGAAGCTAGATAAAATAATGGAACAGTTTGAGGCCTACTGCATACCTAAATGTAACGTGACGTTTGAGAGGCACAGATTTTTCACATGTGTACAGAAAACGGGTGAGACTATTGATCAGTATGTGACTGAACTGAGAAACAGAAGCAAATCGTGTGAATTTGGGGGACTGACAGACTCGCTGATAAAAGACAGACTGGTGTGTGGTATTCCGAATAATGGTCTGAGGGAAAGACTGCTAAGACAGCAAGATCTAGACCTGGGAAAAGCCATAGCACTGTGTATGGCTACAGAGACTGTGAAGTTGCAGGCAAAGGAGCTGTTCAGTGACAGTAGCTGCAACGTGGATGCAGTGAGTAAGAACGGACACAAACCGTTTAACAAAAAGAGCGCCAATGTGAAAAAAGAGGCATGGCCAGCGAACAAAAATGAAAGGGGCAATCGAAAGTCATGTAGTCGATGCGGTACACAGCATCCACCAAGAAAGTGTCCAGCATATGGTAAAACATGCAATAGTTGCAACAAGAACAACCATTATGCCCGTTGCTGTAAGAACCAAATGCAACAAAGCAAGGTCCATGCAGTAGATGAAAGCGACATAGAGGAGTTCTATGTAGATGTTGTGTCTGAAAACAAAAAATAAGAAAGAGACTGGATGTTGACACTAAAAGTGAATGACATACACATTCCATTTAAATTGGATACTGGAGCACAAGTTAATGTGATATCAGAGACTGATTTTAAGAAAATTAGACCCAGACCAAAGATACATGGAATAAAAGTGAAAGTGACAGGATACTCAGGTACTGATATACCAGTGAAAGGAAGATGCATTGTCAAAGTAACACACAAGAACAGAGAGCACACGCTAGCATTAATCGTGGTGCCAAAGGATGTGCAAGCCATACTAGGTTTAAAAGCCTGTGAGAGACTGAACCTGGTAAAGAGAGTCCTCGTTGTGGAAAGCGAAGGAGAGACAGTCTATGATGAACTGATGAAAGAGTACAATGACCTATTTAAGGGTCTAGGCTGCATTCCAGGAGAACACACGATCAGAGTAGATAAAAGTATGACACCGGTCATACATCCATGCAGAAAAGTCCCGTTTGCTCTTCAAAAGCAACTGAAGGCAGAGCTGGACAGGATGGAAAGCCTGAACGTGATTCGGAAGATAGATGAGCCAACTGAGTGGGTGAGTTCCCTCATCGTAGTGGACAAAAAGAATGGAAAGCTCAGAATTTGCCTGGATCCAAGAGATCTAAACAGAGCAATAAAGAGAGAGCACTTCAAGCTTCCTACACGTGAGGAAATCATGGCACACTTTGCAAATGCAAAGTATTTCAGCAAGTTAGATGCATCATCAGGATTTTGGCAGATGAAATTGGACGAAGCAAGTTCAAGACTGTGCACGTTCAACAGTCCATTTGGCAGATACAGATTCCTAAGGTTACCATTTGGCATTGCCTCAGCTCCTGAAGTGTATCACAAAACTATCCATATGATCTATGAGCACCTGGAGGGAGTTGATAAATCAATGGATGACATCATAGTATGGGGAACCACGAGAACTGAGCAGGACGAGAGACTGAAAAAAGTGCTGGAAGCAACAAGGAAAACAAACCTGAAGCTGAATAGAGAGAAATGCCAGCTCGGGGTGACAGAACTGACATTCGTGGGAGATATCCTTAGCAGTGAGGGCATCAGACCAGATCCCAGAAAGGTGTCCGCCATTGAGAATATGCCAAAGCCACAATGCAAAAAGGACGTGCAGAGGTTTAATGGAATGATCAACTACATGGGGAAATTCATATCCAACCTCTCAGAAAAGATGGCGCCACTGAGAAGACTAACTGAAAAGAACATAGAATGGGAATGGAATCATGAGCATGAGAAGTCATGGAGCGATCTAAAGAAACTGCTCACAGAGGAACCAGTTCTGAGGTTTTATGACCCAGCGAGACCCATCAAGATATCATCAGATGCATCACAGAGTGGGCTCGGTGCCGTTCTTCTGCAACAATATGACTACTGGCAACCTATTGCATATGCATCGTGCTCAATGACAGACACGGAGACGCGATATGCTCAAATAGAAAAGGAGCTGCTCAGCATCACATACGCCTGTGAAAGATTTCACCAGTTTGTGGCAGGACAAGCAATCAGTGTAGAGACTGACCATAAGCCCTTGATTGCATGGTTCCAAAAGCCACTAAATAGCTGTCCGCTTAGAATACAAAGAATGATGATCAGGCTGCAACGCTATACACTGAATGTTGCGTACACACCGGGTAAACTGATGTATACAGCAGACACGTTGTCCAGAGCTGTTGACCCAAGTGAGCCCGCAAACACCACAATGGATGAAAAAGTGAATGCCTACGTGGACATGGTCACAAGTGCACTGCCCATAGCAGATGCAAAAATGGAGCTCATAAAGACTGAGACAAACAAAGATGAAACAATGAGATGACTGAGAAAAAGCATCTTGGATGGATGGCCCAACATGAAGCAAGACTGCTCACCTGACATGGCAGAGTACTGGAACTGCAGGGCGGAACTATCAGTGGTCGAAGACATCATCTACAAAGGAAGTAAAATAGTTATCCCAAAGAGTCTGAAAAAAGAGATGTTAAAAAAGATCCATGGAGGACATCTGGGAATCAAAAAGTGTAAGATAAGAGCACGAGAGGTGATGTACTGGCCACGAATCAACCAAGATGTGACAAATGAGGTGTCAAACTGCACAATATGCCTGAAATATTTAGCAAGCAATCCGGTAGAACCACTAAAGCCACACCCAGTGCCAGACAGACCTTACTATAAGGTAGGCGCTGACCTATTCGTATGTCAAGGGAAGGACTATCTTGTAGTCACAGACTATTACTCCCTGTATCCAGAGGTCTGTAGACTGTACACCACCACTGCAGATGCTGTGATAACATGTATGAAAGCCATATTCTCCAGACATGGTGTGGCAAGCGAGGTCTTCACAGACAACGGACCCCAGTTTTACAATGCAAGTTTCCGACACTTTGCCAAAGAGTGGGACTTTGTCCACACAACGTCAAGTCCTCACTTTCCACAGTCCAATGGTCTAGTGGAAAAATCGGTCCAGACAGTGAAAAGACTGATGTACAAGGCAAAAGACAGTGGAACTGACTTCTACCAGAGCATGCTTGTATACCGCACAACGCCGCTCGAGTGTGGTATGTCACCAGCCCAACTCCTGATGGGACGTCGGCTAAGGTCAAACCTACCCATCCCGGAGAACCTCCTGAAAACAAAAGAGGGGGAGAAAGTGAGGAAGTTCAAAGAACAACAGAAAGAAAAGCAAAAGTACTACTATGACAGAGGAACACAAAACCTACCTGAACTCCACACTGGTGACCAAGTAAGGTTGAAAGACAAAACAAACACATGGACTCAGAAGGGAACTGTCCTGAGTGAAGTTCAACCAAGATCATACACCATTCAGACAGATGAGGGTGCTGTTCTGAGAAGAAATCGTCGAGATCTTCTCATGGGACCAGCCACAGCAGGTCAAGAGACTGATACTGTTGAACAACCTGATCACACAGCTGAGAACACATCATCTGAGGCAACAACTCAGATTCAAGGACAATCAATCAGAAAATCCTCAAGACACGTGAAGCCTCCTGAGAGACTCATTGAGCAAGTTTAAGGACTATTGTTATAGAAGGAAGTAATGTTATCTTATTCTTTCTTCAAGTTCTAGTGTATTTACATATTTCATATGAACACACAAAACAAGGTTAAAAAACCTTGATCATGATAATGATAATGTAAGTTCATTAAGTGTTACAGTTAAAATGCAGATTAATACAAAGAAAACATGTTGTTAGTTAAAAGTAAAATACTTTTGTTTTAAGAAAAGGAGATGTAATGATATCAGCAAATAGAGATGGTATTTGCCTGTTCGATTATGATGCCTTAACAGCATGTTTGCATGTATTGATTGCTTGTGCCTGACCAGCAGAGGGCATGTGACAGAGACAAGCAAGGCAGTTCAGTTTAGTTTCAGTTTCGTTCTAGATGCATCACAAGCATCGTGTCTTCTGTAAAGCTGTATAAAGAGTTGAACAAGCTTTAGATTAAAAGTCATTCTCTTTCATAAATGTCTCGTCATTGAACCCACAAAGAAATCAATACAGTAATATTCTGGTCAATCTACTGCACTCCTTTCAAGGCCAATATGTCCTTTCTAAGGTGTGGTGCCCAGAACTGTACACAGAGCTCCAGAGGTGGTGTAACCAGGGCTTTTTATAGCTGTAGCAAAACTTCTGCCTTTTATATTCCATTAGCCTTTATAATTATTCGGACCACTACCTTTAAGTGATCTATGTACATGGACCCCTAAATCTCTTTGGACTTTTAGAGTTCCTAGCTTTTCACCATTCAAAAAATACTCAGATCTATCCTTTTCTGGTCCAAAATGGATGATCTCATTGCCCATCATGGGAGTACCATCACCACAAGGACTGCAGTGCTTCAAGGAGAAGGCCCACCAGCATGTACTTAGGGCAATGAGAGATGGGCAATAAATATGGTTTGGAGCATGGCCCACGTTCGAAAAAAAACCTGTGTTGACAGGTGTAAGGGTATGTGACAACCCAAAGCAGGCTTCGTGAAGGACGGCGTGGATTCCCCCATACCCTCCTTAATTTCATTGCTGCCATACCCAGTCATGATCAACATTGAAAAAACTTGCCACATGCAATGGTGCTTGGTCCTGGCCCCATCAATGCTTTTGGACCTTGAGGCCTCTCTTACCCAACACCACCCCGCTCCCCACACCCCACACCCCGCGCACCCCCGCCCTGTTCTACCGAAAGCCTCTGGAATTTGGAATCCCTCTCAATGGTCTACTTGGGCCACCACCACTTTGAGTTCCACCGCCCCCCCCCACCCCCCACAACACTGAGATCGACCCCCTCTCCCACCACACCACTCCCCATTGCCCAGGAAGCTACCTTCTTCAGGCTTGGAACTCTGCCTGATATTGTAAATGCTGTGTGTTTCAGCTTCTTTTCCAAGAACACCCATCCCTCTATTGCCCTGATATTAACAGGAAGGCGGGGAGGGAGCAGGGGAGCAGTTTTTCGGTTGGTTTCAGGTCCTGCCGAATTTAACAGCAGGACCTGATTACCATTTTTGGACTCGATAACTTGTCGTTATGAGTCAGATCTGCCATAGATATTTTCTTGGGTTCGGTGGCATTAGTCACTCTAATAAGCAAATTTTATTCTTGTGTTTGACAGTAAGACAAGCCATTCACAGATTGTGCCTAAACCTGCTGCTTCTAACTTCTGTTTCCTCCTGCACTTCTGACTGAATGGAATATTAATACTGATGAAAACATACAGGGAAGCCAATTGTAGATAATTTAGATAACTAGGATAATTTGATTTTTTTATATATAAAGTATCAAAACCAAGGTCAAACATGAACAATTCAACTTTTCTGGGCAACGTTGAAAGCAAAAAAGATATATACTATAAACTAGCTGACCTCCAATGTCCTAGTCCATATTTATCCCTCAATCAACATCACTAAAACAGATTATCTGATCATTATCACTTTGCTGTTTGTGAGAGCTTCCTATGCACAAATTGGCTGCTGTGTTTCCTACATTACAACAGTGACTGCATTTCAAAAGTATGTAATTGGCTGTAAAGCACTTTGGGACATCCTGAGGAACTGAAAGGCGCTATATAAATGCAAGTATTTATTTATTTCTCTGGCAAATACAGTAAAGAAGGTGCACATAGAGTTGAGGAGAAAACGAGCGGAGAAACACTTTGGTTGGAATGACTTAGAGCAGGTCTATTTATTTAATAACATATTCTAAATAGTTACAGAAAATGCTGGAAAAACTCAGCAGGCCAGGCGGCATCCGTGGAGAGAGAAACAGAGTTAACGTTTCAGGTCTGGGATCATCAGAACTGGAAAAAGCTGGAGATGTAACAGATATTAAGCAGGTGCAGAGACAGGAGCGGATGAAGGAACATACTGTGATTTTGTAAGAGGCAGGAAAGATAAAATGTTGCAAATGGGAATGGCAAAATCATACAGCATGAAAAATGAAAAAACCCTACCCCCATTTTCCATGGGGATCACCAGGCAGGCGCATGGGAACACCATCACCTCCAAGTTCCCCTCCAAGTCACACACCATCCTGACTTGGAATTATATCGCTGTTCCTTCATCGTCGCTGGGTCAAAATCCTGGAACTCCCTCCCTAACAGCACTGTGGGAGTACCTTCACCACACTGACTGCAGCGGTTCAAGAAGGCAGCTCACCACCACCTTCTCAAGGGCAGTTAGGATGGGCGATAAATGCTGGCCTTTGCAGCGATACCCACATCCCGTGAAGGAATTATTTAAAAAAAAAAGAGGTTCTGAATCAAAGTCTTGATTGAAACATATACATTTAAGTGGAACCTTTTGGTAACACTACAGTTACAGAGATATTAAGAAATGAAAGTGGAAATGAGTAATCTTGTAAGAGTATTAAAAACATTGGGGGAGCGGTGTGAGAGGGGGAATTCAACTTCAATGGGGGTGCAAAACCGGCGATAGTACATCGGTCATCTGCGATACAACCCCACCCAATTTGCATTGCCATTGACTTCAAAGGAAAGAAAAATTGGGTGTGACATATAACAGGCGGCCCCATCTGATACCACCCGTTATTCACCAAATTTGAATTTCATCTTGTAATAACTCAGAAGTGTTATAGGCATTTGTGAATTAGAAATGTCTCTGGTTTGAGTAAAATAATTTTATTTTGCTGCTGGGATTTTCTGTACATTTTATGGGAGTGTGGAATCTCTGGAATCTTAAACACAAATACTGTACATAGCTGCCAACTTTAATGTAATAATTCACACAGGTTACCATTTTTATATTTACACCTGTCAATTATCACTCCCATCGAATAAATATAGAACAATGATAGCTGCCAGTGAATTTAATGCTCTAAAACTGCAATTTAATGCTGTGTCTTTGATGAGTGTAGAACGCCAGATTGTCAGCAGGATACCATGATTGAATTATGCTCTTAAACTCACTGTCGGCTATTTATTATTTGT
This sequence comes from Somniosus microcephalus, assembly GCF_052327205.1. Classification (NCBI taxonomy): domain Eukaryota; kingdom Metazoa; phylum Chordata; class Chondrichthyes; order Squaliformes; family Somniosidae; genus Somniosus; species Somniosus microcephalus. Next base: position 375,662,629 of record NC_140987.1, read on the forward strand.
AATATATACTTTGTAGTTTATTAAAGAGAAAAACAAAATGTTCTTCTTTTTGCAGGGTGACTTGGTATTCTCAGCACAGTTGTGTGGAAGAGGCAGTGTGACATTCATGAAAGGACAGTGAAGCCACTTTTTAAATCTGTTATTTTCGCTGTTCTGTTACTCCTCCCTGCTATGCATCATTCCATAGCCCTGAGGGTGTGTGTAAACAACTTACTCACAACCTTTTCAAACATTTCTGTTGCCCAACTATTCGGATGTGTGTGATGGCAGCCGAAGATGATTCATCCATCTATTTGTGCTTTCTCCCTTATGAGTTGGCACTTGGCCACTGGTCACTGCCTCCTCCTACAGCTGTTGTATGAATAGGAACTTCTTTGTGAATCACACACGGAAATGCAGATCCACTCTTTGAAGTACAGCGAGGACCAGGGCATGACAAAAAAAAACAAATAAATGAAGGAGGCTGCATAAGTCACCAGCACTATATTAAAGGGGCAATTTTAATTTTCTGACTTTGCCCTATGGGTGGGGAGATTCACCTGGTGGCAGTGCGTATCAGACATGTCTGCCCACGTTACGTGCAGTTTTCTAACCGTTAACATAAATCACGTGGTAATAAAAACAGAAAATGCTGGAAATACTTAGCAGGTCAGGCAGCATTTGTGGAGAGAGAAACAACGTTAACAGCCCAGAAATTCCGTTCGCAGCCCTCCCGCGGGCGGAGGGCTGCGATCCTGAAAAATCTGCGCCTGGACTGGAGGGCTCTCGGGAGGCGCAGAATTCCATTGATGTGCCTCCTCAAACTGCATGTATCCCAGGGGCGCAGCTAGTTCGCAGCGTCCCTGGGATCACGTGGGCCATGGGGAGCCAATCAGAGCAGGGAATCTCCATTCATAGATTTGACAGGAAGACCTGTCAAATCTTTAAATAGAGATCAGCCCCAAAGCATAAGTAAAACTTCAAATAATTTTATTTTATAATTGCATTTTTAAAATGACTATACATTACATAAATTTTAATTTTTGAAAAAATTAATTAAAGTTTTTAATGGGGCTAAAAATAAACTTACTTTTCTTCAAAGTATTTTAAAATGATAAATCAGTGGAAAAAATGTTTTTCTTTTACTTTCTTCAACTCTTACCTTGTTAAAAGCAAGTCTTGCGTCTGCTTTTCCAGGCGCAGCTGTTTCAGACTTACCTGGACTGAAGCAACTGTTGAGAAAATGGAAGTTTCAGCCGTATGCACTGCCCATCCGGTGCAGGCATTTGACCTGTGAAGCCCTTTCTTCAAAGAACGGAAGTTCCAGTTTCCAGCGCATGCACAGTGCATGCGTAAAGCCGGCACTTCCGTTGCCCCTACAGGTGAGTACACAGTGCATACACACCCGTAGGGAACGGAATTTATGGGCCAATGTTTCAGGTCGATGACCCTTCATCAGACAAAGAGTCATCGACATGAAACGTTAATTCTGTTTCTCTCTCCACAGGTGCTGCCTGACCTGCTGAGCATTTCCAGCATTTTCTGTTTTTATTTCAGATTTCCAGCATCCGCAGTATTTTGCTTTTGTATAAATCATGTGGTGTTTGCTCCCAGGTGATCAGCTCTGGAGATGCAGAGCATTGACCTCTTGGTACCTCCACACCACTGTTCCCTCTAAGGTGCGCGGTCGTGCACTGATCCCTGAGCTCCCGCACAGTTCAATACAACTGGGCAGCAGCTAGAGTGTGGAAGGGGCCCAATACACAACGGCCCCGGGAATCCAGACAGTCGTTTGCGAGAATTGTGGCTTCAAAGCCGATCCCAATTGGAGCTCATGGAGTGTGTGTTCCGATGGGTTGCTGTGTAACGCCGGGAGGGTTTGATTTTCTCCCTTGAACTCTGACCGTTCAGCTGGACAGCGGGAGAATCTACCTGTGCTGGGCTTGTTTCCACAACACCGGTTCAGCCTTCTGCGCATCCGCGCAATACACCGGCTCCGCCCATCCCCAGCACCCAGCTGGACCTCGCTTTCCTCGGCACCGTGCGGAGGTCAACGGATCCAATGGTGGCCCCTGGAGGAAAATCGGGGATCAACTGGGGAGGAGAGAAAGTGGGGAGGAGATGGAGAGAGACTGGGGAGGAGATGGAGAGAGACTGGGGAGGAGATGGAGAGAGACTGGGGAGGAGGGAGAGAGACTGGGGAGGAGGGAGAGAGACTGGGGAGGAGGGAGAGAGACTGGGGAGGAGAGAGAGAGCGAGAGACTGGGGAGGAGAGCGAGAGACTGGGGAGGAGAGCGAGAGACTGGGGAGGAGAGCGAGAGACTGGTGAGGAGAGCGAGAGACTGGGGAGGAGAGCGAGAGACTGGGGAGGAGAGCGAGCGACTGGGGAGGAGGGCGAGCGACTGGGGGGGAGGGCGAGCGACTGGGGGGGAGGGCGAGTGACTGGGGGAGAGGGCGAGCGACTGGGGGGGAGGGCGAGCGACTGGGGGGGAGGGCGAGCGACTGGGGGGGAGGGCGAGCGACGGGGGGGAGGGCGAGCGACTGGGGGGGAGGGCGAGCGACTGGGGGGGAGGGCGAGCGACTGGGGGGGTGCGAGCGACTGGGGGGGAGGGCGAGCGACTGGGGAGGAGGGCGAGCGACTGGGGAGGAGGGCGAGCGACTGGGGAGGAGGGCGAACGACTGGGGTGGTGGGCGAGCGACTGGGGGTGGTGGGCGAGCGACTGGGGGGGAGGGCGAGCGACTGGGGGGGAGGGCGAGCTACTGGGGGGCAGGGAGACTGACTGGGGAGAAGAGCAAGCGAGAGAGTGAGAGAAACCGGGGAGGAGAGGGAGAGACTGGGGTGGTGAGAGAGAGAGAGAGAGAGAGACTGGGGAGTGTTACGTCCGTGTAACAATCAGACACAGACGGCAGAGAATGGTACAACGGTGTTTACTCAACGTGGCTCAGACTGCAACTGAAACAACAGATTACTACTCAGCGTTATAGAAACATAGAAACATAGAAGATAGGAGCAGGAGTAGGCCATTCGGCCCTTCAAGCCTGCTCCGCCATTCAACGAGATCATGGCTGATCATCCAAACCCTAGCACCCGGTCCCTACACCGACAGCCATCCCACCCAAGCCCTATCCCCGTAACCCCGTAATATACAGGTGTGGTCACTGCTGGTACTAAAGTATACATGAGCTGTAGAAAGTAGTTCCCCCCTTAAAGGTACATACATTACAATTCCTCCCCTTTTAGATTAACAGTACCATAACACTCATTTAACAATTAAATATCAAACTAATTACAATTAACACTTTTAACATGCAACATTAGCTGAAAATAGTCTATTTATAAATTCAGTCTTTGGGGAGGCTTCCTGATCCTTTCTGGATAGCGCCTTTCCCGAGTTTCTTGCTCTTGGTGCGGAGGCGATTCTGTCCCCCTGTCGTCGGTTGGTTCATCAGCTTCCGATGCTACTGTTTCTGGGGTAGATGCTACCTGTACGTCGGGTTCATCACCAGGTACGTATGGGCGAGGCATGGGGTTGACTTGTTCCTGTGACTCTAGGATCTGGTCAGCATGGCGCCTCACAATGCTCTCCCCAACGTCCACTGTGTACATTAGTGGGCCCTGCCATGTGCATATAGTTCCTGGCTGCCATTTTTCTGTTTGGTAGTCGCGGGCCAAGACTGGTTGCCCTACATTGAAACTCCTTGTTGGCTTCTCATGGATGTGCTGGAATTGCTTACTCTCAACATCTCTTCGTACGTTTGGTCTGAGCAAATCCAGGCGAGATCTTAACCTTCGGTTAAAGAACATCATGGCTGGGGCCTGGTTGGTGACTGCATGTGTCGCATTCCGGTAGGCGAACAGGAAATTGTCCACCTTGTGCTGCAGCGGAATGTTGTCATTGTACATAGCCTTTATTGCCTTCTTAAAGGTTTGTACGAACCTCTCAGCCAATCCATTTGTGGCTGGATGATACGGGGCGGATGTGTAATGCCTTACCCCATTCTTTTTCAAGAACCTCCGGAACTCTTCGGACACAAACTGTGGTCCGTTGTTGGAGCAAATCTGTTCTGGCAAGTCATTCCTGGCAAAAATGGTCCGTAGGACTGCAATAGTTTTCTCCGTGGTGGTGGAGGACATTTTGATGACCTCAGGCCATTTCGAGTGCGCATCCACGGCTATTAAAAACATTGAGTCCATGAATGGACCAGCAAAATCAATATGCACCCGTTGCCATGGAGATGAGGGCCACTCCCATGGGTGTAGAGGGGACTGTGGTGGTGCATTTTCGACTTTCTGGCATCCTGAGCAGCTCTTGGTCAGGTCCTCGATTTGTTTATTGATTCCCAGCCACCACACATAAGCCCTGACTAGGCTTTTCATTTTTACCCCTCCCAGATGACCCTCATGAAGCTCATTGAGCACTCTATCCCTTAACTTGGGTGGAATTACCACTTGGGATCCACACATCAAGGTCCCCCGACACAATCACAGCTGTTCTCTCCTTGTCGAGAATGCTGGCAACAGTGAGTCGCCATGTGCTGGCCATCCCTTCACCGTCAAATCATATACCCGAGACAGTGTCGGGTCATTTCGTGTTTCCTTTTCGATACAAGCATTAGTTACCAGTAGGTATTCAACTATAGTCGAATGGAATATTTCGACAGGATCCACTGCTGGTGCTTCCTCTGCAGTAGGCAGTGGCAGGCATGATAGCCCATCAGCATTTCCATGCTGTTTCGTGCACTTATATTCAATCTCATAGTGGTGCGCCCCTAGAAAGAGTGACCATCTTTGTAGTCGTTGTGCAGTCATCACCGGAACGCCCTTCTTCGGATTAAAAATGGAGACAAGAGGCTGGTGATCCATCAGCAAGGTGAATTTCTGCCCGTACAGATAGTGATTGAACTTTTTCACTCCCCACACTAGGCTGAGGGCCTCCCTGTCAATCTGGGTGTAGTTACGCTCGGCTGAGGTTAGTGATCGTGACGCAAAGGCTATTGGCCTCTCTGAGCCATCCGAGAATTTGTGCGACAGCACCGCTCCAATGCCGTAGGGTGACACATCACATGCCAACCGAATTGATAATGCTGGGTTGTAATGGGCCAATACCTCTTTCGATGTGATTAGTGTTTTGCTCTTCTGGAAAGCTCGTCTACATTCGTCACTCCACTTCCATGGCACCCCAGTTTGCAGTAGGGTGTTCAGTGGGTGTAGTATTGTAGACAAATTTGGCAAGAACTTATGGTAGTAGTTTACCAGCCCAAGGAACGACCTCAGTTGTGACACATTTTCCGGTGCTGGAGCCTTGACTACTGCCTCAATCTTTTCAGGGGACTTATGTAACCCCTCTTTATCGATAACGTGGCCACAATACGAGATTTGTTTTCTAAAAAACTCGCATTTGGGGCGGTTAGCTTGGAGCCCATATTCCTGCAATCTAGTGAGCACCTGCTCCAGGTTGGCAAGGTGATCACTGTCATTTTCGCCCATGACCAGGTTGTCGTCCAAATAACACTGGGTCCTTGGGATCCCTTGCAGGACTTGTTCCATTGCCCTCTGCCAAATAGCCGGAGCTGATGCTACCCCGAATACCAGCCGGTTGTATTGGTAGAGACCTTTATGGATGTTGATTGTGAGGTATTTTTTTGATGCTTCTTCTACCTCCATTTGCAGATACGCCTGGGCCAGATCAAACTTAGTGAAGCGTTTCCCTCCAGATAGTGAGGCGAAAATATCTTCAATCCGCGGAAATGGATATTGTATGGTGTGAAGGACCGGGTTCACTGTTACCTTAAAGTCCCCACAGATGCGAACCTTCTTTGGTTCCCCAGTCGTGCTGCTTAACGACTTTTTCATCACAGGGACGATGGGTGTAGCCCACTCGCTCCAGCCTACCTTGGACAGTACACCTGAATGTTCCAGACTCTCCAGCTCTGCTTCGACGGCTGCGCGGATTGCATAAGGTACCGGTCTGGCCTTAAAAAATTTTGGGCTTGCGTTTTCTTCAATTTTAATCATCGCTGTCATGCCTTTTAGTGTTCTGTGTCCTTGCTGGAACACTTCTTTCGCGTCAGTTAGGATCTTTGACAGTCGCCCAGGTGTGACGTCGTCATCCTTTTTGTCAGCCACAGTCAGTGCCTGTATGGAATGCCAATCCAGTTGTATTTTCCGGATCCGTTCACGTCCCAGTAATGGTGGTCCTCCATCTTGCAATACATACATGTCTAGTTTTGGTGTTTCCTTACCGTTATACATAACAGTCACCCTTATTTTTCCTTTGGGGTAGACTTTTTGCCCCGTGTACGTCTTCAAAATAATTTTTGTGTCTCTCAAGGGTATGTGTGAGAATAGCCGCTCGTAGTCCCATCGGTTTATGACTGTTAGGGCTGATCCTGTGTCCAATTCCATCTTTACCTGGACTCCTGCTATCTTGAGAGTGACCCAAATGGTTCAGTGATCCTCCGTTGTGATCACATTATGTAGTTTCAGACAACTCAGTTCCCTGCTTTCGGAGTCGTTATCACTCTTTTGTTCGTCTGAACTATTCACCGTCATCTTATGTACCTTCTGGTACTTTCCTTTGGTAGGTTTCTTATTGCTGGTTTTCTTTCCTGACCTGCAGACTCATGCTATGTGTCCTACTGTTCCACACTGTCTGCACCCTTTGTCTTTGAACCAGCAATCATTCTGGTCATGTGTTGTTCTGCCGCAGCGATAGCACTTCTCTGTTCCATATGACATTTCATTTGTGCCATATTCTCATGGTCTCTGTTGTATCTCTGCAGTGCCCCATGCTGCTGCTTCATATGATACCGCAATGCTGAAAGCCTTTTCTAGCGTAAGGTCCTTTTCAGATAAAAGCCGTTTCTGGGTTCCTTCACTTTGAAGCCCACACACAAACTTGTCCCTTAAGGCATCTATCAGTCCCGCTCCAAACTGGCAGTGTTTCGATAGTTTGCGCAGTTCTGTTAAATAATCAGCATTGGTTTCATCCTTATGCTAGTTCCGTTTGTGAAACTTGAATCTTTCTGCTATCAGCAGCGGTGTGGGGTTTAAATGTTCCTTTAGTATCATTACTATGTCTTCAAAACTCTTTTCCATTGGCTTCGTTGGGATTACTAGATTTCGTAATAAACCATACGTCTTTGCACCCATTAAATTTAACAATACCGACGCTTTCTTGTCATCTGACACCTCATTTGCCTCGCAGTACACCTCTATTTGCTCGACATATGTAGTCCAATCTTCGACTTCATTATCAAATGCGGTGATACTGCCACTCTTTGGCATTTTGGGTGTGGTTTAAAATGGCATCTCCCAATGGCTTAAAATGGCATCTCCCGCGCTTTCCTTCCTCCCCTGCTGCTGCTGACACCGCTCCCGGTGGTCCTCGTGGCAATGGCGGCGCCTCGCGGGTTTCTGCGCGTCTCTCTCTCTCTCTCCGATGCTGCTCGGCCCCTGAACACCGGCTGCACCCTGTGCACTCTGCCATCTCTCTCTCTCCCCCGTCGACGCTGCTCGGCCCTTTGCTGTGCCGCTCGGTCGGCTCTAGCCGCCGCTGTCCGGGAAGGGGCTGTGCACTACCTGTTGCCAGCCCGTTTCGCTGGACCACCTTGACTGGAAAGCCAAGCCTGGCTCTCGACAGCCTCCCCCGCAATTCTTGAGTCTCTGGCCTTGACCTCCAATCCACTGATTTCCAGGAACGAATCCCCGGGAGGTGATGCAGAGTTGCAGGTAGGTTCGAACCTGCCTCGTCACCACTGTTACGTCAGTGTAATAATCAGACACAGACTGCGGAGAACGGCACAACGGTGTTTACTCAACGTGGCTCAGACTGCAACTGAAACAACAGATTACTACTGAGCGTTATATACAGGTGTGGTCACTGCTGGTACTACAGTATACATGAGCTGTAGAAAGTAGTTCCCCCCTTAAAGGTATATACATTACAGGGAGGAGAGAGAGAGACTGGGGTGGAGAGAGAGAGAGACTGGGGAGGAGAGAGAGAGCGAGAGAGAGACTTGGGAGGAGAGAGAGAGAGAGTCTGGGGAGGAAAGAGAGAGAGAGAGAAACTGGAGAGGAGAGAGCGAGAGAGACTGGGGAGGAGAGAGAGAGAGAGACTGGGGAGGAGAGAGAGATTGGGGAGGAGAGAGAGAGAGAGAGAGAGAGAGAGACTGGGGATGCGAAAGAGAGAGAGAGACTGGGGAGGAGAGAGAGAGAGACAGGGGAGGAGAGAGAGAGACCGGGGAGGAGAGAGAGAGACCAGGGAGGAGAGAGAGAGAGAGAAGCTGTGGAGGAGAGAGAGAGAAACTGGGGAGGAAAGAGAGAGACTGGGGAGGAAAGAGAGAGAGGGAGAGAGATGGGGAGGAGAGAGGGAGAGAGAGACTGGGGAGGAAAGAGAGAGAGAGAGAGAGAGATACTGGGGAGGAGAGAGAGACTGGGGAGGAGAGAGACTGGGGAGGAGAGAGAGAGAGAGAGAGACCTGGTTCTGCTCTCACCAACTGAGGAGGGCCTACAGCAGAACCTGGATCTGTTGGGGCCCAGGTCTGACAGAATGACTCTAACAATAAAGCCCCAAAAAACCAAAGTTCTGGTGTTCTGGCAAAGATCCAGACATCAGGGACACAGAACAAATTTCACACTAGGAACAACTAAAATTGAACAAACTACAAACTACACATACTTAGGCTTAAAAATCAGTTCTACGGGAAATTTTCACCTGGCTGTGAATGAACTGAAAGAGAAAGCAAGAAGGGCTTTCTATGCCATTAAAAAGTCAATCCAAATAGAAATCCCAATTGGCATTTGGCTCAAAATGTTTAAATCAGTAATTGAACCAATTGCACTTTATGGCAGTGAGGTGTGGGGTCCGCTAACACAACAAGAATTTGCAAAATGGGACAAACACCCAATTGAGATCCTACATGCAGAATTCTGTAAAAGTATCCTCCGGACTCAGAGGAAAACCGCAAACAATGCATGCAGGGCAGAACTAGGCCAATATCCATTACCAATTAATATCTAAAAAAGAGCCATCAAATTTTGGAAATACGAAGCCCTGAAATGCCAAGAGATGATCCCTCACCTGGCAGCTGTCTCTTACCTGCCAGTACACTTCACACCTAATCTCCGCTGCCTTTTGTCTCCACGGGCCTATTACCATCTCGTCTGGCTTCGAATACCTTTTATTGTCTCTTTTACTACTTTTGTTCGATCGCAGTCTTGCCTTCGATCTATTTTCTTTTCTTTCCAGTGTTGAAGAAGGGTCTCGACCCGAAACGTCAACTCAAATTTCTCTCCACGGATGTTGCCTGACCTGCTGAGTTTTTCCAGCATTTTCTGTTGTTATATAGAGAAGAGTCCCCTCAGTCAACTAGTCCTGGGACTCAGTGAAGTAACTACTAACACTACTAATAATAATCAGCCCCAGGACAGTGACATCCTAGCACAGAGAATTCGACCCAACACAATTGTCACTAAACAAAAGGAAAAATATTTGACCTATTGGACAGAAACGACAAAAACCCAAAACAAACTCGATTGCTATTTGGCCCTAAACAGACAATACACCATGGCTGAATACCTGACCATGGTGAAAGATAGCAAACTGAGAAAAACCTTGAAAATGTACAGACTTAGTGAGCATAGCCTGGCCATCGAAAAAGGCAGACACAGGCAGACCTGGCTGCCAAGAGAGGACAGGATATGCTCTCACTGCAGTCAGGGAGTGGTGGAGACAGAGATGCAATTCCTCACAACTTGTGGAAACTTTCAGGACATAAGGGGGAATTTCTACCCAAAATTCATAAAAATATGCCCTGGATTCAAATATTTGAATGACCACCAAAAACTCCCATATCTATTAGGGGAACAGAGAAATTGCGTAAGTTTAGCGGCAAACTATGTTACAGCTTGCCATAAGCAGAGGGACAACCATTAAATCTAAGAAAAGATTATATGCATATTATATGTGTGTATATTTTATGTATACAGGGATATATCTGTCTATACACTGTATGTCTAGATCTGCATTTACGTGTTCAATCATACATGTTTTTCTGTGCTTTGGCAACATAAGATGTACCTTGTCATGCCAATAAAGCAATTTGAATTGAATTGAATTGAATTGAGAGAGAGATGGGGTGGAGAAAGAGAGAGATGGGGAGGAGAAAGAGAGAGACTGGGGGAGAGAGAGAGAGAGACTGGGGAGGAGAGAGAGAGATTGGGGAGGAGAGAGAGCGAGAGTCTGGCGCGAGAGACTGGGAGAGAGAGCGAGAGAGACTGGGAGAGAGAGCGAGAGAGACTGGGAGAGAGAGCGAGAGAGACTGGGAGAGAGCGCGAGAGCGACTGGGAGAGAGCGCGAAAGGGGCTGGGAGAGAGCGCGAGAGGGAAAGGGAGAGAGAACGAGAGAGACTGGGAGAGAGAGCGAGAGAGACTGGGATAGGCAGTGAGAGTGACTCGGTGAGAGAGCGACAGAGACTGGGGGATAGAGCAAGAGAGCAAGAGACTGAGAGACCGGGAGAGGGAGACAGAGAGAGAGCAAGGGAGAGGGAGTGATTGGGAGGAGAGAGTGAGAGAAAGAAAGAGAGACTGGGGGAGCGAGAGAGAGATGGAAAGAGAGAAAGACGGGGAGAAGGGGTGGCTAGGGAGAGGGGTAGGCTGGGGAGAGGTAGAGGCTGGGGAGAGGTAGAGGCTGGGGAGAGGTAGAAGAGGCTGGGGAGGAGAGATAGAGATAGAGGGAGAGACAGGGGAGGAGAGAGAGAAAGTGGGAGAGAGTGTGCCGGGAAGGAGAGAGAGAGATTGGGGAGAGAGAGAGGCGGGGAGAGAGAGACTGGGGAGGAGAGAGAGTGAGGCTGGGGAGGAGAGCGAGAGAGACTGGGGAGGAGAGTGAGGCTGGGGAGGAGAGCGAGAGAGACTGGGGAGGAGAGAGAGAGAGACTGGGGAGGAGAGCGAGAGAGACTGGGGCGGAGAGCGAGAAACTGAGGAGGAGAGCGAGAGAGACTGGGGAGTGAGAGCGAGAGAGACTGGGAGTGAGAGCGAGAGAGACTGGGAGTGAGAGCGAGAGAGACTGGGAGTGAGAGCGAGAGAGACTGGGAGTGAGAGCGAGAGAGACTGGGAGTGAGAGCGAGAGAGACTGGGAGTGAGAGCGAGAGAGACTGGGAGTGAGAGCGAGAGAGACTGGGAGTGAGAGCGAGAGAGACTGGGAGTGAGAGCGAGAGACTGGGAGTGAGAGCGAGAGAGACTGGGAGTGAGAGCGAGAGAGACTGGGAGTGAGAGCGAGAGAGACTGGGAGTGAGAGCGAGATAGACTGGGAGAGAGAGCGAGAGAGACTGGGAGTGAGAGCGAGAGAGACTGGGAGAGAGAGCGAGAGAAACTGGGAGTGAGAGCGAGAGAGACTGGGAGAGAGAGCGAGAGAGACTGGGAGTGAGAGCGAGAGAGACTGGGAGTGAGAGCGAGAGAGACTGGGAGTGAGAGCGAGAGAGACTGGGAGTGAGAGCGAGAGAGACTGGGAGAGAGAACGAGAGAGACTGGGAGAGAGAGCGAGAGAGACTGGGATAGGCAGCGAGAGTGACTCGGCGAGAGAGCGACAGAGACTGGGGGATAGAGCGAGAGAGCAAGAGACTGGGAGAGAGAGACAGTGAGAGCGAGGGAGAGGGAGCGATTGGGAGGAGAGAGTGAGAGAAAGAAAGAGAGACTGTTGTAGTTTATGTGCCTTTAAGTCAGAACTACTTTTACAGCTCCTGTATACTGTAGTACCAGCAGTGACCACACCTGTATATAAGCTTTGCGCATGCCTCTGTACCCCCAGTCTTGAGACTACCCTCCTCCAGTAAAGACCTGTTTATTGTTAAGTTACAGCATCCGTGTGATTATTGAATAACAGCATATCCTCAGAGTCACGGATCTAACAGTGGCGACGAGTGTCGATTCGAATCTATCTGCAACAAAAAAAAAAATTCGAGGCCAGGAACACGGGCGTCGACCACGAGCAACCGCCCAGTCGTCAGGCAGAGAGTGAACATCGCAGAGGAGGCTGTGGAGAGCCGGGCTTGGTTCCCCAGCCACGACGATCAGCAAGAGACTGACGACAGGTCCAGCGCAGAACCTTCCCGAGCAGCGGCGGCTGGAGCTGACCGACGGCGGAGAGAAAGCCGAGCAGCGTCGACGGGGTAAGACAGAGGGTGAAGCATGCAGGGCGCAGCCGGGGGTTGAACACCGAGCGGCGTCGAGAAAAAGAAAACAAACTGGAGATAGAGAGGGTAAAGAAACAGCCGGGTTCAAGACCGAGCGGTGGCGAATAAAAAAAAAAAGAAGAACGCGCAGAGCACAGCCAGGGCTCACGGGCTGAACAGGGTCCGCGGGGAGAAGAAGGGAGAGCGCAGGAGACGCCATTGAGCTGCGGAGAAGAAGGGAGAGCACAGGAGACGCGATTTTTAGAAGCCGCAGCGGAGAAGAAGGGGAAGCGCGGGAGACGCCATTTTTGACAGTTACCTCACACCCAGGGATGCCAAAGAGTGGCAGTATCTCTACGTTCGACAATGAAGTCGAAGATTGGGCGACATATGTGGAATGTATTGAGGTGTACTGCAGGGCAAATGAAGTGCCAGATGCTAATAAAGCACTGGTTTTGTTAAATTCCATGGGTGCAAAAACTTATGGGTTACTGCAAAATCTAACAACCCCAGAGAAGCCGGTGAACAAGAATTTCGAAAGCATAGTAGAAGTCCTACAGGACCACTTAAACCCCACACCGTTGCTGATAGCAGAACGATTTAAGTTCCATAAAAGGAACCAACACAAAGATGAAAGCAATGCTGAGTACCTAACGGAACTGCGCAAGCTATTGAAACACTGCCAATTTGGAGCGGGACTAGCAGATACATTAAGGGACAAGTTTGTGTGTGGGCTACAAAGTGAAGGAACCCAGAAAGGGCTTCTATTAGAAAAGGATCTTACGCTGGACAAAGCTTTCAGTATGGCAGTATCACACGAAGCAGCTGCAAGGGGCGCTGCAGAGATACAATGGAGACCGCAAGAATATGGCACCAATGAAATGTCCTATGGAACAGGGAAGTGCTATAGCTGCGGCAGAACAACACATGATCAGAAAGATTGTTGGTTCAAGGACCAAGTGTGCAGACAGTGTGGGAAAGCAGGACACATAGCAAGAGTCTGCAGGTCTGGGAAGAAAACCAGCAGTAAGAAATCTCCACAGGAGAAGTACAAAAAAGTACACCAGGTGATGCGCTCTCCGTTGTATCTCTGCAGCGCCCCTTGCGGCTGCTTCGTGTGATACTGCCATACTGAAAGCTTTGTCCAGCGTAAGATCCTTTTCTGATAGAAGCCGTTTCTGGGTTCCTTCACTTTGTAGCCCACACATAAACTTGTCCCTCAATGTATCTGCTAGTCCCGCTCCAAACTGGCAGTGTTTCGATAGCTTGCGCAGTTCCGTTAGGTACTCAGCATTGCTTTCATCTTTGTGTTGGTTCCTTTTATGGAAATTAACAAAACCAGTGCTTTTTTGGCATCTGGCACTTCATTCGCCACAGTGGTTCAGACGAACAGAAAAGTGACACAGACTCCGGAAGCAAGGAGCTGGGTTGTCTGAAACTACATAAGGTAACCGAAATGGAGGGTCACCAGACTATCTGGGTTACACTCAAGATAGACGGAGTCCAAGTGAAAATGGAATTGGACACAGGATCAGCCCTAACAGTCATAAATCAAAGGGACTACAAGCGGCTATTTTCACATATACCCTTGAAAGCTACAGAGATTGTCTTGAAGACGTATACGGGGCAAAAAGTCTACCCCAAAGGAAAAATAAGGGTGAAAGTGATATATAAAGGCCAGGAAATACCTAAACTGGATATATATGTATTGCCAGATGGAGGACCACCACTGCTAGGATGTGAATGGATCCGGAAGATACAATTATATTGGCATTCCATACAAGCACTGAAGGTTGAGGCCAAAAAGGATGACGACGTCACACCTGGACGACTGTCAAAAATGCTAACTGATGCAAAAGAAGTGTTCCAGGAGGGACTAGGAACACTAAATGGCATAACAGCAACGATTAAAATAGAGGAAAATGCAAGCCCAAAGTTTATTAAGGCCAGACCAGTGCCTCATGCAATCAGACCAGCTGTTGAAGCAGAGCTGGAAGGGTTGGAACGTTCAGGAGTACTGTCCAAAGTGGACTGGAGTGAGTGGGCTACACCCATCGTTCCTGTAATGAAGAGGTCATTGAGTAATATGCCTGGGGAACCAAAGAAGGTCCGCATCTGTGGGGATTTTAAGGTGACAGTGAAGCCAGTCCTTCACACGGTACAAAATCCACTTCCACGAATTGAGGATATTTTCGCCTCGCTATCTGGAGGTAAACGCGTCACCAAAATTGATCTAGCCCAGGCGTACTTGCAAATGGAGGTAGAAGAAGCTTCGAAACAATACCTTACGATTAACACTCATAAAGGTCTCTATCAATACAACCGGCTGGTGTTCGGAGTAGCCTCGGCTCCGGCTATCTGGCAAAGGGCGATGGATCAGGTCCTGCAAGGGATTCCAGGGACCGAGTGTTATTTGGACGACATCTTGGTCACGGGCGAAAATGACAGTGATCACCTCGCCAACTTGGAGAAGGTGCTCACCAGATTAAAGGAGTATGGGCTACGAGCTAATCGCCACAACTGCGAGTTTTTCCAGAAACAGATCTTGTATTGTGGCCACGTCATCGATGAAGAGGGGTTACATAAGTCCCCTGACAATATTGAGGCAGTAGTCAAGGCTCCAACACCGGAAAATGTGTCACAACTGAGGTCGTTCCTCGGGCTGGTAAACTACTGCCACATGTTCTTACCAAATTTGTCCACGGTATTACACCCACTGAACACCCTACTGCAAACAGGGGTACCATGGAAGTGGGATGACGAACATAGATGAGCTTTCCAGAAGTGTAAAGAATTGATCACATCAAAAGAGGTGTTGGCCCATTTCAACCCAGCACTACCAATTCGTTTGGCATGTGATGCATCACCCAATGGTATTGGAGCTGTGCTGTCGCACAAATTCCCAGACGGGTTGGAGAGGCCAGTAGCCTTTGCATCTCGGTCACTAACCTCAGCTGAGCGCAACTACGCCCAGATTGACAGGGAGGCCCTCAGCCTAGTATGGGGAGTAAAAAAATTCAACCACTATCTGCATGGGCAGAAGTTCACCTTGCTGACTGACCACCAACCACTTGTCTCCATCTTTAATCCTAAGAAGGGCATTCCAGTGATGACTGCACAGCAGTTACAAAGATGGTCCCTGTTTCTAGGGGCGAATCAATCTGAAATTGAATATAAAGGCACGAAACAGCATGGGAACGCTGATGGGCTATCGCGCCTGCCACTGCCTACTGTGGAGGAAGCACCAGCAGTGGACCCTTGTGGTGATTATTCCTTGTTTAGTAAAAGTATTGTGATTGGTTGTTTGTTAACTGCCTTGGGATATATGTTGTAATCTCATTGGTAGTTGATGATCACATGATGTGTTGTGGCCACCTTAAATTCAGTTCTTTTTCAGCTTTGGTTGGGACTGGATGTGGGAAGATGTGCTGCAGATTTTAAAGTTAATAAAGCCTAGCTTTGGAAGGCAAATCTATTCTTTATTTCAATTTATTAACTTTATGTTAGAATGGAGCGATACTTCAACCAGAACGATTCAAGGCTGACCCCAATTCTGCTGGAGTGGATGATAAATGGAAACATTGGTATTGTACATTTTAAAACTTTTTGGGCGTGTTGGATCAAGAGTCTCTAAATAAGCTGAATATGCTGATCAACTACATTGCTCCGGATGTATATAAATATATTTTGGACTGTAAAACTTATGAAGTGGCTATTTCTACATTGGAAAAGATTTTTGTTAAACCAAAGAATGAGGTATTTGCACGTCACCTTCTATCTGCCCGTAGGCAACAGGTGGGAGAATCTTTGGATACTTATTTACAAGCACTTCGGTGCCTTAGTGTTGACTGTAATTATAAGGCCGTGACGGCTGAAGAATATAAGGAAGAATCGGTATGGGATGCTTTTATTAATGGATTACTGTCTAGATCAATTCGTCAGCGGTTGTTAGAAAATAAGACTTTGGATCTTAAAAGTGCTTTTGAGCAAGCTTCTACATTGGATGTGGCTCAGAGAAGTTTGGATTCTTATGCTCTTTTTAATCGGCCTGCGACTATGGTTTCGGCAGTTTCGGATGAAAAGGAATTATGTGGACTTAATGGGAGTGGTTTACTAGATTATGAAACAGTTTCTACTTCGGCGGCTGTTGCCTCTAGGATTCAGAAGTGTTATTTTTGTGGGAATATCCGGCACCCTCGTCTGAAGTGTCCTGCTAGGGAGGCTGTGTGTAGTAAATGCGGCAAGAGAGGTCATTATGCACGCGTGTGCAAATCATCAGGTTCAATTACCTCCTCCTCTCCTGGTGTGGGAGGGCCCTCCTCCACTACCTCCTCTGTGACTATTCAGCCTTTAGATAGGGCATTTATTGCATCAATTTCTGCTGCATTTGCTCATGGCCTAAACAAAGCTATAGTTACGGCTCAAGTTAATGGGTTGGAAGTGAAGGCCCTTATAGATACGGGCAGTACTGAGAGTTTTATAAGTCTTCAGTTTGCGAAGGAGAAGCATTTGAAAATTTTGCCTGTTACGTATCAGGTGTGTATGGCTCAGACGACCCTTACTTCACAAATAGCTGGTTGTTGCTTTGTGAAAATGATTCTTCTAGGTAATACGTATACTGATATACGCCTATCTGTTTTGCCTAATCTCTGTGCGGATATTTTGATTGGACATGATGTGCTTCAGTTACACGAGTCTCTTAGTCTTTCATTTGGAGGGACTAAGCCACCTTTATCTATTTGTGGATTAACCTCTTTATCTATTTCTCCATTATCACTTTTTTCCAATTTGATGTCGGATTGTAAGCCAATTGCTACCAAGTCAAGAAGATATAGTAGTCAGGATAGAGAATTTATTAATTCTGAAGTTCAACGTCTCTTATTGGAAGGAATCATTGAACCTAGTTGTTCGCCTTGGCGAGCACAGGTAGTTGTCACGACTAACGAGAGACACAAGAAACGAATGGTGATAGACTATTCCCAAACTATTAATAGGTATACTCAATTAGATGCGTACCCTTTGCCTAAGATTGATGAGCTTATCAACAAAGTATCTCAGTATAAGGTTTTTAGCACTATTGATTTAAAGAGTGCTTATCATCAGATTCCTATTGTTAAGAAGGATCAACCATATACGGCCTTTGAGGCTGGTGGAAAGCTGTATCAGTTTTGCCGAATACCATTTGGTGTTACTAATGGTGTTGCTTGTTTTCAACGGGCAATGGATGCTTTTATAAGTGATAACTCCCTCTCTGACACCTTTTCATACTTAGATGACATCACAGTGTGTGGCAAATCAAGGGTGGAGCATGATTCTAATTTAAAAAGATTCCTTCAAGCTGCGGAAAAAGTTGGTTTAACTTTTAACAAAGAGAAATGTATCTTTTCGACTACTGAGGTAAATCTATTGGGGTATATTATCTCGGGAAACAAGATTAAACCAGATCCAGAACGTCTGCGACCATTGATTGATTTACCTTGTCCTACTAATTCTAAGGCTTTGCAACGAGTTGTTGGACTGTTTTCTTATTATTCTAATTGGATTGCAAATTTTTCACGGAAGATCCGGCCTCTTATTCGGGTTACGACATATCCTCTATCATGGGAGGCCAGGACATGTTTTGAGAATTTTAAAAAGGATATTTTAGGAGCAGTTGTGCATTCTATTGATGAGCAGGTTCCCTTTGTGATCGAGACGGATGCTTCGGATTTTGCAATTGGGGCTATTCTGAACCAAAATGGAAGACCTGTGGCCTTTTTCTCACGTACTTTGAACAATAGTGAAAAAAGACATTCTTCAATAGAGAAAGAGGCATACGCAATAGTAGAAGCATTGCGTAAATGGAGACATTATTTGTCAGGGCGACATTTCACGTTGGTAACTGATCAAAAATCTGTGTCCTTTATGTTTGATGTTAAACATTTTGGAAAGATCAAAAATGATAAAATAATGAGATGGAGGATTGAGTTGGCATGTTACCATTTTGACATAGTTTATCGTCCGGGGAAGGATAACGTTGCTGCTGATGCACTGTCGAGGGCTTATTGTTCTGTGATTCACGGAGATACGCTTATTAATCTTCAGAATGCCTTATGTCATCCTGGGGTTACGAGGATGATACACTTTGTACGCAGTAAGAACTTGCCTTTTTCAGTTGAAGACGTCAAGCGGATGACTTCATCATGTTCTATCTGTGCTCGGTGTAAACCGAATTTCTTTAAGCCTCAACGAGCTCATCTTATAAAGGCTACTTCTCCTTTTGAACGTTTGAGCGTCGATTTTAAGGGGCCTCTTCCTTCAACTACTCAAAACCGATATATATTTACTGTTGTGGATGAGATTTCAAGGTTCCCTTTTGCTTTTCCTTGTGCAGATGTATCAGCTGCTACAGTTATTAAATGTCTGACTCAACTTTTTGTCATCTTTGGGATGCCTGCGTATATCCATTCGGATCAGGGAAGTTCTTTTATGTCTTCCCAGTTGAAGGAATACCTTCAGAGTCGGGGAATTTCTACTAGTAGAACTACCCCGTATAATCCCCAGGGTAATGGACAGTGCGAACGATACAATGGGGTGATCTGGAAGGCAGTTATGTTGGCTTTGACATCCCGGAACCTTAAGAATACACAGTGGGAAATGGTACTGCCTGATGCCCTGCATTCCATTAGATCATTGCTTTCAACGGCTACTAATGTGACCCCCCATGAAAGGCTCTTTAACTATCCGCAGAGATCTACTACGGGATATTCGGTACCTTCATGGCTTACTATGCAGGGACCTGTGCTGCTTCGACGCCATGTTAGATTGTCAAAATATGATCCTTTGGTGGAGGAGGTGGAGCTGTTGGAGGCAAATTCCCAATATGCTCATATTCGACTCCAAGATGGGAAAGAAAGTACTGTTTCAATTAAAGACTTGGCTCCTTGTGGGGGCCAGCCCTCTTCTGAGGATATTAACAATAGTCATGATTCAGATAATGTGGATGCTGTTACAGATACTACGAATATTTCCAATCCGATTGCAGATAATTATACTTCTATTAGTCAGCCCTTGATAGATGTTTATGACCGTCCCAGTTTACCTTCTGATGGGATTTCTAATCCGGAAACCGTTGAAAATCGGGATATGGATAGCCTTCCTGCTGAAGATACTTCTGTGCCTTCTAGTGTGGGAGGGCAAGGAATTTCACCAAGGTTAAGAAGGTCGACATGAACAAGATATCCGGTCGACCGATTGAAAATGGACTTTTAAATTGATAGTAATGTTTTAAAATTGTTCAAATATTATAGTATATTGTTTTAGTTGAGAGATACTTAATACTTATGTGCAATGTTACTATTTGTTGTTGTTCACTTAGTATTGTGTCATGTGAACAGTTTTATTCTTGTTGTGCATAGTTTTAGTTGTAAAAAATTAATTATAAATTGTAAAGGTTATTTAGGTTGGAGTATATTTTAAAAGGAGGGGTGAATGTGGTGATTATTCCTTGTTTAGTAAAAGTATTGTGATTGGTTGTTTGTTAACTGCCTTGGGATATATGTTATAATCTCATTGGTAGTTGATGATCACATGATGTGTTGTGGCCACCTTAAATTCAGTTCTTTTTCAGCTTTGGTTGGGACTGGATGTGGGAAGATGTGCAGCAGATTTTAAAGTTAATAAAGCCTAGCTTTGGAAGGCAAATCTATTCTTTATTTCAATCCTATCGAGATATTTTATTCGTCAATAATTGAACGATTGCCAGTAACGAACTTGGATATAGAGAAGGAGACCCGCAATGATCCGACGCTGTCTCGGGTATATGATTTGACGGTGAGGGGATGGCCAACACATGGCGACTCACTGTTGCCAGCATTCTCATCCAGAAGAGAACAGCTGTCAGTATGCCAGGGGACAGTGATGTGTGGATCCAGAGTGGTGATTCCACCCAAGTTAAGGGAGAGAGTGCTAAATGAGTTACATGAAGGTCATCTGGGGGGAGTGAAAATGAAAAGCCTTGCTAGGGCTTATGTGTGGTGGCCGGGAACTGATCAACAAATCGAAGACCTAACTAAGAGCTGCTTAGGATGCCGGAAGGTCCAAAATGCACCACCACATGCCCCTCTACACCCATGGGAGTGGCCCTCCTCTCCATGGCAACGGGTACATATTGATTTTGCTGGTCCATTCATGGAGTCAATGGCCTAGAAATTCAGCATAGCCACGTTTGGGGCGCTACAGCCAGGCGGCCGCTAGTGTTTGCGCCCGGCGCAACTTCGCGCCACCTTCGCCAATATTCAGTGGCATCGCCCCAAGAGGTTGCTGCTGCGCTAAAACAGGCGATGCACGACTATCATTAGGCGCTAAGCCGGCGGCCCGGGGCGATACCCCCGAGGGCGGGCACAGCGCAGGTGCGGCGAGTTGCTGATTGACGGCAGACACTCTGGCGCCGGTGAGCTCTTAAAGGGGGAGGGTGGATTTGTTTGCCTGCCACGCCTTGCACACTGCAGCCCTGAAGCAAGGCCTGACCACTGCTGCTTGATCTGTACAACGCCCAGGACTATGGAGAAGGCCAACATTTGCACCCATTGCAGCCCCCATTATATGTTTCCAATCAATGCTATGGCTCTGAAGTTAAAGACAAGTGCAAAGCTGTGGCCTGAAGCCACAAGTACCTGTGCGAGTGTTGAGCCAAATCAGAAAGCTCTCTACCTTTGTCTCTCTGCAAAGATCTGTCTCTCACAAAGAAGGAGTGTTGCAAAATGGCTGCCATTTCTACTGCAGGAGGAGTGCCCTTTAATTTGCGCCCCCCTCGCCCCGCAGCGACTGGGAACCGTTCCCCTCTACCAGTCGCTAGGGGCGCCAGGCGCACAATAGGCCGGCGCCACTGAATTTCCGGTTTGGAGCGCACAAAGGGCGTTGCACGATGAAATGACGTCAGGATCTGCGCGCGCAGCTGAGTGCGCGCAAAGGCTTTGCGCCGCCGCTAAATACTGAAGTTGGGGAGAGGCGCCGATCGCGCTGCGTCCGGCCGCTAACCGCCTAGCGCCCCACATCTCCTCCTCCTAAGGCGCTAGCGGCTGGCGCAAACAACTGAATTTCTAGGCCAATGTTCTTAATAACAGTGGATGCTCATTCAAAGTGGCCTGAGGTGATAAAAATGTCTTCAACCACTACTGAGAAAATGATTGCAGTCCTATGGACCATATTTGCCAGAAACGGTTTGCCAGAGCAGATTTGCTCTGATAATGGACCACAGTTTGTGTCCGACGAGTTTCAAAAATTTATGAGAAGGAATGGGGTAAGGCATTACACATCCGCCCCGTATCATCCAGCCACAAATGGATTGGCTGAGAGGTTCGTACAAACCTTTAAGAAGGCGATAAAGGCCATGTGCGACAATGAAATTCCGCTACAGCATAAGATGGACAATTTTTAATTAGCCTACCGAAACGCAACACATGCAGTTACCAACCAGACCCCGGCCATGATGTTCTTTAACCGAAGGTTGAGATCTCGTCTGGACTTGCTCAGACCAAATGTGTGAAGAAATGTTGAGGACAAACAATTCCAGCACATCAATGAGAAGCCAACAAGCAGCTTCAATGTAGAGCAACCAGTCTTGGCCCTTGACTATCGAACAGAGAAATGGCAACCCGGAATGATATGCACAAGGCAGGGGCCATTAATGTACACAATGGATGTCGGGGAGAACATTGTGAGATGCCACGTCGATCAGATCTTAGCGTCACAGGAACGCGTCAACCCCATGTCTCGAGTACCTGGGGATGAACCCGACATACCGGTAGCATCTACCTCAGAACCAGTAGCAGTGGAACCCGATGAACTACCCGATGAAAAGGGGTCAGAATTGCCTCTGCACCAAGAACAAGAACCTCCAGAAAGGCGCTATCCCGAAAGGGTCAGGAAGCCGCCCCAAAGACTGAATCTATAAATGGACTATTGTTGTTTAATGTACTGTTAAGGTGTTAATTGTTATTTGAATAATAGGGGTACTACTAATCTAAAAGGGGAGGAATTGTAGTGTATGTGCCTTTAAGTCAGAACTACTTTTACAGCTCCTGTATACTGTAGTACTGGCAGTGACCACACCTGTATATAAGCTTTGCGCATGCCTCTGTACCCCCAGTCTTGAGACTACCCTCCTCCAGTAAAGACCTGTTTATTGTTAAGTTACAGCATCCTTGTGATTATTGAATAACAGTGTATCCTCAGAGTCACGGATCTAACAACTGGGGGAGCGAGAGAGAGATGGGAAGAGAGAAAGACGGGGAGCAGGGGTGGCTGGGGAGAGGGGGAGGCTGGGGAGAGGTAGAGGCGGGGGAGAGGTAGAGGTTGGGGAGAGGTAGAGGCTGGGGAGAGGTAGAGGCTGGGGGAGTGAGAGAGAGATGGGAAGAGAGAAAGATGGGGAGAAGGGGTGGCTGGGGAGAGGGGGAGGATGGGGAGAGGTAGAGGCTGTGGAGAGGTAGAGGCTGGGGAGGAGAGATAGAGATAGAGGAAGAGACAGGGGAGGAGAGAGAGAGACTGGGAGGAGAGCGAGAGACTGGGGCAGAGAGCAAGAGACTGAGGAGGAGAGCAAGAGAGACTGGGGAGGAGAGCGAGAGAGACTGGCAGAGAGAGCGAGAGAGACTGGGAAAGAGAGCGAGAGAGACTGGGAGAGAGAGCGAGAGAGACTGGGAGAGAGAGTGAGAGAGACTGGGGGGGAGAGAGAGCGAGAGAGACTGGGCGAGAGAGCGAGAGAGACTGGGCGAGAGAGCGAGAGAGACTGGGCGAGAGAGCGAGAGAGACTGGGCGAGAGAGCGAGAGAGACTGGGCGAGAGAGCGAGAGAGACTGGGCGAGAGAGCGTGCGAGACTGGTCGAGAGAGCGAGAGAGACTGGGCGAGAGAGCGAGAAAGACTGGGCGAGAGAACGTGTGAGACTGGGCGAGAGAGCGAGAGAGACTGGGCGAGAGAGCGACAGAGACTGGTCGAGAGAACGTGCGAGACTGGTCGAGAGAGCGAGAGAGACTGGGCGAGAGAGCGAGAGAGACTGGGAGAGCGAGCGAGAGTGACTGGGCGAGAGAGCGACAGAGACTGGGAGAGCGAGCGAGAGAGACTGGGGGATAGAGAGAGAGAGCAAGTGACTGAGAGACTGGGAGAGAGAGACAGTGAGAGAGCGAGGGAGAGGGAGTGATTGGGAGGAGAGAGTGAGAGAAAGAAAGAGAGACTCGGGGAGTGAGAGAGATGGGAAGAGAGAAAGACGGGGAGAAGGGATGGCTGGGGCGAGGGGGAGGCTGGGGAGAGGTAGAGGCTGGGGAGAGGTAGAGGCTGGGGAGAGGTAGAGGCTGGGGAGGAGAGTTAGAGAGAGAGAGAGAGACAGGGGAGGAGAGAGAGAGAGAGAGACGGGGAGAGAGAGACTGGGGAGGAGAGAGAGAGAGACTGGGGAGGGGAGAGATGGGGAGAGAGAGACTGGGGAGGAGAGAGAGAGAGACTGGGGAGGAGAGAGACGGGGAGAGAGAGACTGGGGAGGAGAGAGAGAGAGAGACTGGGGAGGAGAGAGAGAGACTGGGGAGGAGAGCGAGAGACTGGGGAGGAGAGAGAGAGAGACTGGGTGTGATGAAATATTCCATTCATCACTCATCAGTATTTCTCTGCCTGTGACTGTGGGTGGTTTCAGTTTCATTTCCATTGTATTGTACTGTGTGTAGGGCTCCGCCCATACCTGGATCCTATATAAGCTGGCCCAGCCTGCAGCACATCCAGTACAGCAGACCTCTGGATGGAAGATACATTCTCCTCTGTGTGTTACCTTCTAAGTCAATAAAAGCCTTGTTTGTTTCGCTATCATCGAGTCTCGGATTTATTGAGGCACATCAATTTTATTGACTTAATTTTCAACACAGTGGATCAACTCTTGAAACCCGAACGTTTGGATTTGGACCAGCATGCTTTGGACGCATCGGCACGCTTCGGACGCTGGTTTATGTGTATGGAATTCTTCCTGGACAATTCCGCAGCCGTCAAAGACGCTACGGACGCTGCGAGTATGAAACTCGGAATTCTGCGGAATTGGGTAAGCCACCGGGTTTACCCCCTAATCCAAGACGCCGACACGTACCCGGCCGCCTGCGACATCTTAAAGGCGCATTACCAGCAGCCTATGAATGAGGTGTATGCTAGGCATCTGCTCGCTACTCGCGCACAGCGACCTGGGGAATTGGTGGAGGAGTTCCTAGGCACCCTGAAAACGCTTGGCAAAGACTGCAAGTGCCAAGATGTAAAAGCCGCAGTGTACACTGACGAGCTTGTTCGCGATGCCTTTATCACAGGCCTCAGCTCCACTTACATCCAGCAGAGACTGCGGGAAAAAACGGGATTGGACCTGAAACAGGCTGCGGACACAGCACGATCCCTGGATGTGGCCCAGAGAAACTCGGACGCCTACTCTTCAGCCCGCGCCGTCCACGCCGCCACGTGTGCACCAAGGGCGCCGCCATCTTGGAAGGCATCTTCCCCGCCCGGCAGCCCGACACCGTCGGGGCCCCGCTCTCCCCTCAGAAGCCCTACGACAGCCGCGACGCGTCGGGGACCCAACTGCTACTTCTGCGGGCAGCCGAAGCACACCAGAAACCTGTGCCCGGCGAAAGGCACCACCTGCTTTAAATGCGGTAAGAAGGGGCACTTCGGGAAGGTGTGCAGAGGGAACCCCGCCGGAAAACCCGCCACCGCCGCGTGTGCGCCGTGGGAGCGGCCATCTTGGACGCCATCTTTCCCGACCTCGTGGGGTCCGCCATCTTGTGAGCAGACAGCGTGGACGCCATCTTGTCTCGATCAGGGCCCTACAGTGGCATCGGTCACAGTGGACCAGACCAGGCCGCACCCGCTATCCAAATCAATGGTGGACATCGAGGTAAACGGGTGCAGGGTTAAATGTTTAATTGACAGTGGAAGCACGGAGAGTTTTATCCACCCTGAACTGGTACAACAACTCTCCCTAAAGGTGGTCCCTACTCGAGGTACCATCTCTATGGCTGCTAAAACCCAGACATCGACCATTATGGGTTACTGCACGGTACAATTGTCCGTTAACGGAACTGTATACGATAATTTTAAAGTATTAATCATGAAGAATCTATGTGCGAGCGTGATCTTGGGCCTGGATTTCCAGTGCTACCACCAAAGCATCACGCTCAATTACGGTGGGTCCCAGCCGCCCCTCACAGTGTGCGGTCTGGCTACCCTGAAGGTAAAGCCGCCTTCGCTATTCGCGAACCTTACCCCTAACTGCCGGCCAATAGCGACCAAAAGCAGGAGGTACAGCTGGGAGGACAGGCGGTTTATCGCGACCGAGGTAGACAGGCTCCTGAAAGAGCGCATTATTGAACGCAGCAATAGCCCGTGGCGCGCCCAAGTGGTGGTGGTAAGGGGTAGCGAGAAGAAACGGATGGTGATCGACTATAGCCAAACGATCAACAGGTACACCCAACTAGACGCCTACCCGCTACCCCGCATATCAGAAATGGTGAACCAAATCGCCCAATACCGGGTGTTCTCCACCATCGACCTCAAGTCAGCGTACCACCAGCTCCCTATCAGACCAGAGGACCGCCCGTACACCGCCTTCGAGGCGAACGGACGCCTCTACCAATTCCTCAGAGTCCCCTTTGGGGTGACGAATGGGGTCTCGGTCTTCCAGAGGGAGATGGACCACATGGTCGATGACCACCACTTGCAGGCAACCTTCCCCTACCTCGACAACGTCACCATCTGCGGTCACAACCAGCAGGGTCACGACTCGAACCTCGAGAGGTTCCTGAAAACCGCACAAAAACTCAACCTCACCCACAACGAGGACAAGTGCATTTACAACACCACGCGCCTCTGCATACTAGGCAGCATGGTGGAGAATGGGGAAATCGGACCAGACCCCGACCGATTGCGCCCCCTACGGGAGCTGCCCCTGCCCAACACTCCCAAAGCCCTGAAAAGGTGCCTGGGGTTATTTTCTTATTATTCCCAATGGGTCCCCAACTACTCCGACAAAGCCCGCCCCCTCTTGAAAGCATCCTCTTTTCCGCTCTCTGCTGAGGCCCATGCCGCCTTCAAAAGCATTAAGCAGGATATTGAGCGGGCCACGCTACAGGCAGTGGACGAGAACACTCCCTTTCAAGTGGAAAGTGATGCGTCTGACTTTGCCTTGGCGGCCACCCTCAACCAGGCGGGGTGGCCCGTAGCTTTCTTCTCGAGGACCCTCCAAGGGCCCGAGATCAGACACTCCTCCGTAGAAAAGGAGGCCCAAGCCATCGTGGAGGCAGTGCGCCACTGGCGCCACTACCTAGCCGGCAAACGCTTCACCCTACTTACCGACCAGCGGTCGGTAACGTTTATGTTCAATAATAAACAGAGGGGGAAGATTAAAAATGATAAGATTCTTAGGTGGCGGATCGAGCTCTCCACCTTCGATTATGACATCATTTACCGGCCAGGGGCCCTTAACGAATCCCCCGACGCCCTCTCACAAGGGATGTGTGCCAGCGCCACCGGGGATCGGCTACAGACCCTCCACAATGACCTCTGCCACCCAGGGGTCACGCGGCTGTTCCACTTCATAAAGTCCCGCAACTTACCCTACTCGATTGAGGAAGTTCGGTCCCTGACCAGGAACTGTCGCACTTGCGCTGAGTGCAAGCCTCGGTTCTACCCCCCAGATAGAGCCCACTTAATCAAAGCTACACGGCCCTTTGAGCGGCTCAGCTTAGATTTCAAGGGCCCCCTCCCGTCCGTCGACCGCAATGTTTACTTCCTGAACATTGTGGACGAATACTCTCGTTTCCCATTCGCCTTCCCCTGCCCAGACATGACCAGCGCCACGGTCATTAAATGCCTCAACAGCCTGTTCTGCCTGTTCGGTATGCCAAGGTACATCCATACGGATAGGGGGGCGTCCTTCATGAGTGAAGAGCGACGCCAGTACATGCTGTCCAGGGGGATCGCCACGAGCCGTACCACCAGCTACAACCCCCGGGGTAACGGTCAAGTGGAGCGAGAGAACGGGACAGTATGGAAAGCAGTCACTCTAGCTCTAAGGACCAAAGGCCTCCCTATCTCCCGCTGGCAGGAAGTCCTCCCAGATGTGGTCCATTCGATACGGTCGCTATTGTGTACTGCCACTAATGCCACGCCTCACGAGCGAATGTTTGTCTTTCCCCGGAAATCCACCTCAGGCGTACCCATGCCGTCATGGCTCTCCACCCCAGGTCCGGTATTCGTGCGAAGGCATGTGAGGGGCCACAAGACGGACCCTCTCGTGGAGTCAGTGCACCTACTCCACGCCAACCCCCAATACGCGTATGTCTGGCACGCCGACGGAAGGGAGGACACCGTGTCCATAAAAGACGTCGCCCCAGCCGGTAACGACAACAACCACAACAACAGCAGCAACAACGACCACAGCAACTCTTACCCACCCACTACTCTTTCATCACCCCCGGAAGAACATCGACCAACGGTACCCCCACCAACTACCCCTTCAACAACCCTGGCGGCACCCCCGGCAGAGACCCAGGAGGCCACCGGGGACACCCAGCCGACACCCACGGCGCCACAACAGCCACGTCGGTCACAGAGGACTATCAAACCCCCGAACAGACTAAATCTATAGAAGGGGTGAATGTGATGAAATATTCCATTCATCACTCATCAGTATTTCTCTGCCTGTGACTGTGGGTGGTTTCAGTTTCATTTCCATTGTATTGTACTGTGTGTAGGGCTCCGCCCATACCTGGCTCCTATGTAAGCTGGCCCAGCCTGCAGCACATCCAGTACGGCAGACCTCTGGATGGAAGATACATTCTCCTCTGTGTGTTACCTTCTATGTCAATAAAAGCCTTGTTTTGTTTCGCTAACATCGAGTCTCGGATTTATTGAGGCACATCACTGGGGAGGAGAGCGAGAGACTGGGGAGGAGAGTGAGAGACTGGGGAGGAGAGAGCGAGAGACTGGGGAGGAGAGCGAGAGACTGGGGAGGAGAGCGAGGGACTGGGGAGGAGAGAGAGAGAGAGACTGGGGAGAAGAGCGAGAGACTGGGGAGGAGAGAGAGAGAGACTGGGGAGGAGAGCGAGAGACTGGGGAGGAGAGACAGTGAGAGAGACTGGGGAGGAGAGCGAGAGAGACTGGGGAGGAGAGCGAGAGACTGGGGAGGAGAGCGAGAGACTGGGGAGGAGAGCGAGAGAGACTGGGAGAGAGAGCGAGAGAGACTGGGAGAGAGAGCAAGAGAGACTGGGAGAGAGAGCGAGAAAGACTGGCCGAGAGAGCGAGAGAGACTGGCCGAGAGAGCGAGAGAGACTGGGCGATAGAGCGAGATACACTGGGCAAGAGAGCGAGAGAAACTGGGAGAGAGACCGAGAGAGACTGGGAGAGGCAGCGAGAGTGACTGGGGGATAGAGAGAGAGAGCAAGAGACTGAGAGACTGGGAGAGAGAGACAGTGAGAGAGCGAGGGAGAGGGAGTGATTGGGAGGGGAGAGTGAGAGAAAGAAAGAGAGACTGGGGGAGTGAGAGAGAGATGGGAAGAGAGAAAGACGGGGAGAAGGGATGGCTGGGGAGAGGTAGAGGCCGGGGAGAGGGGGAGGCCGGGGAGAGGTGGAGGCCGGGGAGAGGTGGAGGCCGGGGAGAGGTGGAGGCCGGGGAGAGGTGGAGGCCGGGGAGAGGGGGAGGTCGGGGAGAGGGGGAGGCCGGGGAGAGGTGGAGGCCGGGGAGAGGGGGAGGCCGGGGAGAGGTGGAGGCCGGGGAGAGGTGGAGGCCGGGGAGAGGTGGAGGCCGGGGAGAGGGGGAGGCCGGGGAGAGGTGGAGGCCGGGGAGAGGTGGAGGCCGGGGAGAGGTGGAGGCCGGGGAGAGGTGGAGGCCGGGGAGAGGTAGAGGCCGGGGAGAGGTAGAGGCCGGTGAGAGGTAGAGGCCGGTGAGAGGTAAAGGCTGGGGAGGAGGGAGAGAGACTGGGGAGAGAGAGAGACGGAGAGAGAGAGTCTGGGGAGGAGAGAAAGGCTGCGGGGGAGAGCGAGAGAGACTGGGGAGGAGAGAGAGAGAGACTGGGGCGGAGAGAGAGAGACTGGGAGAGAGAGCAAGGGAGACTGGGAGAGAGAGCTGTTAAGTATGTGTATTGTATTGAACAATTAACACAAAGACTTAAACATATAACTCAAACAGGCCTTTACTGGTTGGAGGTAGGGACTGCACATAGGTCTTTACTTCATGCCCACAGGCGGGAACTGAGGGGAGATCAGTACCCACAGTACTATTTATACCCCTATGGCCAGGAGTGGTACTGCGTATCACTACGCCCTACAAGTAGTGCAGTCCTGTCCATAGGTTTAAAGTAGCACACATATTACATACACAACATTCCTCCCTTCTTAGCTTTACAGTCATCTCCCCATTTAACATAACGTAATAACATATATACATATATAACTTCAGGTTTACATAACAGAATAACAGATACATAGATAACTTCATGTCAAAACAGATCACAGATTCAGTCTCTGCGGAAAACAGTTCACAGATTCAATCTCTGCGGAAAATAGTTCACAGATTCAGTCTCTGTGGTGTAGTCGGTTCACGTTACTGGAGTGACTCATTCAATAGTCCTTCCATGGATTTAACAGCTTGAACTTCCGAACTTTGGCTCCGTTCGGAGGGACCACGTGTGTGATCTGGTAGGGGTGATAATGGTTCAGATGGTTATCATCTTCTGCTTCGTCTTTTCCTTTTCTGCTTCTTAGAGACTCTCTGGGCTCCCCTGTCAGCTGCCAGCTGTAGCGCCATCATCTCCCTATGTTCCTTAGACTTTAAGTGATTCATCCTGATTTCTGCACTTTGGGAGTTTTCATCACAAGCTGGGCAGACCAGGTCACTATAATATTCAGTGTCACTCAAAGGTCATGGTAATATTCGGTGTCATCCTGATCTAGGCCAGCGAGAGGGTCTTCTATTTCCTCCATACCCAGCTGGGCGTTAGCCAGCTTTTGTTCCAAGTCCAGACATCTTTCCTGAAGAGACTTCTTCATGCGTACCTCTTCATCCAGCTTTTTCTGGGCTTTCAGCAAGTCGTTTACTAATGACCTCATTTGAGATTTTACTACTTCAACTTCTTTTGGAGATTGATTGATCGGACTATTCAATCCCTCTACCGGAGCAGCTGTTTCAGCGGTCTGTTGTTCTACGTTGACGTGAGTCAGCGTACTTTTGGCATCCAAGGGCTGCTCTGTTGCAGTCATCTCAGTCTGTGTTGCCACCTCAGCTCTTCCAATAACCTTTGATAGCTCCGAACCCCTTTCCTTTGAATATTGAAGTTCGTGTTCAAGTTTTTCCCATTTCAGAGTCCTGTCCTTCAGCATATGCAGGAGTTGGCTGACCGTTAACTCCTCTGACATCAGACGTTTTGTGTGCTCCTGCTCCATTTTCTCCATCAGCTGCTTCTGTTGTCTTTCCAGATGTTCCCACTCTATATCAAAGAACTCTTTCGTCGCATTCATCTCTTGCTCAAAACGGCGAATCATTTGTTCTAATTGCTGTTGCAGTTTGAAATGGAGTTGAGTTCGAGCCCGGTGTCCCTCAGAAATGTGCATGTCAGTGGACTGGACAGACTCAGACTTCTCTATCTCAGTGGAATTCTGTGCTGAAACTTTGTCTTTTGCACACGGGTTGGTCTTACCATCATCAGTTCCAGAGTCTGGGTTGATTATGTTCACCGAGTTCTCACTCGTTATTGTTTGTAGGAAATGCCAGTCGATATTCATTTTCTTAATCCACTCCCGTCCTAGTAGTGGAGGACCTCCTTCAGATATCACATATAAGTCCATTATTTGACTGTCTTCGCCCTTGTTGGCCACTGCAACCTCTATTTTCCCGATGGGGTACACTCTTTGCCCCGTGTATGTTTTCAATATAATCCCCGTATCCTGTAGGGGAATATGTTGGAATAACTTTCCGTAATCTTTCTTATTTATGACCGTCAATGCCGATCCAGTGTCCAATTCCAGTTTTACTTGGACTCCTTCTATCTGAAGAGTGACCCAAATTGTCTGGAGGTCTGCACCCTTACCAGCGTTGAGTACTCTTAAGCTAGCCAGTTCAATACTGCTTAAGCCAGCCAGTTCATTACTGCTAGCGTCTGAATCGGACTCCTGTTCGGCCACCTTGTGTACTTTTGCGTATTTTCCTTGCGGTGACTTCTTGTTGCTGGTCTTCTTCCCTGACCTGCATACTCTAGCTATATGTCCAAGCCTACCACAAGTTCTACATTCTTGGTTTTTAAACCAACACTGGTTCTGATCATGCGTTGTCTTTCCACAACGATAACATTTGCCAGAACTCACACCAAATTTGTGTGCACTGAGCTCCGGTGACCGTAGCTGCATTACTGCCGTGCCTCTCGCTGCGGCTTCGTGTGCTGCTGCCATAGTGACCGCCTTCTCAAGCGTCAGCTCATTCTCCTCGAGCAGTCGCTTTTGTGTATCCTGTTTAAATAAACCACACACAAATTTGTCTCGTAGTGCATCTGTCAATCCCGTTCCAAACTGGCAATATTTGGCTAATTTACGCAATTCCAGCAAATATTCAGCATTGCTTTCATGCTGTAGCTGCCTTCTGTCGTAAAATTTAAATCGTTCCGCTAGCATCAGCGGCGTGGGGTTTAGATGATCTTTCAGGACAGTAACAATCTCATCGAACGTCTTATCCGCCGGTTCATCTGGTGATAACAGGTGTTTCAATTGCCCGTACGTCTTCGCACCCATTAAATTTAATAATGTTAGAGCTTTATCTTGGTCACGAATTTTATTGGCCTTACAATAATTTTTTACTCTTTCAACATATATGGCCCAATCTTCGAGGTCACTATCAAAGGTGCTAATATTCCCGTGTTTAGGCATTGTAGATTTGCAATTTCTCAGATTTTATTTTCTTTACTTGTTATCAAAGATGGCGGCTTCCCGCTCTTGCCGTCGTCCTCCGCCCACAAAATGGCGGTTTTCCCGCGCTTGGCGGTCTTCACCCGTCCCCCGACGCCGTCTCCCTTCAGCCCTCGAGTGCGGCCCTTATCTTCGCCGCGATCGATAGCCCGCGCTGTGCACCGCGACTCTCGCACCTTGAGCTTCTGCAGCCGCCGCGCCTTGAGTGCGGCTCTTATCTTTGGTCCCGATCGCTGGCCCGGCTGCGCCCCTCACTTCAAAGCGGCCCGGCCCTTATCTGCCGATCGCTATCGCCCTACCTCTCTCTCTTCCCCAGTCCTGTCTTTACTCCGGTTCACAAGCTGATGGAGGCTTCAGGGTCCTAATGCCTGTGTTCTTCCAGTCGCTGGAAGCTGTCAGGATTTCTGCTGCCCTTCAGTTTTGAGTGGGGTGTTGAGGATTGAAACCTCTCTTCAACGTCCTGTCTTTGGACGAAGCCGCCTGGAATAACTGCCGCAGGGTAAGAGCCTGACTCGTCGCCAGTGTTAAGTATGTGTATTGTATTGAACAATTAACACAAAGACTTAAACATATAACTCAAACAGGCCTTTACTGGTTGGAGGTAGGGACTGCACATAGGTCTTTACTTCATGCCCACAGGCGGGAACTGAGGGGAGATCAGTACCCACAGTACTATTTATACCCCTATGGCCAGGAGTGGTACTGCGTATCACTACGCCCTACAAGTAGTGCAGTCCTGTCCATAGGTTTAAAGTAGCACACATATTACATACACAACAAGAGCGAGGTAGACTGGGAGAGAGAGCGAGAGAGTCTTGGAGAGAGAGCAAGAGAGACTGCGGGATAGCGAGAGAGACTGAGAGAGAGACTGAGAGAGAGAGACTGAGCGAGAGAGACTGGGAGAGAGGGCAAGAGAGACTGCGGGTTAGAGAGAGAGAGAGACTGAGCGAGCAAGAGTGACTGGGAGAGAGAGCGATTGTGAAGAGAGAGAGCGAGAAAGAAACAAAGACTGGAGGTGTGAGAGAAAGATGGGAAGAGAGAGAGAGAAGGGGAGGCTGGGGAGAGGTAAAGACTGGGGAGAAAGGGAGAGACATAAGAACATAAGAAATAGGAGCAGGAGTAGGCCAATCGGCCCCTCGAGCCTGCTCCGCCATTCAATAAGATCATGGCTGATCTGATCCTAACTGCCAATCTACTATCACAGAACCATCTCCTGAATCTAACAGAATTAGACACACGAAATAGGAGCAGGATCAGGCTACATGGCCCCTGGGCCTGCTCCGCTACCCACAGGGCCATGACCGATCCGAACCTAGACTCATGTCCAAATTCCTGCCCGCTCCCCGTAACCCTTAATTCCCTTTACTTTTAGGAAACTGTCTATTTCTGTTTTAAATTTATGTAATGATGTAGCTTCTACAGCTTTCTGGGGCAGCATATTCCATGGACCTACCACCCTCTGAGTGAAGTAGTTCCTCCTCATCTCAGTTTTGAAAGAGCAGCCCTTATTCTAAGACTATGCCCCCTAGTTCTAGTTTCACCCATCATCGGGAACATCCTCCCCGCATCCAACCGATCCAACCCCTTCACAATCTTATATGTTTCAATAAGATCGCCTCTCATTCTTCTGAACTCCAATGAGTAGAGTCCCAATCTACTCAACCTCTCCTCATATGTCCATCCCCTCATCCCCGGGATTAACCGAGTGAACCTTCTTTGTACTGACTCGAGAGCAAGTATGTCTTTTCTTAAGTATGGACACCAAAACTGTATGCAATATTCCAGGTGCGGTCTCACCCATACCTTGTACAACTGAAGCAACACCTCCCTATATTTATATTCTATCCCCCTAGCAATGAAAGCCAACATTCCATTGGCCTTCTTAATCACTTGCTGCACCTGCATACTAACCTTTTGAGTTTCGTGCACCAGGACCCCCAGATCCCTTTGTACTTCAGTACTTTCCAGTTTCCTGCCATTAAGATTATAACTTGCTCTACGATTTTTCCTGCCAAAGTGCATAACCTCACACTTTCCAGTATTGTATTCCATCTTCCAAATCTCTGCCCACTTACTTAGCCTGTCTATGTCCCCTTGCAGGTTTTTTATGTCCTCCTCACTCACTACTTTCCCTCCCATCTTAGTATCATCTGCAAACTTTGATATGTAACACTCGGTCCCCTCCTCCAAATCGTTAATATAGATTGTAAAGAGTTGGGGACCCAGCACTGACCCCTGCGGAACACCACTAGTTACTGATTGCCAGTCTGAGAATGAATCATTTATCCCAACTCTCTGCCTTCTGTTAGATAGCCAATCCTCTATCCATGCCAGAATATTACCCCCAATCCCGTGATTTTTTTATCTTAAGCAATAATCATTTGTGTGGCACCTTGTCAAATGCCTTTTGGAAGTCTAAATACACTACGTCCACTGGTTCCCCTTTATCCACCCTATATGTTACTTCCTCAAAGAACTCCAGCAAATTTGTCAAGCATGACTTCCCCTTCATAAAACCATGCTGACTTTGTCCTATTAAATTATGATTATCCAAATGTCCTGTTACTGTCTTCTTAATAATGGACTCCAAAATTTTACCTACCACAGATGTTAGGCTAACCGGTCTATAGTTTCCAGCCTTCTGTCTACTGCCCTTTTTAAATAAGTGTGTTACATTAGCAGTTTCCAGTCTGCCGGGACCTTTGATCAGTCCAGGGAGTTTTGGAAAATTATTACCAATGCATCCACAATCCCTGCCGCCACTTCCCTCAAGACCCTAGGATGTAAGCCATCAGGTCCAGGTGATTTATCCGCCTTGAGTCCCATTATTTTACCGAGTGCCACTTCCTTAGTGATTTTGATCGTGTTTAGCTCCTCCCCCGCTATAGCCCCCTGTTTGTCCAGTGTTGGGATATTCTTAGTGTCCTCTACTGTAAAGACTGATACAAAATATTCATTCAGTGTTTTTGCCATCTCCATATTTCCCACCATTAATTTCCCGGTCTCATCCTCTAAGGGACCAACATTTACTTTAGCCACCCTTTTTCTTTTTATATAACTATAAAAACTCTTACTATCTGTTTTTATATTTTTTGCTAATTTACTTTCATAATCTATCTTCCCTTTCTTAATCAATCTTTTTGTTATTTTTTGCTGTCTTTTAAAGTTTTCCCAATCCTCTATCCTCCCACTAGATTTGGCTACCTTATATGCCCTTGTTTTTAGTCGAATACTATCCTTAATTTCTTTACTTAGCCACGGATGGCTGTCCTTTCTTTTACACCCTTTTCTTCTCAGTGGAATATATTTTTTTGGAAGTTGTAAAATAACTCCTTAAATGTACACCACTGATCATGTATCGTCTTACCCTTTAATCTATTTTCCCAATCCACTCTACTCAATTCCACTCTCATACCTTCATAGTCTCCTTTATTCAAGCTTAGCACGCTTGTTTGAGATCCAACCTTCTCACCCTCTAATTGAATATGGAATTCAACCATGTTATGGTCACTCATTCCAAGGGGATCCTTTACTAGGACATTTTTAATTAATCCTGTCTCATTACACAGGACCAGATCGAAGGTTGCTTGCCCTCTGGTTGGTTCAGTTACATACTGCTCAAGAAACCCATCCCTAATACACTCAATGAGCTCATCCTCAAGGCAGACCTGCCCTATTTGATTTGTCCAATTAATATGATAGTTAAAATCCCCCATAATTATAGATGTTCCCTTATTACAAGCCTCAACTATTTCCTGATTGATACTCCGTCCAACAGAGTTGCAACTGCTCAGAGGCCTATAGACTACGCCCACTAGTGTTTTGTTCCCCTTATTATTCCTTACCTCCACCCAAACTGTTTCATTATCCTGA
The DNA here is from genome assembly GCF_052327205.1 of Somniosus microcephalus. Taxonomy (NCBI): domain Eukaryota; kingdom Metazoa; phylum Chordata; class Chondrichthyes; order Squaliformes; family Somniosidae; genus Somniosus; species Somniosus microcephalus. The sequence goes on from NC_140987.1 coordinate 375,698,596, forward strand.
TCTTTTGACCCAATATCATTTCTCTGTATTACAGTGATTCCTTCCTTTATTAACATAGCCACCCCACCTCCCCTTCCTTCCTGCCTGTCCTTCCTGATCGTTAAATAACCTGGTATGTTTAATTCCCAGGCATTGTCACCCTGCAGCCATGTTTCTGTAATGGCCACAAGATCATACCCATATGTAGTTATTTGTGCCATTAACTCGTCTATTTTGTTACGAATGCTACGTGCATTCAGATAGAGAACTTTCAAATATGTTTTGTGACACTTAGTTCCTGCTTTTGCCCTTTTTATTCCTTTACCTTTTACTCCATACCTTCTGCCCCTTCCTGACATGCTCTGGTTTTTAATTTCCCCACTGCTACCTAAGTCCATGCCCTTCTCTGTTGTCATTTTTATTATTTGCTCTCTAGGAACCTCCCCCCCACTAGTTAGTTTAAAGCCCTCTCTACAGCCCTAGTTATATGATCCGCCAGGACTCTAGCCCCAGAACTGGCCCAGTGAAGCCCGTCCCAACGGAACAGCTCGCTCCTGCCCCAGTACTGGTGCCAGTGTCCCAGGAAGCAAACCCATTTCTCCCACACCAGTCTTTGAGCCACGCATTTAACTCTCTAATTTTATTGGTCCTGGCCAAATTCGCTCGTGGCTCAGGTAATAATCCAGAGATTATTACCCTTGAGGTTCTGTTTTTTAATTTGACCCCTAGCTGCTCATACTCCTTTAACAGAACCGGCTTCCTAGTCCTATCTACGTCGTTTGTACCAACATGGACCACGACAACTGGATCCACCCCCTCCCACTGCAAGTTTCTTTCCAGCCCAGAGGAGATGTCCTTAACCCTGGCACCGGGTAGGCAACACAGCCTTCGGGACTCTCGCTCACGGCTGCAGAGAACTCTATCTATTCCCCTAATAATATTATCCCCTACCACTACAACATTTCTATTTACTCCCCCCTCTTGAATGGCCCCCTGTTCCATGGTGCTGTGGCCAGGTTGCTCATCCTCCCTGCAGTCCCTTCTCCTGTCCCCACAGGGAGTAAGAACCTCGAACCTTTTGGACAAGAACAAGGGCTGCGGCTCCTCCAGCTCTACCTCCTGGATCCCTGTACCTGCCTCACTCGTAGTCACACCGTCCTGTCCCTGACCATGGGCCACATCTGAATTAATTAACGTCATAGGTGTGACCACCTCCTGATACACAGAGTCCAGGTACTTCTCCCCCTCACTGATGTGTCGCAGTGTATGAAGCTCAGACTCCAGCTCATCAACACGGAGCTGGAGTTCCTGTAGCAGCAGACATTTGTCACAGACGTAATCACCGTGAGCCTCAATGGGGTTCACCGGCTCCCACATCTCGCAACAGTAACGCATCACCTGCTCCATTCTATGTAATTAATTAAATGTTTTATTGTTAGTTATGGACACCCTCTGCCCGATTTTAGATGCTAGTATCCCCTTTAATTAATTGGATTTAAATTAAATCAATCCCTCTAGTTACACCAGTTAAATGGTTTACCCACAGTCACGCTGCACCAGAAACTCCTTATTAACTACAACCCACAGATTTAAAGTTTGAAAAGAGCACCTAACACCCCACTTACCCTAACTCACACTTACCCAAACTCAGAGCACTCTTTGATGACTCGCACTCAGTGCTTGCTCGCACTAGGACTGGTCTTTTTATGCTGTTTGTTTGTTTACAGCCAAATGAGTCACCCCTGCTGATTGGTTAGAAAACTGGTTTCCACTGCCTGCTGTGCCAATTTACTCCTACTGCAGTGTAACCTTGTTACTGGGGAGAATGGGAGAGAGAGAGTCTGAGGGGAGAGAGAGAGACTGGTGGAGAGAGAGACGGAGAGAGGGAGTCTTGGGGAGCAGGGGAGTAAGAGTGGGGAGAGAGAGACAATGGGAAGAGAGAGTGGAGAGAGAGAGAGAGAGAGAGAAACAGGGACAGCAGGAGAGAGAGAGAGGGACGGAGAGAGAGAGGTGGACAGATAGAGAGACAGACAGGGATAGACAGTGAGGGAGAGGGACAGAGAGAGAGAGGGGTGAGGATCCAGACGCCTGTAGTCCGTTCCCGGGGACTGAATGCCGGCTGTACTTTGGAACAAATCTGGTGGAGGTGCAGTACATGTACAATGGCTGCTGGAAGGAGGCTGAAGCACACAAGATTTAGGCCCGCAGTGATACAAAAATCTGATAAAAAATTTATAATAGTTCTGAAAATTGTTTAAAGCCGGAAAAAAATACAGGAAAGTGATTTTAATTGTCCCGCGGTAAGTTCCAGCTAAATTTTGCCAGGTGTCCCCTTTTTGAAAGTGTTTTATCAGGGTTATTTAAATCATGTTATGAGAGAGAGGAAAATGTTTGTGCCCCCATTTGTACCTCAGAGTCTGTGAGAGTTGAAGGGAATGGTAGCAGAAAAAGAGGAAACATCTTCTCCAAAACTGATCCCAACTCATCGCCAAAGCTGGGGATAGATAACCTCATCTCCTTCTTAGGAAGTTTAACAACTTTATTCACTTTCTCATTTGAGCTCTGTTTGGAATTAGAATTTTTTTTTTTTTGTTGTATGTTTAACGACAGCGTTGAAAAGGGAAAGAAAAATTTGGAGCCACTTCTTCTGTCAAAGCTGCAACGAGACTTGAAAGAATTTAAAGATTTTTAATGAACTTTTCACAATAAATGAATTTTAACATTCTTTTTCCCCTTAGGTTTTGAATATGATTTTGGAAGAAACAAGCAAAAATCAATTTCCCCCTCATCTAAGCAAGTTTCAACCAGGTCTTGAAGCCCAAAGGCTTTTAAAGAGGCTTTGAAATGCTTAAAATGTTTTAAAATTGAAATTTCTCAATATTTGATTTTGAACGATTGGCTGAAGTGAGCAGCTTTACACAAACGTGCAACCATGCTGTTGAGGAGGGGGAGGGTAGGGGAGGATTTGTAGGAGTTACATATTACTTTTTATTGACTTTAAAAATATATATCATTAAGATGTTTAGGAAGAGAACCAAAACAGGGGAAAAACACAAACCATTTTATTATAACAACAGGAAATGCTGGAAAAACTCAGCAGGCCAGGCAACATCCATGGCGAGAAATTAGAGTCGACATTTCGGGTCTAACCCTTTTTCAAAACTGGAAAGGAAATGAAAAAGATCGAAAGGCAGGGCTGGGAGAGAACAAAAGAAGTGAAGAGACATAGGCCTAGAAATTCAGTATAGCCACGTTTGGGGCGCTACAGCATGGCGTTCGCTAACTTTTGCGCCCGGCGCAACTTAGCGCCACCTTCGCCGATATTCAGTTGCATCGCCCCAAGAGGTTGCTGCTGCGCTAAAGCAGGCAATGCACAACTATCATTAGGCGCTAAGCCGGCGATCCGGGGCACAAACACCAAAGGCGGGCGCAGCGCAGGTGCGGTGAAGTGCTCATTGAGGGCAGACAGTCAGACGCCGGTCAGCACTTAAAGGGGGAAGGTGGAATTGCTTGGCTGCCACGCCCTACACACTGCAGCCCTAAGGCAAGGCCTGAACACTGCTTCTGGAACAGCTCCACGCCCAGGAGAATGGAGAAGGCCAGGGAGAGAGCGCAGCGCTTCGGCGAGGGTGACCTGAGGCTGCAGTGGACCGCAGCCGTCATATCCTCTTCCCTGAGGGTGGCAGGAGGCCGCTGCCCACCGAATATCGGAAAGCATGGAGGGATGTGGCAAACAGGGTCACGTCCAACAGCGTGGTTGGCAGGACACCAACCCAGTGCCGGAAAAAGTTCAACGACCTCACTCGGGTTGTCAGGGTGAGTACCCTTTCCAGTATCCTCCTCATCCCTACATGTGCACCTCACTTTATGGCCAAACAGGTCTGAAAGCCCTAATGGCCAGCCCTCATCCAGCAGCTATGGGACTGTCATGAAAAGCACTTGCGCAATCAGGACTTTAGACAATGTCAGGGCTATTCGACCATGGGAGGCAGTGCGGGCAAGATCAGGGCATGAGACTGTCAGGGCTAATCGAACATGGGAGGCAGTGCGGGCAAGATCAGGGCTTGACACTGTACTTAGAGGTGGTCCTTTCTCTTGCAGGCCAAGCTGGCGCATAACAGAAGACAGCAGCGACAGACTGGGGGAGGCTGTCCTGTCCTGAAACAGCTGAGCGACCTCGAGCAGCGAGTGGAGTGGATCATGGCAGGCCGGCTGAGTGGCCCCGTCGCCACTGGAGATGCTGACCCTGTTCTGGGCACCAATGGTAAGGTCATCACCTTTTTGACCTCTCCCTTTCCACTTGCGCCTCACACCAGCATCCTTTGCCACTATCGAACCAATACAGTGCACAGCAGCACTCATGCCTCCCTCGCTGCCGCCCTGTCCTCACTCTAAAGCAACTCTTGTGCCTCCCTGCTTTCAGATGGTGACTCGCCAGGTGAGGAGGCGGCCCCTCAAGCTGGCACTGTGTCCGAGTCAGACATAGAGGAGGAGGAAGAGGAAGCCAGCCCATCAGGGACACCCTCAGCCGAGGCAGCCCATGGCCATGATGGTGACACGTCTACCCTGGAGGGGAGCAGGGGGGAAGGGTCGGAGGATAGTGAAGCTCCGGGGACCAGCGGGCTGCAGCAACACGGGAGGGGTGGGGAAGCTCGGCGGCCTTCTCCCCGGAGGGTGAGTGCGGCCTCCAGTCCTGCTACGGTGAGCGCAGAGGAGGTGTGGCTCCTAGCGGAAATGGGCACCCAGGCTGAGCGCAGGCACACTGAGCTCATGGCTGCAGTGGCAAGGATGCCTGGCTCCATAGAGTCACTGGCAAGGAGAGTGCAGGAATTCGGGGCAGCACAGGCCAGGAGTCTGCAACAATTCAGTGCAGCACAGGCCAGGAGTCTGCAACAATTCAGTGCAGCACAGGCCAGGAGTCTGCAGGACATCGCGGCAGCACAGGCTAGGAGTCAGCAGGACTTCGCTGCTTCACAGGCGGCTTCTAGCCAAGTGCTCAGTCGTGCCGTGCATTCACTGGCTGCTGTCATGCAGACACAGACCAGGGCCACACGGGCACTATCTGCTGCCACACTCGCTGGATCGGCCAGGCATCGCCGGGGCACTCGCTGTGCCGCAGCAGCCCAGCAGTCTGTGCCTCAGCCGATTGCTGCGCATGCTGCAGTGCTGGCCCGTGCGCATGCCAATGTATCAGCCGACCAGGGAGTGCCTGTGACCTGTCAGGTTGGCAGCATTCCTGCAGCCAACACTGTCACTCCTCCATTGCAGCTGCCACCAGCTGTTGGACAGACTGCTGCCACCCAAGCAGAGTTGGAGCAGTCAGCAGCCGGCCCCTCCAGTCCCAGAGCTGGTCCAGGCCGACCCCCAAGGGCATCTGCCGTCTCATCATCTGACCCTCAGCAGCCTTCCCCCAGCCTTGCTGCAGCCACTGGGGTCCCATTGAGGAGGAGCTGCAGGGCGGGTAGGGGCCAGTCACGGAAGCGAAACGGATCACCCTCGCAGGGGAAAAAGTAGAAGGTGTGGCCAAATGTTTTGTTTTACTTATAAAAGCCGAGACTGGTGTATTTGTTTCATATATAAAGGCCGAGACTGCTATATTTGTTTCATATATAAAGGCCGAGACTGCTGTATTTGTTTCATATATAAAGGCCGAGACTGGTTGTATTTGTTTCATATTTAAAGGCCGAGACTGGTATATTTGTTTTACTTGTAAAGACCGAGACTGGTGTATTTGTGTTTTTGGGGGGGGTTTCTCTCCATTAGTTTGTCATGTGGGAAGGGCACAGAGATATCACAGTAAAAAAATTCTTAAATCGCACTGTCCATGCTTTCTTTTGGAAGTCCTGGTTGCCCTGCTCGGCTGAGGGCTTGTGGAGCGGCTACATTCATCTTCTGCCATTGGCACAAGCCATTCCCTGAGAGGGGGCCTAGAACCGACTTGCAATAAGCCGCTGACGGGCGGCCCTTGCACTTTCTGCCTCCCTCCTGTGCTGGTCCTCCTCCTCCTCCTCCTCCTCCTCTGGTGGTCCCCCAATGTCTGCTGGCAGTGGCTGAGTCCTGCGGATAGCCAGGTTGTGCAGCATACAGCACACGACAACGAAATGGGAGACTCGCTCAGGCGAGTACTGTAGGGCTCCCCCGGAACGATCCAGACAGCGGAGCCATTGCTTCAGCACGCCGATTGTTTGCTCAATGATGTTCCTGGTTGCTTGATGGCTGTCATTGTATCCCTCTTCAGCAGGGGTGCTGGGCGCACGGAGCGGGGTCATCAGCCAGATGCACAAAGGATAGCCTTTGTCCCCGAGAAGCCATCCTCGTGGGTGAGGCTGGGCCTCGAACATGTCTGCCACAGAAGTCTGGCACAGGATGAAGGCATCGTGGCTGCTGCCTGGAAAGCGGGCATTAACAGCTAGGATGAGCTGCCTGTGGTCACACACCAACTGCACGTTGAACGAATGGTAGCCCTTCCGGTTGCGGTAATCCTCGGCATTCTCTAGAGGTGCCCGCAAAGCCACATGCATGCACTCAATGGCGCCCTGCACCATGGGGAAGCCCGCTAATGCTGCAAAGCCCATTGCACGCTCTTGCTGCTTGCCAACGGTCATGGGGAAGGAGATGAACTGACGTCTCCTTCTGAAAAGGGCATTGGTCACCTGGTGGATGCAGCAATGTACCGCAAACTGGGAGATGTTGGAAATGTCCCCAGTAGCGGATTGGAAGGAGCCGGTGGCATAGAAGTTGAGAGCCACCGTCACCTTCACTGCCACCGACAGAGATGTCCGACAGGGGTCTCCTTCCCCATGACCGTTGGCAAGCGCCACTGAATTTCCGGTTTGGGGCGCACAAAGTGCGTTGCACCATGAAATGACGTCAGCATCTGCGCGCGCAGCTGAGCGCGCGCAAAAGTTTTGCGCCGCCACTAAATCTTAACTGAAGTTCGCGAGAGGCGCAGATCGCGCTGCGCCCGGGCGCTAGCCGCTTAGCACCCCACTTCTCCTCCTCCTAAGGCGCTAGCAGCTGGCTCAAACAACTGAATTTCTAGGCCATTAAGAGGTATTCAAAACGAGACGAGATGGGGATAGGACTAGTGGAGACAAAAGACGGCTCAGATTAGGTGTGAAATGTTGTGGCAGAATGAGAGACAGCTGCCATGTGGGAGAGAGAAAAAAAAGGAAAGGGGGGGAGGATAAAACCAAAACAAAGGGGTGGATAAAAAATATAAGTAAAAATGTAAAAGGGGCCGAGGTTATGATCTCAAATTGTTGAACTCGATATTGAGTCCAGAAGGCTGTAAAGTGCCTAATCGGAAGATGAGGTGCTGTTCCTCGAGCTTATGTTGAGCTTCCGTGGAACAATGCATGAGGCCAAGGACGGTGAGGTCCGAGTGGGAATGGAGCGGTGAATTAAAATGACAGGCGACCAGAAGCTCGGGGTCACCCTTACGGACTGAACGGAGGTGTTCCGCAAAGCGGTCACCCAATCTGCGTTTGGTCTCCCCAATGTAGAGGAGACCGCATCGTGAGCAGCGAATACAATATACTAGATTGCAAGAAGTACAAGTAAATCGCTGTTTCACCTGGAAGGGGTGCTTGGGGCCCTGGACAGTGGGAAGGGGGTAGGTATAAGGGCAGGTGTTGCATCTCCTGCGCTTGCATGGGAAGGCACCGGGCAAAGGGGAAGGGGTGTTGGGGGTGATAGAGGAGTGAACTAGGGTGTCTCGGAGGGAGCGGTCCCTATGGAATGCAGAAAGGGGAGGGGAGGGGAAGATGCGTTTGGTGGTGGGATCACTTTGGAGGTAGCGGAAATGGCGGCGGATGATCCGTTTTATTACGTCTGTCATTCTATAGTCCTAACAATTCCCAGGAATAGTGTAAATATAGATTGCCTCTTAAACATTTAGTGGAGTGTTAATAGAAATGAGTTATGTAATGATGTATAAAAATTGCAGGAAGCTATTTTAGAAGAAACCACTATTTGTTTATTGAGAAAGACACAGAAAATACTTCGATTAAATTGATAATGTACGATTTGGTATAAATGTTTGAAATAGGAGATTAAAAATTCAGAGTACAATGAAATTTGTTTCCCGCTATTTAATTGCGAAGTACCTAAAATAATTCAACACTTTTCGTGATAAGAGCTGGGATTAATATTATGGAGAATGTTTGAGAGAAAAACATTAGAAGCAAAATTTGTAAATTAGCATCTTTACGTAAACATATTAGTAAACATTTCCAAGTCAGTCTGATTGTTTCTTCTGTCCAGGAAGAAAGATGAATATTTATTTCTGTTAAATCATAGCTTTTCCTCCTTTTTGTTTTTAATTCGGTGACACAAATTGTGTATGTGTTTTTCTGCACTTGTGAATAAGTGCTGCATTTCTGACATGTTACATGGGGGGTGTGCTGGTTCAAGAAGACAACATTTATTAACGGAAGTGATTGAAGTTGGAAATACAGATATCCGTTTGTATTCAATTATATTTAATAATAATGTAAACTAAAGAATTACAGCGCTTTATATTTGTTGGTTGTCTGGTTGCATTGTGATTAATATTCTAATGACTTATGTGAACGTACAGCAGGTCAGCGCTACAGGAAAGTCGCTGCTCCTGCTGCTTGTGCAGCCATTGCTATAGTGACATGAGGGATGGACTAATATGTTGAAAACTTTAAAATTAATACAAATTGTATGAATAGATATGCCTCTTTCAGCTCACCTTGGGCTTTGGATTGTTTGTCAATGCATAACCATGTAACTGAGTGATGTTTCTGAAGTGTTAATGCATTATTATGCAGTCCTTTTAAATCCCAGTCATTTCTGACAAGTAATTTTTTTTAAAAATAGTTTATACATGACGAACTAAAGGCTTTAAATTAATTCTACCATAAACAAACTTACAGAATGGGCATGTAAATGACAAATTAATTTCAATATAGATAAGTGTGAGGTGGTGCATTTTGGCAGGAGGAATAAGGAGGCGACCTGCTCCTTGGAAAATAAGGGGAAGAAATTCAGTATCGCCACGTTTGGGGCGTTATACTCGAGCGGGCGCGAAATTTAGCGCCCGGCGCAAATTATCGCCAGCTACTGCTAAATTAAACTGCTTCGCCCCAGGAGGTGCTTGGAGCGCTAAAACAGGCGCTGCATGACTGTCCTAAGGCGCTAAGCCGGAGAAGCGAGGCGCTAACAACGAGGGCGGGCGCAGTGCAGGTGCGGCCAGTTAGCAATTGCACGCAGACACACTGGCGCCAGTCAGCCCTTAAAGGGGAGGTTCGATCTTGGATTGTAGCCACACCCTGCGCATCGCAGCCCTGATTCTTGGCCTGGACAGACCTGCTGCCACATTCTAACGCCTAGGACCATGGAGAGGGCCAGGGAGCGAGCGCAGCGGTTCAGTGAGGGGGCCCTGCAGGTTATGGTTGGCGCAGTGGAGCGCAGGCAATCTATCCTGTTTCCGGACAGTGGCAGGAGGCCGCTGCCCAATGACTATCGCAAAGCTTGGAGGGAGGTGGCTCACAGAGTGACCTCCAGCAGCATGGTACCTAGGACCCCTGTGCAATGCAGGAAGAAGTTCAACGACCTCACTCGGGTCATCAGGGTGAGTACCCTTTTCAGTATCCTCTTCATCCCTGCATGTGCACCTCACTTTATGGCCAAAAGGTCCTGAAAGCCTCAATGCCCAGCCCTCATCCAACACTTATGGGCCTTTCATGAAACTCACACGCACATTTATCACTTTACACACTGTAAGGGCTATTCGACCATGGGAGGCAGTGCAGCCAAGATCAGGGATTCACACTGTAAGGGCTATTCCACCATGGGAGGCAGTGCAGCCAAGATCAGGGCTTCACACTGTAAGGGCTATTCGACCATGGGAGGCAGTGCAGACAAGATCAGGGCTTCACACTGTACTCAGAGCCCGTCCTTTTTCTTGCAGGGCAAGCTGGCCCATAACAGGAGGCAGCAGCAATGGACTGCGGGAGACCAGCCTCACCTTCAAGACCTCAGCAATCTGGAGCAGCGAGTCCAGCGGATTATGGCAGGCCGGATGATTGGCCTCGTCGCCACTGGAAATGCCGACCCCGTTCTCGACAGCAATGGTAAGGTCATCACCTTTTTGACCTCTCTCCTTCCACTTGTGCCTCACACCAGCATCCTTTGCCACTATCGAACCAATACAGTGCATTGCAGCACTCATGCCTCCCTCGCTGCCGCCCTGTCCTCACGCTAAAGCAACTCTTGTACCTCCCTGCTTACAGATGCTGATTCGCCAGGTGAGGAGGCGGGCCGCTCAAGCTACCACTGTGAGTGATTCTGAAGGCGAGGAGGAAGAGGAAGCCGGACCATCAGTGCCACCCTCAGCCAAGGCAGCCCATGGCCATAATGGGGACACGTCTTCCCTGGAGGGGAGCAGGGGAGAAGGGTCTGAAGAGGGTGAAGCTCCGGGGCAGGAGTCCAGGACTTCGGCGTAGCACTGGCAAGGAGTCTGTAGGACTTCGGTGCAGCACAGTCAAGGAGTCTGCAGGACTTTGGTGCAACACAGGCAGCTTCCACGCAAGTGCTTAGTGGTACAATGCAGTCAGTGGCTGGTCTGATGCAGACGCAGATTGAGGCCACACAAGCACTGACTGCTGCCACCCTCGCTGGATCGGGCACGAATCTCCGGGGCCCTCACCGCACCGCAGCAGGCCAGCAATCTGTGCTTCAGCAGATTGCTCTGCATGCTGCAGTGCTGCCCCATGGGTGTGCCAGAGTGTCGTCCGACCAGGGAGTGGCTGTCCTCTGTCAGGATGGCAGCATTCCTGCTGCCAGCACTGTCACTTCTCCACTGCAGCTGCCACCACGTGTAAGACAGACTGCTGCCGCCCATGCAGAGTTGGAGCAGTCAGCAACCGGGCCCTCCAGGCCCAGATCTGGTCCAGGCCGTACCACAAATGCATCTGCCGACTCAGTTTCTGACACTCAGCAGCCTTCCCCCAGCCTTGCTGCAGCCCCTGGGGTCCCATTGCGGAGGAGCTGTAGGGTGGGAAGGGGCCAATCTCGCAAGCGAAGCAGATCACCCTCGAAGGGAAAAAAGTAGGAGGTGTGGCAAAATGCTGTTAATTTTTTTACTGAAGGCCGAGGATCGTGGTCATTTTTTGTTTACTCTTTTGTTCATTGTCTCCAGGTTGTGAGAGCCTGTTATGTGTCTGACTGCTTTTTTGGGGGTTTCTCTCTATTACTTTGTCATGCGGGAAGGGCACATAGTTTGTTAAATAAAGAAGTGTCTTTATTCAGATTGTGCATGTTTGCTCTTTGAACTATTTGTTGCCTTGACCGGCTCAGGGGTTGCGGAATGATTCCATTCATGTTCTTTCAATGGCACAAGCCATTCTCTCAGAGGGGGCCTAGAACCGACTTGCAATAAGCTGCTGACAGACAGCCCTTGCACTTTGTGCCTCCCTCCTGTCTTGGTACTCCTCCTCCTCCTCCTCCTCCTCCTCTGCTGGTGCTCCAATGTCTGGTGGCAGTGGCTGAGTCCTGAGGGTTGCCAGGTTATGCAGCATGCAGCACACTACAACAAAATGGGAGACTCGCTCAGGTGAGTACTGAAGGGCTCCCCCGGAATGGTCCAGACAGCGGAACCATTGCTTTAGCATGCCGATTGTGTGCTCAATTATGTTCCTGGTCGCTTGATGGCTCTCATTGTATCGTTCTTCAGCAGGAGTGCTGGGCGCATGGAGCGGGGCCATCAGCCAGGTGCACAGAGGATAGCCCTTGTCCCCAAGAAGCCAGCCTCCTGGGTGAGCCGGGGCTTTGAAAAGGTCTGCCACAGAAGTCTGGCACAGGATGAAGGCGTCGTGGCTGCTGCCTGGAAAGCGGGCATTGACAGCTAGTATCAGCTGTCTGTGGTCACACACCAACTGGACGTTCAACGAATGGAACCCCATCTGGTTGCGGTAATCCTCGTCATTTTCTTGCGGCGCCCGCAAAGCCACATGCGTGCAGTCAATGGTGCCCTGGACCATGGGGAAGCCCGCTATTCTTGCAAGTCCCATTGCGGGCTCTTGCTGCTTGTCCAGGGTTATGGGGAAGGAAATGTGCTGATGTCTCCTTTTAAAGAGGGCATTCATGACTTGGCGGATGCAGCAATGCACCGCGAACTGGGAGACATTGGCAATGTCCCCAGTAGCGGATTGGAAGGAGCCGGTGGCGTAGAAGTTGAGAGCCACTGTCACCTTCACTGCCACCGACAGAGACGTCCTGCTCCTCAGTTGAGGCTACAGATCTGGCTGAAGCAGGTGGCAGAGCTCAGTGACGCCTCCCTGCTGAATCGAAGCCTCCGAAAACACTGCTCCTCAGACATGTTGAGGTATGAGAACTGTTGGCAGAATACCCTGGGAGGGTAAGGCCTCCTGTGCCGACGCCTGTTGGCCCTCCTCCATCTGGCCATGATTGGCACTCTCTCTCGGCATCTCTGAGCCCTCTCAATGCAATGGAGAAACTCAACGTTTCCACCCATTGCAGCCCCCATAGTATGTGGCCACTCAAGGTTATGCCAGTGAAAAATCAAACCAACTACAAAGTTCTGGGCCGAAGCCAGAAGTACCTCTGCGAGCGCTGATTCAATGCAGAAAGCTCTCTCCCTTTGTCGCTCTGCAAATCTCTCTCTCTCTCACAGAAGGAGTGGTCCAAAAATGGCTACCACAAATAAGCCAGGAAGAGCCCCTTTTAAATAGCGCCCCCCCAGCCCCACAGCGACTGGGAACCGTTCCAGTCAACCAGTCGCTGGGAGCGCCAGGCGGAAAGGAGGGGGGCACCACTGAAGTTCTGGTTCGGGGCACCCCAAGGGTGTTGCACCATGAAATGACGTCAGGATCTGCGCGCGCAGCTGAGCGGGCGTTGCGGTTTTGCGCCACCGCAAAATGTCCACTCAATTTCGTGAGAGGCACAGGTCTCGCCGTGCCCGGGCACTAGCCGCATCGCGCCCCACTTATCGCCCTCTTAAGGTGCTAATGGGTGGCGCTAACAACTGAATTTCTCCCCCTAAGAGTCTAAATGGAGTAGAGGTGCAAAGGAATCTACGGGTATAGCTTCACAAATCATTAAAAGTAACAACCCAGGTTTAAAAAGCCATAAAGATGCAAATAAAGCACTGGAGTTCATTTCTAGAGGAATAGAATTCAAAAGCAGAGAAGTTATGTTAAACTTGTATAGACCCTTGTCTGATTGTCTCATGATTTGAGATGGTGGGGTGGCAATATGGCATTACTGTAGATATGCTTTTAAGTGTTTGCTAGTGCTGTCATGTTGTTGTAAAGGTTGTTGTTGTAATAATTGCCCACGGATGAAAAGGTTGTGGTCAAAGGAGTCCATGGCCCACTCAGTATGAAAAAAGTTAGAAGGAACATTGTTCCACGCCAGATTATAAATACAATGTTGCTCCTATCTTAGTTGTCCCCGAAGCAGTGCTGGTGGATCATGCTTGCTGTTCATAAGCCCTTTCCTGTCCTGCACTTCAGTGCATCAATGGAAAACTACAGCAGACTTGCAAAGGAAGCCATTAATGAGTTATGCTGCTACCCGAGTTTCCATATTGACCAGTTGCGGTAGAGGCCACAACTGCTCTGAACTTTTATGCTATAGGGTCATTCATAGGTGCTGCTGAGATCAGTAGCAGTCGTCAATCAACTCTGCACAGATGCAGAGCTGCTACTTCTTCCTCGCCCATTTCTTCCTCAGTCACATAGAGAAAATAAGAAGAAGCAAGGTTAGAATGCGTTGCTGAGGAGCAGAGTTCATGTGTTACTTTCAATATGAGTGGCATCGGGATTTCCTGATATAGTTTTCTCTCAGTTAATGTGGAATACAAAAGGATAAGAATGGAAGAGAAATGGGGTGTGCTCTCAAACCTCCAGTGGGCACCCATCCTCATACTTCCTCTATTGCCTTCCTACCAAGGAGCTCCAATGGTTGTTCCTCAGTATGGGTGAGAGAGCAGAGACTTGAGGTCTCACCACCTCTCGCCAATCTCTCCCTGCTGTCAAGGCTGTCTCATCATAGAAAAAGAAAGGCAAAAGCATCAAGTTAGCTTCAGTAACCATGAGGTGCACTAAATCATAGGTGTCTGCATGCAGCCCATAATGGGGCTGTAACAGGCAAATGTGACAGTCATTAACATTACAAGTAAGGCTTTAAGATTATGTGTAAGGATACCAGTGAAGTAATGCTTGCAGCTGAAGGCTAGGATAGGAAGAGCATTGTACTACCTCATGGGCATTGATGGTAAACTCTTCAAGCACTTTAACAGTGATGGGGAGGTGGTTGTAAATGGCAAATATGCTTAGTACAGTGCATTCTTGGCAGGTGTGGCGGGCTCCTCTTGCCTTGCTTGATGTGGTAATCTCCTTCCACTTCTCTGCTGCCGTTCTTCTTTGAGCTTTCTGCTGTCGGTGCCAAAAAGGGTATTTCTCTAATCCCTGACCTCCTGCAGGATCAATTCCACATCAGCATCTGTGAGGCAGTGGTTCTATGCCCTGCAGCTAACCTGTCTGACATCTTCCAAATTACAAGATTCTTGGTTTGCAGTAAGTCTTCCAGTGATGTCTGCCCCTTTAAGCTGCTACAGATGTTTCAATCCTGCAATAGCACATTATTTTCCACCCCCCATTTGGTTGAGATTTCAATGATGAGCATTTCTATTGACTATCATTCAGAAAAATACAATGGGGTCATCACCAGTGCGATCAAGCAGGTAGCTCTCATTCCCTGCCACCTTTCGATATCATCATCTTCTTCTTTCGTATGGTAGTAACAAAGCAAATTAAATGTCAATATCTAAGTTGGATATCTAAGCCCAGGCTTCCGGTGTAACAGCATGTTTGTCTTGTAGGCTGCCTGCGAATTTCCTCTGAGGGCAAAACTCAATGATATGCTCCAGGGTCTGATCCGGAATTCCACTGTCACATCATGGAGATGCTTTAATCTTCCATCTATGAAGAAGGTGGCAGCATCTAACATGACCAGTTCTGAGGTGGTTGAAGGTTTGATCCTTCAGGTTGTACTGTGGGGTCCTCTATAAGGAATTCATTCCGTATGTCATAGTTCTTCCAAGCATTTCGGCATCGGTCATCAAGGCTGAGAGGAGGTCGCTGAAGGGCTTCGACGATGGTCCAAAATGGCCTTCTAGATTTGAGACGGGTTAGTGGTAGGTTTTTGAAGTTGGCCTGGATCAGCATGTCTTTGCTGGTGTAGTGGTTGTGTTCTCTGGAGACTGCATATTCGCGGCGTAGGTGTGGTGGTGCGATGCTTGCAAGCATGTTTTCTGGTGATGATTGCACCACTGAGGGCAATCGCAGCTAAAAAGTTTAATAATACAATACGAATAGCACCTGCACACTGATTTGTTTTAGAATGAGCTGGTTAAATGTTGCACTGTTAAGTGGGTACAATGAAGATATTGGATTTGACAGTTTTATTTATGATTGCTGCTAGAGTGTAAAGTTTGCTTTAGTTAAAAAGTCAATTTGTCTGCTTCATGAGTGTTTTTTGATGTTATTATTTCTGATATATGTGGCAACTGTGTGATTTAGTGGGTAACGATAATACATCACCAACATAGTCCCAGTGGTTGCTTGTTGGAGACCTAAAGCATTGAGCATAAATCTTGAAGTGTAAGATCTTAGCCTACATGTTGTAGCTTTGTAGAAAGACCCAACTGGTGAGTTACATCACCAGCCTTGGTTTGAATAATAATATCAATCTTTAGACATTTATATTAAAATATTATTTAGTTTGTACTCAGATTGATACACTTTTTTTTTAAATGTTCAAACTGGTAGCTTCATGACACCACCACTGAACAATATCATTGCCAAATTACAATCTAACTTTCATGCTACAAGATATCTCCGTATAGCCGATATAGAGTGGTGTTAGAATACTGCATCTAATGCACAATTACTATAAAGTATAATATATCCTTTCAAGCTAACGGAATGCTGACCTGGGAGGAACCATTTCTCCATGATTTTGTTGTACTTTCTGCTATTAATTTGCATGGAATCTAGATTAATTGGGTGAGTAACAAGAGTGCAGTTTAATGAAGTATTTCCGATGATGTTATAACCACTGGAATACAGATTAAGAACCTCATGGATACAATTAAATCA